>NC_080472.1:5412377-6093002 GCF_030265055.1 Doryrhamphus excisus | reverse complement strand
AGTACCATTTACAGCTGTGTAAATGTTGCTCAAGCCTACACATGCACAAGGAGAACACACAAACTCCACATAGAGATGGCCGAGGGTGGAATTGAACTCGGTTCTCCTAGATGCGTGGCCTGCGCTTGTGCGCCGTGCAGCTGTACAAAAAATATATCTAACTAGAAATTGTATTTGTAAATGTAATTGTGGCACTTTGTAACACATTTGTTCTGTCACTTATTTATTTCTGTATAACAAATGACAAATGTGCAAGTAATTATCTATTCATTTTGCGGCCAGCAGCTGACGTCATTTCACTGCATTCCAAACAAATGTGACCAAACCACAGGGAAGAGTTGTTAACAGATAGTGAATGAGGTGTGATGCAACAGTCGATCTCACACGTTTGATCCTCTTTTTAAAGTAAATAATGTGAGCTATAGACATGTAGAAGTTATATTAGTCCAAGTAGGGGGTGAAAGCAAATCTGCATATTTGCAGTTGAGCAAACCATGTGAACTACATACATGTAGAAATCATCTTTGTCCATGTGGGGGTGCAAAATCCACAGTTGGAATTTGATAGATTGTAATGAAACCAACTTGAAATGAAAACACGTCTTCTGC
Organism: Doryrhamphus excisus; assembly: GCF_030265055.1. Lineage (NCBI taxonomy): Eukaryota > Metazoa > Chordata > Actinopteri > Syngnathiformes > Syngnathidae > Doryrhamphus > Doryrhamphus excisus. The sequence goes on along the minus strand of NC_080472.1, from coordinate 6,092,394 downwards.
ATCACTGGTGCAAGAACCTGCCCTAGGGTATGGAGTTTTATTTGTACCACAAAATGTCAACTAAAAAGAATAAAATATTCTTTATAAAAAAAAATTTAAATATTTTTTTATAAAATATTTTCCTGATTACGGAATCGCCACAGCGGATCTTTATTATATGCCCTGTATATGCCCCCCCGGCATTTGCACACACAGCGCATGCTCCGCCTCTTCTCTATGGTAGGATTCACAGCGCCGCGCACAGGCTGGCGTATGCATTACACCATTTAAAGTCCTTTAAAATGTTCGTGTGGACAATGATAGTTCCTGATACAGTCCTAATGTGGGGAAATAACTTTTCGAAAATGGTAAACAAACATTTTGCTTTCGTTTCCGTGTAGATAAGGTCTAAATTAGATAAGCTCTAAATTCCTCTGCGAGGAAGTGACAAAAAACAACTTCCGGTTGGTGCTGTTGGTGTAAAAATGGCGGACACGTGTGGTCAAGTCATATTGGGATCGGGGCTTACTGTCCTTTCACATCCTTTGATGTACATTAAAGTATTGGTGCAGGTAAGACATTTAAATTTGATCCAGCTGTCGTGAAACTGTTGTTGCTTTTGTATTTATCAGGAATCATTAATATTTGTTAACTGGCCTACCAGTTCAACTGAAATAAATAAAGTCAATACATTTTACTGTAGTGTTGTTCAATAGCCAGGCGACGAAAATTGTATTCATTTGGTCTACTAATTGCCAGCAAAGCACTAAGAAACTGTGCCTATACCACCAACTTCCCTTTGACCTTCTCTTGTCTGACGATTCTGGTTGAAAGTGAGGTACATTAACCTCATTGATTTGGAACATAATCCTTTATAGAACCTCAGTATATCTCCGTAAAAGTGTAATTTGTCTGCACAATATTGATGTTGTGAGCTGTGTGTATCATAAGTGAAATATTTGGATGTCATGCCCCGTTGTGTATGTTTGCACTGTGATGCGTCGTGGAATTCTACCGAATGCCGTTGCATTTTTATTTTAAACGGGTGGATCCGAACTACGGAACTAACGGCAAAGATTTCGTATTGCTCTTTATTATATCGAAAGTCCAACTAGACGGAAACAGCGAACATGACTTTCTTATTCCCCTTGATTGGGTTTGACAGTAAGCGTTGGGGTTTGTGACGTACACTACCACCACCTACTGGACGGGAGTGCAACAGATATTTACTTGTATTAATGTCATTTAAAGACAACGCTGTGTATATAGATCTAGGGATACATACATACATTTATTATTATTATTTAATCTCATTATTTACACATTTCTACACCTATAGTATTAGTATTAGTAACATATGTTATTAGAATTGGCATGTAAAATGGACTGCCTGCAGTGGGTTCCCCCAGCTATTCAGAGGGTGCCAAAATTAAAACATACTATTTTGTAGTCTGTATCTTCTTGCTAAGAGAATTTTAAACAAAATTTAAACAAAAATCGAAGATTTTTTAAGTTAAGCTGCTATTACTAATCATTTATGTTGATGTATAGTTGTGTAATAGCACATGTAATAAGATTGTAGTAGCTCAGCTTTATGTTTATGTAAAAGAACTACACTTCCCAGGATGCTGAGAGTGCCGTACCAGGAAGTAGGTCAGAATGACTCTATTACATGTTTTGATAAACGTTGGTATGCAGCGTTTGTATTTTGATCTTAAAGGGATAGTTCAATTTTTTGTCATATAGTTGTATGACATCCCCATCAGCAGTATTGTGTATCAACGGTAACTTACCCCCCACTTTGTTCCATGAGTCGATTTCTGGAACATATGTAGTTGTGGTTAGTTGGTGGGGCCTCTTCAGTAAAGAGTTTGGCGTAAAACAATATGCGTTGAAAAGAGTAATATGTTCGCAATCATCACAAAAAGAAAAAAATCTGACTTGACAATGGCTCTGCATTACTTTCTCTCCCATCGCATCTCTGCGCTGTCACCTGTCTATTGTTGTGTATGTGTTCCACAACGAGCATCCGTGCAGTAAACACTGTATATTCCCATTTTGTGTACATTAGTCATGTAATTCAATAGCATAGATCACATATGTCAATGGAGGGCCGAAGCCAGTTCCTCCAGCAGGTGATTTAATCGACAAGCTCCTTCCCTCAAACCAAAGGAGGGTTAATCTTTAAAATCACCTGCTTTAGTGACCGACTGGAAAGAAAACCAGTGTCTTGGCCCTCCATGGCATGAGTTTGACACCCGTGGCCTAGATAATCACAAAATAATCACCTTACACTCATGTTTGTTAAATGTAAAATCCAGATTGCTAGATTTATTATTTATTTTTAGCTAATGTGAATAATTGTACTAGTTGTTTGCCTACAAGTGCTTTCAAATTTGGTTACATGTTGATAATTTTTTGTGGCTATTTAATTAAAAAGCAAACTTATGAGAGCTGCGGAGACTTTTTAAAAAATATGCTTAATTGTGAATTATTACGAATGTTAATAGGTAGGACATGAGCCCCTCCCTCCTACCCTGGGGAAGAACCTATTTGGCAGACAAGTCTACCAGCTCCCTGGACTGTTTGCTTATGGTAAGTGTCACTCTGAACTTAAAAGTCCTATAAATGGCACATTAAAATAACATGCTGCACATACTAGGATCCAGTACAAATGTACACAACTCAGTTTTCTATATTCACCAGTGTATGAGCCACTTTCCATCATCTGTGAATGATGGAAGCAGATTCACAGATAACACAAATCATATCACATTCATATATTCCACGTCTACAGTATTGTTACCTATTCCGCTCATTGTGTTTCTTTCGTGATTTAGCCAAACACATCATCAAGATAGACGGAAAAGTTGGTCTCTTCAAAGGGCTTGGTCCAAGGCTCTGTGCTGGCACCATCGGTACTGTTGTGCACAGCAAAATCCTGCAGGTATGTTTTGATAGACAAGTTATCATGCCTAAAGCCTAAAACATATTTTATACTCCAGGCACACACTTTGTTGCATTTGGTTGTTTTCAGTTTCAAATAAACTCATGTTTCGTATTTTAATAAAGCAACTTGACATTTATATTTGCTTTTGATTTTGTCCAAAATAATTGCCATATACAGTATATCGATATTCAATCTAAATAATATGAGCGCAGTTAATGAGTTTTGGTCCATATCGCCTAGCCCTTATTCAGGTAATAAGGAACTTTACTAAAAAGTCTTCCTAAAGAAAAACCCTGCAAACCAGGGGTGTCCAGGGGCATTTGTGGCCCCTGCCTTTTATTAAAAAATAAGTTTTTCCTATTGAGGTATATTATTAGATAATACCCAAATGCTTTTTTGCCTATAACACAAAGCTTATATTAAGCATATAGTACAATATATTGACCTACATTTGTTTGCTTTTTGCATCAAAAACCCCACATCCTTCAATGTTTTATTTTTTATTGTAAGCTTTTATTATCTGAGAATTACCTGCCAGTAGATTGTAAAAGCTAAATCGTTTTATGACAATAAATAGTTTTATATAGTTTATAGTTTTTTGTTTTTTTTTTAAACCTTAATAGCGAGGACGCCCTACCATCCCTCTTGGTTCCCTCATTTAGCAACATGAGTCAAACAAAGTCAGTATTTCCGTCCGTGCATCAAAAGTGTCATAATGTCAGACAGTATAATATAATGTATTGAAATACATTTTTTGTGTGTTTTCCTCTCCCACAGAAATGTCATGAACATGGCACACTTGAGGTAAGAGTTGCAACACGGCAATAATAAGACAACTACCTTGCTTAGTTATCACTGTCACTTTCATAGGAGGACATCCTTTCATATGCTCAAGGATATGATCTTTATCTTAAGGAATCCTAATGACAGACTTCCCAGTTGAGCGGCTTAGAGAAGAGCGGGGCCGCTACTGATGGGTGGTTTCCCTCTCGGAGCTTCTGATGTTTATTTTCCACGTTCTTTATGATGGTTTTTCTTTTGCTCGGCACACATCCATCACACAGGTGATGCTTGATAGACATGAGGTGCTACAGTTTATTAGTAGGGATGCAATCGGGATCCAATATTCAGTATCAGGATAATATCAGCTTCTGCCACAAGACCAGGCCAATCTGGTTGCCGTATCACGTTCTTAACATGTTGGCTACACACCAACATACTAGGTGCGGTAATGCGCCTCAATCGTTTGACTTTCTTCAGAAAGTGACTAAAAATGTTTTTTTTTTTTTTCCTTTTTGGGGGTGGTGCCATCTTGGTGCTGCGAGCAGAAGATTGAAGATGGCTCGGTACACCACGTCGTGAATGAGGTAAGGAACAAATCTTGGTCTTGGTTAGCAGCTTTTTAAAGACCAGTTTAAAAATGGCAAGAATTTACATTTTGCATTGTTGGCTGTTAAGGAGGTTTTAAGTTGCACTTAAATACAAAAAGTAGAAATGAGAGACAAATGAGAGAAAAATTTTGACGCAGCAATTTATTCTTGGAAATTGTACTTATCCGATGTAACCATGTAATCAAGGCAACCAATCGTCCTCTACAATGTAGACCCTTTGTTATTTATTAGTTATTCTTCTATTTATTCTTTATATATTCTTCTAATTTCTATATTTGTACTGTCATACTGTCTTGCACTGAAAATGATAGCTCAAAAAACTCACAACCCCCTTAAAATAGAAATAAAATACCACAAAAAGGACTTGTATTGGTATAGCTGCACCATTCTTGTTAATCACCTCATCATTAATCATTCATTTTTGGGAACGTTCCTTGCCATCCATCCCCAGATGCTCTCAGCTGGATTTAAAAGGATCACAGGATGGTCCAAAAGAGGGAGGTTTTTTCTTTGAAAGAAGTCCTTTGCCAGGTGGACCCCCCGGAAGTTTGCATGTTCTCCCTGTGCATGCGTGGGTTTTCTCCGGGTACTCCGGTTTCCTCCCACATTCCAAAAACATGCTAGGTTAATTAGCCACTCCAAATTGTCCATAGGTATGAATGTGAGTGTGAATGGTTGTTTGTCTATATGTGCCCTGTGATTGGCTGGCGACCCCGCCTCTCGCCCAAAGACAGCTGGGATAGGCTCCAGCACCCCCCGTGGCCCTCGTGAGGATAAGCGGTAGAAAATGAATGAATGAATGATTTGCTGTTGTGGTAAAAAAGGAAGAGAAGTGTACATGTGTCCATTGATTAGGACCAGCTGTACCATTATGATCAGGCATGCGTATACCAATTCAAACATCTTTTTTTCCACTATGGATGTAAAGTCAAATTGTTTTTTGGTTTGTGTTTCTGCCTCCACAGACAACCAAAGAGATGATAGCGCGTTCCTGTGCCACCATAGTTACACATCCCTTCCACGGTATGGACATACGGCAACTTGCACTGTCACATTTCCTGCATTATAGTACCAAACTGTTAAGAAATTACCGTATTTTCCGGACTATACATCTATATATACTATATGCTATACTATATATACTATATGCAATTGAATGCATCCCATAATCAGTTCCCAGTTCCACATGTCCAAAAGGAGTAGGAAGAAGCAAAGCTTATATAGACTTAAAGTACAGAAACACTGTAAAAGTTCAATGAATGCAAGTGAATGTGATTTCTTGTCTTTCAGTCATTACATTGAGATGTATGGTGCAGTTCATTGGAAGAGAGACTAAATACAGGTAGGTTGTGTTTTCTTCAACGTCAAATCTGAAGCCAACACAATTCTCAACACAACTGTCATCTGTTTTTAGCGGCGTCTTAGATTCCATCGTCACCATCTATCGAGAAGAGGGACTTCTGGGCTTCTTCACGTATGTTCTTTATTTTCATTCACTTCATGTCTAACATGAAAAAATATATATCAAAAATAAATATACAAAAAATATAATATGATATAATATATATTATTATATATTATAATATAATAATATAATATAAAAAATGTAATCAGTCTGTGCTCTGTGTTCAAATGTATTTCACTCATGAGACATACTGTAAACCATAGATACCACATAAATGCTAGTTATTTAATAGCCCTCTGCATATTGTAAATCTAAAATACATTCAATAATAAGATATACAGTGTGTAGTATTACACTATGTAATTTTTGTTTTGTTTCAATCCAAAATTGTGTTTTTGTGTCGTCTTGCAGCGGGTTGATTCCTCGTCTCCTTGGAGATGTCTTAGCTCTGTGGATTTGTAACATGCTGGCTCACTTCATCAATACGTACGCAATCGATGATTCGGTACACACTTTCCCTTTCATCTTACATCAGCCACGTTGCTCTGTTGTATTTGTGTTGTGTTAAAGGGGATCTATTATGCTTTTTCTGACCCATAAATGTTGTTAGAATGTTGTATTTTCGAGTTTTGGTACGAGGTTTGTACATTTGGAATTGAGCCCTGAAAGAAGTTTGGGATGGCTCAAGAGGCGTGGTAAAATGGCATCTTGGTGATGTCACAGAGGGGCAGACTTCCTTCTATGGTTCATAGTTAGGAAGCACTTTGGGCGTGTGGGCATGCCCAGAAGGCGGCCGTGGGTGGAATAAATTAAAACAGACCGTTTTGGCAGGAAGCACAAATCGAAGGAAATCTAGCTGGAATAGGTGCAGATTCTGGAAGATCTAAAATGATTTCTGTGCGGGTTATTGTGTGTAGCTGCTCTATAGGAGTCAAAAAATGAGCAATATTGGTCCCCTTTAAGAACAAGGAGAGAAAATACTGTATGGTGATGTTTTATGGCAACAATTACAAGCATTAAGAGTCTGTTCCTCCCTTCAGATGAGTCACACAGGAGAAATGAAGAACTGCTCTCAGGCTGTCACGGGCGTAAGTATCGTACATTGATTTGACATTAGGAGCTTTATTTATTCCCTCGACTGAAGCAAACCACTTCTTTTTGTCTTGTTGGTGCCAGTTCTTTGCCAGCATGCTCACATACCCTTTTGTATTGGTATCCAACCTCATGGCTGTCAATAACTGCGGGTGAGTTGGATGATCCATGCTTTTTCTGTGTGTTCCACTGTAATGTGAACCATTGTCTTCATTGCTTGTGTTCTTTCCAGGCTGGCCGGAGGGCTTCCGCCTTATGCATCAGTATATCCTACCTGGCTGCACTGCTGGAGTCATCTAAGCAGCGAGGTCAGATATTTTCCGCTTTCCTTTTGGTCAGAAAATAAAGAGCTAAATAGCAGGTAAAAATGCCCAAGATCTCTGGTCTCGGCCATGACCCTGCCAGGATATATAATATTTTTACAATGTGCTGCGGGCCAATACAAAAAACAGCTGTGTCCTGCAAATGGCCTCCTGGCCGCACTTTGGACACCCTTGAGCTACATACTGATGGAAAGTCAATCTTGGATTTAAGTCTGAATGTAATTGCTTACACGTCTTAACTCCTTCCACTCTCTTCCACACTCCTTCCAGGGCAACATGAGCAGAGGAAACAGTTTATTCTTCCGGAAGCTTCCAGCAGGAAAGACATATGCCATTCATCAAAAAAGATTTTATTAAAAAGCATCAAACCATCGACTGAGAAGAAAAGCAACCGCATCTCATCTGGGGGGAATACTAGTCTGATTCTTCGTGTGTGTGCACTTGTTTCCTGTTTTATGTGAATTGCAAAATACAAACTTTGTGTTTCAATTAAGAGTGGGACTGCGGAATGTGACACTAAATAGTGGATGGACCAACAAGTTATTGACACCATGTAACTGCTTTCCTTCATGTTCTTTTCACACATTATTCCTCTACAATTATCATTCAATAATGTTTTTTTTTTGTTAAAACACGTGATGTCTAAACATTGATGCAGGGGCTTGGCATGGGGGGGGGGGGTGGTATTATTATTATTATGACGACGATGGAATGAGGTTGGTTGTTGGTATATTAGTGTATGACTTTAGTCAAGTGCTTCTAACATCTCATTCTAATAGAAATAAAAATAATTTAAAAAATTTAACTTTTTTTGTCCTGATGGGTTTACAGTTTTTTTTTTCTTCTAATGAAATATAAAGGTTCAACTTAATATTTATACTTTCTATACTTCAGTTTAGATTTGTGATTTTAGTCCAGCACAATAGATATGAAAAATTGAGAAAAGCTCCATTAAACTGATTTCCTGACAAGAAAGCTTCACTTTTACAGGTGGGCTCGTTCATTGGTTTGCTTGAACGGGATGAGTGGTTGACTTGGGTTCTTCTCCGAGTCCACTACCGCCCCTGAAAGTCTCTTGGCTCAATGTGAATTGTGGAACGAGGACGGGGGGTGAGGTGCTATCAGCCAAAGAGCTGTCAGGGTTGGGGACGTGGGCAGCGGTCGTTTGGCACGGCGTGGACATTGCCTCCAACTGAGGTGGGTTTGGATGGGCTGGCGTATTTAGACCTGCTTGAAGGGGTGTCTGCTCTGTGGGCTTGATTTTCCCTCGTGGAACTTTGGAACAGGTGTGGAGGTGAGTCAGGAGCCCACGGTACGATCTCAACTTTGTGCGGCAATTTTCACACCTGTAGAGATCACAAATTAAATTTGGTAAGACGGGGAATACAATCTTCTATGCATCTTTCCACCTTATTCATAAATGGAGCATACATAGAGCATAGAGTTTATGTCCTAAATATGGTTAACATTATAGAGCCCTCTAGACAGTAAGTAACACCCCTATATTCACCTTTATTACCCAATATACAGTATATATATACTGTAGATATAAGAGTATAACTTAGTCTCACGTGTGTTGCTGTAAATTCTAAAGCGGGGGGCGGACAGCATCTGATGGGGGTTCCGAGTTGTTTTTCTTAGGGATCGCTCAACAAACGATAACATTTAGGGCTGTCACGATAATAAATCAGTTATACGGTAAATAATAACATTTCCAGCCTCGATATATTGACATGTGCATGCGTGTTTGTTGTCCTCCTGTCTCTCTCGGTTCCAAATAGGCTGGATGACAACATGAGACAGATGTCTCAACACCTGGGTGTGTTGGTTCTATAACTGAATGAACGGATCAGTCATTCTTCTTGACAGGTTGTTGACAAGCGGGTCCCATTGTATTAGATGTACAACGTATTTTTAAAACGTGGCTCAGTCAATAACTAGAGGTAACTGGGTTGCATTTGTGTTGCTATGGTAACTGTTATATCAGTGTTACATCCACGTAACTGGAAAAGTGTCAGCTAAAAAGTCAAGCTAACCAATTTAGGAAAACGAATGGCAATTGAAAGCAAAACCACTTCAATGGAAAGCAGGAAATGTCATTTTCATAATTTCATACAACAAACAAGACTTGACTAAAGGAACTTACATGAAGAATAAGTTGGGTTTATGATGAAGTCTGATGTGTTCCATCAGTTTCTGCATATTAGGGAAGGAGCAGCTGCAGCCAACGGTGGAGCAGAGGAGGACTTTACCTGTGGGGACACACACACACACACACACATTAGGATTGATATTTTATACTCTTCCACTTCTAAAAGTAATACAAATATCATATAGCCGTGATTTTTGACAAAAAACGTAAGGGGTTAAAGGGCATAAAATGCCAATGTTCGAGGGCGGTGATTTTTGACAAAAAACGTAAGGGGTTAGTATGTGTTTTTTTCAGTTTTTCAACTTGCTGCTAATGCACTTTTCTGATTTAAAAAACAGGGGAAACCTCACACACACTCAACAGGGACCCCAGAAGCACCCAAAAACGGCATAAAAGGATATGTCAGTTTTTTTCCAGTTTTTTCAACTTGCTGCTAATGCACTTTTCTAGTCAAAAAAAGGGGGAAACCTCACACACACTCAACAGGGGCCCCAGAAGCACCCAAAAAGGGCATTAAATGCCAATGTTTGAGGGCGGTGATTTTTGACAAAAAACGTAAGTTCAGTTTTTTTCAACTTGCCGCTAATGCACTTTTCTGCTCAAAAAGACAGGGGAAACCTCACACACACTCAACAGGGGCCCCAGGAGGACCCAAAAACGGCATAAAATGGCAGTGTTTGAATTTGATGATTTTTGACAAAAAACGTAAGGGGTTAGTATGTGGGTTTTTTTCCCCCGTTTTTTTTCAACTTGCTGCTAATGCACTTTTCTGGTAAAAAAAGACAGGGGAAACCTCACACACAGTCAACAGGGGCCCCAGAAGCACCCAAAAAGGGCATAAAATGCCAATGTTTGAGGGCGGTGATTTTTTGTTAGTATGTTGTTTTTTTTCTTTTTTTTCAACTTGCTGCTAATGCACTTTTCTAGTCAAAAAAAAAGGGGAAACCTTGCACACACTCAACAGGGGCCCCAGAAGCACCCAAAAACGACATAAAATGCCAGTGTTTGAATTTGGTGATTTCTGACAAAAAACGTAAGGGGTTAGTATGTCGTTTTTTTCATTTTTTCAACTTGCTGCTAATGCACTTTTCTGATTAAAAAAACAGGGGTAACCTCACACACACTGAACAGGGCCCCAGAAGCACCCAAGAAGGGCATAAAATGCCAAGGTTCGAGGGCGGTGATTTTTGACAAAAAACGTAAGGGGTTAGTATGTCGTTTTTTTTTTTTTTTTTCAGTTTTTCAACTTGCTGCTAATGCACTTTTTTGGTCAAAAAGACAGGGGAAACCTCACAAGCACCCAAAAACAGCATAAAATGCCAGTGTTTGAATTTGGTGATTTTTGACAAAAAACGTAAGGGGTTAGTATGTGGGTTTTTTTCCCATTTTTTTTTAACTTGCTGCTAATACACTTTTCTGGTAAAAAAAAAAACAAAAAAACAAGGGGAAGCCTCACACACACTCAACAGGGGCCACAGGAGGACCCAAAAAGGGCACAAAATGCCAGTGTTCGGAGGCGGTGAGTTTTGACAAAAAACGTAAAAAACTTTCATTTTTTTTCAACTAACTGCTAATGCACTTTTCTGGTCAGAAAATATTTTTGCATTTTTGTACTGTTTTAATTTATTTATTGTTTATATGCTACTGAATTTATTTACTATTATGAGGTGCAGAGTGCCCCCCTTCCAAATGACTTGACAATTTCGTTGTAACTATTGTGAAATGACAATAAAAGCATTCGTGTTTTACAATGCCCCAAATCGACCAATGACAATCGAGCTGAGGACTGCACTTCCTGGTTGAAGGAACTGATGTTATACTTTGTGGTTGGACATTTCCGGACGTCAACATTTATCGAGTATTATCCTTGTATTTACTTGGTATCAGATCCGACACCAAAATGTTGAGTAAGGCCCTGTCCGAGTCCCTGTCACACATGTTTATGGGATGTCTTACCATTAAGAGACTGGGCAGGGATTGCGTGGTCCTTTACGTGACTCTCCAAAGCAGTGGCGTCTGTGTACACACGTTTACATCCGTGCAATGGACACATCATTCTGTTTCCTGTGAGGCATAAACATACATTTATTACATTGTTAGCTATAGCTAACTAGCCGTGGAAAACACGACGGTGACAACGAGTATCTTACCGCATAACATTACACACATGCTTGTCGGAAACTAACCTTTAATTACATTTTCGGCACCGGTCTGAACATGCGACATGTTTCTTGCGATGCAACGCCAATAAAACAAGATCGTATGATGATGCCTGCTTCTTTGTTGTTTTATGTGTGATTGGCAAGCTACTTGTGCATCACCGCCACCTGCTGGTGTGGACCATGTACTGCATATACTGCATATACTGTATTTGTACAAGCCATTGTGTTAGAAGTGAAATAACAAAGCTGTGGCCAGTAAGGAGCACTGTTTCGTAAAAAGACAAGATGGCTGCTCCCAGACGGCGTGTTTTTCTTAATTAAAAAATGAATTTATGCACCATCTAGTGCATAGCTACAGCATTTGACATTTACATTTTTATATGTATAAAATGTGCTGCCCTAAACACTTAAACGAAGCTCTTACCTAAGCATTTTCCCATTGAATATGTACACACATAACCACTTTCATTTCCTCTTCACAGTTTCGCTGATCCTCCATGTGTCTGCTTTTGCTTTGTCCATTTGTCTGCTGTTTTTTTCTTGTGATTCCTTTGAGATATAATATTCTTTACCGCATTTCCTTTTGGACAATTTCAGATATTCAAACATCCTTAAATAACAATAATAATATTTTATTTGTATAGCGCTTGTCAGAGTACTCAAAGATGCTTTGCAGTACAGAAGAAATAGAGTTGAGTAAAAACAGAGTAAAAGATGCATTAAAATACAATATCCAAACATTCATTCAGAGCTAAAACAAGGCTAAAAGCTAAAATAATCAACATTCACGTATATAAAAAATTATTGAGGATTTTTTCGTTGTTGATGTTCAGTCTCTGTTACTATAAACGCAGCGTATTTGGAGGCTATTTGCAGCCCAAAGCTTCCGCTGTGCCCTTGGATTAATTTTAGTCACTCCAGAGAAGGTTCTACCACTGTTCCATGTTTTCGTCAACATGTGGACAATGCCTCTCACTGTGGTTTGCTGGAGTCCCAAAGCTTTAGAAATGGCTTCATAACCTTTTCCAAACTGATAGATCTCAATCTCAGTTACAGTATGTTTGAACCCTTTTCAAACAGGGCCATGTAGGTTTGGATTTCTTTTTATTCACCCATTTGCTACCGCTTATCCTCATGAGGGTCGCGGGGGGTTGGAGCCTATCCCAGCTGTCTTCAGGCAAGAGGTGGGGTACTCCCTGGACTGGTGGCCAGCCAATCACAGGGCACATATAGACAAACAACCATTCACACTCACATTCATACCTATGGACAATTTTGAGTCGCCAATTAACCTAGCATGTTTTTGGAATGTGGGAGGAAACCGGAGTACCCGGAGAAAACCCACGCATGCACGGGGAGAACATGCCAACTCCACACAGAGATGGCCGAGGGTGGAATTGAGGATTTTTTTTCTGCCTTAATAATAAAAAGTTCAATTTAAAAACAGCATTATGTATTGAGTTGTGTTGTCTAATTACATTTGATAATGATATGAAACATTTGTGTGACAAACATCCAAAGAAATAAGTGATCAGGAAGGGGGTCAATGCTTTCCCACACCGCTGTATTTCTGCTCATGTCCAAGCGTATGATCATAAAATTACATTCACCAGCTATTTCTTTTGTTCAAACTCTTTGCAAGTTTCAGTTTCTTGACTTCTCTGAGGACTTGATCAGCCTTCTTTAGCTTCTCCATGGCCTCAGTCAGCAGAACGTCTGGGGTGCATCCATCCTCTCCTGCCATATTTGACTGGCACGCTCTGCTCATGAGCTCATTTGTCGTTGCCGTTTCCCGAGTCAGCTCTTTTTCAATGTCCACCAAGTCCTTACTCAAGGCCTTGTTTGGAGTGACAGCGTGAATACTGACTGACGGGTCAGACAGCAAATCTCCCAAAGAGGCAGCTCCGGTCTTAGTTAAGCCCGATGGTGCTGTTAGAACTATTGGGGGCGGGAACCAAGCACAGCTGTGAATGTTCAGCACATCTGTACAGGAAGAGGCTACCATAGCATCTTCACATGCAGACAAAATAACTGATTCTTCTTCTTCTTCTGCATTCGTTTCTTGTGAGGTTTGAAGAAGAATGCCAATGGAACGGATGGAGTCATTCAGCAGGATCTTTTCTGCTTGAGGTGTGTCGCTTTCTGCAGGTTGGATGTTCAAGTCATTATTGGAGTCTTCTAAAACAAATCCTTCAGAGCAGGGAGTGGCATCACGACTACAGACTTCATCTTGTGGCTCATCGTTAGTCTCTTGGTTTAACGCTGAAGTACACAACGGCTTCTTGTCTTTGGCTGGTGGGGTTGGAGGGTGGGCCTGCTGCCTGGGTTGAGAATATCCAAGCTCACTTGGATAGCCGCTTGTGAGTTTTGGAGGTGTTGCTGGGGGACCAGTCTTTGTTCTTGAACCAGGACTTTGTTTCGATGTCCTCCCATCTGTGGATTCATCAACAGCTAAAGTCTTGGTGTCTTCAGGTGGGGCAATGGGCAGCATCTGGGCCTTGAAATCAAAATTGTGGTCAAATATTAATATTATTATTGTAATGGTAATGGTTTAATTTCATTAGAACATGCATCAGATTACAATTGAGTGCATCCCATAATCAGTTCCCAGTTCCACATGTCCAAAAGGAGTAGGAAGAAGCAAAGCTTATTAAATCCTACCCCTCCATCTGGTACTTTTACAATCAGTAACTATTACATTTGTTCACTTCCTGCTTTCCTAATATAGTTTAAGTTATTTTTTTTATCACTTACCAAAGTAGGAGGTGATATGAGCATCCAATGACATAATGTGTACCATAGTAAGTGTCAATATAGTGATATATATAGCACATCATGACTGGTTCAAGACTCTTCATCCTTGTATTTAGCAAACATCAACTGCTTGTATTGTTTCTTGAATTGGCTCATCGTTGTGCATTGTTTGACTTCCTTACTCAATCCATTCCATAGTTTGATTCCACATACTGAAATGCTATGGCTAGCATAACGTAGTCCTAGCATAGAAGTGTTTCAAATGTACTTCTTCCCTGAGATCATATTTCTCCTCTCTTGTAGAGAAGTATTGGATGACATTTTTAGCTAATTGGTTATTTTTAGCCTTATGCATTATTTTAGCTGTTTGAAGATGAACTATATCAGCAAGTTGAAGTATTTGTGATTTTAGAAATAAGGAGTTAGTATGTTCTCTGTAGGCGGCATTATGAATTATCCTGACTGACCTTTTTTGCAGTACATTTAGCGAGTGAAGATTGCTTTTATAGTTAGATTATCCTTTTTAATTAAAGCTGCCAGAATATGATTTCAATTTTAATGTAATGAATCCATCTGCTGCGCAGATCTCTGGTAACACATTTCTGGCAGTTTCATGTTGCAACGAGGGTCACATACGGAAAAAGAAAGGAAGCCAAGGCCGCTTTGATGGAACCTACCTCTAACTGAAACTGGTTCTCCTCGATGTCTGATTCATTGAGTTTCTCGAGGGATTTGTGGCTTTCTCCAAGGATGTCAGTGTCACCAACAGAAGATGTCCAATTCGGCATGGCGGCAAGATCCAAGCGTTGCGTGCCTTCAGATGACAACTCAGCTAGCTGGAAGGGGAAAAGAATATCATGCATATCAAACATTTAGATGAGCAATTTGTATACTCCACCATTGTTTGCTGTCCAAAGGATACACAGGAAGCTGTTTAAGTCGACATCAATGGGCCGACTCATGTTGACATAAGCGGTTGCTAACATAACTGAAAATAGCTAATACAAAAACAGCTAATAAATATATATATATATTGTATGTGCACTTTTCTGATACGTGTTCCATCGTTGTGTGTTCCGTGTCACTAAATGAAAGAATGTACATATGGCACACCGACCATGTTTGACCTCTTTATGATAAAGAAATACTAAATACGGCTGCACAGTGGAGAGTGGTTAGCATGTTGGCCACACAGTCAGGAGATTGGGAAGACCTGGGTTCGATTCTGCGCTTGGGCATCTCTGTGTGGAGTTTGCATGTTTTCCCCGTGCATGTGTGGGTTTTCTCCGGATACTCCGGTTTCCTCCCACATTCCAAAAACATGCTAGGTTAATTGGCCACTCCAAATTGTCCATAGGTATGAATGTGAGTGTGAATGGTTGTTTGTCTATATGTGCCCTGTGATTGGCTGGCCACCAGTCCAGGGTGTACCCCGCTTCTCGCCCGAAGACAGCTGGGATAGGCCTTTGAGAATTAGCTCTGGTCTTAAAAATGAATTTGAATATTTGTTGACCACGGAAAAAATCTGATTGGACTGAAAATGGTTAGTGGAAGACAGTATAGAGTATAGAGCAGAATAGTGAATGAAATTCTCATCAGTTTATCCAAGTTCCACAGATGAGCGGACACACAGATACAATCAGACAAACCTCTTTCATATGGATCCGGGTTGGTGGGCGGCGGTTACGGTTTCCTTTGGGTCTTTCTCGGGTAAAATGCTGTAAATTACTGCTTTCATCCATTTTGACCTGTGAAAAAGTGGCCTAGTCAATAGATTTCCCCCTGCGGGAATGAATGCTTATCAGATGAATATAAAGTACAATACCTCATCCAAAACTTTGTTCTTTGCTCGACTGATCCCATCACTTAGGGCTTTAATCCAAGCTTCCTTTTCCTCGGCAGTCTGTGCTTGGAATTTCATATCATGAATCTGTCAGTCACATTGAAAAAGCAAGTTTTGGATTAATAGCCGTTCATTATTAATGGTGTTATGTGATACACACATACACATGTTGGGACACATGGACAGTTTGACTAGAAACTCAAAATCAATTTCTTAAATCTCTGCATTAGAGAAAAACACCACCAGAGCAGATTCCTAAGTAAAAACAGCCAGTAATCATCTTACAACATTTTCTGCTTATATCCGCACTCCCATAAATGATTGAACTGTACAAAAAGAAAAGGGGAACTAGTGACTAGTGAAGAATACGTTAGTCCTGCCTCATTGAGGACACCACCACTTTTGTTCTTTCTATACGTCTCCCAGACTCTTTTGATGGCAATGCATCAGAGAAAAGGAAATTGAAAAGTGAAGTGGAATTAGACATGGTCAAATGTTGAGAAAGTGAAAAAACAAAAACTCAACATTGGTTGCATGTCCGGTCCAAACCGGTTTTGAATCCAATGTCCAAGCCAAAGATGGTATCGTTGACCACGTGAAAGGATCTGCTCCTAAAAAATAAACTTAGTGATATGATAACTCAGCAGTGTAGTGCTCATTATTGAGACTTCCTCCTGTTTCTTCCTTCCTTGCAAGGCAACACCCCCAGTGTTCAAGTCTAATACATAAATACCTCTTTTTTATTCCGGTTTCATTTCATTCTTGTATTTACCAGTGGAGGAGTGGCCAATGAAAAAGTGTGTATGTGGAAGCCAACAATATGGTTACATGCATTCCACTGTCTGGCAGGGATAAATGACACCACACCTGTTATCATAAAGCCCCCCCACAAACTAACAAGGTGGCATCGCAGATACAGAAAAGCAAGTTGAAAGGAACAAACGAGCATCTGACAAAACATTGCCAAGAAAGCATACCACTTGGACTGCCAAATGCTAAATCTATATCACGATAAAATGGAAAACCACAGGCATCTCAAGTCCTCATTGTCAAGGATATCAATGAACTTGACAAATATTAAGCATGACATCATCTCCACCACATAGACATAAACGCTGATGCAGCCAAATTCATTATCAACACCTCTTATGCCATATCAACTATATGAACACTTTTCATTCATCATCACCAATGGACATTATTTCATCTGTATCTGGGCTGCACGGCGAACGAGTGGTTAGCGCACTGACCTCACAGCTAGGAGACCAGGGTTCAATTCCTGTGCATGCGTGGGTTTTCTCCGGGTACTCCGGTTTCCTCCCACATTCCAAAAACATGCTAGGTTAATTGGCCACTCCAAATTGTCCATAGGTATGAATGTGAGTGTGAATGGTTGTTTGTCTATATGTGCCCTGTGATTGGCTGGCCACCAGTCCAGGGTGTACCCCGCCTCTCGCCCGAAGACAGCTGGGATAGACTCCAGCACCCTTGTGAGGATAAGCGGTAGAAAATGAAGAAATTAATAATCTGTATCCACAAATGCATTGGTAAATATAGCCATTATATATTTAATCTTTACTTGTCTTTAACATCTCCACTCACAAACTTATTTTCTACATTCATTCATTCATTTTCTACCGCTTATTAATAAGTTTTCCTGTTGTATTACTTTTGTAACATTTGTCAGCTAATAATTTTTTTTAACAGATGCAACCCGACAGTATCAAACTTAAGATGACAACTTAAGTATAGTAATGCCTTATTTATGAATTTATAAATTGAATATGTTTTCATAGAGCATAAAAACTTTTTTATAACTCTCTAAATATGTTTTTTAACATTAGAGGCCTCTAAAGATCAAATAACATAGTCAACATAATCCAAGTAAATAAGACAAAGTCAAAAATAAGACTAACACATGTTAACATTGGGAGAGTTCTTTGTTCTATTTCCTGTTGTGGACAGTACTTCCTGTAGTGGCTATTGAATGCAACATTACTGACACCTAGTGACCAGTGTAGAATACTACACATTCTCTTTGAATGCGACTTCTGAATGCCTTTTTTGTATTTTGGTGGTATTTTACTACATACTAATTTTTGTTAGGGTTAATTACGGCTATTGCATTTTTGCCAGATATGAGTATAAAACAAGTCCATTTGTCATTATGCATATTTGTGTTTAAAGAAAATGCTCATTATGTATTCAGTCTTCATGCTCTGTGGGCTTACCTTCTTTCCAGACTTGACCGATCGAATAAGGACCAGTCTGTGTTTCCTCTTGAATGGGCTCTTTAATTCGTGACATTTGTCATAGTTCTGGAGGTCGAGCCTTTCAATGCAGCTCTTGAGGTCCTGCAACACAAAGTACTGATAGGATATATCATTTGACATTTAGTCGTTAATATTTCAAACAATTTGACATTTGACATTGCTGTGACCGTGCCTGCTGTGACGTTGAAGCATTTATTTGTTAGAAGACACAAAAGAAGCTATGCATTCCTTTCCTGTTGCTGCCGACTTTCTATTGTAGCTATGATAGATATGATAGAATATCATAATGATAGAATACTGAATAAAATTCAAAGACGCACCGTTGGAACAGTCACATTTTCCACTGCGTTATAAAAGACAGTCGGTGTCCGTGAAAAGCTACAGATAGCAAATGTATTGAGCGATGATTATGGTTTCTTTACTTCTGAAATGCATCCAATTTTAGCCTGTCAAGCTAGCATCAATGATGTCAGACTGACATCAGGTAAAATGCAAACAAACATCAGAGGCATACAGAGTCAGAGTGAAGGATCGTGTCATTTAGGAAGACACTTTGACAATGATAGCAACATTGCTCCTGTCCAGATGTGTAGGTCCCCATTTCCTATTACAATCATAAAACATATCATTTCTTGAAATTAATGTACATGTTTCCTCAAGAGCTTTCTTAAAGAAACTCTGTGAATAAAATAGAACCTTATTGTCACTATCACAGAAACGATAAAAATGTGAATGGGTATTGTTCAGTGGATGACCGACCTCATCTTTGTATACTGCAACATCTGTCCTCTCCACTTGGATGTAGCGGTCTTTGTATATCGCCAGCAGTTTGGAGGGGGCCTTTTTAACCCAACCGGCCTTACCAAGGAATATGGGGTTGTTACACTGGGCTGGTTCCTGGTGGGCGACCTTCAATAATAAAAAGTACAAATATTACATACCTTTGTACTCAGGAAAGCATATTTTGTCGTGTAAACTCTTTCTCTGTAAACACCAGCCTCCCCTCCTGGTTAGGCGTTAGGCTTGCCCATAACATCTCACTAGGGAAGCAGCCAGGGCATCAGACATGAACCACTTGAGGTGGTTTGTTCTTGATGTGAATGAGCAGGCGCACCCTGAGCCTCTCTCGGACTCGGACTGAGCTCCTCATCCAGCCATTCTGCCAGCCCAAATAAGGGTAGTAATAAAGATCCATCCATCCATTTGCTATAGCGCTTATCCTATACTGGCACCTATAGCTTTATTCATTTATTTCAAGTAGTAACCCACAAAATTGGAAAGTGGTGTTCGGCAGTAGTCCAGAAGTACTTGGGAGTGTGACCAATCAAGGTGGAGTGGGTGTGCTCAGAGGCAGGGTGTGGGTGGAATAAATTAAAATATACCGTTTTGGAAATCCAAGGAAATACAGCTGGAATAGGTGCCGATTCTGGGAGATCTTGAAAGTTTTCTGTGTGGGTTATTGTGTATAGCTGCTCCATAGGAGTCCACAACTCAATATGAAGGGCGGAAAAGTGAGCAAAGCAGGTCCACTTTAAGCCAGAATGTAGCCACAGTTTGTCCAAAGCGTATCTTTAACGCGCACAAAACGAAACAGACATGCGGAGAAAGCGGCATGAATGCGTGTCATATAATGGCAGCATTGTGGCACATGACGAACATGCACCCCCAAGGCCGGCAGGATGTGGTGAAAAGGATGACGACATGAGATGAGACAATGATCAGATGGTTTTGGAGTGATACATGCTGGGGAGAAGACAAGTCGCTGTGACAGAGTAAGGAATACGTACAACTGTTTCACGATTCCTGTTTCTATAAAAACACTTTTCAGGGCCTGATTCTGTGGTTACAAACTCCATTGTAGGACATGGTTTGACATTTCCCGACTTCCCTTTTCTCATAAACTGGCTTCCTCAATGCACACCAGGGGCGGGTAGTACGGGTATGATACTAGCATCATGAGATGTGTATTTTTCAGTTCTCTTCTGTTGGCTTGTTTTTTGCTTACAAAGTCAGGGAATGCAAGCCTAATTGGACACATGACAGCCAGAGGATTTGAATGACAGCCAATAGTAGAGTACTTTTGGCACTATTGATGTTTATTTAGCTCTAACAATTGTGTGTGCTACATTTTGCATTGAGTAAGCAATTTATTGCAAACAAGCATTCAAATGAAATAGGCTGTTCATCAACTGGGTTCAAGATCTGCATAAGCAAGGCCTCTTGCAGGATGGCTTTGCTGCTGAGGCTGCATGTAGTAAGATAGTCTTTTGCAACTTTGAAAAATGTCCCGAGGGTTATGGAGCACAGATGTCAAGTGGTAGACTCAAAAATATGTCAAGTGGCCCTGAGAAGGAGCATTCGTCAAGAAATGGGTCCCTCGGCCTAGATGGTGGTTGTTACTTGGTGCAGTCCAATAACCGTCAAATAGCATAAGATAAACTAATTTTAGACAAATCAGTCAATGATCTTGAAAAATTGTGTTAGTAAAATCAGTCCTGGATTTACCGAGATTGATGGGGGGAAAAAATCAAATTATTCAAGAAGAATACTAAAACCCAAATACGGATTTTTCTTGCTTCCTTCCAATTCTCTAAGAAATACTTGTATAGTTATAATCTCATTTAATTAATGAGAAATAGGATTACTATATTAAGATGATTATTGTCACTCTCATGACCTCATGAGCTATTTTATTACAACAGCAATCATTTTATTATAGCGGCCAATTCAGACATAAGCATTAAATGTCCACGCTTTCACCCATATCATACAAACAGTACATGTGTGTACTACGACACCAAGTACACACAGGGCAAGTACTTTACATTTTCAAAACTCTGCCTTGAATTTGTTGTACAAGAGTATAATCACGTTAATCTATTTGTGAAGCCCTTATTACATACCTACATAACAATATAAGACAATTAAACAATCACACTATTGAATTATAAAGACATAACATAAATACCAAACATCACATGTTCAAATCCCTCAAAGTTGTCTCTGTGCCATATTCTTTGTCAACAAATTAAAAATATAATCATGAAGAAACATCATATGAATGACAAAAACCCAAATGCAGTATTAATAAACAGACGAGAACTGAAAAATATCCAACTCCTCACCTGGTTTCGATTTGATATCGGTGTCGATATTTGGATCGACCCGCCCACCTCTCAACTTGGGACTCCAGACGGAAGCCCGTGGCTCCAATCCTGACATATTTACACCAATTTATGACTATAAATATTAATCTTTACTAATATACACGGACCCTTCTTTTAAATGAATACATTTAGTTAAACAGTGGCGTATCGGCTCTTCCGCATCACCACATAACTTTGGTCGTTTTCATCATAACTCACTTTAGTTGACGACACGTCATACATGCTGACAGCTAATGAAACATAAAAATAGAAGATAAAGAAAGGAATTCGGGTAAACTTACATGTTCCATGTTAGGAGGAAAAGTCCGTTATATGAGCTGCAGCTGCCGCCAAATATCTCGACGTTGTTTGGGTGTTTTTTCTATGACTGCTGAGGTTGTCGCTAATGACACATTTCCAACACTTCCCGTAAATGAAGAAAACACACAAGTGTGCCCCTTTAGCGCAACACCAATATGACTTTTTCCTCTTCTGAGTGCAATAAAATGTGACTTCCGGTTTTCTGCACTTCATAACATTCACTATCTGTCGAGGAGGAGCCTGTCATCCTTTAACTCGATGTCACTCTAAAAGAATGGTGTCCAAGCTGTGTACCAGGGGCCATTGACGCCCACCCATTAACATACATAACATAACATATACACCACCAATAATCCAGGTTAAAAAAAATTGTAGTATAATTTTACATGTGCAGTGCCGGTATTGGACACACAATATAATGCATCACTGTGGTTGCAAATTAATGTAAAAAATAATTTTAAAAGTAAAAATAAAAAATAAGGAAAAAAAATGAATAAGAATATAAATATAAAAAGTGTCAGGTGCTGTTCAGAATAAATGTAAATACTATATTCATTCATTTTCTACCGCTTTTCCTGACGAGGGTCGCAGGGAGTGCTGGAGCCTATCCCAGCTGTCTTCGGGTGAGAGGCGGGGTACACCCTGGACTGGTGGCCAGCCAATCACATATAGTAGACAAAAAACCATTCACACTCAATTTGGAGTGGCCAATTAACCTAGCATGTTTTTGGAATGTGGGAGGAAACCCACAAATGCACGGGGAGAACATGCAAACTCCACACAGAGATGGCCGAGGGGGGAATTGAACCTTGGTCTCCTAGCTGTGATTGGCAGGCAGTCCAGGGGCTACCCCGCCTCTCGCACAAAGACAGCTGGGATAGGCTCCAGCACTCCCACGACCCTTGTGAGGATAAGAAAATGAATGATTAGACTACTTAATACTATTTCTACTTCTATAGATGAAAAATGGTGTGTAATTTTATATGATACACAGAAGAAACTAGCCAAGTACTATACTTTCTGAGATTCAGAGGTTTTCCTCCCTCCTTGAATCATTTATCCACCTCCTGGAAATAATAGCAATCAAACCAAACACAGCAAAAATGCCTGCTGGAGGAGAGTCTCTCAACTGACCTGAGAACATCTCAGGATGTTCTGGGAGGAGTGGGACAAAGCAGCATGTGAGAGGGAAGTCTGGGCTTCTCGTCTTGGGCTCCTGCATGTGCGAGCAAACCTCGGATAGGTGAAAGAAGATGGATGGATTACATGCAAAAATGGTAAAACGTTTGAACAGGGGAAACCATGGTCAACTTGTGTCAGAATGTTGTTAAAAGTACGGAGAAAAGTGTATAGTATTATGAAGGTATTAGATTTCAATTTTTACATTCAGAGTCCAGCACTTCGACCATATCTCCATTAGTTTTATTGCAATTCATTCAGATTTTACAACCTGCAAGTTAACAGACTTTTTGCCCCCCAAAAAATGTTTTTCCTCGAAAATAGCATTTTTTTCTAATATTTTCTCAAACGGAGAAAGGTGTATAGTATTATGAAGGTATTAGGTTTCAATTTTTACATCCAGAGTCCAGCACTTCGATCATATCTCCATTAGTTTTATTACAATTCATTCAGATTTCACAACCCTGCAAGATAACAGACTTTTTGCCCAAAAAATATATACATTTTTTTTTTTTTTACATGTTCATGTTTCACTGATAATGTCCTTGAATGCACCATAATGGTGTGCTGTGCCTTCCAAATAAATCCAGCAAATAGAATAAACTAGTTAGTGGTGAGGAGCTGTACATTGTGGCATGAGTAAACATCGAAGAGAAACAAGGGCAGTTCTGGAGATGAATGTAATCCAATGATTATATAAGAGAGTTATTCAGAAGGAGAATGTCATCATCAAATTCTGCAAAAAAATGAAGGGTCGGCGCCGTGCAACATCTGCAACGCCATCGTTGAGGACCTCCCGATTCCTCCCTCCCTGTTTTTGATGCGCTAATCTATGACTTAAAAAATAGCTATCCTATTGCCAATAATAGTGAATACACTGATATTGTTTCACAGCGACTAGTGGCGCTTGGAGGACAACCAAAACCCTTTTGACACCCCTGGTGGAATGCTAGGGAATTGGATATGCGGCATGAGGCATGCCACATTATTGTCTGCCATCACAAGTCAATACTTCCACTGAGTTTGTACTTCTTGGCTGAGCGTTCGCTGGATCGATGGTGAAACCTGTTTCCATAGATGGAAGAGATGAAACCATTGACCTCCACTTCAAATATGCTGTTCCTCTTGGGTATGACTGCCACAGGACCCATGGAAATGAATGAGAGAACAAGTGTAATAAAAGGGCAAAAATGCACAAGTACAAAAAAAAAAAATCCATCCATGTCGGCAGGTCTGAATCGAAGCAGTTATTAGATCCACAGTAACCTGAACCTAAATAAAAGGAAATATGTAAATACCTTTCAATTGATCCTGTTTGGTGATGAATTTGAACACGTTTTTGAACTCCTGGATGACAATCCCCGTGGTCCCCACATATGATGGACATTTG
The DNA here is from genome assembly GCF_030265055.1 of Doryrhamphus excisus. Lineage (NCBI taxonomy): Eukaryota > Metazoa > Chordata > Actinopteri > Syngnathiformes > Syngnathidae > Doryrhamphus > Doryrhamphus excisus. Next base: position 6,068,034 of record NC_080472.1, on the reverse strand, counting down.
GAGCGAGCCACTGTAAAAAAGAAAAGTGAAAGGCTATTTGCACGCATGTAATTGATAATGGCCAGGTCTTGATGAATTAATTTCTGAAACCTACACAAAGATACAAGATTGTGCAAGACACAAGACATTGTGCTCTCTCTCATGCACACCTTAATTTGGTAAAAATCAAATTTCTCGCATGACTTACAGTTTGTATATATCAGTGAGAGACTGAGCGTGTAGACCAGGGGTGTCCACAATTTTTCCAGCAAGGGCCACATACTGAAAAATTAAAGTTTGCAAGGGCCACTTTGATATTTTGTAACCAACACATGTAGATAGTATGCTACTAAGTTGTATACGTATGAGTGCCAATGTGTATTATTGTGGATAGTTCGATGCCAATGCTATCACGTCATCACATTGACAGCCCGTCAATAGCAGCTGGAACTCCAATTTTAGCTGAAAAATTTAGCTAAAAATGGAAAAAACACTGGTTAGGTGGGACACTTATGCCTTTGAAGCCAACTTTACCAATCAATATGCTCTTCTTTCTCCATTTCTGCTCAATATTTGTTCCAGCTTATGGCTACAGAGTTACCGTGCTTCAACCAAACTACGGTGTGGGCCGAAAAAACGCTGTTAAAGGAAACTTCAGTTAACGCGTTAACTTTGATAACCCTAATTGTGCAAATTCACGTATAGCGGCCAGGTATGTATCCCATTAACTGCAATAAACATGGGATGACCGTAATGTTATTCAAACTCCGGGGGTGTCTCACTGTGATCCAGAGTCAATGACTAGTAATTTCTGACCAGTAAACTCAGACAAAAATTATAGTCCATGGCTCCCTCAACAAGGTCTAATTTCTCTCTCTACTTTCTGTCCCTCCATCTCAAAGCAACAGATCAAAACAGATAGCCAGCCCCCAGAGTCTGACACCCAAGGAGCATGGTTCTCAGCCTGCTCCATATGTAAAGTGCATTGAGACAACTTCTGTTGTGAAGTGTTGTTCAATAAATAAAATTTAAAAAACTGAAATGACAAAAAAGTATTTGATTGAATGCAAGTGGCGATTTACCTGTCATGATGGCACCGTGGAAGTCTGCCTTCAAAAGTTTCTGCTGCACAGACAGTGGATTACTGCAAGAACAACACACTTGTTGACTGAATGCAATGCAACTTAGTTATAGGGTGGGCTAAAGTTGAAATTGATCACAATACGGCAAATACTGCAAGTATTACATATTATTGCATGACTTGCATTAATTTACTTGAGGTCTTTTTAGAGGGCTTTATAGTCTAAATAGGTGTGTCCTATTACATGCATTGTTAACTCCCTCAAGCAAACTGTCTTTCTCTTTTTAGCCCGCACCGAAAAGGGAAAGTCGTGTGCTTATGTTTGACATGAGAATTGTGGATGATGGGCAAAATTATACAAAATTTCCATTTTCCTTTCAGGTTATTTTTACCTTAATTGAAGACGTGATTGTTGCCAAAGACACAATGTAGCAGCGAAACAAACACCACCTTCCCGTTTTGCTATTAAGACGTCTTGACACTTGGCACAAATGTTGTCCCCATAGTGGCACACAATTTTGCATGCCAGTGAGTAAATTGATGGTAAATATGTGTTATATGTTATATGTTAAACAGTGCAGAGCTGCTTTGCGGTGTGCAAAGACAATTTTAAAATGCTAAAATTTCTGTCATGCACCATTTTGTTAGAACTAACAATGCGGGCACATCTTGACACGCAAATTTTGATTTTTGACTCCTATTTAAATTCGTTTGATCATCCGAAAAGTTTAATTGTGACAAACATGCAAATAAAAAAATAAAAGAAGAAATCAGGAAGGAGGCAAACACTTTTTTACACCACAGTACACGCAGAAACACAACCATACACACAGCCATGTTATTTACTTAAAAGGTCATTTACCTCTTTGGATTTAATCCACCGCAAAGGTCAATAATATACTGTCGCCAGAGGTCATGCAGAGGCAGGAAAAGCTCATATCTGCAGAGATAACGATAAAGTCAGTGTCGCTAGGAAACAAATTGGATGAATGGGAAGCAAGACGTTGGCAGTTGTTTTTACCATCATACCTAGGCTGTGTTCATACTTGAAGTTCAGCACGCTGACCAAATCAAAAACACATACATGGCGTACACTCTGGGTATGATTCCGTGTGCTAAAACTGTCTTGCTTTGATATAAACACAGGTTGGTGTCTTTCCCATTTGACATGAAATGCATCACACTGCCAAGCGCAACAACAGAGCAAACATGGCTACCATGAGGACAGCCTTTGCTCCAAAACTAACCTCTGGTGTTCAGGCTTTATATGGAAGATCTTCATTGCCCTCTTTTGACGAGCATTTAATCCTTTGGCTTTCTTATTCTTAACTTTGCTTTTCTTCGGTCGGGCGTACTGCAAGATCACTGCCTTGTGACACAACATGCTTTTTGGATCTTGACGTTCACGTGGCCCACTGCTGTTCTTCAGGAATGCTTCGGTGAAGGCCTGAGCTTTGTAGCGAATCTGAGGCTACAAAATAAAACAAAAATAAAATAGATTAAAGCTGCAACAACTGATGATCGATTATGCAGTTCCATCAAGTATTTTGGTATTACAATAGTTTTGATTAAAAAATGTTAAATATATTCTGATTTCAACCTCTCAGATGTTTATTTCCTCACCTGTCCATAAAAGCAGACCTATTATCTTTGTGTTTTAGATATTCACACACATCAGTTTTAACTTTTGAAAATATTAATGGGTAGTTTTGCCCATTACCTGATATGATGCAGAGCAAACCACTATCTGTTTGGTTCATATTGTTTTGGTTTGTCTTCAGCCTTGTTACGGCTCCCTTCTCCAAGCTCTGTTTTTTTAACTATGAAGTGGAAGAAATGTGCATTTTCAAAAAGATTTTGAAATATCCAACTCACCGCAAGTCTGTGAATGCATCTAGACTGAATCCTGACTGCTGATTGGATGAAGGGTGAGAGGTGCCAGTGTGTGCAGCCCATCTCAAAGAAGCAGTCTTGTGAATGTGCTACCCCACGGTAAGATATCCATAACCGTGAATACAACTAGGGCTAGAGCTATAGAAAATTTGGGTTTTTAAAATCGGTTTTGCTGGGTTGAAGAGCAATTATGAATACACAAGAGAAAATAAGACATTTTGTTTCATAGTCAGACATGTTTACTTTCACTAGGTGCGTAAGAATCAACAGGCGGTAGCGCAATATGATACGACGGCAGAAAAAATAACACAGAGCAATTTGTGATGTGATTTTTTTCTAGTAGGCATTTTTGTGATGCAAAATGTTTTTTTCTTCTAAAAACCTTTCCCTTGCAAATGCTGTCTGATGGTTATTGGACTGCACACAATACCAGTTGCAGCCTACCAACCTACATTTTGGACTGACGATTGTCCGTGTCTTTTTTTTTTGCACACGGTTATGTAATGTATGGCTCTGCCACTTGCTGTTCAAATTCAACATTTCAAAGACTAAAATTGACTAAAATTTCACAATATTGTGAAGGATGTGATCTGCTCACCTCAACACCAACAACTTTCACCAAGTCATTGGGAATCGTCTTGTGCAGGGCAACTTCTGTTGGAGAGAAATGGCATGAATGGCAATTTTTCAACATAGCTGTGAAGTCTCGCTCAATGTGCACACTTGCATACTTAAGTCTTTTGAGTGCATGTTAGGTGCAGCACCATAGACTAGTGTTTACGTACCAAATCATGGTACTGTTTGATTTCACATGAATTGGTACTCAGTAGATAATCAATGGATTACCGAATACAAAATATTGATTCCGGTACCCATCCCTACTCTTAAATAGTTTCAACAAAATATGTGTGTTACTTCTGCATTTGACAGGGCAGCTGCACAAAAACATTTGCAAACTTAAGACACAGAGAATATAATTTCTAAACGTCGATGATATTTTTTTTTCTTTTTTGGCACCACATGGTGGTTGGGAACCCCTGTTGTACCCCATTTTCGATCTGTCCAGGGGCCGACACCAGTGCTATCAGTGGCTCAGTGGTCATGACGTCCTTCTCACTGGCACATACTAGTGGGCACCATGTGATCTGTCTCCTTTTTGTGGACATTCTGGTAGCACTGTTAGCTAGATAATGTCAGAGATCATAATCATAATACATCATATAATAATCACTGTATTGACACACCCAGTGACGGTTCTGGCTTGAACGATGCCCTTTTTTACCTTGTTGTGGCTGAATGCATAACTGAGCAGTGCACACTAAAGTATTTGTTGTCGACAATTAAGCGTCACTTAACAATCTATACTTTGTATCACATTGTTTTTATTTTAAAATCTGTATCACGGTGGCTGCGTTACTACTCGGTTTTCCTATGCTATCATGCTTTTGGCGGTTAATATGCGCATACGCCATTGCATTGGTTACACACACTTTGAGCTTTCTGGAAAAAAAACTGCATTAAACTGTACTTACCCTCCATGTTTACGTTGTTGTGTGTTGATTTTCCGAGAAAGTCCTGTTAATCACTTCACGTGAGAGACTTGGCTACGTTTTTCTTCCGGGTAGTTTTCTTCTTCTTCGGTTTCTCCTCTTCTTCTACTAGACTTGAATGTCTTCACTGCAAGCCAATGACGCTATCTGTCGTCAATAGCGCCTTTTTGGGATATTTTGAACGTAATATTTTTTTTACGAAAATACGAAAAATATGCATAAATATTAATACAGTATTGTAATGTTTTCAGGAAAAATAAAATGCATTGTAGTAAAATTGCAATAAAATCAAACGATAGTGTGGATGTTCACTTAAAAATGATTTGTCCATATAAATGTCCAATTACTGATGTCTGTAACTTTACGCTTTCTTACATGTACTGTACTCAAGTGCACATTTGAGCGTGAATGGTTGTTTGCCTATATGTCCCCGACGATTGGATGGATAAATGGACATTAATGGCCATTGTAGCTACTCTTTTCGTTTTGTTCGGGCAACCAATGGTTACAAGTAATACAAAACCACGTGCCAATCAAGGCAAATAAGGTGTCAATATTAACCGGAAGTTACAGCGTTTTGCAGTATTTCCGGGTTTACATATTACACGGGAAATGTCTGCCAATAGCTTCTCATCAGTTAGTGAACGAATGCACTTTATTTTGTGTTATGTAGCAGGTATGTTTGCATTTTATGTTGACCTCAGGCTCTATAAATATTTACAAAGTTCAACTTGGCTGCTCTGTACATTTTACCTCTTACACTTAAGTATCAAGGAACAAAAATATCCACTTAAGTTATTATGTTTCGGTCAATGAATGGAAATAATCAATAAAAGTTTTACTAAAAATCACTCACTTGTTATTTTTGTGATTATAATCATCAATCATGGAGCTTGTAGAAAGTAAAAAAGTAGCTAACACAAAAATGTACTTTCATGTCACATCACTTGAGTTTTATTGAACAAACTTAAAAACTATTAAAATCTCCCTTTAATTTGATAACTCTTGCTTAATACCTGATTCATTCATTCAGCAATGCAATAGAAAAATACCTAAAAAGACAACACAAATACAACAGTGGGACAAATTTTTTCAACAAAATGACACCTTTGAGTCTCGTATTTTATGTCGACAAAGCGGTTGAGCGAATATGTGGATGTCGACCTTTTGCAAACCAAGACAATGGTGGACCAGGGCTTGATGAGGTAGTTCACATAGACTGGCTGTGTACAAACTGCAACTTCTCGCCATGTCAGAATACCGCCATTCACCAAGGTGATCCGGCACACTCATCGCAATCAATCTCGATTGTGGTCTCCGTGTGAGACGTCCGACCACCGTTATTGAGCAGCAGTGGCCGATCCCCCCCACGATTTTACACCTTTCTGTCTGGGATTGCCAGAATCATACAGTGTAGAACATGCTGAAGGCAAATAATATTCTTAAAACTGCAGCTACTGGATAAAAAAGCATTATATAATAGTGACTAATACAAAATAATCATTTTTGGCACCATAATATGTTTGTCAAGAGCCTGATATAAATATACGAAATGTGAAAAATGTCTAAAAACTGTAACTTGCATTAAAATCCTGCAATTCAACCCAATCAAGTATAATACTCGTCTGTCACGTGTGCTCCCATTGTAGATGTAAGTGGGGGTGCTGTTTTAGCTGACAAAGCAACTCTTCATCCGTTGGCTCCTTGATCTGCTCTCTAGAGGTGTGTAAACATAAAGCATCATTACTCATGATATTTCCCATTAAAATAAACATCATGACGTGTACGTACTTAAATATGAGTTGAACAGAGGTCTCATATCTGATTCGTTCCACATCCGTAACAGAGCAGCTGTGACTGCGGTCCCACTTATATGTGAAGTTCTGTCAGAAAAAATGAAGAAAAAATGTGATTTGTCACCTTTAAAACTGAAGTTACACACAATCATCATATACTGCTGTTTTTGTTTATGAATATGAGTTATTCTTCTATTATATGCAGCTAGTTCGACCTGCTGCCCTCAGGCAGGCGGTACAGGTCGCACAAATCCCGGACAAACAGACTCAGGGACAGCTTCTTTCCCAAAGCCATCAATGCAATGAACTATCATAAATGAACATCGTTATTTTTGCACTACTAAAACATACACCTCACTGTTATGTACAATAATGCTTCAAACGTGCAATACTGGACACTACACTTATTTTGAACAGCACCTGCCACTCTTATATAATATTGTTATTCCTTGTTTAATTTTTATCCTTTTCCTTATTCTTATTTTTACCTTCTACAAAATGCACCGTTGAGTTGCACTCAAATTTCGTTGTATGCAATACAATGACAATAAAGGCGATTCTAGTACTAGTAGCACACAAGAATATGACTGTGAGGCGTACTAGCTCCATCAGAGATTGAATTTATAAAGGACCTGCTTTTGGTTAAATATACTGCTGAGAATGTTGCCCAGAAGATGGGTGTGGTATAAATTAGATTTTTTAGGGATCTATTTCTTTGTAATATTTACTCTGCTACTAAAAAATCACCACATTGATCTCCATCAGGGCATTTATTTTTGTATTCATATTATTACACAGTTCTTTTTGTCTTCTATGGTGCTAACTATGTGCAGCAGAACTGTACTTTTCAGGTGAGAAAAATGTTGGCAATTTCTGTTTTGTATTGACGAGGTATCGAACCGTAACACACTCGTATGGAACTGAACTGTGAATTAGTGTATCGCTGCACCCCTGTGGCTTATACAGTTCAACAATCCAACCACGTTTACTTGTTGTGGACCTCCAGGAATGACAGCTAAGGATTGATGGAAGGTAATGGGAATCCTAATAAAGTAATGTGTTTCTTTTCTGCTTGGGTAATTGAAGACATTTAACTTGTGCTGGGCTGCACGGCGGTCGAGTGGTTAGCGTGCAGACCTCACAGCTAGGAAACAAGGGTTCAATCCCACCCTTGGCCATCTCTGTGTGGAGTTTGCATGTTCTCCCCGTGCATGTGTGGGTTTTTTCCGGGTACTCCGGTTTCCTCCCACATTCCAAAAACATGCTAGGTTAATTGGCCACTCCAAATTGTCCATAGGTATGAATGTGAGTGTGAATCGTTGTTTGTCTATATGTGCCCTGTGATTGGCTGGCCACCAGTCCAGGGTGTACCCTGCCTCTCGCCCGAAGACAGCTGGGATAGGCTCCAGCACCCCCGCGACCCTCGTGAGGATAAGCGGTAGAAAATGAATGAACTTGTGCTGACCTCTAGGATGAGTGCCACAAACAAGTTGACCCACATGACAGAGGAGGTGAGCCACCAGCACACAAAGTAGATTTTGGACCACCTGAGAAACAAAAAAACACAGCTGAATTCACTCAATGTTCAAAAAAATAAAAAACTGCTGTCTTTTATTCCTTTTGCCTCACTCGCTGGTATATCTGCTGTATGCATCCATGAAGGCCTGCCAGTTGTTGATGATCATGATATTATACAGCAAAATGATGGAAGCCTAAGAAACAGGAGACACAGATACATGTGTGGTGTTGCGTAAGAATAGCTACTAGTATGTGACACATCTTGTTACTTACAGCAAAGTCATCAAAGTTATTGGGCCAGTAGCCAAGTTGTTCATAGGTACCACAAGCATGGCTGAAGTTGGAGGTGATGTTTTCCATGCTGGTGTTAGAAGGTACACTGGCAGTCCAACATACACAACATGACATGAAACATGAGGGAATACACACAAAGTCTGAGATAAAAGTTTTATAGAATGATGAATTTTTGAGGGTCATGTGACTCCTGTATGCAAACATTACATTGATGATTGATTCCATTGAGATCATTTCATACCTCATGTGTGCTGGTGGTTTAATGACTCCCTCAAACAGCCAGATGCCAAATACAGCAAACACATAATAAACCACCTGCAGAAAACAATGTGCATTTTAATATTCATTAATCATCCAAATCAAAAAAGACAGTACTGGAGGTCATCTGTGCAGTACTCTGATGGGTACCATGTTTTTTTTTTAATCAAGTATCAGTGTGTACTCATGAAGCATGCAACACATGACAGCTCGGTGTAGAGCGGGGGTGCCCAAAGTGCGTAGTGGGGGCCATTTGTGGCTTGCATCTGTTTTTCTTTTGTTGGCCCGCAACAAAAAAAAAAATCAGCAGTAATTTCACAAGCATGAAGTCAAAATTTTCAGAGATAAAAGTTGAAAATAATATAATTTTAGTAGCACAGCGTTTATATATTTTTTTGAAAATTAGGTTGAATAATTTTAATTTTAGGGGCATAAAATAAAAATATTAAAACAAAAAGTTTTACTTTTACTAATCAAAGCTGCGATGCAGTTTTTTTCTTGAAATATAAACATAACCCCTAAGCATATCTACACCAGTGTCGCTTTACAAAATAGCAAAGTGACCCTTCCATCCTTTCATTTTTCAGTACGTGACCCTCGCTGGAAAAAGTTTGGACACCCCTTTTGTAGAAGAATACAGTCGGAGTGATCTGTCCTTTGCATTTCATTATACTTTATGACAGTAATATTACAGGACAAAGGTTGCATTTTCACCTCATGTGTTAAACATGTTTGTGAAAATAACTGCAGAAGGCAGTTTGTGTGTGTGAATGCTGAAGAGTTGAAATTTTTAAACTTGTTATATATTTATTGGAAATTATATCATCTTCCATTCCAAAATCAGCTGGGAAATTATTATCTTTGTTGCATCATATTTAGGACATGTTGATTTACTCACCACCAGTATCCCCGCAAAGGCTCTTAAGTTTTTCACCAAGTCCAACAAGGTACTTGCAACTAACGCCATCAGCTGCAGAACAAAAAAATATTTAATAAGTCTCAGGGAATGATCTCAGGGAAGAACTACATTTGAAACACTTATATGCTATAAGCACTATACCGGACAAAAAAAAACAACAACCTTAAACTATATTAGGAAAGCAGGAAGTGAACAAATGTAACAGTTACTGATTGTAAAAGTACCAGATGGAGGGGTAGGATTTAATAAGCTTTGCCTCTTCCTACTCCTTTTGGACATGTGGAACTGGGAACTGATTATGGGATGCATTCAATTGTAATCTGATGCATGTTCAAATGAAATAAAACCATTACCAAGTCCTAAAAATGTTTCTATGCTCTTGTCCAATTATAAATAAGAAATCCTACTTGGCGGTAATTCACTTATCACATAGAGACACAAGCACGCAAACAAAGTAAAAGAGGAATAGTCTCCCATCTACCTTGATATCAGGAATGATGCGTAGGAAGCGGAAGACAATCAGCATGTTAACAAAACGAACCATCTCCCACAATGAAAACATACTCTTAGTAGATGGGTTCCTGTGGTGACAAACACACACACACACACAGTTTACCAATCAGTATAACTGGCTGTTCCTCAATGCACAATATAAATGAAAGAAAAACTTACACATGTGAATGAGGAAAGCGGTAGGTTGCATAAATAGTGATTTGCAGGACCTAATGATGGGACAAAAAACAAAGTTAATTTCCTGCAAATGTAATAACTATTACATTTGTTGGAAATAATATGTGGGAAAGTGAAAATCTGTAAATGTAATAACTTCCCACAAATGTAATATGAGACAAAATGATCTTTGTGGTTGTTGTTTGTTCTTTCTTCTTTGAATGAGGGAGAAGGTGTAAGGAATGTGTGCATCAAACAACGTTACCAGTAGCGAGATGGTGAGGAAACCATCAAAGATGTTGTTCCTGTAGGACAGGTACCCTTTCCAGCCAAAGGCGAATATTTTCACAGCCATTTCAAACAGGTAGTAGATGATAAAACACAGGTTGATAATCTGACCAAGACAGAGAAAGTGATTTTGTGTCAATTGTATTCATATACTCATCAGGTGGTATCTGAAGATGTGTTGAGACATCTTGGGTGTTCTGGTTGTGCTCACCTCCATACAGTGGTTGTCTCTCTCTGCAGTGGACTTTTCTGAATTGAGCACCAACACAGTCTGGAGAAACAAAGGAAATGATAACACCTTTGTGTTATTGTGAGTGTGCATTTGGTGTTCTTGTATCAGGTGTTTGATAGAAATGTTTTCATGAGGTTTAAACTGGGGTCAACCTGCAGATCTGGAGCCAATGTACAGTGAATGACGATTTGACCAATAATGCCAATTTAGTGAAGCTATTTCAGTAGAAATGGATTATCAGTTACCTACCTATTTTTGATCTGTTCAGTGTTTATTCATTTATTTATATTTTATTCATTCATAAAATTTATAATTTATTCGTTTTTTTATATTTCATTTTGATTTTATTATTGATTCTTTTTTTTTTATCTTATATTATTCTTTATTAGATCCATGCTTAGTGAGAGAGAAATTCTCAATTCTCTATATATTTGATACACGCACAATATTTGACACTATTGAATTCTAACAACTAGGAGACCAGGGTTCAATTCCACCCTCGGCCATCTCTGTGGAGTTTGCATGTTCTCCCCGTGCATGCACGCACATTCCACCCCACATTCCAAAAATATGCTAGGTTAATTGGCGACTCCAAATTGTCCATAGGTATGAATGTGAGTGTGAATGGTTGTTTGTCTATATGTGCCCTGTGATTGGCTGGCCACCAGTCCAGGGTGGACCCCGCCTCTCGCCCAAAGACAGCTGGGATAGGCTCCAGCACCCCCGCGACCCTCGGTTCATGAATGAATGAATGAATTCTAACAGTCCACCTGGAATTATTTATCTTATTTCATCTGTACAAATGTCATCCAATCTGCTGTGTGTGTTTGTGTCCCCTTTTCAGGAGCACTTTACACATCAGACCACATAAAAAAAAATAAATATAATTTTATGAATTTTAAATTTTTTGTATTTTAACTGCATGTGTCCTCGGGTCTGTAGTTTGCCCACCTGTGCTGTGGAATAAAGGTCTGCAACATTCACCATGAGAACTTACTTAGTACTCTTACTTACACATATGCACACCACGTTGGCCAGGGCCAGTGCATTGCCAAGTATGGTGAAATAGTAGTGGCTGAAGATCACCTGCATCTTCTGCAGTGATGCATTGTTATACTGCGGTGAGGGCGGGTGCTGGGAAAGAAGATCTCTATTAACAAGGATAATAGTCAGAAATAGCCACTGAGTATCCTTGAAATGCTGTACCTCTCTGATGCGGTCTTTATCCAGTTGGTCAAATATCTTTCTGAACTGCTCTCGATCCATGAAGCCTTCAGCTTCATACTGACGTGCCTCCTGTGCCACCAGCAAAATGCAAGAAACAGGAGTAAGTATGACATTGTACTATATGTATAATATAACATAATATACCGTATTTTCTGGACTATAAGTCGCTCCGGAGTATAAGTCGCACAAGGCCAAAAATGCATAATTTGGTAGAAAAAACATACATAAGTCGCACTGGAATATAAGTCACATTTTTTGCGGGTAATTTATTTTACAAACTACTTGACCAAAACAGACATTACGTCCTGTTGGAAGGCAAGTTCTAACAATAAAAGAATAGAGAACAAGCTGAATAGGTGTAAGATATGCTAACACAATGGTTATTCAGCTACACAAAAAATAAACATGAACACAAAAGGTGTCCAGTGTTTATGTAACATAAAAGTCGCTCTGGAGTATAAGTCGCAGGAACAGCCAACCTATGAAAAAAGTGCGACTTGTAGTCCGGAAAATACGGTACTTATTCATCTAATATATACTGTACTATATATGATATGGCGTACGGCGTATGGCGTACGATACGATATGGCGTAATCATTACAAAAGCATACTTTATTTACTAATTGCAGTGCAAAAAACAGCAAGGTTTGCTATTTCATGTTGGTTGTAGCATAAAGTTACAGCAGCTTCCTGATCATGTAGAATACTACAATAAGTGCTTCACCCTACATGCTGAATTGCGCAATCGGTGTTAATTGCTGATGTCCTTCATGTTCCAAATACATATACCGCATTTAAGTCGTACAAGGCCAAATATGCATAATTAGGTAGAAACAAACATACATAAGTTGCACTGGAGTATAGGTTGCATTTTTGTGGGTAATTTAGTTTACAAACTACTTGACCAAAACAGACATTACATCATCTTGGAAGGCAATTTCTAACAATAAAAGAATAGAGAACAGGCTGAATAGGTGTAAGATATGCTAACACAATGGTTATTCAGCTACACAAAAATAAACATAACAGAAAAGGTGTTCAGTGTATGTAACAATGTAACATCAACTGTTTTGTTTTCTTCATCATAGTAAGAGTAGCCTCCGCTTTACGCAAGTCCCTAACAAGTTTCTCACTGACTGCAAATTTCTCTACTTGGAGTTTGTAGTCTGCAGAATATGATTTTTTTTTGGGCGGCATTTGTGTTCTGTCGTTCCCAGTTGTCTTTGTAAGCTAATGTCCACTATTTAAATATAGATTTGTTAAGGAGTAAGAGATATCGGTTGAAAGTCTACAGTGCCTTCTTGTGGCTGTCTGTGAAATTATAAATATTTTCATTTATAAGTCGCTCTGGATTATAAATCGCACAAACAGCCAACCTATGAAAAATTACTATTACCATAATGTATATGCATGCTGGATTTAAACTTTATGCTTGAAGCAAGCCACTTTTCAGATGTAGCCATTTGTACTAGGCATTTTAATAGGCAGCTATAGCAGGCCTTGTACTAAATGTAGTCGTAATCAGCTCTGACCGCAGTGATGGCCGCTCTGTAGTAGTTCTGCATGTGGACCCTGGACATCACTTGCAGCACCGCATCAACAGGAACACGATCCCTAAGAATCAGATCACTATGAATGCCGTATAGCACTTCAGATCATGTCTGAGAGTCTGTATCATGTTTACTGATAGCATAAATGGACATTCATTGGCTTTCTCATTGCGAGGGATAATGTATGTACAACTTTGAAATATCTTGCCGTGTTGTGGAGTCAATTTAACAAACGACATCAGGGGCTAATTCCAGTGTTTGTTGACCCAATGCTGATTAGAGACCCCAGAGATTGCTTTTGCTTTTGTAGACCAAGCACCCACTGGAGTCCTGGAGGGACATGGTGAAAAATCCAAAGAAACTATTTTTTAAGACTTTTTAAACTTCTGGTATTTCTATGTCAGCCAGTGTTTTGTACTGATGGAAAACACACAGTGATGGGAGCCCTTTATAGAAATTTACTATGAGATTTTATTGTGGACATGGCTTTCTCCCTAGTTTAAAAATATTTATTCCTATGTTGTAATATCCTTCTCATTTTTTGTGTGTGTTCATCAATGTTCTCCTTTTCTTTTCAGATCAATTATTTAGTTGGACATTTGAAAGCCCTCCAAAAATGGCTGGATGTCTTGTACAGTACATGTCTCAGTTACTCATGGCGATTGTTGGCGCCCATATCAAATATCAAAATAATAATAATAAAACTTCTTGAAATACAATAAAATACACCTTCTCTTTGCTTGTTGAAAGTATTAAAAAGTATTTAAACTATGGCTGTCAATCGGTCTGTGTCCCCCTTAGCATTCTTGGAGGAGGATGTCCTCCTCCAAGAATGCTAATCCAACCATTGGCAAATAACAACATTTGTGGCATCTTCTCAAATAGTTTGTCAACAAAGTATTTTGGGATTTTTGATTTCAGATTCAGATTCACTCCGATTTTTTTTCACCATGTCCCCTCCATAGAAACCAATAAACCAAATGCTAAGTTATAATCAGTATATTTAAAGACCAAAAACAGAATGCTTCTCAGCTTTATGTTATATATCGTATTATTATAATATAAACATTTGAACGTTTTTCTGCTTGTGTTTTTTTTTTTTTAGAAACTACTGCAGGGCTTTGTGTTCACCTTTGTATAAAGGCAATATAAAGGTTTGAATCATATACAGTAAAATGTGTGCAACCGTGAGTGTTGATTTACTCAGCAGCATTCTCATCTTCATGACAAATGAGGACCTGGAAGGCAGCTCGGATTCCCAATTGTCTTCTGATGATGGATGTTTGGACTGACATCTGGAACATACACATGGAAGACAGAGTTGAAATACATGGTATTCATACGTATATAATTACTGGGAAAAAAAACATCTTGAAAATGAGAATAAAGTGCTCTATTTGGGGCAGTATATTTGATATGGAGGAGGTGGCGTGGACACCCTTGCCAGGTATGACAATGACATTCTTTAGAGGACTCTGATTGTTTGCACAAGAACAAAAGCCACAGAAAAACACTCCTCCTTCCTAATCAGAACAAAACGGTGTTTTTTAGATTATCTTTGAACATTTTACTCTGGACCCTCTAATTGAAACGCCCAATAAAAATGGCTATTTTGACACTAAACCACTATTTTGTGACCTGCAAGGCAGGCTGGGTAAGATGTGTGCGTGTGAACTACTTATTAAATTATTATTAAACCAGATGAATATGCATATACCCCTAAGAATTAAAAAAAAAAAAATTAGAAAAAGAAAAACTCGAGAAAAAAAAGAGGAAAATGTTCGAGAAACAGAAAATAGCAAAAAAGAGAAAAAATACAGGAAAATAGTAGAGAAAAGAGTTTGATAAAGTGAAAACGATATGTAACACTACCACCAAATGATGGAGGTCTCACTTTTTAGCATTAAAAAAGACCTATTTACACTCACGCATTGGTACATTATTATCATTAAAGGAGCCAGCTTGAACAACTGTCTTTCATTGCTAAGCTAATTACATAGAACTTTCCAAGACAACATTTAAAAAGGAAAAAAATGTAATATCAAAAAATAGTTTAACATTTTTAATAGTTGGAATGTGCACAACAGCTTTTCCAGCAAAGACAAATAGAAACCCTTTCTGAAAAACTTGGACCTCTTTGCAGCATTAGCCAAGTTTCCGCCAAAGGAACATTCTTTTTACATGGGAATTTTCACCAAAATTATACATGCAAAATGATGTATGACAAAAAAAAACACCTTCCCCAAAGGGCAGAAAAGTTCCAGGCAGCAACCAGTTTGTATTGCGTTGTGCATGCGTGACTCACCAGCAAATATCCCCTGAACTGGTTGTAGATGATGGCTGTGAGTAAGTTCATCAGGCAGTAAGTTCCTGCAAGGAAACACATATAGTATAGTCAGATTTTATAAAAGAAAACCATGATCTCAAGCAAAGGGAAAACTGAAAAATACAATCATAACACAGCTTACCAATGACACTGAAGGTGACAAAGAAAATGGCGTACCCTCTGTTGAGGGAGTAGGCAGGGATCATCACTGTAGAAGTAAGAAAATGTGTAAAAAACAACAACATAGAATTAACCCTGATAATCAGAGGAATACTGCATGCCAATGGGGGGATGTTTGCAGTACCATCTGGATTGTTTGCTGTAGTGAGCAGCACCAGCAGAGACGTGAGTGAAGTGGACAGGTTTCGAAAATACAACTTCCACTCTTCATTTTTCAGTGGATCCTAAACAAAATGGCAAAATTAGAGTTAAGAAACAAGAGGAAAAAATGTGAAAGAAAATCTACAAAGATTATTTTAAAAATATGGGGGGGGGGGGGGGGGGAAACTGGGGGAAAAATGCGAACGCAAACTTGATACTAAAAACAGGCTTTGCCTTCTTAAACAAATGTTATATATTCTTGGCCTGAATTAAGCATTTTTAAGCCAAAAAGTGTTCCAAATGAACGAATACAATACATGGCTGAACTGTACTACAGTGGCCACTAGGTGTCATGAGTAATACGCAACAGACTGGGTCCCCAACAATTACCAGGCACAATAATTACATAATACTAACCCCAATAGTCATCGTCATGGGCTACTGTTGTGACCATACTCCAGCGAACCCTCACACATACTGAACCCTTGACCCTGTCCACACGTAACACACATGAGCACAAGTCTTATTTATGTATTAAATTGCTTATTTTCTCTGATTATATCTACTATATTGTGTAATATGAGTGCAAAGTTGACTATAGGGGTGTTATTTCATGTCTATAAGGCTCTAATAATGGTCAAAATAGTAATTAGAACGTCAGAAATTGGGTTTTTTATGCTCCAACCACAAAAATATTAGGTCTATTAATGTTAATTAATTTCTTGGAGATTTATCACGGTCGGCTGTGGAACCAATAAACCATGATAAAATAGGGAATACTGTATACTTATTTTACTGACTTCGTACATTTAATTTAATCATTAAAAGATGTAAATAAATGTAATTATTAAATAATTCATACTATATTAATTTTTTACAGAGATTTTTGTAGCAATTAATTACTTTCTCCAATAAAATGGTCTTCAATTGATGTGTGTTCCAAACACTGTTTTTATGCAGACAGAGGAGGTAGTAAATACTCCAGAACTTGGAACACCCGTAGAAATGACACCAACAGCCAAGGCGTGATCAACCAATTTGAGGCCAAGTGTGAGATAAGTTGAAGTGATTTGCAAGTGACTTCATTAGAGTGCCCAAGAACTCACCTCAGTTTTGGGAAACAACAGCATGCCAATCATAGTGAACAGACAAAGATGAAGTGCCAGCAGCAAAATCACACTGTAGGCACACCACAAGGACACAATTACCACAGGCACAAATTTTACAGGCAAAGGAAAAAAAAAAGTGAAAATAAAAATAAGTAAATGATGTATCAAATTAAAGCTCAAATTCAACTTGAAGTGTTGGTTCCACTTTATTCAAATAAAAAGTGAATTGTTGTTTACTTGTTGTTTAATCATCAGACATTTGTTTGTTGACTGGATACACCTACTATGTTAGAAAGTCCCAATTTTGCATGTGTACGTAAATGTATGATGTCATGAATTACTACGTGTCAGCCACTTTGTTCAGCGGTCCTTGAACCTGCCTTGATGTATGAGGCAGGTTGAGACTTATGTCATGCTGCACATGCTGACTTCTAATCAGATGTCTGAAGGGAGACACGATTGTGAAACATTTGCGAACCACTGCTGTATATCAAAGATGTTTCATTGTGTGGTTCTCATTTTTTTAAGTGTGCAGGAGTTGGGGGTACATGAATTCCAGTCAGATGCTTGAAGGGGTATGTGACTGAAAGGTTTGGAAGTGAGTAAAGTATATATAGTATAGTGAGTATATATATACGTATATATATATGAGTGTATACATCTCTGTGTGGAGTTTGCATGTTCTCCCCATGCATACATGGGTTTTCTTCGGGTACTTCAGTAGTTTCCTCCCACATTCCAAAAACATGCTAGGTTAATTGGCCACAGGTATGAATGTGAGTGTGAATGGTTGTTTGTCTATATGTGCCCTGGGATTGGCTGGCCACCAGTCCAGGGTGTACCCCGCCTCTCGCCCGAAGACAGCTGGGATAGGCTCCAGCAACCCCCCGACCCTCATGAGGATAATAAGTGGTATAAAATGAATGAATATATGTGTGTATATATATATGTATGTATATGTATACTTCATGTGCATATGTGTGTGTGTATATATATATATATATATATATATATATATATATATATATATATATATATATCATATATCATATATGTGTGTGTGTGTGTGTGTGTGTGTACATGTATGTAAGTATATAAATAGATATTGTAAGTGTATTGTATTGTAAGTGTATGTGTGAGAAACATTAATGTAACATAGTATGCATGTCTGCAATAAATTAAGAAGAAAGAAATTTGTGTGCTTTCAGTCAGACCCATTCAATGTTGAAGAAAGTAGATACCTGGCAATCTCTGGTATAGTTCTCTTGATGCACTTGAGTGTCTTTTTCATCAGGGAGGAGTTTTGCAAGAGGAAGAACGGTCTAATGAGTCGCCGTACTCTTAGTTTCTAATCAGAAGAGCAGAAAATGTCACGTTAGAAGATGCAGTTAGAAGTGTAAAATTAATTGTGTGTGCAAATCAACAAAGATTGCGTCAAATTAGCAAAATGAACAGTCCATTTTGTATGTTTGCCTTCGATCCACAGAGGATGCTATAACCATGGGACTCCACACTGCGCTGATTCCTCTGGAGGACCTAGGAAGCTACGAGAAGACGCTCTTCCTGGACATCATCCCGGAGATCCTGGTCCAGAAACTGTCCCACCTTGGCATCTCTACCCCCATCTGCCAGTGGATTAAAGACTTCCAGACGGACCGCCCTCAGTCCGTCAAACTTAGCCCCCACCTCTCCTCCACCATCACACTCAGCACTGGTTCCCCTCAAGGTTGTGTATTGAGCCCCCTCCTGTTCACTCTTTAGACACACACGACTGCTCTAATACTAATACAGTAAAAAATAAAAAAATGAAATAAAAAAAACCTGTGTGACTGAACCAATTGTGGAATATACAAAACCAAGTGGTTAAGTTAATTGAAATAATGACTAGTGTAATTCTCACCTCATCACACAGCATGCTGAGAGACAAGACCCAATCGATGATGGAGACGGTAATGACAACGGTATAGCTAATCAGCCATTTGTTTTTCCTAAATTCATCCCAGCCAATCAGGTAGCTCTGCAGACCCACAATGGGAAATAGGTTTGGTTAGATTTTGAATATGACATCTCGTAAACAAATATGTCTGGGTTGATGTACCTTCACGGCAAGATCAAGAGTGAAGATGATAAGACAGACGATCTCGATGCTCTCAGTGAAGCCGCAAGGAGGCTCCCAGGATGGAGAGCGGTATCGTGAGTCAGAGGTGACCGAAAGAGAGGACGGACGCTCCACAAACGCCAGCAACAGCACCACCGCAATGGTCAGGCCAAAGCCCCTGTATGGGTAGAGATGGTAGATGTCAAATAGATGGAAATGGTATTATGATAAAATATCAACTCTTCTGCACTACACAATGTATGAATTCTTTCACACACTCAAAACATACTGCCAGAGCAGGACAGGCTCAAAAAGAAGCACATTAAGGCTACATTCACAGTGCTCAAGTTGGATATTTGCAACCTGTATTTGTTATGTGGTCTGGAAACAATTACCATGATAAACAAGGGATGACTGGAAGTGAAAAAGCCGATTAACTCATTCAATCCCAGCCATTTTTCAAAAGCCGTCCCTCTTCTGATTGATTTTTCTTGTGCTGTATAAACATGGCATTTACCAAAAGATAAGGGAAAGTTTGTTGTGTAGAACATAGCTAAGTTTCAGCAGGGTATCAGTTCTCAATAAAAAAAGGGAGAAAAAAGAAAAGATAAATTTCAAGCATAACTTTGACTTTGATACAAATTTAGCCAATATGTCTAAATGATGATGCCAAAACATAATCAACACAAACAATGGTTGTTTTGCATGAAAATAACCATTTCTGACAAATATAACACCATGAACTATAAAAAAATGTTCACATTTGCAACTGAACTGTGTGTGAGCATGCTTTTGTGTGTGCGTTAAAATTTCCCTTCAATGCAAGACACCTTTTTACTTCCTGGTTGTTGCAGAGCTCTCTTTCACAAGGTATTAGATGCATGCAGAGGTCTTATAAAATGTACTTCTGCCACCTTGTGACTGTTTCTCGGCTTCAAATGTCACCCAACGTGCTCTCTTCTATTGTATTCTTTGTGTCTCTGGTGCAAAAAAATGTAAATGATGAATGTATGAATATGTCTTTGGGAGCAAGTGGTGGGGTTGATTTTATTCCCACAATGCTTTTATTTGATTCCCATAATGTTGTAACATTTTCCGTAATTTTCCAAAAATTACAACTTTATCTTGTTTTGTTTGTTTCTGTTTTTCTTCATAATATTACGAGTTTATTCTCATAAAATTTAGACTTTTTTCTGGTTAGAATCCAACTTTTGTTTTTTGCTATTTAGATTTTATTCTTGTAAAGATTGTTGAAAAAAAAACTGACAAAAAGGCGGAAAATTGAACAGAAAGTGTGAAAGCTGCTTGGATGTAAAAACTGCAACTACACTATGTAGCAAAATCAGATATGAAAATGTGGAACCTTGATGAGTGTCTTACTCTAACTAAAAGCAAGTCCATTTTGCCCATAGGAAATAATAGAAATTCAATGATTATCTGCTCACAAAACAAAATATGTTTTATAGTTATAAGTTACATAGTTAGAATTAGAGCTTTACATGCAGAAAACAGTTCAAAATGTACACAAATACATTAAAATTATTATTGAAAGGATAAATGCACATTTAGGTTACTTTTACCTTCACTGAAGACGTGACTGCTGACAAAGACACGATGTGGCACCGACATTCAAAACAGTTGGACTCCGGTATTCATGTATTGTATCAATAACACGGACATTGACCGGTAAATGTACGCAAAGTGCAGCAAAATTGACTCGCGATCACCACAAACAATACAACAATGCTCATCTGATTGGTTGGCTTAACTTAGTTTATGTTCCACATGTTGCGTACCGAGGAAAGATTTTGCCATAACTACCAAAAAACTAATGCTAACCAGGGCGGATGCTAACCGAGGTTCCACTGTGTACATTATATACTATATGTCGTTCATACTATATTACATATGGTCTGCTTGATGTACCTATAAACAATATAAAAACACTAAAGCTACAACTTTAGGTATGGTTAGGTAATTTTACGCATCAGTTGATCGATTGGAAAGTCTGTAAGGCCCCCTTCAAAACACAGTTCCATCCAAACTCTCCACTAAAGTGTACTTGGAAAAAAATCAGCAATACATAAACATTTGGTTGTAACTAATTGTAGCATCTCACCAAGAGATGACGCTAGCCTGACAGAAAACAGAAGACAGTGAAAAGAACTAACCACTGGAACATCCTGGAGTAGTAACATCGATACAGGCGCAGTGAGCTGGCATCAACTTTGTGGTTTATGGAGCGATACTGGAAGAAGACAAATACACATGATTAATATTGAGTATTGATGGATAGATAATAGACAGACAGACGTTATATTACATTGAACATTTCCATCTCTTTCCCATATATTTCTTTTAAATGCAAACACTCATTCTTTTTTTTACAACTGAAAAACAATAAGATTTCTGTACAGTGATTTCATTATGTTTTATAACAATAAAAACGTTTGCATTATGTTAACAAAACTTTTTTGCTGCTTTGTTGGCTACGGATTACTATTTTTAATAACCCAACTTGAATATTTGTTCTCCAAAATTTCCCAGGAACATGTTTATGCAGTCCCACCCACCATTTTCAGTCTTCATATCCTACTTAATAGATCATATCCTATTTGTGTCCAGTTTAGACAATGTATTTGACTTCAAGCATGAAAGTGAGAAGCAATTTCGAGGCTCTATCCCGAAAATTGAAAAAGGAAGTATTTTGGGATACCTGTATGGCATCTTCAAGGAGAATAGCAGCCTGTTGGATGTACAGCTCCTCATCTGTCGGAAGAGAAACAAGTGAGAGTACCAAGACCATTTCTATTAGTGTAAATGCGAGCAGATCTTCATGTATCCCTGAGTTGGAGGCATTGTGGATTCAAGCGTCCTGAATCACCTGGTCTACCTGCACAAGAGCTCTTCTGACCAATGGAAAGCAGGTAACATGCCATCTTTCTAAGACAAACAGGAGAAGTCTAACAGATGACTGTCTGACAAACCGGCCTGACTGGTTGCTTATGTCTACAGAAAAATCAAGAGGTCCTGTTTAAACCTGGTGTCGGAGCGCTGGGATAAGGAGGAGTCACTTCCCAGCTCACTTAATGCAAGATGCAGGGTACACCCGGAATACCAAGAAACCCACAAACGGTAAATGCATTCATAATATGATTTTTCAGGATAGAATCTTCGGTTTGGTGCAGAGATGATCCAATTTCCTAAAGCAAACACATTAGAGAGGGACACGCGCCTCCCGTTAAGCATCGACTTGGTAAATAAATGCAGCCTTTGGCTAGTGCGAGTCATGACTTGAAAAGCCTCTTCTGTGGTCTCCAATTTGGGAATACTCGGCCTTCCTGGTGAAATATGTTATGTCATGGGACAAAGACACCGACCCTTCTGACCAGAGTAACTTGCTCCACAAATTGCTCGATTTGTGTTATGGCTGACTTTTTGTAATTTCTGCCGGAGCGAAAATGCAAATGTAGGAACAAAAGCCAACCAATCACAGCTCTGTGTTCCATGTCGCTGTTACCGCTAAGTTAATAACATTGTAAATTTACGAGAGAAAAAAAATGAAAACATCTGATAATAAATTTGTACATTTATGAGAAAAAATAGTAATATTACTTTTGCCCAAGGCCAAAGTTCACATAAGCCCCTCCTTTTCCTGTTATAAACATTTTCTGAGATTCCGAGAATAGTTGTAAATGTATGATTTTATTGTCATGTATTTACAAGAAAAAAATCAGACCATTAAGAGAATAAAGTTGTACATTTACGAGAAAAAACTTTATGTTAAAATAGGCATTGCATAAGGATGGCTATGAAAAGGGGGTCCTTGGGCATGTGGAGGGGGCGGACACAAGAAAGGCTAGCTATGCTAGTTTGTGCTTAACTGTTCTGCTTTGCTGCAACATTATAAATAAAAGCTTACCTGACGCAGCAGGTAAGAAAAAAAAAGATGAAAGAAAAAACAAATTTTTTGTTTTTGTTTGATTGTGGGATTAGCAAGAATAATGATGTCCCACTTAAATTAAAGACATTACCAGGTACAGTCGCCCCTCGCTACAGCGTGCTTCAAACATCGCTCCCTCACTCTATTGCAGTTTTTCAAAAATAATTAATACACAATTATTATTTATAGATATTGAAAATACCTGTTGTATGTAGTATTCATTGATGAGACATGACATTAAATCACATTGCATGTAGCCAGCCACGGCATATCTGACATGAAAAAAGTTATCCTCCCATTTTGTGTGGAAGTGGTAAGCTTTTTGTATTTGGTTTCTTATTTCTTATGTTCTTCACTCTAAAGCTTAAAGCATTTTTTAAGTTTGTTTTTTTTAAGTTTTTTTTGAATAAATAAATTGGGGGCTAACTAGTTAGCTCGCTAGCATGGTAGCCCTGGACGTCTTGTGTCCCTGTAGTGGTCCCTGTAAAGATGTAGTGTAAACAAAGAATAATAGCAGTGTAAAGGTTATCATAGGGGTGTTATTTGATGTCTTCAGGGCTCTAACAATGGTAAAAAAATATATTTTAAATGTACAAACAAAAATATGCAATTTATTGGCACTGAATCCTTCTTTGTGGAAATGCATTTAGCTTGATTGAGTCACAAACCAATTAACCGCGATAAACTAAGGCCGACTGTATACAAGCTGGAGAAAGCTATGGTGTGTAATCCATGTTTCTGCAACATTATACTATTGCCGATTGGCTGGTGACCAGTCCAGGGTGTACCCCGCCTCGGGCCCAAAGACATCTGGGATAGGCTCCAGCATATCCGCCACCCTTGTGAAGATAAGTGGCACGGAAAATGGATGGATATATTATTAGTACTTTTTTAAATTTTAATTTTTTTCACAGAAACACAGCTCATCTACTTGTGAACTTGGTAATAATTTATACATACAGTAGGTAATAATACCTATCAAATGTACAGCATACATGTACCACTGTTAAAAAAAAGCCCATCGTTTTTACATTTGTCCTTATGCTTCACTAATAATGTTTTGACATTTTGCACTTTGTTAAGCAGTCCTTTGACGCATCATAGTTGTGTGCTGATGTTTGTTTGGCTACATTAGCACTAGCTTCCACAGTCAATCCAACCTCAAAAGTTTATATTTTATACTTTAAATGTGTTTCACATGTGATCATCCCATCTGTCCAACTAATTCTCGGTTTAGTCACCTGTATTGTTAGAATTATTGTTACAAAGTAGAATTTGAATGATGCTTTATTTATTGTCAAATTGAATTGTGTTGCTGCATTGCTCCTGTATGTGGTAAAAATAGTTATTCACATAAAATTGATAAATTATTTTGTGTCATGATATAGGTCATGTGTGAGTGGTTAGCACGCAGGCCACACAGCTAGGAGACCTGAGTTCGATTCCACCCTCGGCCATCTCTGTGTGGAGTTTGCATGTCCTCCCTGTGCATGCTGGGATACGCTCCCCCACGACCCTCATGAAGATAAGAGGTAGGTCGAGATTGCTGAGGACTTTATTCCAACAGAGTGCATCATTCTTTGCTTGCAGGTTGGATCTTTCATTTTCCTTGTAGTATGATGTCATCATAATATAGTCTAGTTCTTTGATAACGACTTTATATCAAGTATGCTGCTTTTAAAATTGGTTTTATAAATCATTAAAGCTGATAACATAAAAGCACAGCAGCTTTTTTTGCTACTCATTTTGTACCCTAACTTTACATTGGCAAGATTAACCCAACAGTGACCTTAAAACCAAAGTACTGCATGTACTGTAAATACTTGGGATGTAACAATACGTGGTACGGACTGTTCGGTACACGCCCTGCACGGAATAATCCACCGTTATGGAACACAGTTTTGCAATTAATTTTGCTCTGTGTGTTTGGCGTATGTGCGAGTCTGTGTTTGGCAAAAAGCTCACCCTGTGACCTTACGTCACACACTGTACATATTTCAAGCGAATGACAGTCTGTCTGAAAGTGGAGGAATAGGCGAGGCATTCCACGTGAAAATGCGGTGAGGTTCATGACAGTATAGGTTGCTCATTCAGAGGCATATTCTCCCCTTTGTGCTGAAGTGTTATTCTATGATCTTGGAGTTGAGGGGGATTCTCTTATTGGTAATCTCGCATCCATGCCCACCACATATAAAGCAGATGTAAAGGAGGCGCACTTTGCCATGACATCACTTTTTTGGCCTGTCTGAAAATCATGGAAAATGGGAGTTTTTTGTAACGCTTGTGAATGTCATTGAAATCTGTAAAAAAGATAAAACATACTTTCAATTTTAGAAGAATGTAACAGGTTTGGGCTCCACTGTACTCTGTTGCGTAGCTTCCTTACCCGTGCTTTATGCATGCATGTCATGGTGGTCATGGTGGTGCGAGTGTGTGTATGCATGCTACACACGTTTCCTGTAAATAGTAACTCTGTAGATGAAAGTTTGTTTCACTTGTTGGATAGTGTTGCTACCCTGAACGTTTGTGTGATGATGAAGAGTTTTGTTTAGCCAAGCTGACAGTTTCGGTTAGGTTGGTTACATTCTTTCTCTGCATGCTATGCCTTATTCAGTAAAGTGATGAGATGGTTAATTGATCACCTCCTTGTCTCCTTTTTAAAAGTATCTGACAGATGCTACTGTATGTATTTTCTATGAAATAGAATTGTCGAACTGTTAACTGCTAACGGTTAAAAGTAACTTCAACTTTCATATGAATGAATAGTGCAGATGAATGGGAAGATAAGAACAATGTTGTAGCTTTACAATATTGTCCAGAAAACAAGATTAAAAAAAAAAAGAAAACAACTGTGAAAATTTTAAGTGTAAAATCATCAAGGCTCAAAAAAAACTTTTTAAAAAATAAACCTTGCAATCCAATCCTTTCCGGTGTTCCCGGTATAATTCTTAATTGGTGGGGTGCGTTTGTTTTTGTTTTTAATCGGCGTTAAACAGTACCTGGCCTCTCGCCTGAAGTCAACTGGGATAGGCTCCAGCATACGCCCCCGCGACCCTAGTGAATATAAGCGCCGTAGAAAGCGGACGGACGTACGGAAGGAGTTCAACAGCTGCGGTGTGTTAACGTTGTTTTTTTTCTGTCTATCAATGTTTGCATGTTGTATTTGAGAATGTTATTTATTGGCTAATTATCAGCCAGGAGATTTCAATTTCAATTTTGCACTATTGTCGTTTTGTTCCCCTACTGTACCACGGTATGCACTGAACCGTGACTTTAACAACGAGATACACACCGAACCGAAAAATGCCACACAACCGTTACTATCCTAGTAAATACTGAACTGTCAGTATGCTGTAGTATTACACCAACACTAACCAGTCACTGTGCTCTCAACCAGCTGCCAACAATCGCTGCACAACCTGCATCAGGTCGGTGCCATGCAGGTGACCCCCAAACAATGTGGTTTGAGGATCTTGTATCTTTGGATCACAATTAACACTAATAGTAAAGGGCAAGTAAATAGTGAATCTTTAGGTATTGCATAATTACATAAATCCTACATTGAAGGGAGGATGAAAAGAGTAAAATTAAAAAGTCAAGGAGTGGCTTTTCACAACAGTAACACGATGCATCACTTCTGCTCACACATTTTGTGCTGTTGACTCACCACACAATGTGTCATTGTGGTAAAGAAGTGATATGGCAACACAAATACACAGGTCAACACTTTGAAAATAACTAAGAAGTGTGAAAGAAAGAAGTACTTGAAATGGAACACTTACAATCAGAAGAAATTGGATGTACAAGAAAAATTTGATTGAAAATGAAATTCAAACCACGAAATCCAAAGAAATACAGCTGAATAGGTGCAGATTCTTGAAGCACTATAACGCTTTTTGTGCTGGTTATTGTGTGTAGTTGCCCTATAGAAGTCCACAACTCAATACAAAGGGCCGAAAAATGAGCATAATAGAAGCCAAAGTACTTGTCAACAATTTTGGGGGAATGTATGATTAGCTAGCTACTCTATCATGTCCTGATTGAGTGAACATTTTCATGTTGGAATGGTTGGAATGTGGATGAAGGTGAGCGTTAAAAAAACGAGGGAATAAGAATAATAGAATTGTGTTCCGGGACAAAATAATAAATGAATGATCGTCAATAGTTAAAGATAAAAAGATCAAAGATAAATAAAGCTAAAATAATTCATGCCAGGTGATTGTCCTGCCCATTTCTGACGACTTTGATTTCTTCTACTTATTGACGTAATTGTAGATCCATAAACAACTTTTACAAATACACCACAACTACTGACAACAAATCAATTAATTCAATATCTGAAAAGGAGTTGGAAGAAGCAAATTTTATTTTATTTAACCCAATCATATTCCTGATAGT
Source organism: Doryrhamphus excisus (assembly GCF_030265055.1). Classification (NCBI taxonomy): domain Eukaryota; kingdom Metazoa; phylum Chordata; class Actinopteri; order Syngnathiformes; family Syngnathidae; genus Doryrhamphus; species Doryrhamphus excisus. The sequence goes on along the minus strand of NC_080472.1, from coordinate 6,040,585 downwards.
TTGCTGACTTCCTGTGTTTAACATGTTTTGACGATAGTGACAAACTTTCTGATCAATATACACATGTATTTACCCTGACACGTCCATCATACCAAACGAAACACATATCTTACCTCTTTGTTCAATGCTCGAATCACAAACGATCGAGCACACCGGTTCCCCTTCAAGGTCCTTGTCCGACCAGGATCCATAACCTCCGGGAGCTGCTCCATGGGCACTATCTACCAGGAGACGGTCTGATTCCATCCAGCAAGCAAAAACCTTCTTATGTTGAGTCCCCCGACTGTAAAAGTACAATTGTTGGTAAAAGTGGCGCTGTGAAGTCCCCACATTTTAGTCCATACCGAATATTAGAAATGCTTTACGTGCTTGTGGGGTGCAAGTCTATTTAGGAAGTTATCCTGCTTTGTAAAGTGACACTTGCCAGCGGCGGGTGGGTCGATTCATATATCAATAGCAAGGTGGTATCGGTACAGGCTCAATACTAGCATGATGACATTTTATCGTTCTCGTGTATATATAGTTGAATATATTGTTAATTGTTCAAAGTGTGTGATTCAAATATTATTTTTTAATCTAAAATTTATTATTCGAATTATCATAATAATCAACAAATTAAAGGCGAAATTACAACATTATCCTTGGTATCGAATCTATCCCATAATTAGCCGTATTGCCCACCACTGCTTTACATCGACTTCCGAGTCCTGATCACACAACTCCACCTAAGCGGCGCTGCGTTGTTTTTTTTTTAAGTGAAAATAAATGTTTTGCCAGCGAATCAATTCCACATTGAAATAGCGTAATGTGCATGTTTTTATTCATGAAAGTGACAAAATTACGCAACCAGTAGTGTTCCCTTCTGTGGCCAATGGCTGCAAGAGGTACTATGATGCCAAGCACCAATCAAGCCAAAGCAGTACAAGAAGAAAACTTATGATTGGCTCTTTGTGTCAGGCGCTAATATAAACAGGAAACTTCGGCTTGGTTATCATTTCCGGGTTCACGTCTTCGATTACATGACTTTTAATTGTAGTTTTTGAGTGAGCTTTAGTGGTGTAGTTGCCAGCTTAAACTTGTGTTCCAAACAGTTGACTTAAGATAATTAAGTATATACATTTCTTGGTAGGGAGTTTGGTCTTCTGCATAATATATGAAGTATATTGTGAAGGGAGCACAATAATGAATAATCAATTCAGTTTGTGGTTTCATATATTTATGTATAAAAAAGATCATTTTGGCTGCAATTTATATTTATTTTACCTGCAGGTGTCTTTAGCAGGTACATTTCACTCTATTTTGGTTTTGAGGTTAAACAAGTTAACAATATAATTAAGAAAGCCTCAAGGTTTGCCTTGGCAGGGACAGTGTTGTTTTGGAAGTGATAATCTATTTGAACTCCTCATAACACCATAATGAGTTGCTCCTCTTGTGTAATATGTAATGCAATATGTGTAATATTTTGTTTAATGTGCTACATTGTAAATTATTTTTTTGTATAATGAAGTGCCCTGCCTTTACTTTGGTGAGATCGATACAATTCGCCCGCCCAAATGGAAAGCGTTTGAGTCTTTCCTTCAAATTGTACCGGAACAGATCGGGTGCTTTGGCGCTTCAGTGAAAAGCATCGTTAGCGGCATCTGGTGGAAGGGTGAGGTCAAAGCAACCTGTGCCACTAAAATGAGTGGATCGATCCCAACGTGGGTATCAATATTGATCGATACCTAGGCTTCAGTTGGTTTGCTGCCCAACTGCTGCAGTTCCATTCAAGATGCAACCTGGCTGTGTGAAGATCAAGTTTGTGAAGTTTGCAAATAGAATTTACAAGGAAGATTGAATCATTTTTCCCTAAATTTTCCCTAAATTCACTTGAAAAAAGCAACATTGTAGAATGGGTATTCATTTAGGACATGAATTTTTTCCAGATGATGCAAATCTCTTTCTGCAGCAGTCGTAGTCCCGCTGAATAACATATGTGAACTGCTGCACACTGGTAATGCCCTACGACTTTGGCATGGTTGCTGCCATCTTGGACACCTGAGGGCAAGGGAAAAAAAAAGATTAATGTCATCCATAGACCTTGTCCAACTAAAAATGCATGATCGCATATTATATCCCACTGGCCATTTTTTGTAATTTCATATTTCATGTTTGTGGCATTGTCTTTTTAATGAAAAAACTGAACTCTGCATAGATTTTTTGTGCCACATAAATGCATTAACAGTTGGGATTGAACAGTTGGGATTCGCCGCCGTGCAAAATTAAAGTAAAAGTCATGTTAAATGTTCAGTTTTATGCATGTATGTCCACAAATAATGTCTAGAAATGTTTGTGTTAAAATTTTTGTAGGCCTGTAACGGATGAATTTGATTTACATTATTTTCTATTGGAAAACATGCTTTGGTTAGAGTTTGTTTTGGTTTGAGTCAGACCTATTAGTGACGCTAACCAAGGCACAACTGTTCATATAAATGACAAATGAAACTTTCACCTTCCATGAAGACGTGATTGTTGCCCAAGACCTGATGTGGCAGCAAGGCCAACACGGACACCACCTTCTTGTTTTGCCATGAGTTAATTCTTGTACTCAATAGTGTTTCTGAGCTCAAGCATTTGCTTTTCTTTTAATCACAGCTACAAAATAAGCCAAAAGAGAGCCAAAGAAAGTTGCAAGTGCCAGCATTTTGATATAGAAGTCTCAAGGCAAGTGTCCGTTCAATGCCAATGACATATCATTTCTGGTCTATGTTGATATTGTGCTTTTCCAAAGACAAACATTGTACATTGTTTGTGGTCAAAACAAAGCTGTGACATAAACATCTGGTGCAGAATACAAACATCGTATAACGTGTAGGGATACCTGACTGTCAATGGAGAGAAACTGTCGGTCCCAGCGCGTGTTGTATAGGAAGGGTCGGAGGTCAAAGCGGTTGTCGTCGGGGCTGTAGCTCTCAGCGTGGTAGGATGGAGTCACTGAGGTCATCTTGTGGCGGTTGACAGAGTACATCCTGAAGAAGTGCTTCACCTTCTGGGCAACCTTTGCATTGGGGCAACAAACAGTCAATTTCCTGTCATGAAAAGTAGCTAAATTTAATTTAATTTAAATGATGAAGACCTTGTCTAAATGATATGCAGTTGTTTAAAATAAATGAATAGTTTACTGTCTTATATTCTTTATTTTATAAACTATGCTACTGGATTAGTATCGCCGACACCAGCCTAAATATTCCGCAGTATCGAATTGGAAAAGAAATCAGTGGTATCACACATCACTAATGATGATGTCACGTACACAAAGCGCAAAATAGTTACCAGAATGCAACCACAAATATCCGTGATGCTCTTCAGAGCAGACTTGCTGTTTATTGACTAAATTGGCACTTCTAAGGTGAAGCATTTTAATGAAGCGGTATGAGGACATAACTAATCTAGTTTTTCAAGTTTACAACATTTGAATTTAGATTTTAGTATCAATGTATCCCACTGGGTGTTCCTACTGAGTTGATAGTGAAAGACCATCCATACAAGAGATGCCTCACCTCTGTGGGTGACAGCACATCCTTCCACATGTGAATGAGTTTGCAGAACATACTGAAAGGTCCACATTTAGAGATCTTCCTGAGTCGACCAATGACTGACAGCTGTGAGTAGGTTATCCCCATGTCAGCCTGGAGCAACAGGAATGGTGATGTTTACTCATGTATTCATAAAACTCCAGCTATTTGCCCCAATGGCTGGACGGGACACACACAAAAAATAAATAAATAAAATAAAATACAATCAAAAAAAAATATAATAAAAAAATCAAATCAAATCAAATTCCAGCTATTTGCCCTAATGGCTGGATGGGACACACAAAAATAAATAAATAAATAAATAAAACACTGGAACACATTTACAGCAACATATAAACATGTTGATGACCTTCCAAATATATATATGTTTTTAACATTATTAGATTCCTCAAGACATTAAATAACACACCTCTATTTCCCATATAGTAGATATAATAACAGGACATAAACAAGACTTGTTCTTGTCTGTGTTACTGTAAATATGTTCCGGACGTGTGGACAGAAGTGACAACGAGGGTTCAGAGTTGAGATATAGCTGGATTACGGCCACAACAGTTGCCTGTGTTATTATTATGATTACCATTATTATTACTATCATTATTAATATTGTGTTATTATTGTGCCTACAGTAAGATAAGTCAAACCTGCAATAAAAGCCTCTTGTTCTGGCAATCAAGTTTGGTGTGTGTTACTAGTGACACCTGGTAGAGTAGAGTACGCCTTTGAATACTTCATCTGAATGCCTTACATTTGTAGTTCAGTTCATTTAGTTACATTTGTGATTGAAAATGCTTCATTTAGGCTAAAAATAAGTCAAACTTGCTTAAGTATGCATATTGTTTGACTAATAACAGGCAACCACGAAACAGCAATCAAATGTATACATTAATTTTTGAAAAAACATCATAGAGTGTTGGCACAATGTTCGGACCGTAGAGTGACAAGAGATGACCATACACATTCTGTAGCAGCTATCACCTGAAAAGACTTAGGAGTCTTCCTGGTAAAGTTTTAGGACTTAGAATAGATTCTGGTATCATACCTCGTCTGTCTGTGCCACCTGTCCATCAGCCAGAGGTTCGAGTTCAGCTGTGGGTGGAGCAGCCATGATGCTGGAATAAAAAATATATAGATTTTACAGACCTTACCTTGAATCAATGGGGAATCAAAGAGTAGTTGAAGCTAGACTAAGAGCAGAAGTAAGCATTTGTTAGCAGCAGGATGATTTCATGCAAAAAAAAAAAAAAAAGAGTACGACAGATGCAGTATTTGCTTTAAGAATGTTAATAGAGAAGTGCAGAGAAGGTCAGAGGGCGCTGCATTGTGTCTTTGTAGATGTGGAGAAAGCCTATTACAGGGAGAAGAGTTACAGAAGGTGGAAAATTTTAAGTACTTGGAGTCAACAGTTCAATGGAGATAGTGAAAAGGAGGTGAAGAAGCGTGTGCAGGCAGGATGGAACGGATGGAGAAAAATGTCAGGCGTGATGTGATAGAAGAGTTTCAGCTAAAATGAAAGGAAAGGTATACAAAACTGTGGTGAGACCAGCCATGTTGTTTGGCCTAGAGAGTGACCAGGATGGATAGGATCAGGAAGGAGTACATCAGAGGGTAGAAGGATGCTGCGTTTAGAACTGCCAGGTAGGAGGCGTAGAGGAAGACCAAAGAGGAGGTTTATGGATGTAGTGAAGGAGGACATGAGGGTAGTTGGTGTGAAAGAGACAGATGCAGAAGACAGGGTTGGATGGAGTGAGTAAACCCTCCTGTTAGTAAATATTGAATATTAAATATACTGTATATTCAGTAAATATGACTGAAGGCAATGGTTTCTAAGGCAAATGCCAGAGCCCCACTGTTGGAACATTTCAGTTTTCCACAGAATGAACGAGGTGAGCCCATAAAGTATATTATCCAATAACCCCCCCCCCCCAACAAAGAGTGTACTAGCATGTTCAGGATCAAAATGGCATAAGCTGTGAATAAGTAATTCAAATTATTTATTTATTATTCAGGTCGTCTTTCTGTGGTGTCTGTAGCTGATAGACCCCCCCCCTCCTCCTCACCTTTTCAGAGCAGTGAGCTGGAAGTGGTCCACGCAATAAAGTAGGAAGGTCTTCAGGTCATTCTTGCTGATGCCCCCAATGGGGTTGATGTCAGCACTGGAACAGTCGTACTTTGTAAAATAGCCTGTCAGACTGAGAAGAAAAGTTTTATGGAGGAGTATTACTGAGAAAGGGAATTTGTTTTGTTGGTATTTAGACTGTTATATAAGAAGAATAGTAATGGTAATGGTTTTATTTCATTTGAACATGCATCAGATTACAATTGAGTGCATCCCATAATAAGTTCACAGTTCCACATGTCCAAAAGGAGTAGGAAGAAGCAAAGCTTATTAAATCCTACCCCTCCATCTGGTACTTTTACAATCAGTAACTGTTACATTTGTTCGATTCCTGCTTTCCTAATATAGTTTAAGTTTTTTTTGTTTGTTTTGTTTTTCTTTTTTCACGTACTGAAGTGCGAGGTGATATGACCATACAATGACATAATGGGTACCATAGTAACTGTCATTATTAACTGAAGAATTGGTTCGGGATTCATCATTTATTCATAAATATGTCAGGTCAATCAATATTATCTGATCAGCATGAAAAAGCCATATGTTCCCACACAAAAATCATGTAATCCCAATCATGTAATTTCCCTATTGAGAGTGTTGCCCCCACAACCCGGACCTGGTTAAGCGGAATGGAACGGAGTCTACAATGTACAGTGAAATGTGCTCCCTGCCTGAGAATCAGTGGTCCAGCTCCATGTGTCCAAACTAGAGGACAATTGTGTTTGAAGTTTGTACTTTGGAGGTTTCACGAGATGCAAAATTCAAAATAAGTTACCTCTCATCGACATTGGCTGAGCCCAGCACCAACAACCCTCCTGCTTTTCCCCGAGTCCACAGACTTAGTTGGGCAAAGAGATAGGCCAGCACCATCCTGACCCTGGCCTACTGACACAGTGCATGTTGTGTAAGGAAGTGTAAGGCTGTAAAAGGATGAGAGAGAACTACTAAAACTCACCTGTACATTCTGCAATGCCAAGTTTTCCCTGTGGCTTCCACCATTGGCACGAAATGCAGGCCACTTCCCAGTGACCATCGAGAAGACACCCAGAATACCTTTCACTGCCATGTCGATATTTACATTCATATGCGTGCTGAAAACCAAGAAAACTCATGATGGTTCATTTCCCAAATTAATACCATATGTATCTATGTGTCAATAAAAGCAATAAAAGCTTTCAGTTTCATTTTAATAACAGTTTTTCCAAAAATAAATACATAAAAGAAAAAAAAAAGTCGTACTTGGTCCATGCGTGTCTAATGTGTGCTTGAGTACCCCTTAAAAAGTACATCTATAGTTATACACATGCTAAAACAGGTGATCTTGCCTACCTGCCAATCTGACTGGCCAACTCTTTGGCACGGTTGCAAGTGTCCTGTGATGAGTTTTCAGTGGCCATGTAGCAAGTGGTGAAGATATGACCACAGAGCTCCCTTGGCTGCTGAGGGAAGTAGGATTCTTCTCCAACTATCCTACGAACATCTTCCAGCACCTGCTTGTCTGAAGGTGAAAGCAGTTTTTTATTGCTCACTACCCAATAACCAACAACAACTCATCTGCAGAGATGCACAAGGAGATGTGAAATGTTATGAATGTATGGAAAGTAAAGCTACTCACTGCCGTTTGCTACAGCTCTGCAGACCAGCACACACATGGAGTAGACGATACAAGCTGTTGAGGAGCTGTCAACACCCCCACTTAGCGGCAACAGAAATCCAGCCTATGTGGATAAAATTAGTGGTAGAGTAGATCACTGCTTCTGGCAGTCGTTATTACCCCAGATTACCCGTGAATTGCTAAAAAACCCAAATAATTGAAAATATTTGGGATTTTTAGCAATTTTTTAGCAATTCATTAAATGTCTGTTTTCGACATTCAAATCAAGCCTGGGCTATGCTTCTACATGTCTGCATGTCTGTAATAACATAAATTTGCCTTCCCTTTTTTTCCCCCCACACAAAACAATGATATTTAAATTTGTTTGATGATCTGAAACATTTCAGTATGACAAACATGCAAAAAAAAGAAAAATCACACCACTATACAACTTCTGCGTGACTCGTATTCCATCAGTTCTTGATGATCTTATATTATCATTTATTAGTCATGAGTAGCTATACATTTTATATTTTAAATGGGTTTAATATGTATGTAAGGCACATTTATGGATTAAACATAGATTGTGTCACGACTGAAGAGAGAAGGGGAGGGTTCTGCAGATGAATCTAATTGAATAATTACAATAGTCACGCTTATTGCAAATGTTGATAAGAAATCAGAGGAGAAAGTCATCAATCTCGCAGGAAGGGTTTGTGGCCGTATTAATTAGTTGCGTTTTTTTTGCCAATCACTAATGGTGCTGGGATATCTATCCGCGTTTTCCATGCTGCGTATCGTCATTAGGTTCACAGGGGTATGCTGGAGCCTATCCCAGCTGACTTAGGGTGAGAGGCTGGGTACAACCTGGATTGGTTGCCAGTCAATCGCGGGCACATAGACACAATAATTGACACTCACATTCATACTTATGGACAATTTAAAGCCTCCAATTAAGCGAACATGCATGTTTTTGGAATGCAGAGTAAATAAAAACTGAATTATTTGCATTTTGCTCACCTGTCCACTCCTCCTGAGGTAGTCCCACAGCCAGCAGGCCGGTCCAAGGCTAAACAACACAGGCGGCAACTTTAAGGAAGGCTTTCTCTCAATAGCTGCAACAGGCTATTAGTTTTTCGGGCCAAAAAGAAACAAATCTGTACCTGATCTCTTCCTCTGGTGTATGGAAGCTCCATGTAATTGGTTGGTGGGAGGTGAGCCAGATATCATCATTACTGGATAAAGAAAAGTCTACTTTGATCCTACAGGAGGGTTTGGAGTCACTTCCCTGGAAGACAAGCACTGAGTAAAGCAAGACTACTACATAAAAGAAGGCACCACTACCAGTACACAGAAAACTAGAGTTGCTGTTGCTCAGAAAAACACTGCCCCTAGTGTTTTGGTAGAGAATTGCTCAGCCCTCAGTTGTGATCTCATGAAACATTTATCAACACTTTATGGCACTCATTCATTCATTCATTTTCTACTGATTATCCTCACAAAGGTCACAGGGGGTGCTGGAGCCTATCCCAGCTGTCTTCGGGCGAGAGGCGGGGTACATCCTGGACTGGTGGCCAGCCAATCACAGGGCACATATAGACAAACAACCATTCACACTAACATTCATACAATTCAGACAATTTGGAGTCATCAATTAACCTAGCATGTTTTTGGAATGTGGGAAGAACATGCAAACTCCACACAGAGATGGCTGAGGGTGGGATTGAACTCGGTTCTCCTAGCTGTGAGTTCTGCGCGCTAACCACTCGTCCGCTGTGCAGCCACTACATGGCACTACAAAACTAAATTCAAATTCTTTGCCATATTTGACGTTTCTAAAATCAAAGCAAAACAATGACATTACCTGGTAAGTAATTACATTTATGAAGGGGTCATACTGTTGCTAATTCAATTCCTTTTTTGGTGAAGTAACTTTGAACTATAATGAATTGCTTTTTGCGTAACTTGTAAAACACTGCTCATGAGCCATCATTTTTAGACTTACATTAAACTCTCTTCTTACATTATTTTTGCTCAGTACTCTATTTGTCATCATTAGTATTACTCTTACTACACACACTGTTGATTTTGTTTTGTGAGAAAAACTGAAAAGTTGAGGAATACAGGAGGCGTCACCATCTGCAGACGACATAACTCTCCTCTGTAGCAGCGTACATCTTCAAGGTCCAAAGTGGCTGTGATCACTTCCTGAAAGTTCAACACAGCGCAAAGTCAATTTGATCCAATCCATTTCACTATGGATCAGTTGCACTACCAGTTTTACAAAGCATAAATCATATGCAGCTGTGTTGAAAAAGTGGTCCTGGTTTTCTGCATGTTTGTCACAATTAAATGTTTCAGATCAAACAAATTTAAATATTAGTCAATTACAACACAACTGAACACAAAATGCAGTTTTAAAATTAAACATTTTATTATTAAGGAAGAAAAAAAGTCCAAACCGAAATGACCTTGTGTGGAAAAAGTGATTGCCCCCTTGTTAAAACTAAAGATCTATCAGTCTGGCAGAGGTTATGAAGCCATTTCTAAAGCTTTGGGACTCCAGAGAGCCATTGTCCACAAATGGCAATAACACGGAACAGTGGTGAATCTTCCCAAAACGCCCCCAACAGGTTTAGGTTTAGGAGCAATCACTTTTTCACACAGGGTCATGAAGGTTAGATTTTTTTCATCCCTTAATAATAAAAAGCTTAATCTTGAACTGCATTTTGTGTGCAGTTGTGTTGTCATTGACCCATATTTAAATTTGTTTCATGATCTAAAACATAAAATTTTGACCAACGTGCAAAAAAATAAGAAATGAGAAAGGGGAAAGACACATTTTCACATTATTGTATCTGTTTAACTGTATAGAGAAATGTATTTAGGAAGGAAGGTTGTTCTCATTGGAAAACTTACCACATCATTCAAAGAGAACTGTGATCCGTGTGCCACAATGTCCCCATTGATGGCCACCATGGCACAACCATCATAATACAGCCGGTCTCCATCACACCCCTTCTGATTTGCATACAGGTAGATCCCGCCACTCTACATGAACAGCCAAAATATACAGTGACACAAATGTCTGAAAGCAACCCAATTAATAAACCTTTTGAACCCCTACATACTGTTCATATGGGGCCTGGCGGCTATTTGGTTGTTTTTCTCTTGGCCAGCGGGACATTCTTAAAATACAATTTAACAAGAAAAACAAACCAAAAAAATGGCACTGATGTTAAAAGATTGAGTTATATTTGCAATCAAACAAAAAAGAGAATATTGTAATATTATGAGAAAATATGTATTATATGTATTATATTATTATTATTATTATCCACATGTATAATTATATGTAAGAGTACACAGACAATGAATGAAGTTGTAATTTATTTTAAATTAGGCTGGAAAATATTATTAGAATAAAGTCAAACTATAACAAGAAAACAATTTACAAGAAGACAGTCAAAATAGGAAGAGGAAAAAATTATTTTAAGGAAAAAATAAGTTATAATTTCCAAAATATAAGCTCATAATATTATGAGGAAAAATAATGAGAAGGAGTTTTTTTCCTATAAATGTATATACGTACCTTCTTAGCATGTCTACATGTGTTGCTTTACACCAGCTTCTGAAATAGTGGGGCGGACATGAGTGCAGACCTGCCAACATGTACAAATTTGTAGTACTCAACATGCAATTCGACTCTTGAATACGCTCTTGAATGCTTTCTATTTTGTTGTATTTGTCTGCTTTTCAAGCAGTTTCAAGTTCAGTCTGTACAAGACTGAAGCATGAATACATCTTAATCATTTTCTCTAGTATTTCAAATCGGGGAGGGCCTGAAAACATTTTGGTTTCATAACATCCTGTAAAAGATATCGAGATATCGCTCTGCAAATAGAAACCGACACCTGCCTCTCGCCTGAACGTCAGCTGGGATATGGAATGGAGGGTTGGAGGGTTCAGGGATGGATGGATGGATGGATGGATGGATTCTACTATACATTGTTACTGCTGTCAAATGTCAGAATGAATGACATTGGACCTGAACAGTATGTAAGGGTCCAACATCTTGATGATTGAATGAATCAAGAAACACACAGTATATTGCTTATGCAAAGTGTGATTCCAAATGTTTTGTCAACTATTTGACATGACCTACCTTGGTGGTTGCTGACTTGATCAAGTCGATCCTCTGGCCAGCTTTTCGGAGCGCGTGGTGGCTTGCAGAGGAGTTTGTAAAGATTTCAATCCCATCAAGGCCCATCTGAATATGAGGGCTGATCCAAATAGTCCATAGCGTTAAATCTATAGCAATAACTGACAGAGATGATTCATTTGCATAGTTGTGTTACCTCGTGGGGTGCCAAAGCTCTTCACACATTTCTGTACCAATGCATGTATCCTTGGTGGAGAGCACACAATCCCCAAATGGGACTGTATCCTGATGAACACAAGAGTAAGAGACATTGGCACGCTACTGAGAAGACAAAATCTCAATCCTGCATGAACAAGGGGGGCATTGATATATATATACCTGTCCTGTGACCAGCTGGATCATCCTGGGCAGGAAGTACTCCTCTACTGTCCTTGAACACACAAGCAGAGTATTTCATCCATGTGTATGTTTTACAAAGCTGAGAATCTTCCCGTTAGGACATTGGCGCAAAGGAAGGATGTTTTGGTAGTGTTTTAAATCATCAAAATACAGCAAGATACAGCAACTATTACTATTACTATTGCTATTACTGTTATCATCAGTGTACGTGTTAATGCAGGACCACAACATGGCTATTAAAAAATGCAACATTGTTAGAGTTTTTTTGGCTTCAAAGTGGAAATACTGTAGGTGTAATCCCAATGACAGCATTCTAAAATAGCTAAAATGAACGTGTTTTCTTGTGTTATAATGCACAGAAAAGGGAAAGAAATATGTGTTCTATTTTCACATAAGGATTGTGAATGATGGGCAAAATTAAAAAAAAAAAGTGCAGTTCCCATTTAATAATTTATTTCAACTTTTTCCATGTCCCAAAAACATAGAAAAAACCCGAACCTCTAACCCACACCCTGGTCGAGGAACACTGGACCAGCTCTACACCCCTGCAAGGGTACTGGTGCATGGGGGTTTGCCCAACTGGTCCATATGTGCTGTTTGGACTTGGAAAAGACATTCAACCATGCCACCAGTAATGATATGATAATGATAATGTAAGATGATCCATAAACCAATGGAATCAGAGTCACAGTCTCGCCTTGAGCCTGGCTCTCGTGCTAGCGCTACAACCGTGCTTCTGTCTGACCCACAATCCTCCACTGACGTCAGATGGTTACATCATACGCAACATAACAATATGACTTGACTTGAATTATGCTATACATTTTATGCTTTGTTGCCACACATTTGTAAACAATTACCAATTTGGGTAACAAGATGTATTTTAAAAAAAGACCTAAGAAACATCATTACAAAGTGTCTTTTTGTTGGACCAAAAATTCAGAAATAATCACGATAATTCAGTAATCTACTACCATTTTCTACCTCTTAATCGTGCTCAGGATCAAGGCTTTTTCATTCCTTCAGTCACTACCAGACATGTCGGTTAACAACAATCCTAATATGTCAATATGGGATTTTTTTAAAAATCTAGCAATGGTTTCTTTTTAAATCAAACATTGTACCATTAAGCACAAATGCCAGCTTTCAAGGTTTCCAAGATGACCAACCTCAACTTGGTCCAGGGTGAAAACCAACGCATCTCTCTGTAGTTGCCATGGTTGGCCATCACAATCTTTGGCCGAATCAACAGGATCTGTCTGAGGATGGAAAAGAAATCTTTCAGCGTGAAATAGTATCATTCATGTACTCATAATGTCAGGATAGCTTTGCTTCTTCCTACTGCTTTTGGACATGTGGAACTGTGAACTGATTATGGGATGCATTCAATTGTAATCTGATGCATGTTCAAATGAAATAAAACCATTACCATTACCATTACACTTGGCACACACCGTAGTTTGAGGAAGTAGACTGTAGACCCACAAACAAATATTGAGCAGAAATGGACAATAAATAGCTTTGGGTGAAATCATTTCTTTTACAAATTACTTTTCTTTGAGGTTTGCTTCTTTTTCTTTTTCTTAGAATAATTAGAGTTATGCATGTTCTCCCCGTGCATGCGTGGGTTTTCTCCGGGTACTCCGGTTTCCTCCCACATTCCAAAAACATGCTAGGTTAATTGGCGACTCCAAATTGTCAATAGGTATGAATGTGAGTGTGAATGGTTGTTTGTCTATATGTGCCCTGTGATTGGCTGGCGACCAGTCCAGGGTGTACCCCGCCTCTCGCCCGAAGACAGCTGGGATAGGTTCCAGCACCCCCGCGAGGATAAGCGGTAGAAAATGAATAAATGAATGAATTAGAGATATCTATAAGCAGTATATAAAGTGTGACAAATTTCAAAGTTACCTGTTGAGGAAAATCACCCGGCAGTTGTATCGTATGTTGTGATGCATGATGGGCCTGGAGGGAAACAACACTTTAACAAGTACTACATCACACCAGTGCTGTGATAGCAGTTTGGAAGAAACTGAAACAAGTATAGTAACTGAATATTGTATACAGTCGTGGAAAAATGTATTAGACTTACTTGTTCATTTCACTGCCTGGTACGACAACTAAATGCTTACTGTATTTATTCGGACAAATACAGAGTCCAAATACCGAGTCCAAATACCGAGTCCAAATACCGAGTCCAAATACCGAGTCCAAATACCGAGTCCTACCCACAACTGCACATGTGAATGTATTTAAGTAAAGGAAATACTTACATCCCAACATCACAGATGATGTCCTGGGTGATGGGGGATTCTAATAGCTTCTGAAGAACTTCAAACGAGTGGAGTAATGTATCCGATTCGTAGAAGTGGTCTGCACAGCCATAGCCACTGTAAAAAGGAACAATGACAAGGAAGGTGATTGTATTGCAATTGCTCCTCAGCAGTTACATTTCACAATCTGTCGTTATAGACGACGGAAGACTTATCCACAAAGTCAAAATAATGAAGTGGCATTTAATGAATGTGATTGCTTCTCCACATGCAATAGAGAGCAGATGATAAATTGTAAATGTATGTAGAGACCAAAAAGACATATTGTCATGTCAAAAAATATATTAATTAATAAATCATGCTGGTTCCTGCTTAAATACAGCCTATTATTAGCCAAAATATACACATTTTAGGTATTCTTTGCAGAATTTAAGCATTTTCAATATTGGGACTGTAACGTAAGGTGAGACACACAAGCACTAGACTTTTTTTTGCTGTAGACTGAAAACATTTGGGTTTGACATTAAAAGATAAATATGACAGCAGACTGCAATATGTCAGCTTTTATTTTCATAGTTTACATCTGGATCGAATGCACAACTTGGAAGACAGCACCCAAAATAACACTGAATGTCAACACTTGTTTTTTAGGATAGGATTTGCCAGTGTTAGGCCTGTCACAATAACAAATGTTGCTGGTCGATGATCGTGCTATCAATTATCAACTGATATTTGATCATTTCGACCTTTAAAAAGATTATTCAAAGATCATTGTGTTATGTCCCATTTGAGCCACTAGATGGTACTCAAGTGTACTGTACCTGTGTGAGGCACACTACAGGTACAGTATTTTGGCTACGAATGTCGACTCGCCACTCCAACTCGTGGTGTCAAAATAACTACACACAGCAACACAATAGGTGGATAAAACAGACAATACACTACCAACGTATGATGCAGAATATTAAGCAACTACTATTTGAGCTCGAACCATGTGCTTTCCAGCCATTTATAAAAAGTGCAAAAATTACAAAACAGGCTGGGAAACGGAAGGACTATATACATAGATTGGCTCTGTTAAGAATTATTTGTGTTAACTGCTAGCACTTTGTATAGCTCCCGCCTCCAAGACTGGCACAAAGAGTCATCCAGCTTGTCATCCAGCCTGTGGACCACTCAGAGATGGAGCAGACATGCTTACACCTATGTGAATTTATAGAGGGCTCATAATTACCGACCTGTTCAGGGCTCTACATTAAAAACCAAAATGACTTGCCCATAGGGAATCCTTAAGGTGAGAACTACTTGCCCGAACTTGCCCCATGTAAAATGAAAAGACTGCCATAATGATATTGTGTAATTTTTTATGGCATCACATGAGAATCTCAAATAAAGATGAAATGAGAGTACTACCATACTACCTTACACATGGTAGTCGTAGTAAGCAGTGATATTTATAAGTTGTGCACCACAATGAAACATTATTGAATCGACACATTTGTGTACTAGTAAAGTGTTTTTAATCCAGAAAAAAATGCTCAATGGTCAAACAATAATTTGGGAAAAATCCACAGAGAAATGGAAGCGCTAGATTTTGTAGCTTGTGCAAAATCAGCACTTGGTATTGGATCTAATGGGTGGTGTTTCATTGTGACCACTTCAAATTGTCACAGCAATGTGATTCACTCACCTGTGCCATCATTTGATTTGCTGCCGCTAATAAAATACTTGTTTAGGAGGCACTGGTTCATCACTTTTTGCTGTTTCCTTCAGAATTAGACGATGTTGGCAGCGCCGCCATGACGGATGTTTTCGTAGTAAAACGATCGCTGATTGGTTGATCGCGAACAAGAACGGGTGTGGGTAAAACGCGGACTGTGGATTACGGACCGCGGTCTAAATAAACGATTGTGATTGGTCCATTTCAAGATTTGCAAGGATTGGTTTGCAAATTACCACCGGAATTACGCAGTCCGTGTTTTACCAACACCCAACAAGAACCGCTTTAAAAAAAACTCTTGGCAGTACGGCATGCCAAAGTGCACTTGCCCGACGGGAATATCACTGATTGGATTTACTTGCCCGAATTTTGTTTTAACTTGCCCCGGGCCATCGGTACATCGTTATTGTCGAGCCCTGCTGTTTTTTTATTGTTTGATAAATCAATATCTCCATTCTCGTGACAGGTCTGACAGACTGCATTTAGAGGTGAAAACAACATGAAACCCAGAGAGCTCTCTATGGGTGTAAAAGAAGCATTTGTGAATGAAATAATGAAAAGCTCATAATTAATATGACATTTATGTTCATGTGGAGTGTGTGAAAACGTCTGACCACATGCGTGCATAACCTCCAATTGAGGGGTTTTGGAATAAATCATACCAGATTTCCAGTTCTGGCCCCAGTCTGTATTTGGCTCCATTTGCTTTTGCAATCTCAATGCCTGTAAATAAACAGAACACATTCATTGTGTGACTGTGTGAACACAAAACAGACCTGTGATTTGGATTTAAAAGTACAAGGTGACTGAGTATTAATATGTTCATGTTTTTGCATATCAGACCCGAGTTCAATTCCACCCTCGGCCATCTGTGTGGCGTTTGCATGTTCTCCCCGTGCATGCGTGGGTTTTCTTCGGGTACTCCGGTTTCCTCCCACATTCCAAAAACATGCTAGGTTAATTGGACACTCCAAATTGTCCATAGGTATGAATGTGAGTGTGAATGGTTGTTTGTCTATATGTGCCCTGTGATTGGCTGGCCACTAGTCCAGGGCGTACCCCGCCTCTCGCCCGAAGACAGCTGGGATAGGCTCCAGCACCCCCATAAGCGGGACAAAATGAATGTATGTATATATATATATATGTTTGAGAATGTCTTCCAGTCGTCATTTGCATCACTCACTATCCTAGGTTTTATCCGTTGTCATTCAGCATGCAGAAGTTTGTATTTTCCCCTTTTTTGTTAATGATGGTCATGACGACGATGAAAGTGAAGCAAAAGTCAAAAGTAATAAACTTACTGTTTAGTATTCTCTCCAAGTTGCCGTCAAAGTCCAAAGCCCACTGATTTAAGGAGCAAGTAGCAAGAGTCACTTTCCGCCCCATTTTTCCTGTTACTCCGATAGAATTAAAGGTTTTACAAGTCACTACCTCAGTCCTCGGTGAATCACATTACAATTTAACAATCGCCGGTTACGTATCAATGCAATATCTAATAGAATCTGATTTTCTTCACTTTTTTTTAGTGTTTACCTTCCTGTCAGCGCCCTTTCTTCTTCTTGTGTCGTCAAGCGTTGTAGCGAATAAATTTGGCAGTTCAATACCGCCATCGTATGGCATGAATGTGGTACTACATCTACCTTTTATTTGACGAATTGATCTTTTCTTTACATTTTTACTTTACGCAGGGGTGTTCAAACCTTTTCCACAGAGGGCCACACACTGAAAAATGAAAGAATACCAGGGACACTTTGACATTTTTTAATTTTTGACTTTATGTAACATTGTGAAGTTTCCAAGAATTCCAACTTTTCATTGTTTTGTTTTGTTTGTGGTTTCTCATATTATTACATTTTAAAGTCTTTTTTCTTTAATATTTAAACTTAAAAATTATGTCAAAATACTGTATTATGTTTTTTTTTTTAATTTTGACTTTTTCTCATTAGATTAGAACTTATTATATTATAATAATATTTAGACTTTATTCCTGTTTCATGACTGCAGGTTTTTTCTGTTTTGATTTGTTTTTTACAGTTTTATTCTAAAATTATATTTTTAGAATGTGCCAATAAAAAAACTAATGGCCGTCAATGGTCCACGGGCCGTACTTTGGACACCCCTGATTTAACCCATCAGAATGTGTTTAAAGTCAAATGATGATATACACCCACAATAAAGGAGAAACACAAACAAAATTCTGATACCTGCAAACAAAATTTATGGTTTCAATAATTATGGTTTAAAAAAAATCACTATTTTACATTTTAAATCCATTTATTGTTTGATTGGATAAAAAGACACACATTTCTCTCCATATATATAAAGTAATTCCTTGCCATATCAATCTCAGAATATCGCAGCTCACATTAATTAATAAATCATTACTGTTTTGTGGTTGACTACGGCTTATTTTTAGTCAAAGAATATGCATATGTTAGCAAATTTGCCAAATTGTTAGCCTATAAAGTATAAAAATGACTAAATGAAGTCATTAAGTCATTAATGTAGTATTCTACACTGGTCACCAGGTGTCAGTAATGTTACATTAACCACTGCGAGAAGTCCCAGAAGTAAATAAAGTAATGTACAACACTGTGACTGTAAAATAACAGTATAATACTGTAATGTTCTCTCCAGCACAGTACTGTAATACCTTTGCAGTAATAAACTGTTGTTGTAGATCACAGTAGCACACTGTAGAATAACAGTTTGTAGCTGGCAACTCTAGCTGCCAGTAGCGTACTGTCATTTAAAATGTGTTACAGTGTGGTGTATAGATTTGACATAGCTGTCAATATCCTGTTTCCTACAGTGGATCTGGTGGGCCCACTTCTCCACTCACATGGTTTCACTTACCTTCTCACTATGGTGGACAGGCCCACCATTTTTTTATTTTCCTAGTACTTCTACTTACTGGGACTGTCGAGATGAGCTCATGAATAAAAAATCTTTTTGTTGACTTGGGTAAGGAACTATGTGTGCATTGCACCCTGAGCTCTGCTAATACGTACTATTATAATAAAATAGAACCAAAAACAATGGTTTTCATTTTTACATAATTTTGTTGCATGCAAGTTAAGCAGAATAGTTATTTGAATACTTCAATAATATAAATACAATTATAAATATCCAAAACTCTTCTATATGCCATGTGTGAAATCAGTACACATAATGTATGTACTGAACAGAAAGCAGCCAATTCATTCATTATTCTATGATGTATTTTTGCACATCTGGTATTATTACTACTGTAATGCCAGGGGTGTCCAAAGTGCGGCCCACTGCTGCTTTTTATTGGCAGCAAATTCTGAAAATAGAATTTAACAAGAAAACATTTTTTTTAAGAATAATGTTATTATTATAAAAAAATGTAATTGCAGTATGATCAAGTTGAAATATTACAGAAAAAAGTTGTAATGTTATGAGAATATAAATATGTAATTTTTGGAAAATTAGGTTGGGGGAAAAGTTATATTACAGGAATAAAGTCAAAGTATTATGGGAATAAAATCCTAACTTTTTTACTTCCACAATGAACAGACTATTTAAGACTGAATATGTGGAAAATGAACAAATATTAAATAAATATTTAAATAAATATAATTTTAAAACGGAAAAAAAATTAAAAATCTGCAGCAATTTTACATAAATAAAACAAATATAGTAAAACTAAAAAGTTGTAATCTAATGAGAAAAAGTTTTAATATTATGAGAATAACATCTTGATAGTATGAAAAAAACATTTTTGTAGCAAACAAAATTGCAATATAAAAAAAATAAAAGTATTTTGGGGAAAATTAGGTTGTGATGAGAATAAAGTCTAAATACTATAGGGAATTCAGAGAAAAATATTAATCTTCAACATTTTAAAAAAACAGTAGAAATGGAAAAAGTTGAAATAAAAAAAAATAAAGAAAAATTGGGAAAAAAGAGCAAGTTGATACTAATAAAATGCCTTTTCAACTACATCTTTGTTTGTTTCTTTTGGCACAAAGCTTTTTTTTCTTGAAATATTTATAGTATTTATAGCAGAAGCAATACAAATGATCAAAGTGACCCCTGCATCCTTGCATTTTTCAGTATGTGGCCCTTTGGACACCCCTGATTGTAGACATCTTTCAAAAGATGTGTAGTTTTATTCTTTATCTTTAACAAAATTGTATGTGTATAAAGTATAAAGTATAATAAAGCTTCTAGGGTACAGATGTGTTACGGTCTGGGGAAGGTGCAAAGTGGTGATGGGAAATGTGTGTGTATGTGTGGCTGGGAGTGTGCATGCATGTTTGTAAGGGGCAGAGAGGCATAGCGCTCGGTAGGAAGACAAGCCGACAGCAGCAGCTCCTCTGAGGCGTGACCTGTGGGCAAAGAACAAACGGTTGTGTTCCCCATATACACATATCATATCAAATCATATCATATCTGGCTGCTCAGGTGTGATATCAACAATGTACGGAATGTGAACGTGAGAATTCTACTGCAAACACTGCCTGCACACGTAATTAAGGATTTCCAAGCAGATGGGATAAGTTCCTGCTTGTGAGCATGCAAAGGAGGTCCATAAAGGATGGTGCCAGCCTACCGCCTACAGAGTCAGCGTGAGTTCCGGTGATATGGTGCCAGTAGGCCGATCTGGGCAGTATGGCTGTCGGGGTTGATGGGTAGGAGTTTGATTCTGAACCTCGAAACATCAACTGGAAATAAAAGAGACAACATCCGAAACATAAAACAAGTATATTTTGACATCCATACATCCATCCATCTTCTATGCCACTTATCCTCACTAAGGTCACGGGTATGCTGGAACCTATCCCAGCTGACTCTGCTTTGATTTGAAGTTGTGTGAGTAAAAATGAGTATTCCCCATGGTAATAGCAGTTGCCCCATGCTGTGCTGTCATTTTGTGTATGCACCGTGATTGTAGTCAGTGTTCTGTCTCACAACCCCCCTTTACATGTCACTGCCAGTTCAGCGTTAGCTTTTACTTGCCTAATTAAAGAGCCCCTTCCTTTTAAGCAAGCTAAAGTGTCTCTTTTGTGGGACTTAAATGGCAAGAAGGCAGGGGCCTCAATTTATGATCCACAACGGTTGCAAGTAGCCTCTGGGCCATGTGTTTTAGACTCCTGATATGGAAAATGATAGACAGGAGTGAGCAAACTATGACCTGCGGGGCATATACAGCCCGCCCATCCATCTGAAGAGCGACAGAGAAGCAAATATATGACAAAGTTCTGCAGAAAAGTCTAATTTGATCTAATATTTGAGTGTTTCTTGCCACTCGTCTTTGTGTTGTTGCATTTTTCCTGTGTTTGATCGCATGCATGTGCATCGCAGCGAGATTGTTAGTTCAACATCTTGTAAGACTAAAATCAGATGGGATCTCACTCTGCTTTTCTTCTCCATCTCCAGCAGAACCTTCTTATGCTGCTCAGCAATTGCCAGGGTGGAAGAGTGAACCATTTGATATATCTGCTCTCCTTCTCTGGTCTGGAACGTGTAGAGACCTTCACCGCTGTCACACCTATAAAAACCAAACAGGGGCAAGTGCTGGGAAAACTGACATGACACCGGTATCATTCCATTGAATGTATCATAGACAAACATGTATCGGGTTATCAATCCGAAGCTAATTCTACAGACCATTGTTTGATCTGATCTGAAAAGGTACATGCATTCCCAATCAGTCATTTGTATTTTGTTGGTCTATAAAATGATGAGAAAACAACCATAAAGTCTACCTTCCTGCCTCAAAGGTGAAGCGAGTGGCGTCACGCCCGTAGCGTCGCAAGGAGCTGAGTGGCCAGGTCACCAGCTTGGTGCGGGGGTTGTGAATGTCCCAAAGGTAAATGTTCTCATGGGTGATCTGCATCATGCATTCTCCATAGATGTCCAAGTTGGGGCAAGGTAGGAGGAACACATTGAAGCGCTCTAGAAAAAGAAAGTCAATGTCAAACATGCGTCAATTCTAGGAAAAAATGGTCAGTTTATGTCAACATGTGTTGTATTGTCATGTTTTAGTGTACATGTTTTGGCAAAAGCAGATTTATGATACATGAAAATCAATAAAAACAGCCGAAAAATGGTGGCATTCTCTCACAGATGCTGTCTGATTGTTATTGGACTGCTCTAAGCACCAGTAACCACCATCATTTGGTCCCAAAATAGTCCCATGTCAGCCAATGGGATCCTCCGGCTTAGGGCCACTGACATTTTTTTTCAGTTGACTTTTGTGTGTGTATTTGGAAATTAGACCTGTGTGTTCACACTGCATCCCAGCTGCCAGGAGATCTGGTTCTCCCATGATGATGTCATTGACCCTAGTTCCCAAACACTCGATTGACAGTGTCTTGAACCAGTCTTCAGCCTCCAGTTCTAGAGAAAAAGAGAAAAGCGGACCAATAGATTTACAAAATTCCACTCATGTATGCAGTCCATTTCACCTATAATTTTGACAGATTGAAAATCTCAATGGGAATATGTTTTCGGAGATGTCAATTGTGTTGGTTGTGGATGTGTACTACATTACCCAGAAGCCGTAGTGCTTGAGGGAACCAGAAGTTTATGCACTGTTGAAGCTACAAGCGAGTAAAGGTGATATGCTAAAAAAGCACATCAATATTATGAACACTGCTGTTCTTGATTCATCACACAAGCAACAAACAAACTATTTGGATTTTTTATGGTTTCAGCAGCGCGGTGAGTGTGTATTTGTGTGTCCTACATGTGAAGTGATATAAGCACATGTTGTAAATAAATTGTGTGGAACCTCGCCACTGTCCCAGACACCTTGCATGCCCTAAAGCCAGTTGCAAAGACGCCCATCACTGGGGCGTGCCCCACCATCGTCAAAGACACTGCCACCCAGCAACTGGCCAGCAAACTACTCCGAGCCACTGTTTGTACTTCTAGGTCAACTTGGTTCAAACCTCATTCCCTCACTCTATCCCAGTTTTTTAACAAAAAAAAAAGACTTTAAAACATTTCGTTTCATGGTCGATTATGGCCTATGATTAGTCAAAAAATATTGAAATATGCATTACAGATACTGTAATGTTACGCATTACTGGCATTACAGTTGTTTGTAAACAAATAATAGAAGTGTAAAAGCGACTATAGGGATGTTATTTTATGTCTACAGGGCTCTAATAATGCTTAAAAACAAATTTAGAAAGTCATAAACAGGTTTTCTATTTTCTAACTACAAAACTATTAACATTGAATCCTACGTGGTGGAAATTCCCTTATCACAGTGTGGTCTGGAACTAATTAACTGCCATAAACGAGAGATGAGTGTGTACATTTCAAGTTTGCACTGTAACTTATAAGAAGGCCCACGGTGTTCCATGAGGCCAAAATGAGAAAGCAACTGTACAGTCATTAATTACATTAATGAGTTATCGATGTGATAACTTTGACAGCCATAATTAAGACAGCTGGGATAGGCTCCAGCACCACCCGCGGCCCTCGTGAGGATAAGCGATAGAAAATGAATGAATGAATGAAGCTTTGTTTTAGGTGTTGGTCCAACTACCTGACACCTGACTACAATGTGACACACCTGAAAGCACTGCATGCATCGTATGTAGGGCTGCAACCCTGGTGAGGTGTTCCAGGCATGCCTAGCTCGAGAAACCCCCGGGGCAGACCGAGGACACGCTGGAGGAATAATGTCTCACAGCTGGCCTGGGAACGCCTTGGTGTCCTCCCGGTGGAGCTGGAGGAGGTGGCCGGGGACCGGGAAGTCTGGGCTTCCGTACTGAGACTGCTGCGACCCGGATAAGCGGAGGACAATGGAATGGAATGAAATGAAGGCAATGTGAGTAATATCCAGCAGGAAGTGGAAGTTGTAATGAATGCCATGTGCAAGCTTTCTGTTCCTGTTGAATGAAGTCCTGGTTGTGTCAATAAACCAGACCAGTAAACCCTCCCAGAGTGTCTATGATACTGTAGTATGTACTCCGAGCATTACCTGATTCACAGGTGAAAGTGCGTGAAGTGTCGTCAGTCAGTACAATGGCCACTGCCTGTCGCTTTGTGTCCCGAGGAAGCCGTGTCACACTCTTAACGTTGCTAATTTCTGTCACCTAGGCAACACAGTAAACATGGAGTGATTATGAGTATTTCATCATACTTGCTACATAGCAGTTGACCTTTCACAGAATTCACGTTTAACATGTTTATTGTGTTCGGCATCCTGATTGGCTAAGGGACTAGACCATTGTAAATCGATCTCCTCTGTGCCTTCCTCTGCAGTGGAGAATGCTTTTGGCTTGCCAAATTCACATAAATGTTCAATTACGAGCAGTGTGATGATGAAGTGCTGTATCTTTACAACTTTTATCCCCGAAAACACCAACAATGTCCACAAAATGATATTCAAAATGCACCTCTGGTGCAAAAGAAGGAAGAGGTTGCAGGTGTCGGGCCACTTCCATGCGAGTTCCCCGCAACACAACACAGCAGTCCGGGCAAAGTGAGGGGGAACTACTACAGTGCCTATGGAGCCGAATATCCAACGTCCAAAGCGAAACTAAATTCACCACGATACTAAATGGACTTTTCTGCATTGTGGTGTTGCATGTTATTCTGCCTGCCGGTGGCGGGAGTCAAGTGGCAACCAACTTTGAGGCGCATTACTGCACCTAGCAAGATGGTATGTAGCCCTTTGTTACGAACGTGATACGGCAACCGGATCGGCCCGATCTTGTGGACAAAGTCGAAATCCAATCTTCAAAAATCCAAAGGATCCTGAATATTGGATCAGGACATCCCCAGTTCCTACCCCGTATTTGATCCGGAAATGTGCAAATTCAGCCACAAATCTCAAGCACACACCAAAAAAACACCTTTACCTTTGGGCAAGCTCTGACGTTGGCTGATTTTTCATCAGCGTATTTCTCCAGTCGACGAGGCCCTTTACTGGACGGCTTCTTGAAAACTAGCCAGCAACGGCGATAGATCTGTAACACAAAACAAGAGCATTTTTAGACGTAATGTTTATCGTACGCTCGTATGGGGAGAACATGCAAACTGCACACAGAGATGCCCAGGCAGGGATTCAAACCCAGGTCTTCCCAATCTCTATACTGTGTGACCAACATGCTAACCACCTTCAAAGAAGTCAAATCAACTAAATACTAAAATACTAGGCTTGCTCTGATCGGAGTTTTATGCTGCCAGTTCTACTGATACTGATACTAATCATCCAGGAATGAAATCGTCCAATACCGATTACATGTGTTAGCATTTAGGTTCAACGCGGCAAACATTGTTGCTCTAATCTGAAAAATGATTTACAGACAGCCTGTTACTGAGTCAAAAAAGTTAGCAAGTTCACATATCGATATAATGCCGTGTTCCAAGTTTGCTGCCGAAAGACAAGTGGATGGTAGGGCTGGGCGATATGGACCAAAACGATACGGGCCAAACCAACAAATGTTGTTGTTTCATTCGTGACAGACACAGAGTAACAAACTTACAAAGTAGACAAGTTGGCAGTAAAAGCATATTCTCTGAACCCATTGTCAAATCACTGCAGAGTCAAACGTCATTTTGTTTGCACCAATTTTTGTATGATTCAGTTTTTGTCAAAATCGCTGCTAAAACAATTTCATAAACCTTTGACGGAACAAACTAGTCTGTTTGCCTGTTCACTATACAAGAGGGTCATTCAGGGGCCACACTGACCACCACAACCACCCGTGGTGGCCACCCCCAGGAGACACACCCACCAGGGACATAGAAAACAGGGAACTCCACACCAAAAATGTAGAACTGAAGAAGCATTTTGGATTCAAGGTGAAACGTCAACCAACAAAAAGAGTCTAATTGCCTGGATTCAACCTTATGCGGATTACCCTGACCTGGATGAGTGACAACATACACATATATATATTGTTTTATAAGATTACTGCTGATTATTACATTTTTGCAGGGAGCGCTATTTTTTCTTGTTAAATTATATTTTCATCTTGTGCCCCCACCATTTGCATTAAATACTGGACACATCGATCCAGAACATACCAAACAAACATGCTCAATGGTTGACATGTCTGCTGAGTGTGCCGGAATGTTTTCAGCTTCCAGGAAACGTGTACAGACCCTGCATTATCATGCTGCAACACAAGATGATGGATGTGGATGAGTGGAACCACAATGGGTAGCACAATATCTGTGCGTTCAGAATGCTGTCAGTAGAATGCACTTGTGTTGCGGATGGAGCGGCCTATGGTGGCGGGGGGTTATAGTATGGGCAAACCCATCCCATCTGAAGTTTGATCATTAACACCAGAATGATTCACACAAGACTTAGGAAAATGTGACATGGTCACATGACATCAAAATGGAGCTCTTTGCACACAGCAAGTGGAGTCAACAGCGAAATGGTGAATATGCGTCCAACATCAGCATCCCTACTGTCAAACATGCAGGTGGAAACATTCTGCTTTGGGGATAATTCTCTGAGCAAAATCCCTCCAAAAATGGGTTCGATCCCGGTTAGCAAGCAAAAGAAACGCCTGACCTCTGTGCTTACTGACAAGACTTTCTACACCAGCGACGAAACCACCTTTTGCTTTGAGATCAAATACTTCCTGTATGAAGTTTCCTTTTGTTCTTGTTAATGAAGAAATGAGGAGTTCAAGTACAGACTTACCCCAAGCTTTCGGCTGCGCATGCGCACGTAACCCTGCTTGACAATGTCATTGAAGTTGGAGGCCATCTCTGGAGATCATCCAGATGTTTCCTCCCCCTCTTAACTGGTCTGGTACATTCCAACTCCAAATCACTGTTTCCGAATGTCCTCTCTGGCGTGAAGCTGCTTCTCACATGTCCCCGTCTCTCCTAAACTTTTTATCTTCTCACTTTTTACAGAAGATTTTCTGGTTTTAGTTTTTAGCTGTTGGTCCTCTGGAGTTTTCCATGTCATCTGGGTCCCGTTCCTTCACTGTCCACCAGACAAGTCTTGCCTTATCGTCGTCATTGCTATGACTAAGAAAAGGATTGAGAGAGAGAGAGAGAGAGAGGAGCATAAATGGATACTACATATTGACGGACATATTATTTATTGAAGAGTGAGGAGCACAACATTAGCATTCATTATTCATGGATGTTATTAAGGCTAAGTGCGCAGGATGGCTTGTAATGGTGTTGTGTGTTTGTGCACGAATATTCTAATAAGAAAAACACCTGAGGCATATGGGATTTGTATTGCAGCTAAATCAGGCATGGGCAAACCATGGCCCGCAAGCTACAGAGGGTACTTAATTACTTTTTTTGGGGGGGGGGGGGGGGGGGGGGGGGGGGGTAGCACAAACATACAGTACCTCTCCTCACACACATCATGCAGATCTGATGAAATATCGTTTCATTTCAAACTGTGTTTAGGTTGGTACTGAATGCAACATTTATACATTTCACACAGAGTAACAAACGTAAACATTTCACAACAAGAGAGAGGATTTTGCAATCTACAAAGCCCAATTTTTACATACTGCTTACAAAAAAAACGCGCAGTGAGGGCCAAAATTGTGCTTCATTCATGAATGACACCATCCGACGCCCGATAGACATAAAATAACGCCCAATAGTAACCTTTACACCCCTCTTACCCAATATAATTGACATTTGAGAAAATAACACATTTAAGACATAATTAAGCCTCGTGCTCTTGTGTGTAGCTGTAAATGTGTTCTAGACATTTGGAGGACAGGTTGTTAGTGTTTCACGGCCGCAACAGTGGTCTGTGTTATGATTTGTCATGATCTGTGTGGCAGTGCACACTACTCCCTGCAGAGATGTAGCCGCCTGCAGCATACCTGGTGCCAATTAGGGTGCAAGGCCTTCTTAAGCTGGTCGTCGACTGCAGCATGGTGCCAGATTGTTCCATGCGACTCGCCTGCTTTCCCTTGCCTCATGTATAGTTTCCTATGCATTACTTTCTGTTCCTCTGCACTAACAGTAT
This sequence comes from Doryrhamphus excisus, assembly GCF_030265055.1. Taxonomy (NCBI): domain Eukaryota; kingdom Metazoa; phylum Chordata; class Actinopteri; order Syngnathiformes; family Syngnathidae; genus Doryrhamphus; species Doryrhamphus excisus. The sequence continues at coordinate 6,012,787 of NC_080472.1, read as the reverse complement.
TGTGAGTACTGTCCCTACTTGGCTACGTCCAGCATTAATACAGCATTATCACCTTATCTCTTGTTTGAAACACTTCTATGCTAGGACTACGTTAAAAAGCCATAGCATTTCAGTATGTGGAATCAAACTATGGAATGGATTGAGTAAGGAACTCAAACAATGCACACCGATGAGCCAATTAAAGAAACAATACAAGCAGTTGATGTTTGCTAAATACAAGGATGAAGAGTCTTGAACCAGTCATGATGTGCTATATATATCACTATATTGACACTTACTATGGTACCCATTATGTCATTGGATGCTCATATCATCTCGTACTTCGGTACGTGACAAAAAAATAAATAAATAACTTAAACTATATTAGGAAAGCAGGAAGTGAACAAATGTAACAGTTACTGATTGTAAAAGTATCAGATGGAGGGGTAGGATTTAATAAGCTTTGCTTCTTCCTACTCCTTTTGGACATGTGGAACTGGGAACTGATTATGGGATGCACTCAATTGTAATCCGATGCATGTTCAAATGAAATAAAACCATTACCATTACCATATTTGGCTTTGACTTTTGTATAAATTCAGTTTATGGAAAAAATATCAGGGTATATATCGATATTGTACCTAGATATATCGGGATATGAGTTTTGGTCCATACTGCCCAGCCCCAATATATATATATAATCCACAAACTCACATATACATATGCTTCTGTGGTGTGTGATGACAGAGTCTAGTATTATTATTATTTGTGTTATTGTTAGTGTTATTACTATTACTTTTACTTCCAATTTTTTAGCATGTTGTTCTTCTTTTTCCTATTCCCATTGTATTTTGTAGTTATCTAGAATTTTGAGTACCTTACTTACTCAAGTCACTCTTCACAGAAACTGCCGGACTTTGTGGAGGATTCTGTGATGCAGCTCAGGGAGGCAGAGACAAGGACCAGATCCAGGGGTGGATGGCCATTGGGAGCACTGGGGGATTTGCTCATCAATAATGGGCCGATTGACGGATGTTTTATTTATTTTTTTTTGCAGTGCCTAGCCTTGGTACCTACAGTGACTAACTCTCCCGGGCTGGCCTGGGAACATGCCGCTGCAGACACAACACAACAGTGGCGGCGGGTTGGCACAGTCAGGGCTGCCCCTCCCTTGTCTGTGTGTTGTGGGTTTCCACAATCCGTGGGGTACCCCTTTTTTTTCGCAAGAGGGTGCATTCTCCGGAATAGCACAAATGATGGGCATTGCTGCCATGACGCAAGTCAACCCATGGGTGGGGGTTCAAAGCTAGCCCTGGACAGGGTTTTTTCTGTAACAAAGGGTGGCAGGTAGGAGGGCGGTCTGAGCCAAAAAGTCCAGGGCCAAATGTTTGCTGAAGTCCACTCCTGACCAGATCTGGTACTTTCTCCACAGGCATAATATGTTCATACAAATGCAGTCAGAGTAACAGTTACACAATTAATGACACCTTAGCTTTACTTTTTTAATTTGGCTAGCACCCTAGTGAGGATAAGCGGACTAGAAAATGGATTTATGGATGAATTTGACTAGCTGTAGCGGAGGTGAATAACGAACCATTTAACAGAGAGTACCCGTGAGTCTCGCATCTTTTTTTAAATCGTTTTGAACGACTCGTTCACGACTCGCACAACTCTAGAACACAGTCGTTTGCATCTTTATCGTCTTCAAACTAGTAGTGTTTTGACATTTCAGTCATTGAATATTAATAGTTATGAATGTAAATAAACGCCAGATTAATTAAAAGTGAGAACGGAAATAAAAGCTTTATCCCTGGTGGACTTACCTGCAGGACGAGGGCGTCAGTCAGAAAGAGCATCACGAGCCCACAACTCGAATTTAAAAAAAAATCAAAAATCACAGTTCCCGTAGCTTCACTTTGCCTCTGAGTAGCATGTATTAATATGTATCTGCTCATATAGAACTATAACATATTAGGGAACCGCGTTACCGTCGCTGGTTATCCTGGCACACTGAAGAAAATGTAACCACCAGTCAAACTCCTCCAGGGCACCGCCTTCTACCGTAATGCTTCCAAAAGCCTCAGCAACAACACATTATTATACGCAGCAGCGGAAAGATTGATGAAAGGTGCTGTCTGTCATCTTAGATACCGCAATGGAGGCGCTGGCGTTCCAACATACGACATCCCGCCTTCTACCTGCTCAGCCATGACTGTTAATTGTCATAGCGCCTCTGAGGCTCCCTGTATGTGTACGTGCGGACACGTGCGTGTGCACGAGCCGTGTGCGAGTGACAGACATGAACGCCATTCCTCCTTTTTAGCTGAACAGAAAAAAGCTGAACAGTTGATATTGTTATATTTTGGAGGGGTAAAAAAAATAGTCATTTGGAGCCGAGGAGGAATAGCACCTTGAAATAAAAAGTACATTTGCTTTCAATGTGTTCAAATAAGTCTTGTTTGCCTAAATGAAGCATTTCAAGCATAAATATGACTAAATGAAGTAAAATACAAATATAAGGCATTCACATATACATACAAATACATTGTGATGATATGTAGTATTCAACACTGATCACTAGGTGTCAGTAATGCTACTGTAAAGTTGGGTAAGATACACAAGCACCAGTCTAGACTTTTATTGCAGACTTGAATGATCTCACCACAGGCAAAGTAATCCCTAACACAGCCTACTGTGTACTAAGCAAAAACTCAACTCTGAACCCTGACGTCACTTCCTGTCTGCCCACACTCCCCGAGGACCAGCCCTTGTCTTATTTGTGTTTAAATCTCTTATTATATTTACTACATTGGGTAATTGGGATGTAAAGGTGACTATAGGGGTGTTAGTTCATGTTGGAGGGCTCTAGTATTGTAAAAAAAACATATTTAGAAGGCTGAAATGTTTTTTTTGTTTTAATTACAAACAATATTCAATTTATGAATAAGGAATTCTACTTATCATAGTGGGGTCTGAAACCAATATACCGCCATAAATGAAAGCTTACTGTATGAATTTTTCAGCTTGCAAGAAAGTCCCATCAACTGTCAACATAGCAACCATATAAGACAACATTTTAAAATATAAAAAGAATACATTTAGAAGCTTAGGAGTTTTCCCAAATACTGTAAGTGCAGGCGAAAAAAATTGCAGCAAGGCTGGATAATTAGTGGGGGCTATTTCACACCACAGCCTCATGTTTATGATCATTTGGAAGGGACAATACATATTTAATAACATCCAATTACAGTCAATGCAGTGCTAGTTTCCCGACATCAAGGAAACTGACATAAAAGCTTAAACCACACAATTGCAGTCCAAATATCAGAATAAAAGTTTGACAATTCTCGTGTTTTACGTGCTGTCATTCGTGACTGTTTGATGATATTCTCAAGTGTCAAGTTTGTCTTGTCTTTGTCTCGACCATTCCTTCTCAGATTAGGATTTCTAGAAAGGTTTTGAATATGGTTTCATGTTGTGTGTGCGTCTGCTGTTGAGCGGAGTGATGGATTATTATTCTCAGTTTGAATGTTGCTGTTGTATTGTTCCTCTGTGTCGTATCAGCAGTTAAAAAAGTAATGAGTCTGAGTCTATCATTCTCCAGATGCACTTGTTTATGGTCAGTACTTCTTCAGTGCTTCAGTACTACAGTCTTTACTTGAGACTTGACTCCAAACTTGAAATTAATTGGAACATGCAAAACACTAACTCGCTCCCATTTCCGCTAAATATCATTCACGTCATATTTGAATGTGTCTTCTGAATGCCTATGTATGTATTTACATGAATATTTTGGACTAATATGTCATATTCAACCAACAAAACAGTATGATTTAGGTCTGACTTATTGCACTTCATTCATTTTCTACCGCTTTTCCTCACGAGGGTCACGGGGGTGCTGGAGCCTATCCCAGCTGTCTTTGGGCGAGAGGCGGGGTACACCCTGGACAACCATTCACACTCACATTCATACCTATGGACAATTTGGAGTGGCCAATTAACCTAGCATGTTTTTGGAATGTGGGAGGAAACCGGAGTACCCGGAGAAAACTCACACATGCACGGGGAGAACTTGCAAACGCCACACAGATGGCCGAGGGTGGAATTGAACCCGGGTCTCCTAGCTGTGAGGTCAGTGCGCTAACCACTAACCACTAACCACTAACGCCGTGCAGCCGCCATGTAGGTTAATAATAAAACATTTTTCATTTAAAAACTGCATTTTGTGTTCAGTCGCATCATAGTGATGCTCCTTTTCTTCTGCTCTTTGTCAGACGTGAATTCATGTGGATATATTTTGCATGATGATGACTATTATACACATTGCAGCTGATTGTAATCTGTTTCTTCATGCTGCTTGTATTAGTGGCCTCGTGGGTGAGAAGGTGAAATAATGAACATAGGGAGACGCACACAAATCCAAAAGGAAAGAAACCCGTACAAACTCTCAGAGCAATATTGTCTGTTCCGTGCTGAGCCAACGGTTTTTGGAATCATCGCTACTGCCGTCGTGGGATCAATCAAACTGTCATCGTGCTCTCTTAATAGCCTGTGTGTGGGTGTGAGTATTACTCCTTGTTTCGTATCCGGTATGCTGCTCAAATGCTGTACTTACTGTCGTTTTCATGTTTTCATTTGTGTTTAGAACGACCTTGACCTTGATATTATGGCATAACGCTGTGATACGATAGATGAGTTTTTCAGGTGTACTTCAAACACCTGGAGGTTGTTTTGCATTAATGCATACTAAAATGTTGTACTGTTCTACATGTTCTACTGGGCATACAGTAACAATACAGTAAAGCTGGGTTGGAACTCTTCAATGCTCCATATGATGCACTGCAATACACGACAACAGCATTAATAGATCTTTAAACTTCTCCGTTTTGGTTCCATTTGGGTATCAGATGGAGAAGCATAATTGCTGGACAACAATGAATGTCGTAGAATGTTGATTAATTTGGTGTTTTATTGCTTGGATAAGCACAAACTGTACTTCCAGACTTCCAGGGCTGGACTTAAATTGAAAAAAAGAAGGATGTGGGGCCCCCCCAAATGCCCTATGTACTTCATGTGGAGTTGAATAAATGTTGTTTCAGTCTGCCTGTGATGTCATCACCACGCTTTATCCTGGATTTGTACTTACTGTACTGTAAATACTTCATATAGTGTTGGACCACATCAAGTCATATTAATACTTGGAAAGTTAAGTCCAACTTTAAGGCTCTAAGTGCAATATATTAAGTTCTAAGTGAAGTATTTCTATAATGCCTCATATTAACTCACTAGCAAGAGCTCATAGTGTATAGACTGGTCATACATTTAATCTCATTTCATATTATCTGCAAACTGTATTTGTATATAACTCTGGGTATAATTGTTGATAATTTGTTAATACTGTTTATTTTTTTATATTGTGTATTTTGTACTGCTTAACTGATTCTGTACATTGCAAATTTCCCCACTAAGGGACGAATAAAGGCATATCTTATTTTATCTTATCTAACTCTAAGTCTTTCAAACTCACGGATTGGAGCTTCAGGACAAGATAAAAGGTATGTAGGACATGAATTCACTTTAATATCTACAGTATCATCTCTTTCATGTGTGGAGTTTGCATGTTCTCCCCGTGCATGCGTGGGTTTTCTCCGGGTACTCCGGTTTCCTCCCACATTCCAAAAACATGCTAGGTTAATTGGCGACTCCAAATTGTCCATAGGTATGAATGTGAGTGTGAATGGTTGTTTGTCTATATGTGGCCTGTGATTGGCTGGCCACCAGTCCAGGGTGTACTCCGCCTCTTGCCCGAAGACAGCTGGGATAGGCTCCTGCATATCTGCGACCCTCGTGAGGATAAAAGTTTTGACCCATTGTTAAAGCAATGGGAAGCAAAGGCACTATTTGCTATAAAATTAGCTTTAATACTTGGGGTAGAGCAGTGAATGAGGTATCAAATTAAAGTTCAACTCATACTTTATCACATAGAATTCATCATAGACTTGATTTAATTCAACCTGTTAATTCATTATTTCTAAATAAATCATTATTTGGATGTGAAACATCCCTTTTTTTCCACAAAAAGCATTTTTTCTCCCTTTTTTGATTGGAAACTGATACTTTCCTGGAACTTACCTATATTCTACTGATGATTACTAAAGAACAGAAAAAGATTCTTCTGATTAAAGATGAGAGTATAATCTTTCTTTAGGTAGGTTCCATGTTATATGGCCAGAGGACACAATATTCTTTGTGCCTTGAAAAATCGGTCAAAATCCCCTAAAATGGCCAATACTGAAGGGGTTGAATTTTGAAAAATGTCTTGTATTGAATGAATGAATTGTTGCTTATATCTAATGGAGTTTTGCATGATTGTGAAACAACAGGAATCTAGGAAACTTCACACGCACTGCCCGATATCCAGGTGTTTATTTCACAGTCAGACTGGTTGAATTTTTGGATAGAAAGTTACTGAATGGATTAAAAGTTATTGAAATGTTTCAGATCGTATTGTTGTAAATGACCCAATATCAACCTCGAATCGTATCTGGAACCACACATCGAAAATTAGGAAAACTAACCGTTAAACCCGTAATATTTTTGGAATGAGAGAGAAAACCCACGCATGCACATGGAGAACATATTTCCCCAAAATGGCAGCATGTCCGGTAATGCATTAATTCGATGTCAAATATTATAATTCAACACTGCTATATTCTTCCATTGAATTAATAAAAAACCAGCTAGGAAAATATCACTGTCAGATTTTAGTAATAAAATTGCTATGTAAAGCCTGATGTGACGCATTTGTCACAATGTCAAAAATGTTAATAAACCACTCAAATGTCACTGTTTATTTTCATTAACATATATAACATCACAGATGTTTGACATTAGTAGTATTTTAGAAATGTATCCCCCATCATTTTACTATAAGACCATTCATTAAAATGAATTCTAATCTAATATGAATAATGAGTCATTTTAAGTTTAGTTTTGAGTGGGAACGTTGCCCGTGTTAGTATAAAATAATTGGTTATTAGGACAATCTTATTTGGTTTTCTCCTGTGTGCTTATATAAGATGTATCAATGACAAATACAATCATTGCTCTATGTATAATTTAACAAGGTATTGTGGTGCTTTAATAAGACAAAATAGATATAAAAAACAACAACAACAACAACACACTTTTGTTCCAGACATGACATTCAGGGGTATTATGAAGGTATCAAAACACCAAACATCACTGGACTGGCAAAAAACAGTAAAAGTATCAATAAAAGTACTGTGCAAAAGTCTTGTGTTGTTTTACTCAGTAGCGTGCAGATCACCATCATGGTGTACTTGTCTTTCTCTGGTAACTGGCAAGCATACTACTTTCTGGTTAATGGACCAATCCAGGCTGAATATTACTAATTAACCTAATTAATTAACCTTACTAATTAACTAAATAACCTTTGATGCCACACAGACTCAAACTACATATAATATTGATAACCAGCATCTTGATACACTTACTCACTAATATTTCACCAAGTCGTCCCCACAAAGTTTGCTTGAAATGGAATATTTTGCTTCCTGTAATCCTGCTTATTGTGTTTTACTGCGTTTCCATGATACGTAGTATACGCATGCAAGAATATAACTAGCCAATGTCTCTGCATGCTAACTATTGTATATTAAAGTTGATCCTCGCGTGTTCACAAATTAAAATTTTTGTTCAAAAACATTATAGGAAGGTTTTGGAGATGAAGCTAATGTAAAACTGACAAATTTCGCTTTTATTGCAAATGTTGATCTGAAATCAGAGAACAACGTTAGGTGCTAACAGGAGGAGCGAGCCGTATATCAAAAATAGACATTTTTATGAGCATATCCATTCATTTTTCATTCGTTGGAGTTTCATTGTACAGTACAAATTGTAGGATAGACTCGTTGGCCTAAGATGAACCCATCGGTCAAATAGAGCAAATCGGACATCTCACACGCTATTCTCAACCGTTGAACAGAAATGGTGAGCCGCAATTCAGAAGAGTCAATCTGCCCGTGGGAACCTAAGCCAAGACAAAAATGGAAGGACGGCTCCTACCAGTTGGTGAGTGGCCGGAACCCAGGGATTCATAACGTGAGGGAGTCAGGCATTCCTGGCGATTTCTCTTCGTGATTGTATGTGTGCCGTAGCTTCAGTAAATAGAATACCAGACCAAATAAATCCACCTCGGTTAATCGGACAAAAGCCCTTCCAGGATCACCCTAATGATGTTCCTTTCCGAACCTAAGACTTTTGCACAGTAATTTATGTCTGAATGGGAGTGGGACTGTGTATACAGTATGTTGATCATACTATTATGATGTAGTATTTTAATCTGCTTCTACTTTGATGGAGAATCTTTACACAGATGTTCATGAAGTACATGATTCCCGTTCACAAGCGTTTTCTTTGAGATAGCAACTCAACTTGGGTTTGAAAAATGCAAAATGTTCTGTAAAATCACCCCAGACACAAAAGTATTCTTTTTTTTTCCAGAACCAGGACCAATCAGGATCTACCGGTGAACTGGAATAGCAGTGTGATGATCGTTTCATCACCTCACTGTCTTTTCCTCGCGTGATGACGCTCTTTCAGGTCATTTTGGTCAAACAATATCCTTCACTGCATGTGTGCCTGAGTGTCATCCAGGGATCTGGAGCTGCAGTTGCTCCTCTTCATCATCCACGTCGCTGGTCGGACCGTCGGGAACATCGGGGCTGAACCGAGCCGATCGCATCTTCCCAAACAGCCCAGGACTCAGCTGCTGTCGCCGCAGTCTATGGGTAATAAACCAATTAAAAGTGAAAATTTTGAGTAAAGCCTAGTCTTTTTTTTTCACAAGACCGAGTTCAACTTTTTATACATATATTTTTGTTCCACATTTAAATTTAACTGTAGTTTGTGCACACCTGAAGGTAAAAATTACTCAAACAAACTACTACTAGATATTCATTCATTCATTTTCTATTTGTTGCAGGTATGCTGGAGCCTATCCCAGCTGCAGGGAGAAGCTGCACAAGGAGAAGATGCAAACTCCACACAGACATGGCCGAGGGTGGAATTGAACCCTGGTCTGCTAGCTGAGGTCTGCACGCTAACCACTCCAGCACCATGCAGCCCCACCTGTAGATATGTCTTTACCAAATATCATGACATCTACTACTACTATTTGTCTCGGACAAACTTTTTTTGCAAAAGCTGCAGCAATGGCTACAAGCCCCATGCGTTGTAGCGATAATTACCATTAATTATCATTTATAATTATCATAATATAATAAGATAATTATCATTTAAGGATTATTTGTTTTGCTTGTTTTGATGTATGACTTCTCCATCAGCGGTGTAGTGCATCAACTGGGACCTTTCCCCCACTAAAAGTACTTCTGGCTAATTGGTAAAAAGTACAGCATTCTGCATCCCAAAACAATATACATTGTGAGAGTGGCCTCACAGCTAAGAGACCCGAGTTCAATTCCACCCTCGGCCATGTCTGCGTGGGTTTTTTTCACTGGTAACTCCGGTTTCCTCCCACATTCCAAAAACATGCTAGGTTAATTGGTGACTCCAAATTGTCCATAGGTATGAATGTGAGTGTGAATGGTTGTTTGTCTATATGTGCCCTGTGATTGGCTGGCCACCAGTCCAGGGTGTACCCCGCCTCTCGCCCAAAGACAGCTGGGATAGGCTCCAGCAACCCTCATGAACATAAGCTGTAGAAAATGAATGAATGAATAATACATACGCCACAAAACAGCTATTCATGAAAGTGTCAGATGTCACAATTGCCTGATGCTGTTTTCTACCCCTTCATATTCCTTTCTATCAATTGTTTCACAGTGTTTACTTGTTTATGCCTCAGGGGTCCCTTTCGGGTCCCTAGAGGACCAAAAAGACTACTCCCAAAAACTGCTCTAAAAACTTCACAGATTTTTTTCCAACATTTTTGTTTCAATTCATCAGTCTGCTTTAGTTCTAACAGAAAATATCAAACATGTAAATATGTTTATTATTTTAACCTCCAAATGCCCATTTGATACAATTACAGCTTTTGCTTGGAAAAAAACAAAATGAGTTATTTTCTCTAAAATAAATGTTAGGATGTCAGGGATCTATGTCAAAGATAAGCTCTGCTCACGAGACCAAGTGGGGGGGATATTGGTGATGTCATACAACTTTATGCCAAAGGCATAGTGGCATACCTACGTATCCCTTTAAATGTCAGAGAGTGAGGTTTACCAAGGTATTTATTGCCCAGCCACACCAGCTGGCATCCGTTGGCAAAAACAAATACAATTAGTTTCTCTCTCCTCTTCCCCTGGCCTTGGGCTTTGGCCATATGTCTCCATTTCCTGCTCGTAAGATGACATTAGCCGTGTACGATGTCTGTTTTATGTGTTCTGGTTCTTGTCCAGGTGTACTTTGTTGTCCAATCAGTGTCTTGGTATTAAGTTTTCTGTTCAGTCTTATGTTTGGAGAAAATTCCAATTCAATTCAAACCCATTTATTGTTGTTACAAATTATTAAAAAACTGTGTTGTATAATTATTCCATAGCGAAAAATTACCTGGACTGTAAATGTTCCAATTGCACCTGCAGATTCTCGGTCTGTTCGACTTGTTCATCCAAAGACCTCTGCAGTTTTCTTGACAGGTTATGGGACTCATCCAGCTAGACAAACAAACACACACACATGCACAGTATAAGGCCATGTCCACACAAACATGGATATTTCCAAAAACACATTTTGTCCAAACGCCCTATGCTAAGGGCATTGAATCGATTGCTGCTGGACTGTTCAGGTTGTCTTGGAAGACGTTTCGCCTCTCATCTGAGGCCTCATCAGTTCATTCTCAAAGAGTAGGCGGGAAACACACTAGTCAGACTAGATAGGACAGCTCTAGTAGGGCACTATGATTTCTATGGGGGCATTATTGTAGCAATATTATTTGCGTGTCTGTATCTCAATCTGTAGCCACGTTTACATGAGGAGTTTTTCTCTTTCCGAATGGAATCTTTCCAAATGACCTTTCCGAAAGCAATGGTATACATGGAAAGGAATATTCCAATGGCGTGTCTACATGCGCCGCTATAATCAACCAGAATAGTCAATGGGGCATGCCCAGTAAAGCGTAAACACCAACATCACGTGGTACCGACTTCCTCCAGTTTTTCTTTCACTTGTTGGAATAACTCCGTATTGCCAGTTTTTCCTTCGTCCAGTCTTGAAATTTAGTTTGAATCAAAAACAAACTTTCCGCAGCAGTCCAGTGCCGATTGCTCGCCTCCATTTTTTTTAATGGAATAACGTCTGGAGCTGCGTGTTACGTCATATCTCAGCATTTGCTGAAAGAACGCACCCGGGAACAGGAAAAGATAAAGTTCAATCTTGCTAATATTTTATAATTAAGCTCGGCTTTATATAGATATGTATTTTCTTTTTAATAAAACTGGACTTGTGAATGGCGTATAGAAGGGTTTAGATTCTGTTCCACAGATGGCGCTAATGCACACCAAAGCTGCTTGCCAACCGCCAATAAACAACAGAAGAAGAAAAACACCACAAAGAAGAACGCAGTCTGACAACTTTCGGATTTTGCGGGTACAAGATACCTCAATCGGATTGGGGAAAGGAATATTCCACCCCTGGGAATCCCATTATATATTCATTCGGATTGGCACTTTTCTTTCGGAATGAGGTGTATACAAAGGTTACATTCTTTCCATTTGAGCAAATAACCCAAATGGAATTGGAATATTTGGGTCCATGTATACGTGGCTTGTGTGTCTGCAGTCGGATTTGCAAGTGTGTATATTAATCTGTAAATGTGTGATGAGATTTGTATGCCTGTATAACAATCTGCAAATGTGTAAAACAACTCGTGTGTGTGTAATTAGATTTGCAAACGTGTAAAAAAGTATTTTCGCTACAAGACCCAGGAATACAGACAAATCACTGGTTACAAGTCAAGTGGATTCTCGATTGGCTCTCCTTACACACGTGATTTTTGCTACATTTCTGCCATCACTGGTTTGTCTGTGTAATACCATTTGGAAATCCGAGTGCAGACACACAGATTGAGATACACACACGCAAATAATATTGCTACAATAATGCCCCCATAGATTTCCACCTTACTGGAATCTACTGTTAAGTGCAGAACATCACAGATTGACATAATGTGAATGAAATCCTGTTATCATGAGGAAAAGAAACTCTGAGGTGCTGATTCTTATCCCGGCGACATAATGCTCAACTGCGAACTGATCCAATGAGAGCGAAAGATCACGGCCCGATGAAGCCAGCAGGACCCAACTGGATGCCCTCAACGCCATGGCTGCTCCTAGAAATTCTGTCCATAACGACTATGAACAGAACCGGTGACAAAGGGCAGCCCCGAGCTGTAGCGGAAATGAGTCCAACTTCTTGACAGAAATCTGGACCACAATCTGCCACTGTTTGAATCAGGCTGTCCAATTCCCCAATGTCAGTACCACTTAAAGAAAATTCAGCTTGTTGGCGTTTAAAAGAGTCCAAATCCATGCCGCTACTGCAAATGCTCCAACGACAGCTTTTCATTTATTTTAGCTGCAATTTTATCAAGGCGTTTTAGCCCAAAAATCCAGTGACTAGTAGGGGTTGAAGTCACTTCATGTTCATGATCAAACAGAAAATCACAAACCTTATAATCTTACCTCATCTTCTGCCTGTCCCAATTCTTTTTTTAGCTCCTCCACTCGCAGGCGAAGCTTTTTGACTTCCGCCTCATGGCTCTCCACCCGTCTGTTGGCATGGGCGAGCTCTGCTGTCTTCTCCTGGAACTGCTTCTTCAGCTTTGCATGAATGTGGCGAAGGTCAGCCAGCTCCTGTGTACACAAACCCAGGAAGAAGAGAGGCTTATTAAACAAGACCGTCTGTCTACTTTCTGAAAAAATACACATAGACTCACTGCTTACTCAGTCAATTTACTATATATCTCTGTTTGGAAAAAGACCTTCAGATTTTCCAAAAGATGTCTTTTTACCTTGTTTTTCTCAAACAACTCAGTCTGCATGGCCTTCAGGTCCGTGTCGATGGCCGATGCAGCCTGACGGCGTTTCTTTGTTAGCTGTTCTTCCAGGTCTTCAGCCTGTGCCCTCAGCTTCTTGTTGTCCCTCTCCAGTGCCAGTTTCTCTGTCTCTAAGCGCTCTCTGCGACCCCATTCTGCTGCATTCTCCACTTGCAGCCTCTCCATCTGAAACACACACACTTCAATTATTCTTTTCTTAAAAAATAACCCCAATTTGTACAGGAAAGTCACGCCTTTGAGTTATAACAACAAAAGTAAATTCAAAACAAAAACACCACAGGTTAGCACCTAGTGGTTAGCACGGCCTACAAAATCAGGCACAATCATTTTTTTTAAACATTATGTCTCTCTGTGTTACAGTAAAGCTACTATAAAAGCGATGAATTAGCAGAATTAGCAAGGGATCAAATTCCACACCCCCACTGTACAGTATATTCATCCCAAACTTTCAAAAAACTTTCATTCATTCATTCAGGGGGTGCTGGAGCCTATCCCAGCTGTCTTAATGATTTTCGGGCAAGAGGCGGGGTACACCCTGGACTGGTGGCCAGCCAATCACAGGGCACATATAGACAAACAACCATTCACACTCACATTCATACCTATGGACATTTTGGAGTGGCCAATTAACCTAGCATGTTTTTGGAATGTGGGAGGAAACCGGAGTACCCGGAGAAAACCCACGCATGCACGGGGAGAACATGCAAACTCCACACAGAGATGGCTGAGGGTGGAATTGAACTCAGGTCTCCTAGTTGTGAGGCCTGCGTGCTCATCCACTCATCCTAGAAAAAACTTAAAATATTGAAAAAACATTTTTTTTTATAGCTGAGGTTTAAAAGAAAATTGTGCTCATGAATAAAACAGTTACAAAAAAGGAATGATCTGGCCTCCATACCTCAGTTCGTAATTCTGCTAGTTTCTTGTCCATATTGGTACGAGCTCCAAGTTCATCCTCCAGGTCTTCAGATATGCGACCAAGTTCATCCTGATGCAGTTCCTTCAGTAGATTCAGCTGGTGGCAGTGCAAATAAAAATACATGTTATATTATAACTTATATTTTATAACACACAGTTGTGCTCCTTCATGAGCATGAATGGCTCATCATTTTGAGAGATTAATTGCTTATTTGAATGAATGTACATCTTTAATGACTTTTAAAAACAACAATTGTGTGTGTAATCTTCAAAATGTATGACACACTTAAATGTTTCAGATCATCAAACTAATTTACATACAAGTCAATGACAACACAAAACTGCAGTTTTTAAATGAAACCTTTTAATATAAAGGGTGAAAACAAATCCAAACCTACATGGCCCTGTGTGAAAAATGTCTGGAAAAGATTATGAAGCCATTTCTAAACGTTTGGGACTCCAGCGAACCATAGTGAGAGCCATTATCCACAAATGGCAAAAACATGGAACAGCGGTGAACCTTCCCAGGAGTGGCCGACCAATTTGGCTTTTAACTCATGCTCTTAGTATACTGTTTTTAACCTTTGAACTTGACTTTTATCTAATGGTTATTTTATACCCTACACCTTTTGTTTTGGATCTTATAATAATATCTTTATATTTTTACACATGATTATTTTAGTTTTTATTAATGTTCTTATATATTTTACTTTTTATGTCATTATTTCTATATGTACTTTCTATATTCTTATTTTATGTTTTTATATTTCTTTATCCCATATATCCAGTGTTTCCTCAGTGGGGGCTCTCTGCGCTGGGGGCGGTTCTCGGTTGGGGGCTGGGGAGTCTCCTCTCGTGGAGCTTACCGACTGGGGTGGCTGGGAGCTCTGTGGCGGTGCCCCACTGCAGCGCTGTGGGTCCCCTGCCTACCTGTTGTGTGGTGGGCATTATGGCCTCGGCCGTGGGCAGCCCCCAGCGCAGATGGCAGCGCTTCCTGAACTGGTTCCTCTGTACTCAGGCAAACACACTTCTTATGTGTGTGTGTCTGTGTATGTGCGAGTGTGTATGTACGTGTGTCTTGTTGTTGTCGTTCTTTTTTAACATGTAAAGCACTTTGTGCTACATTCTATGTATGAAAAGTGCGCTACAAATAAAGTTTGATTGATTGAAGTGCAGGTAAGTAGCACACATGTTTGTTTTGGGTTTGACATGAGCCTCACCACATGTCAATATTTCTGGTAGGGCTGTCAATGAATTTCAATCTGTCAAACTCCCAAAGCTAAAAACACCAACTCATGTTAATTTGAATGATACTGAATGACAAAGCAGGAAGGTGAGTGTAAGCATGTCTCACCTGTTTGAGGACTTCCTGACGATTTTTGCTCAGCTCCTCATACTTAAGTTTCCACTGACTGAGCTCAGCCTCCAGCTTCTCGATGCTCTTACTCAAAGCCAGCTTGTCTCTAAATGACAAAAACACACAACAATCATTTCCACCACTTGGGAGTCTCTCTTGTTGGCTACTGCTTCTTCCTTAAGCAAGCACGAGTGCCTCCGACAATGCAATTACGATGCCATCTAGTTGATAGAGTTGTAACGACAGATTGTGAAAAAGGGTGAGCAGGTAGCGCCAAATCTGTAGGGTCACGGGGGTATGCTAGAGCCTATCCCAGCTGACTTCAGGCGATAGGCCGGGTACACACACCCATGTTAACATTTTTGGAAGTGATTCATTGGATTTACATTATTTCTTATGGGAAAAGTTGATAGAGTTGTAACGACAGATTGTGAAAAAGGGTGAGCAGATAGCGCCAAATCTAAAAATAAATAAATAAAAGCTAGCGCCAAATCGCTCTGTGGTGGTCCAAATGTAATTGTGGCACCAATAAATGTGAGAAATCATATGACCTTCACTCAATGTTTCACAATTGGGTGACCTACTCTCTCTCTTTCAGCAGGACTTTTTGGGACTCATCCAGGCGAAGCTGTAAGGCGTTGAGTTTGCTGGACTCGTCCTCGGTGGCGCTCATGTCCCCCCAAAGCTGCCTGTTGCGTTCCTGCCGGCTCAAAGCTGAGGACGAACGAGCGCCGGGCGGGTTCATGCCGTTGCCGCTCACACCATCCCATGACTCTTGTGTGTCGCCACCTGACGCTCGTAATTGCAGCACAGACTGAAGCAGCTCCATTTCCTGTTGGAGAGCAAACAACAGCAGCAAACACATTTTTTTCATGAGAATTTAGTTCAAATATTACTGGATTAAAATTGCAGAAAAATAAATAAATAAATACATAAATAAAAAATATTAAGAAAAAAAGTCATATTCTAATAAGAAAACGGTTTTACAAGAATAGACTCATCATATAATATGAATAAAAATATTGTCAGAGTTGAAATATTTTTAAAAAATTTTAAGTCATGTTATGAGAAACAAACAAAACAAAATAAGGTTTGGAGAAAACGTCAAAATATTATGGCAAGAAAGTAAATAAAAGAACATTTATTAAAGAAAGTTGAAATACTGTATGTGGATTCTTTTTTAAATGGAAAAAAAGAGAAACGAGCAAAGGGATGTAATCACTAAGGGAAATGTGACAGCCACAACAATAGAAAGAGCAGGAAATGACTTGATGTTTTCTGGAACAGCACTTCCTCTGCTGGCATACAATCACTTTCATCAGGAATTCTACAGTTTGAAGACACTGCTGTGACACCTTCAAAATGTCAAATTACCACTGAAACCGAAATATGCGTGGTAGAAATATAGGCAAAAACACCATCAAAGTTGGAACATTTTCTAAGACCATTATAGAGACACTATAAATGAGTTATTTCTTCAATACAGTAGTGCTTCTCACCTTCTTAATCAAAATGCTGGCAGTTGCAACTGTCTTGCCTCCATTTTGGCTTACTTTGCAGCCGTGATCAAAAGAAAAGCAGAGACTGGAGGTGAGAAACACTTCTGAATGTAAGAAATATCCATCCATCCATTTTATATGCTGCTGTAGGGTCACGGCGGGATGCTAGGTACACACACCCATGTTAACATTTTTGGAACGGATTCATTGGATTGACATTATTTCTTTCGGTTAGAGCACATGTCAGTTCGAGTCAGACCCTGAAAGGGATGAACCTAGTCGCTACCAAATACGTATTTAAACATTCTTTTCAACCCAAACGCCCGAGCCCAAAGACGTATGGGTCCTTTACAAGTGCACAATAGAAGACATCATATTCAGTGCAGTTTTAAGCCGTGAAAACAACAGCAGTGCATTTGGTAAGAGCTTTAATGCATCTTTCCCATGTACTAACATCTTCAGCAAGCAGGAAGTGGATAAGTGCAGTCATGATGTGGTATATATATATCACTATATTGACAGTTACTATAGTACCCATTATGTCATTAGATGCTCACCTCGTACTTCGGTACGTGACAAAAATTAAAAAAAACAAAAACAAAAACCAACTATAAAACTATATTAGGAAAGCAGGAAGTGAACAAATGTAACTGCAACTGTTACTGTAAAAGTACCAGATGGAGGGGTAGGATTTAATAAGCTGTGCTAATTCCTACTCCTTTTGGACATGTGGAACTGTGAACTGATTATGGGATGCACTCAATTGTAATCTGATGCATGTTCAAATGAAATAAAACCATGACCATTACCATTACTATTACACAGCTCAGTTCCCAATGTGAAAATTGTAAATAGTGTGTGTTGTATTTGTAAATTCATTGTTATTTAGATGTCAAACAATAAAACAAAAACACAATTTTTGTATCGTTTATGTTGTAGGATAGTTGTTTAGATATTTGGCCTTTGGTTAAATTTGTGTCAAAGTGAAAGCTGTGCTTGAAATGTAGTAGATATTTGTGTGTTGTGGCTACATATTATCTGAAGTACTATATTACAAATAAATAAAAGTTATATGCAATGAAAATATCTGAATTGTGCCCAAAATACCGCATACAGGACAAACCCACCTTTTGTTGACTTTTTTGTGCGTTCATGTCCATGTCCCTCACTGGTTCTGGCTCTGGCGACCCAGGTGGCCCCTCTTCTAACCTGTCCAACTTGCAGTCAGTGTGGCCTTGCGAGGTGGAGAAGGCAGGGGAGGGCGGTGCGATGGACGGAGAGGAAGAGGCGGAAGCAGCACAGAGTTGGTGAGCAGGTGAGGAAGAAGAAGAACTGGTGGCTGGAGGAGGAGCGGTGGGATCACTGCGAAGATCCTGTTTCAGCACTTCCACCTCTGATGCTAGTTCCTGACGTTCTCTGCGTACGCTCGTCAGCTCCTTGGTGAGAGCGTCCAACCTCTGCCTCAACTGGCGGACTTCATCACGTGCACGGTTACGCTCTCCTCGAACCTAGACGAAAAGGAGCTTGAATGGACTTGCAATGCCAAGGATTTCCAAACTTTCTCCAGAGAGGGCTACAGCTGAAATATGAATATTACAATATATAAATATTAAAATTTCTCTTTTCCTGATATTATGATGTTGACTTTGATTTTGTCGATGTTACCATGCATATCTTCTGACATATTTGGGTCTCTATCTCAATGTTGTTGCCTGGCTCCCGTGTAATAAATAATAATAATGTGGAGAATAAATATATGACATAAAATATGAACAACAATGTACAGCGTAAACAGTAATTTGTACAAATAATTAAAATCAATTTAAATAAATAATAATAATTTAATAAATGTGCATAAATAATTAAATATATTGTATTTGATTTTATTAAATTTAATAAATAATAATAATAATAATGTGGATTATTAATAATATTATAAATATACTACATTATATAAATATTATAAATAATATTAATTATGTGTAAATTAACACCAAGAACAAGATGGTATATAGTATATATGCATATATGGTGTTTGACACAAGTCTAGAAGTTCCTGGATGAGGGCATACGTCAAAATTATTAATATTAATTCATGCCATCGCTCCTATCATGATTGATAGCCGCCACACTCCGAATGGACAAATTAAATGCTTCCCCCCTGCTGGTGAAAAATTATTTTCCATTTTCCATGATTGCAACATTCCACCTACTCTATGGGGTGACATGGCTCAGGAGGTAGATTGGTCGTCTGCTGTATCGTCCATCCTCAGTCTTCGTGAAATGTTTCAATATATTTATACAATTCAACAATCATTCTGCATTTTGATTTAGATTCTGTTATTACTTGTGTGCTAACTCCTACCGCATTTCTCAACCACTTGCAACCATTCTAATATGAAAATGTTCAGTCATTCAGGACATGTAGGGCAATCTATCAGGGCTTTTAATCCCAACCTGATGGTTGCTGGTTTGATCCTCAGTTGAGGAATATGTTTCAACACAATACTGTATTTCAACATTCATTCTACATTTCAGTTCAGCTTCAGAATTTCAGCATTCATTTGTAATTTCTGATGAAATGCTTTGCTGTTGAAGTAACTTCATTGTTTGCATATCTTCTTTTTCCACGTCGAGTCCCCTCCCTCACCTAGCGAGCTTGCCTGGGCAGGTGCAGACATTCTCAAATGCAGGTATACACCGTGTAGGTATACTTACAGTAAGTGGCGTCTTAACTATGCTGGCTATATGTTAGGTAACATGTGCAAATAATGTTCTACGAGAGTGAAGAATGCAGCTGTGCTGCAATGGCAAGTTGATATTGAGCCTTGCTTATTTAAAAAGAGGTAATTGTCTAATTACAGTTTATTGGAGTGGATACAGCCCGCAATAGAAAAAGTTTGGACACCCCTGTACTACATGAATCAACACATTTGCTTCATTACGTTCTAAATAACAACCCACCTTGCTCCATTTCTCTCTCCAGTTGGCCGTGCAATCGGACCACCAGCGCATGGTTTTCTCCATCTGAGCTGCTCTGGCCCGTGCCTCCTCCAGCTCCCTGAGTCTCAGCTCTTCCCTGCTCTCCCAGTCTGCCCCAGCCGCCTCCCCCATCATGCCCAAGGCTCCCAGACCCAGGCCCCCAAACCCAGGTGACAGTAGCAGCGGAGGGCTGGAGCTGGGGGTCCCTCCATTTGGGCTAGGGGTGTGGATAAGGCTTTCCGGCGAACGGATCCCGCTGTCAGAACCAATCCCCAGGCTGCACAACAGGCCGCCTCCTGGCGACTTGTTGCCATCAGACAGGTGGGGACTGGGGGTGTGGTTCATGCTTGTTCTTGGTTGGACTGAGAGGTGAAAGATCAGGAAATCATCATCCTCCCCAGCCACTCATTAACCTGAGAACAAAAAAAGAACTTATATCAGCATGTAATTTGACTCTTAGATATGCTTGTATGCTCTCCATTCTGTTGCATTTTCCTTATTTCAGTTTTGAGGTCAGCCTGTACAGTACAGATAAATGAATACATATTATCAGTTGCTCTTTGAATTTTCTATTTGAAATTTCTTTTTTTTTTAATTGGCACTTTATTAAAATTTTATTTTTCAGTTGATTTAAAATATTATTTTGAATTTATTTATTTTATCACAACCTTTTTATTGATTGATTTTATTGATTTTTATTCTGGCTCCCTTTTTTGTTAAAAGCAAAATCTAAATATTGGTCTTTTTTATTAATAAGCCTGACTTAAGCCTTTATATTTTCTCTTGCTTGATTTGTTCCACGAATTATTAGCAAAAGTTAAGATAGGTTTAATAATAATCTTTGTGATGATCACATTTTATAATGTCATGTTAGTATTCATTAAAGTTTTTCAGGTTCCAGCTTATTAGCTTGTTAAACTGTGAGTGGATTTGATTTATTAGTGAAAACAAATTAATTAAATCTATACAGTTTTTTTTTTTATTTGAAATTTCTGTCCGGCTGTATGGCGGTCGAGTGGTTAGCGTGCAGACCTCACAGCTAGGAGACCAGGGTTCAATTCCACCCTCGGCCATCTCTGTGTGGAGTTTTCTCCGGGTACTCCGGTTTCCTCCCACATTCCAAAAACATGCTAGGTTAATTGGCGACTCCAAATTGTCCATAGGTATGAATGTGAGTGTGAATGGTTGTTTGTCTATATGTGCCCTATGATTGGCTGGCCACCAGTCCAGGGTGTACCCCGCCTCTCGCCCCAAGACAGCTGGGATAGGCTCCAGCACCCCCCGCAACCCTCTTGAGGATAAGCAGTTGAAAATGAATGAATGAATAATAATTAATAATTCATTGCTAATTATCCTTTCGTGGTTGAATACACCCCATTATTAGTCATAAAATATGCATATTCAAGGCTGCATTCAAAGACGCTGTCATGATACACAGTACTCTACACTGGTCACTAGGTGTCAGTAATGTTACATTGACAAGAACTAGCCCCCACGGCGCTGGCCAGCTGGGGTGGAGCCACCAGCACCCACCTGCCAGCAATTAGTGCCAATTAGCCAATTTGGCCAGACTGTACTTGCCTCTGCAATCTCGTGTTTACTTTCTGGTCATTCCTGCCTAGTATTTTTGGGAGTATTCCTCCCTGCTTGATAGTTCAGCTGTGATTTTTTGTTACCGTTTTGGTTTTTTGGTTCTCAGCAGCATCTTTGGTCGTTCCCTGCCTGATTATTATTCCGGCAGGGTTTTTTTGTTGACCTTTTTCCCTGCCAGTTTTTTTCAGCAGCTCTTTTTGTTAGCCTTTTTCCTGCTTTGTTTTTGTAGCAGCACCTTTTGTATTTATTTTGTATGCCTTTTTACTCCTGTGGACGACTCCTTGTATATGAAACCTTTATTCTTATCTGACGGTGCCCTTTCTGCATTGTGGGATCCAAACACCGGCTCACACCATTGTGACACACAGGAAGTACTGTACAGAAAAGAAAATTCAAAACACAACAACAAGGAAGGGCTGCTCGGCGATTTAGTGGTTAGCACACAGGCCTCACAGCTAGGGGACCAGAGTTCAATTCCACCCTCGGCCATCTCTGTGTGGAGTTTGCATGTTTCATGTACTATGAATTTACAGGGCTGTTTTCAACAAGTACACAGAAGGACTTTAAAAACTAAAAAAAAATTGTGGCTGTTATTTAAGGCCATGGGGTTTGATTTGTAGTTTGTGCATTATACGTGCATCATTTCCATGTCATGCCTCACTGCCCCATAGTAAAGAATTGTTGATATCACACACGTCTCCCTGCATGGACCACTCCTTAAAATTACTGGGGTTTGGTGGTATGTCTAAGGGAGTGACTTGGACATTACTGTACACAAATGTGTACCATTAGGATAGCCTATAAAAGACTGAGACTAATGGCGTCATTCATTCAATGTTTCACAATTCCATGACTAAGAAGAGGAATCGCTCAAATTCAAATGATGCCCAACCTCGCTCTAGTAATGTTAAAAATGTTCCAAGGTCGTAATCAGGTTTTCTATGCTCTATCTATGAAAATACTGTAATTCCAGAGTGTCTGGAATGAAAAACTAAGGTACCACTCAATAATTGCACTATTTCAATGATTTTCAATGAATATATGTTATTTGTTCAACAGTAAGTACATTTGTGCTACTGAAACATCACACAATCACACATCTCTGACATGAATTCTCAAACCAGTTTGTCTGTGCTATATCCACCATCATTTTACTTTAAATGGTTCTGATGGTTTTTTGTTCTTCTCCTTCTTCGTTCTGATCCAAGAAAACGGTCCTTCCTGTTCATTTCCTCTGTAATGAGGCCAAGGAGGTTCCAAAGCAGTCATGAAAATAACTCAAATGTAAGAAAAATAGAGCAAGTGGAGTAGGTAGAAAATGTGTAGTTAAAAACATGTGGCTGACAGAACCACAAGAGCACGGTATAAAACCAGGTCCATATAACATTGTTTCACACAGAGCCATATACAATGCTTTATACACGCTTAGATACTTTTGCAGAGGGCAGGATGTTTACTTTGTCTGCAGACCCTGTCCGCCTTTATTCCGCCCCATTGGTTGACACCCAACTACTTCCACATTTCTAAACTATTTAAACCATTCCAACATCAAAATGCTCAGCTAAGACGGCAAATCCATCTATTAACATCAAGCAGGAAGTGAACAAATGTAACAGTTACTGATTGTAAAAGTACAAGATGGAGGGGTAGGATTTACCCCTACTCCTTTTGGACATGTGGAACTGGGAACTGATTATGGGATGCACTCAATTGTAATCTGATGCATGTTCAAATGAAATAATACCATTAACATAACATATTTTAAAAAAATCTCCACATTTTCCATGACACAACATTCCATCAGAATTTATCATTCTGATAAATGGCTCTTGTTAAAAATTAATTCCCCTTATTAATAAATGACAAATATTATTGAGTACCGTATTTTCTGGACTATAAGTTGCTCTGGATTATAAGTCAATTTTTTTGCAGGTAATTTGTGGGCTTGTTTTCGGAACTGTGGTACATGTATGCTGATACCTGGATTATCACATAATTATAAATTAATGCCCACTTTTAGAACATTTTAGAATTTTTTTACCCCTCTATTTTTAGTAAGCTTTTTTTTAATTGTCAATTACAGATACCATATTTTCTGGACTATAAGTCGCACAAGGCCAAATATGCATAATTAGGTAGAAAAAAACATACATAAGTCGCACTGGAGTATAAGTCGAATTTTTTTCGGGTAATTTATTTGACAAACTACTTGACCAAAACAGACATTACGTCCTCTTGGAAGGCAAGTTCTAACAATAAAAGAATAGAGAACAGGCTGAATAGGTGTAAGATATGCTAACACAATGGTTATTCAGCTACACAAAAAATAAACATAAATAGAAAAGGTGTCCAGTGTTTATGTAACATAAACACTTAAGTATAGAGAGTATAAGTCGCAGGAACAGCCAACCTATGAAAAAAAGTGTGACTTATAGTCCGGAAAATACGATACTTATTTTTGTGCCAAGGGACCTTGAAATTGTCCAGACTTTTCCCCTTTATACCCCATACATAATACATAATTAAATTGAAAAATGTATAATTAATTCATGTGATCGGTATCAGCAACATTGGTTGATAGCTGGATAGATAGATTCTGCTTCGAGGAATCGTGACGCAGTTACATCACTCATGCAGAAGGAGAAGCGGTTGTTAAGTTGAATGAACGGGAAGATTAAAGACACGAGAAAAAATTAAAAGACGTCAAAAGAGAAGAAAAACAATAAAGGAGAGGAAATGTGGAAAGCGTGGGAGCGTTTCAAGCTAAACGGCAACCTTAACACAGTGACCTGCAATGTGCCCTTGTTGCAATGTGGAATGGGCTGAGAAATGTGGAACTTGTGAAAATCGTCCATTCATGTTCAATGGGAAAATGTTTTGATGTCGGGATGGTTTGAATCGGACCAAACATGACAACACAGCCTCCCCAGTAATACAGAGTCATTCTGGGAATAAAACAACGTCCACACCCAAACAGTATGTTTCAATTGGGAATCCAACAACATTCAGTTACTGACCATAAACTATGTTTTTCATGTTTGAAAGTTACCATGAAAAATAACCTGATCTTCCACTGCTGAGCGTGTGGTACAACAGCTATGTTTCTACCAGGGGCCTGTAATACAATGTAAACCCCAATAAGTTAGCAGAACTCAAAAAAAGTGAGGCAATCAGTTGCCACATTTTTTTGAGTTCATAAACTCAAACATTTGAGTATATCAGAGCTTTAATATTTGGAGTTGATATTAGATATACTTTTTTATTTTTTGTGAAGAGAGAAATAGCTTTCTTTTTCGCATTTTTTCCTCGGAATGGTTGTTTGTCTATATGTGCCCTGTGATTGGCTGGTGACCAGTCCAGGGTGTGCCCCGCCTCTTGCCCGAAGACAGCTGGGATAGGCTCCAGCACCCCCGCAACCCTTGTGAGGAAAAGCGGTAGAAAATGAATGAATGTATAAAAGTGTTCTTTCATTTGAGGGGTGTAATGACTTTTGGGACATAATGTTGAGGTAAATT
This sequence comes from Doryrhamphus excisus, assembly GCF_030265055.1. Taxonomy (NCBI): domain Eukaryota; kingdom Metazoa; phylum Chordata; class Actinopteri; order Syngnathiformes; family Syngnathidae; genus Doryrhamphus; species Doryrhamphus excisus. The sequence goes on along the minus strand of NC_080472.1, from coordinate 5,987,848 downwards.
GTTTCCAGAGATGGCCGTGACAAGTCAATTTCTGCCAAGTAGATTCCTTATTTATATCTTAATACGGTTTTGAACTCATAGGTCGGTATGCAACACAGGATGATAGCCTTTAGCAAAAATATCATGGTTCCATGCCTATTTTTAACATTATGAGAGCCCTCTAGACATAAAATAACACCCTTATAGTCACCTTTACACTCCTATTACCTAATACAGTAGACATAATAAGAGAAAAAAAGACTTGGGCTTGTGTGTGTTGCTGTAAATGTGTTCTGTGGCTTGGACAGGAAGTGACGTCCAGTACCCTGAGCTGAGTTTTAGCTTGGTTTGGGTTACGGCCGCAACAGTAGCTCGGGTTAGGGATTATTGTTGTGAGGTCATTCATCATTCCTGCAATTAAAGGCTGTTGTTCTGGAGATCAGATTGGTGCTTGTGTGTCCCATGCAATATTACTGACACTTTTGTCAGTAGGTCTACATACATACGTCTACATGAAGAGATATTCCATCTGGGATCGGGACGATTTTAGCACTATATTTAAATGATCAGGAATAATCAGCCGATTGCCCAGCCAATCTTTAAGTAAACAAAGCCGAGTCAGCTGTGTAGAAGTACTTCTGCATTGTAAATTAAAATAATCCTACAGCCACTTGCAATGTCTGCAGAATGACAATTTCAAGAGATTGTATTAACAGAGCTGCATTCAACAGGGATTGAGGAACGGACATCCAACAAAGCGTTTCTAGAGAACAAACAACAAAAAGGTTGTATGTCAAAGCAACAAACTCTGGACTTTTGTAGGAGTAACACGTAATACAAAATAAATCAAATGCAGTTCTTCACATAGTCTCCCCTGACTAATCCTACAACTCAAGTCCCAACATAAATAGTTTCCTTTTGGAAAAAAAAACTCAGTAAATTGCAAATATGCAAATGCCAATGTCCCGTGGGGTGCACTTTTACACCCCTGGCATTGGACATACGACTATCTTCCTCCACTGTCAGAAAATATTTCGCTTCCATGACAACCACAGAATAAATTTACCCTGAGTTTACAGAGCCTGTGCATGTGTACCATACACATACCAGTGTGTGTGTGCATGTGTGCGCAGAGACGGGGGGTTGGGTCGGTGTTTTGGATGTTGAGGACCTGACAGCTGAATGAAAAGTGAGAAGAAAGCAAAACGCTTGATTTGAAAATAAAGTGAAGGACAACTGAGCTTCCTCTTCAAAAATCAATCCATTCCTGCTAATGTCGCCTGAACCATTGGAAACGAGTTAATTACCGTGCTGGCAATAAATGTGCAAAAGCAGGGGGCCAAACTGAGGTCAAATCCTTTGCAGTCCTGCAACTCTGCCTGTCTGGAATTAGGACCCGCCTCAAGAAGGAAGACATGGGCCCCACCTTTGCAGATGTCTATGCTAGGCATGCAATACTGTATACACAAGCACAATATACTGTTACATTGTAACACACAGATCGTATATTTTGGAATTCAAAAGTGTCTCCTTTTGTTTTGATCACATATGGAAAATAAGTCACAATGGAGCAGAAAAAAAAGTTGCAAGTGCAAGTATTACTACGCAGTCGGTACCAGAAACACAATTGGCAAGCCAGTCAGACTGTTTTGGGGAGTTATATGTCATATCCATGGTGCAAGTGGATACATTGGAAGCCATGTTTGTTGGTGCCATAATCATTCATTCATTTTCTACCGCTTTTCCTCACGAGGGTCGCGGGGGTGCTGGAGCCTATCCCAGCTGTCTTCGGGCGAGAGGCGGGGTACACCCTGGACTGGTGGCCAGCCAATCACAGGGTACATATAGACAAACAACTATTCACACTCACATTCATACCTATGGACAATTTGGAGTGGCCAATTAACCTAGCATGTTTTTGGAATGTGGAGAAAAGCCACGCATGCACGGGGAGAACATGCAAACTCTACACAGAGATGGCCGAGGGTGGAATTGAACACTGGTCTCCTAGCTGTGACGTTTGCGCGCTAACCACTCGACCGCCGTGCAGCCCTGGTTCCATAATGTTTTATTTATTTATGTTTTTGCTCCTGGAAAAAATACAAACAAAAGCATTTGACAGCAAGATATGTTTGGATGGATGGTATGTTAAGAAATCCTCAAGATCGGCCTGGATCTGGACCCAGTCAATGGGAAATATAATAACATATAATCACTGAAACTGTAGCGCCCAGTATGAAAAATCTACAAGAGCCATAGCACATTAAAAAAAACGTGCAAATGAGTAATGAGCAAAAAAACATATTTTGTTGACGTGAGAGTTGTGGAGTGCTACTGCTGCAGAGACCTTTTTTTGGTAGACTGTATGTAGAGTACGACAATTACTGTCAAAATACTCAAAATACATGTTGGCAGGTCTGAGGTCAGAATGTCTGGACACCATGTGATGTCCATTCAACATGGCCTCAGCAGCTTGGCCCAATGGTACGTGGAGCGTGACAATTTGGAGCTGGTTTTGGCTGCAGGGGGAAGGTGGGTGAAGTGACAGCGGCGGGAGCAAGGATCGGACAGCCCCTATTTATAATACTGTATACATAACCCGATATGACATTTATGTCTGCGGTGCATCTGCACAGGCATGAATTTTAAATTTTTCCACAATGTGAGGTAACTAAAAATCTGTGAAATTGCCGAGCCGTGAATGCTGAACCACAAATCCACTGTATACTGTTATACAAAGTCAAAGAATATGTTGTTTACGAGGGCTTTGAATAAAATATACTGATTATAACACATCATAACCACAATATTTGTTACAACACACTTATTTGTGTAACAGTTTAAGAATGTTTAATACAAAAAATTAGGACAATGTAACAATAGCAACAAAATAAACTCAACAGTAACAAGTCAGTTTTTCAAAACAATATTACTCAATAAATCATGCTGTTTCATAGTTTAATACTGAATATTATTAGTGAAAACATATACATGTTTAAGCACATTTTACCATTTTTTTGCCTAAATTAGGCATTTTCAACCATAAAAATGGCTAAATAAAGTAAAACATATAACAGATGTCCGAATACAAATGCAATATCGGTTGATATCAGTATGAGATTTTCTCCCACAATATTAAATGTGTTCATTCCACCACAGGAAATGTCATGTTACACATATCGGTATTGGCTGATATCTGTATCGGAAATTGAGAGTTGGACAATATCGGAATATCAGTGAGCCAATATCGGATAACTCTAAAAAATATATTTTTTATGCCTTCAGAAGATGCACTGAAGGCCATGATTTAATGTAGTATTCTACACTGGCCACTAGGTGTCACATTTAGAGCTAAACACATGACCACGAGTATTATTTGTCTTATTTTCTTTTCTTATGAATACCATAATAGGTAATAGGAGGGCAAGTATAAGGTATTTCATGTCTAGATGGCTCTAATAATGTTAATAACTATATATAGAGGCTGTAATGCTCAAACTACAAAAATATTTCATTAATCATCAAGGAAATCTGTTTTGCGTAAATTCGCAGATCATGAACAGGAACCAATTATTCCCCAACCAAAATTTAAACAAAACAAAAAAATCATACTATTTATGTATGAATATCGATGCCATCACGGTAGTACCGATACCGACACTGGCCTGGTATCAAATACCGATATTTGGCTCGATCTCTAGTGGGTTACCCATCGCGGGGTTTCCCGTTTCGGCTCGTCTGGCTTTCTTTCTGGAGCTCGTCCATCTTTATGGTGCTCATTTATATTGATCATTTAACACAATCGACAATCGATGAATGTATAGGGTAATAAATGTCAAACAGGGTTATGAGTGTGTTAACCTCGCTCTGGTAAAAAAAAAATTAGGATGCAATCGTCAGAATACAAAACACGTCGATCTTTTTCTTGTTATTATCATATTCATATTTGGCAACACAAAGGTGAAAAATACACAACGGCAGAAAAAAGGGAAAAGCAAGATGAATTTTGTCATTTGACACCAGCGTGTCTGGAAGCAGTGGGTTTCAAACTATCAACTATAGCAATAAACACATAGAGGAACGTACCGAACAAGCGAATGAAGAAAATAATCCTTTGGGGGTAAACGTTGGATTCCGGTGAAATAGCTGAGAATTTAGCTTAAGGCAAACAAACATTTGGTCCGTTGCTCATTTTCTTACTGCTATTTTCTTCTTCTCGGTGGGCGGAAGTCATCCTCGCAGCGGAAGGGAAAATGGGCGGGTGTTACAACTATTCCAACCAATGAGATAGAAAAAATGTTTTCACTGAGCCAATCGGACTCTTCTTCTGAAATAGGGCTGGAAAGCGATTGGTTGGCTCAGCAAAGACGTCCGAGTTGAAACGCTTTAACACCGGGAGAAGAGCTGCTGGAATGCAGTCAATTATTTGCAGTTGTTGTAAAGGGAAGACATGTAAAACACCAACACTTAAATAAAACCACCATCTGTACATTTAATCCATTGTTACATACAACGCAAACGACATTTTAAAAAACTACAATCTGCCCAAATATTGTTTTATTTTTTTTATCAATAACCTACTTGTAAGGGGCCCTTGGAATTGTTTATTGACACCCCAGGTCAATAGCACTTATAATAAATACATTGACAAATGTACAGTTAATCCATGTGATCAGTATCGGCCGACCTCACTCATGGATGATCGGTATCAGAATTGGCAGCATAAAACCCTGACCGGAGCATCCCTGCTGTGTGGTAATATGTGCAGTGTAAACATTTTACCAAAAGATGGCACTAAAACACACACTGATTTTCATTCATTCATTTTCTACGCTTATCCTCACGAGGGCCGCGGGCGTGCTGGAGCCTATCCCAGCTGTCTTCGGGCGAGAGGCAGAGTACACCCTGGACTGGTCGCCAGCCAATCACAGGGCAGCCAATCACATATAGACAAACAACCATTCACACTCACATTCATACCTATGGACAATTTGGAGTGGCCAATTAACCTAGCATGTTTTTGGAATGTGGGAGGAAACCGGGGTCCCTGGAGAAAACCCACGCATGCACGGGGCTGGGAGAACATGCAAACTACACACAGAGATGGCTGAGGGTGGAATTGAACTCGGATTTCCTAGCTGTGAGGCCTGCGTGCTAACCACTCTGCTCGCCGTGCAGCTGCATCCAATTCAACACATACCATCCATCCATTTTCTTTGGATGGATGACCTCACATAGGGTTGCAGTGGGTGCACCCTGGACTGGTCGCCAGCCAATCACAGAGAAAATATAGCAACCATTTATGCTCACATTCATGCAAAGTATCCTAACATGCATGTTTTTTGAATGTGGGAGAGAACCCACACAAGCGGAGATTCGAATCTTCCCAATCCTCTGTGTGGCCAACATGCTAACCAGTGCAGCCCACTTCTCATAACATTACAGAGAAATGTGGAAATAGTAGTAACTCTGCATTTGATCTGGTACTTTTGTATATGGTAAGTGCACAAATTCATTTTTGAAATTGTTGACTTCCGCAGCTGTAGGTATTTCTCATACTTTTGTTTTTTTCATCAATTTTATTATGTATTAAATGTTCTTGACTTTTTTACTGTACATAGTTGGAAATTAGAATCCCATACTCAATCCATTCGGTCAGTGGTCATGTTTTCGGAAATGCAAAGTCAACACTTTCAAAATAAAATCCACAATAGCGTGTATTGGTTTATATTTACGCCAATTGCTGCCACAAAAACCCTAAAACTAGTTGATGTTTATTAGTTAGCGTGATAATTGGGTAAACGTACAATAGCACGATGCATGATTATTTGGGTACGGCGCACGTCACATCACGTTCTCACTTCCAAGCTACCGTAGACTTCTCTTTACTTGGCGCCATGTGTGTTACGTCACTTCCTAAAGCACAAGGCTTTACAACATAAGAGCACACCATACAACACAACCAGTTGAGTAAATGCGTAATCAAATCATATTACACTACTTAACATGGAAGCTACTAACGTTGTATTGCTTTTGGGTATCATCGGGAGTAGCATTTGTAACAAGTTGTTTATCACCACTTTCACCAAGTCGATCCAATTCGAAATTACATTGAAATATGCAGTATGAATTTGTGTAATATAGTTTCTTCAAGGACGTAAAAGAAACACATTTATGGACGCGGTACTGAGTAGATACAACATTTAATATCTGGCGGTCACGACAGTGATGCGTAATATTTTGAAAAGCCTTGGACCGGACATTGTTTATTTCCACGCTTTTGGCGTTCTTGGTAACAATTACCCGGCACCACAGTGAAAACAGGTAAATGCCTCAGCTATTGCATTAAGCTTTGCTCGGTCGATCTTAAAATGCGGAGTCCCGACGGAGGCACTTGGAGGCTTGTAGCGACCGTTAAACGTACGATATTTGCGGAAGTTCACTTCTGGTGTTAGCTGTTAGCATGGGTTTGGCACCGCTAACAATAGCGAATTGGCTAATGTTGGACATCGATTTAAGGTTAGACTTTTAAATAAACTAAATAGGTCGTAACGTACATGCCGCCCTAATAGTGCAGCAAAACCGTAGTTGCAGGGGTTGCAAAATCCGTGGTGACAAGACCAGGTAGTTGGTACGCCATTCCTAGTGAGTTAATACACCATCACGCAAGATCCCCACGGTGGTTATAAAAGTACACCTATCTTGATATACGTAGACTGCGCCTAAACATATACACGTTTTTATTCCGTGGCCCTGATTAAAATATCTCATAAACACACCTGGATGTAACAGTTTCTTACAGATCTGTAAGTGGTGGACAGTTTGACGTATGGGAGGTCACAATATAAGTTCCCTCCGCATACCACGCATCCGTAACCGACCATTTCCTACCTCGTGCAAGCTTCAAACTTCCGGTTTCGTTTTGAACTAGTAATCTTAAAAACAAGAAGCACCTTTCAACCAATATATTTGTACATTTGGGTTATGCAATAGAATGTGACTTTGAATTATTGCAAATGAGATTAACTAGGAATACGCACGTCAATACAGTAGGTGGCGGTATGTAAAATACAAAAAATATATTTTGACACCACACCTTCTGAAAGGGATTAAGGACCTTAGCCAAGGTTCCAAGGTTTTTGTTTGGGTGTCTGTGTTATCCTTTACAATATTTGTTTCCTTTTTAAATGTCTAGCTTGACTTCATGGAGACCACTGGCGGGTGTGAGATTGATGTGGCAACCAGAAGTATAGTTGGGGGCAATGATTCACCAAGTGACCTTGACAGCCCTTTTCAGGTAAATGCATCCACAGGATGTATGATTAGTGAAAATGTTGCATCAGTTTTGGATGTTGAGTTGCATTCTTACATTATCTTATATTATTCTCCTTCGGGAGGAGGCTGCAGAGTTTGGCTTACAATTATGCTGCACCGAGGAAGAGCGAGGAGAGACCCCAGGCCGAGAGGACAGTCCCAGTGACCTAGGGGAGGCGGAGCTTGACCCTGGGGGAGAAGCCAAGTCTGCAGATGACAGTAACTTTGGTATGAACTGTGTCTTACTTGGTGTTGGGACTAAATTGTATTATGCCTGCAGTTAGGGCTGTACACTTCTGGAAAAAATGCGACTCAGTTTTCATGCTTAAAATTGAAATTGATTACTTGAAATTGGCAATTGAGATTCTCAAGGACAATTTTTTCACAATGGATTTTTGAAATTTGTCAATGGAGGGTTTGGAAGGGCAGTTGCCAGGGGATGTTCTTTACAGAAAGACTGAAAATAAGTAAAAAAACAAGGAACACTCACTCACTCTACAGTATTTTTTCTGTATGCAACAAGGACTAGTCAAAAGAAAAATCTATTAATTAATGCGATTGCTCCTCCCAAGAACTGATGAATAATCAATGGTTGGCTGTTGTTACGTCTAAGCCCTTCCAACAAAACTTACAAAACAAGCGACATTTACACTTAGCCAGCAGCTTGTACTGCTTTTTTTTTTTTTTTACATCAACACTACCCATCAAAATCTCCCCGAAGCAAAATGACCCAGCGTCTAAGACAATAAAGCACTAACCACCTGTTAAAAGTATTGTGGGGTACATTTGGGAAAACATTTATTTTTCTAGATCATTTCCTACAATAGAACAATGACTTTTAATGGCTTCAAAAATCGCTATTAAAAAAGGTTCATGGTTGAATATGGCCTGTTAGTAAAAAATGCATATTTAAGGAGATGTATTGTGAGTCTATTATGTCTGCCATTGTGTGTAATACGAGTGCAAAGGTGACTATAGTGTTGTTTCATGACTAGGGAGAGGCTTAATGTTAAAATATTTAGAAGGTTGTAAACATGTTTTCTATGCTCTGACTATGAAAGTATTCAATGTATAAATACAAAATCCTACTTCATGGAAATTGACCTGATAACCGCAATAAACAAAGGATAACTATCTGTTAAACAGAACGTTACAAACAAAATAATCACATGATTAATATGAAAATCATGTTGATTACACATTTGAATTGCTTGATATCCCTGATTTTCAGCCACAATTTTGTGTTTTGATTTCTCTTGCAGGCGAGGAGGTTGTGTTACTTATGCAGGCCCTGAACTCCTTAGCAACACCTGAAGAAAAACTGGCTGCTTTGTGCAAGAAATACGCAGACTTGGTAAGATGGCGTGCTTGCCTCCTTGCATCACAACAAATATCCATATTTACCATATTTGGGGTATTCACATTTGGGTTTCGTTGTTGCCAAACTCAATATTGATAATGGACAGCATCATGTGGTTTCTTGTTTTGTGTTTTTAGTTGGAAGAAAGTCGTTGCATGCAAAAGCGTCTGAAGACCCTGCAGAAGAAGCAGTCTCAAATTGTAAAAGAGAAGATCCACCTGCAGGGCGAGCACAGCAAAGCTATCCTGGCCCGCAGCAAGTTGGAGAGCCTGTGTAGAGAGCTACAGAGACACAACAAGACTTTGAAGGTTCACAGCAGTCCATCATCAATAACTGCAAAAGAAAGCAGTAGCTTCGATTTGAAATGAACGTTTACAACTTCTCTCCCAACACCGACTGTATCTATCAGGAGGAGAATGGCCAGCGGTCTAGGGAGTATGAGGAGCAACGTAAGGAAGCCATGCTACACTTCCAGATGACGTTAAGTGATATTGAAGTGCAGATGGAGCAGCACAGTTCTCACAACACCAAGCTTAGGCAGGAGAACATGGAGCTTGCTGAAAAGCTCAAAAAGCTTATTGAGCAGTATGAGCTCAGAGAGGAGGTAAGATCATGACATCACTGAACCACACCCTCCACACCCTTTGGTCACATGCTACATTCTTTACCACTCAGTGGACCGAAAAATGATCATTAGTTTTTTTTCATTAGTAGTGTGTCCCGATGAAACTGTTTCACTTCTGATGCAGTATTGCAGCCTCGGGATTGGTCGTTACCAATATAAACACAAATCATACATATATGTATTTATGGCTTGCTTTGTATTGTGGAATGTTTGAAAAGGCTTAATCAAGTGGTATTACTCAAGAGACCAATAGTCAACAGTAGGTATGAGGAAGAACTCTTATCCACAATGGAGAGGCAGCGAGACATAATCGCTAATTTGCTGTCCCGTGAGAGTTTCTCACACTTTGCAAATGTTTCGTTGAGGAAAATACTGTGATGCCGCTTTAATGAGTCTGGTCATATTAAGCCTCCCCTGTTTTGTGCCATGGCAAACCATGACGAGTGTTTCACTTTTCACTTTTTCAGACTTTAGCGTAAAATACAGAGGTCCTGCCAATTTTTTTTTTACTGATAAAAATATCAGATTGAGAGGCCTCAGTTTTGATCACAGATGGTCAAAAGGCTTTCTGTGTCTCTGTACGGAGGTGCAGCATTGTCCTGTCTCAATCAGGAGGGATGCCCTCTGCAACATCTCCACATAGCCAGCAACCATTCATTCATTCATTCATTCATTCATTTTCGACCGCTGATCCTCACAAGGGTGGCGGGGGTGCTGGAGCCTATCCCAGCTGTCTTCGGGCAAGAGGCGGGGTACACCCTGGACTGGTGGCCAGCCAATCACAGGGCACATATAGACAAACAACCATTCACACTCACATTCATACCTATGGACAATTTGGAGTCGCCAATTAACCTAGCATGTTTTTTTGGAACGTGGGAGGAAACCCACACATGCACGGGGAGAACATGCAAACACCACACAGATGGCCGAGGGTGGAATTGAACTCGGGTCTCCTAGCTGTGAGGCCTGCGTGCTAACCAACCAGCCAGCCAGCCAGCAACCAATTCATGCTTTTTTTTTGTCTTACTGATGTTCAAAAATCGTGCCACATTCAAAGACCAAGTCCTTTTTGTGATTGTCCGACAGAAAATTCCACGAAATCCTGATTTTAGCACACATTTGTGTCCCCTTTTCAGCACATAGACAAAGTGTTCAAGCACAAAGAGCTCCAGCAACAGTTGATGGACGCCAAGTTGCAGAGAATCACTGAAATTATGAAGGAAGTAGAGGAGAAACAGCAGAGAGAGAGAGACTTTGTGAGTACAGTTTATGTGCATTTGTCTAAAAAAAAAAAAATGGAGTAAGTTGGCGTGCTAGCCGAGTATCATTCTGTGAAATAAATGCTGACAAATCATATTGATCTGGGAGCAAACGAAGAGCATTGGCAGTGTCATTTCCCACTGAAAACCTAATGAAATTGCTCTGTGCTGCTTCAGTTGCTGAAAAATGCCACTGAATCGAGGCACAAGTGCGAGCTGATGAAGGAGCAAGAAGTGCAGCTCAAACAGCAGGTCAGTAAGAAATCACAGAAAGCACATACTGTCAATGTTTGCCTTAGGCACAGCACACACACAGGCGCACGCATGCAGGCGCAACATTGCCACCTATGCTTCATCTCTCTTTTTAAGCACATTTTAGATGGAAGTACATTGTTAAAGAGCATCCACAATGTACTGTATTGTCTGAGACAAAACAGTTTGATACATTTGAATTAAACCAATGTACAAAATTCATTTTTGAAAGTGAATTTCTCTACAGGAATATTTCATACATATACTTACAGCATGTGGTTTTAATATACTGTATGATCCAAAATTCCTGTTCCTCAGCTTTCCCTCTACATGGACAAATTTGAGGAGTTTCAGAGTACTCTGGCTAAAAGCAACGAGGTCTTCACCACTTTCAGACAAGAGATGGAGAAAGTAAGGGATACAAACATCACAAATGAAGCTTTCTTTCTCCGTCCTTGTTGGCTCTCAACTCCATTCACTTTCCAGATGACCAAGAAGATCAAGAAGCTGGAGAAGGAAACCACACAGTGGAGGACAAAATGGGAGAACAACAACCAGGCTTTGCTGCAGATGGCAGAGGAGGTAACTTCCACCTGTACAATATTTGTCATACATTTAACTTTCTCAATGGCCATATTAGGACTGTAACAATTGATTGGAAATTAAAAGATACAAATATCCCTGATTTCAGCCTTTCAATTTTGCATGAATTAGGCTGAAATCAGGATAAAGATGAATCAAAACTAAAATAGTCGTCGATTAATTGAATGATTCATCACTTAAATGTGGCAGCTCTATTCCAAATGACTTTCTCCCCTAACCAAATGAGTAGAATCACCACCAGTGCCTAGCAGATGTTACCAATAATGGTTTCAAAGAACAGACTAAACAAACAAACCAAAGTTAAAAATTAGCGGGAAAAAATATACATAAAATGATGGGCTTTCTTTTTTTTTTTTTTAATTGCAAACATTAAGTGTGTATCTACAACTGTGATAACCATATAAGGTGGATATTTACAACATAGATGAGAAGGTGAAACAATTAAACAATACATGTTTAAAAAATATATATATATTATATAAAAATGTATACATAAAATGATGGCCTTTCTTTTTTTTTAAATTGCAAACATTAAGTGTGTATTAACAACTATGATAATCATTTAAGGTGGATATTTACAACATAGATGAGAAGGTGAAACAATTAAACAATACATGTTGAAAAAAATATATATAACATATAAAAATGTATAAATAAAATGATGGGCTTTCTTTTTTATTTGCAACATTAAGTGTATTTACAACTGTGGTAATCATATAAGGTGGATATTAACAACATAGATGAGAAGGTGAAACAATTAAACAATACATGTTTTAAAAAAAATAAACAATACATGTACGGTTAACAGGAGGAAGGGAGGGTTGTGCATTGTCACGAGATTTGTCACAGAGTTGTCGCTGGAGAAGTGAAATGGATACTAACAGGAATCAAGTTGAATGTGAAAAAGAAAAAAAAAAGGAAAAAAGTGGTAATATGGTAATAGTACAGTCACATAATTGTGCTATATTGGTGAGAGAAAAAAATACATGAATATAATAAGAAAGGTTAATTAAGTTGCATTAAGTAAAAAAACGAAATAAAGAATGTTAAATAACGAATTAATCATAAAATAAATGCATATGTGTCTGTTTGCTGACCGGTTGACTGAGAGGTCTGCTATTCAGCTCCTGGAGAGCCTGAGCACCCACAGCACACACTCAACATCAAACATATCATGTTTGATTTCTTGATAATGGAGAAATTGTTCTCTCCCCACCCCATACTTGTGGATTAATGCACGGAATGATATGAATGTGATCTGCGATGGGTGTGATGACGATTGGCTTTCACTTACCACTGTGTGGCTTGCCTTGTAGGAAGAGGGCGAGACTTAATGCTAGCCACACATTCAAAAGTTAGTGCCCAAAGGCAACCTATATGTCTATATTGTCCCAACCTGTATCTCATTGAATGTTTGGGATGCCACTAAGCCCCGATTGCCAAACTTTTGTACAGCTTTGGAGGCATTTTTTTCCAAACCAAATTTGACAAACTTTTGTGCCTTTTGAGGTTTTGCTGCTAGTAGAGTATTTACAATAGTACTTGCAGTGCCATACTTCATTGCTACTTTTAGTTGGTGCTTTGGAGTTGTTGTTTTTTTTTTTTCAAAAAGCTTGATAGGCAGAATGTGTGTTTCCCCATTACGTGTGTAACGGAGTTAAAAATGCACTTTATTATTTATTTTCTAAATGTGTGAATTTATTATTTTTTAGTAATTGTGTGAATTTTATCTCAATTAGTTATTTTCCTTATCTTGTTTACTCTATTTTCATCGCTTTCCTTGTACATGCTTCCGTAGTTAAATCTGTTTTTATTTCTTTAAATCGTCCAGAAAAGAAGCGTGGTCATGTCTCAAACAAGGACTGTGGATTATAGGCAAAATTTTAAATAAAGTGCAATTTTCCTTGAACCCTAACTAACCCTCTTCCTTAGCCTAACCATAGGTAAAGCAATTTCCCTGTTCACTCCATCATGAAGTGTTATTGTGTTGTAGAAAACTCTAAGTGATGGCCACTTCAAGGCCCTGCATGGCAAGCTGGAGCTTCTGGAAAGACTGTGCAGAGCCCTGCAGAAGGAGAGGAACGACCTCAACAACCGGCTAAGCCTCCTGCAGGCGCAAGGAAACGAAGGGGACCTGGTTCCTTCTGAGGCCCAGCCACCGGGGCTTCTAACCAGGGAGGATGACGTGGAGGAAGAGGACGAAGAAGAGAATAAGAAGCTGGCACAGGGCAAGGGCATCCATGAAGCTCCCAGACCACCTGAAGTTGAGCCCACATTGTCCCCTGAAAGCATCACCACCGCTTCAACAACATCCAGGCAGCCAGCAGAATCAGACACGCTGAAGGACTGACTGTTGGGGGTGTGTGTGTATGTGTGTGTCTAAGTATATGCGTGAGTGTGTGTTAGATGCCACTTCCTGAACTTACCAGTGAAACATCTTCAATGGAGATGAGATTTTTTTTTCCTAAATTCTAGACTTACCTCTGCTGGTTTTCTACATGAGAAATTGAGCTCTTTATGTGATATTAGACGGACGGTAAATATTGTCCATGTTTGTACTGCTTTTAATAACTGCAGTTATAGAGCACTTTGTACTCCTTTTCTACCATAACTGTATTTTCATAGGAAATGTTGGCACAGTTGATTGGAATTTATACTCTCCTCTTTCAATTTTGAAACCCTGCCTCATTTTCACCCGATATAGAAGTGGAGAGAACATGCTATTTGTCCTTGCTGCAGCGTATTGAATAAGATTTTCATATCTGGATGTTGTTTAGTTTGACATGAAGAGGACAAGGAAGTACATCACAATAAGATTTTCACCAAGACTTCTACATGACTATGCTACCAAACGCCTTTTTTGTGGCCAGTTTTTAAAAAAATCTCTTCTCCATAAGTTTTTTTTTTCTTATTTACAGCATTAGTAACTATTTGCACGTGGAGTGAGGGATGTTAATGATGATAAACTTTTAACCATCTCTCACGTTAAGAAAAGGAAGCTCTTTTATTTTCAAGACTTTTGTTTTCTTCTGGTCTTATGGGAGGCCAAAGTGGAATATGATGATTAAATGTCAAAATCCTAATTCTTTATTTCTGGTCAATTACTGATAGATACCAATACGTTTAAGTTGAAAGGTCTCAATGAAGATGAAAGATCATTGAATGATTTTGACTTTATTTTGTTGATCGTGATTATAGTCGAAATAAAAGGCAAATTGAAAAAGGTTTTTATTTGTCTTTGTTAAAACGATTTGGTCGTAATATTTTAGAATATTATGGACTGATTTTAGAGTAGAATAGGTCTGCATCATGCTAAGTGGTGTTGGAGTGAACCGGAAATCACCGAAGAGGACTTGGAAGCTGCATAAAACACTAGTTTCCCCGTGAAAAGGGTTGAACTGAGGTACGACCGGGAATCGGTCCATGACACCGCACTGTGGTTGCCCACTGCTCAAGAATGTTATTATGAATTTACTGTGGTTTCGCATAATTTATTTTAGGGCGTTTGGACTTGGCTCGGTCATTACAATAGTCGCCATCTTGACAACGTACCGGAAGAAGTAGGCCAAGACACGAGAATTATTATTAGAACAGAACACAAACAACGAACATACAAAGAGTATATACATACAAAAGTGGCCACAATTTAGAGCAAATTCCAGAATAAAGACAAAGCAGGCTATTGTAGTAGACAAAAGGGACAAAGTAAAGGCAAACGATAAATAAAAGGCAAATAATATAGCATAATACAAATAAGGAAAAATTAAAATTAAAATAATAAAATAAAATAAAACATAAAAAACTTAACTAAGGGTTTCCATTAGGTTCAAAACACCAACTGTGTCTGATAGTTCCACAACTTCTTTTTTGTCCATAAATTGCCAAGACACGAGAATAAGACAACCCTGCATTCACTTCCGTGGTCTGCCTAGCACGGGTTTGGCCGCCATGATGGTGAGCGAGATCCAGAAATATTTGCCTCATAGATATGTCTTCGGCACACGGCTCAGCCTTTAATTGCTCTAATAGACGGTCCAAAAGACCAAATTTGTTATTTTTCAAGTTCCTCAAAAATAAACTACTCTAGGAATAACTCCTTTGGAGTCCCAAACTCCAGGACAGACAAGGAATATCATGTTGGAAGGCGGCCTTTTTCCCCCACGTGAGGGTGCTGCCTGCCTACCTATACTACTATATTATTAGTGGTATTTATTTCCAACACAAGAGGGCGCAAAAACACAGCAAACAACACTGCATGCATTTTAGGTCCTCCTAAAATGTTTGTGCTTGACTTGAAGTCATCAAGTCCCTAAGAAATTTAAAGGTTAAAAATATGATATTTCCGTAGTTTGATTTCTATTAATTGATTAAAGAAATAGAGTATACTTAGACAATTTTAATTATAATATTTCACAACCCATTAAAGTATTAAAATTGTTAAAATGAGTTTATTTGAGTTAAATTGTTAAAACAAATTTTTGAAAACGAACTAGCATATCTGACACACTTCATATTGGGTCAGCCACATCCTGGGATAGTCACGTGACAACCACTACTTCATGTTTCCTATAGTCGCTATCACTCGACACCGTAGGTTCCCAAAGTGGGGTACGCCAATTGTCATAGGGCAGGGGTGTCAAATCATGCCATGGAGGGCCGAGACATTACAGGTTTTCTTATCTGTCTGTCATTAAAGCAGATGCTTTTAATGATTAACCCTCCTTTGGTTTGAGGGAAGGCGCTCGTCAGTTAAATCACCTGCTGGAGAAACTGGTTGGAAAGAAAACCTGCAGTGCTTTGGCCCTCCATTGTCATGAGGGTTACATGTATAAAAATGAAAAACAACTGGCGCCTAACACTAGTAATCACGAGTGCGCCTGAACGCCTCACTGTGCGAAGAAACAGGAGCAGCAGGAAGGAGACAAACGTAAGTTGTTCAGTGCTCTATGTGCATTATACCATCATATAAGTAAGTTTGGATGATTATTATTTCAAAATTTCATTTATATTGGTGTTCCTAGGAATCCCGCATGGTGCAGCAGTGAAACCCTGTCACTGTGAGTGGAAAGTCATCCAAAAACGTGGCTATTCCGTTGGTTGTACGTATGTATTTATTTTTGTATTTTGGACACTATTAAGAAGGGGGTAGTGGTTCTTTTAGAGTTGGGATACCATAGAAAGATTCCAGTAGATAATGGAGACTTCAAACTCAACAAGCAGGATCAAAACTAGCCAAACTCTGATTGTGTTGAGTTAGCTGACAAGAAACTCACCAAACATTAGTGGTGGTTGGTTCGATCCAAATATCGATGATATACTTCCCAATTAATCAGGGCTCTAATAATGTTAAAAGCCGTATTTCGAAGGATATAACAGATTTCTATGATTTAACTATCAAAATATTCAATTTATAAATAATGAATCCTATGTTGTGGAAATGTATGTACATGTCACAGGCGGGTCTAGAACCAATTACCCACAACAAACTAGCGCTACCTGCTACCTGTAATGAACTGAAGATACATCCAACATGTCTCAGTGCATGGTAATGTACCACATTTCACGGTTGGTAACAGTGTGAAACATTTGAAATACAAACTGGATTACCCATTTAAAATAAAAAAATTGTAACACTGTTACTGCCAACATCTGTTATTTTAAAATGGACCTCACCGTGTAAGCACTGTAAGATACATTAGACTACATTACTGCAGGAAGAACATGAAATTAACCAACATTTTAGAATCTCTCGAGAAATCGCTAGAATTTACCGTTTGCACATTTGGATCTTAATAAGGTTTTAAGTAGAGTGACAATATGCAAAAGCGAGAAGGCGGAGTGGGACAGACAGTCATTTATTGAAAACAACAATTAAAGTGAAATAGGCTGTTTATCAGCTGATCAAAAGTGTAAGACCTTTGCTCTAAAAACCCCCCAAAAATAAAAAATTCTCAGTAGGACACAGTAATGACAAGCTCCACCGTTCTTGTTAATCACCTCAAAGATACGTTCACCACTGGCAGAGTTTTCACATTCTAAAACCATCATTCACTGCAGGTGAATTGTAACTCCCTCGGATGTATAACGATCAGACAGCAACTAGTTCTTGTATTTTACTGATGGATTTATTACAAAATCAATAAATATATTATATAATACAATAAATTACAGGTCATATAATACAAATATACAATAAGACTAATAACTAATAAGACTAATAACTAAACTAAGACACTAAGAGACTAAAAAGAAAACAACACAAAACACATATACTCTACCTTAATGGCTGCACACATGCCTTTAGGAGGGAATTAAAGAGATGATCTTGAACCTTTCGCACCTATTATTTAACGACTAAACGTGCATGTGGAAACAACGATTTTACAGAAATTTTGTTCCGCCTTATTAACTTGTATGCACCTCGGTAGGAACCTAAAACAAAAATAGGGAGGAACTTAAAACTGACAGCATACACTGACTGAGAGGCAGTTACATGAATCTGGATGTGGCTTCAGTCGGCATTCTTCACTATTGCCACACAGGAAGCTATATAGCTAGTCAACCATGTGGTGGTTGTGTCACGGTTGGGCTTGAGAGCTTTACGGTTCGACCTCAGGATGCAGAGAACAGGACCAAATGCAGGTAAAACGTTGAAATTAATGATAATTGCAGCAGCAGGATAAAGCAACTCAGGAAGCAGACGGAGAAATAATAATGATCCCACCCACGGAGAAGCACACACCTGAACTAAATACAAACAGAAATTAGGGACAGGTGTGGGTCATTAGGGCAACGAAAGAAGACAAGGCAAAGCAGGAAGTTCCATACAAAATAAGAGTGTCAAAAATGGAAACTACATAAAGCCCAGAGAGGGAACATAGACAAACTGTCACTTGGGAACCTACACAGGGCGTGACAGGTTGCATGCTGTCAGGAAAACACTGGCGCTTAGTGTTTTAGTAAACTGCAACAGGCGTAAAACGACCCCAATGAAATCTAATTGTTAGATATCATTATTACAACTTTAGATTTGTTCTAATACAGCGGTGTCCTTCGTGCAGCCATAAATGGACCAGTTTTGTTTGTTGTTTGAACATGGAAGAATTAACCGTATTTTTAATAAAGTCCAAAATAAACAACAGAAATGCTGTAATTTTAAGAGAAAAAATGTGCAATTTTTTTACAAGAACAAACTTGTATTAGGAGGACTGGTCGCCAGCCAATCGCAGGGCACATAGAGGCACAAAACACCAGGATTTATTCATTTAGATATTTAACCTTCCTTTTGTGTTAGGGTCGGCACCGACCTGTTTTACATTTTAAAGCATAAAAAAATCACATAACATTTGTTTATTGCATCAAGGCTTTTTGACTTTGTCAGGAAACTGTATTTCAACCAAATAAAACGCCCAATTTTTTTTTTTTTACTACATTTTAAAATGGTCTGGTTGAAATTATGACCGCTGTGTTGTTAGGGTCGGTTTTGACCCAGTTATAATAATATGACTATAAAGCAATATTTTGAGCCACAACTGAACTACACAATGACAACCAGCTCCTCTTCTCATCATGGAAGCTTCAGGTGATTCTCATTTTGACCGCTTTTCCAGTATACCAGCAGAAAAACAATGTCCAGACATGTGAGGTGAATTCACTAATTTGACTGGCTGATTTCACATTTACAATTTGGATCATGGAAAGAATGGCAAGAAGTACAGTGAACCAAGATCTGGACCTGTTCTGCTTTTTGATTTCACTTTATACTAAAGTTCTGTTGCTGAAAACAATCACTTTTTCTACCTTTTCTTGATATTAATATATATGGGTCAAAATTGACCAAAACACAATAGATATTTCTTTAGTGATTAATACTAAAATGAGAAAATAAATAAAACTAATTGATTTAACAGATATGTTATATAACCCTCAATAATAGCCAGGTAACAAAATAACCTTCAATTTATTAATATAATTCTTTTGAGGTTCATTTTACCATTTTTGGAAATTTAAATAGAGGGGTATAGTGACAAAAAAAGGCCTAAATGCCCACACCAAAAGTATTAATTAGGAAGCCTAAGAAGGTAAACAAAACATGAGAAGCAAATTTGATGGTAACTTATTGTTTGTAGTGTATTTTATAGCTGATTTAATACCGCCCCGTTAACATAAGAGATGATACCAAAAAGCTAACACAAGAGGAAGGTTAAAAACAACCAAAACATGATACGGTTGAATCTGCATAATTTGAAGTTGAAAGTGGTGAGGGATTATATTTCTTTATTGTTTGCAATAGATGTATGTTTATATGGTGTTTATGCACATGCTCCTACACGAGCTTTCAAGCTGCAACACATTTTGTGTGGAATATGAATCTATTCAAGTAAGTTAGAAAGACAGCGGTTCCTCCAGATAGAGTGTGGAGGAAGCTGAGTAAGTGCTCCACCTCTACAGCGCTGCCGTGTACTCTGCTGAATATTGTCGCCTACATACGCACACAGGAGAGACTGAAATAAAACATTGTGCCCTCTTTGAGTGCTACTAGATTTCTGCAACGTGCCAGAGAAAAAGGATGGGGGCCACTTGTCAGAACTGGCTTTTTTAGCTAAGTGATGTGTAAATGTACAGTAAATGTGATGGGTGGGTTGAATTGTTGGATTATGCAAGGCTTTCAGCACATGTTGCGTAACACATTTGTCCTCCTCCTTGTTTTACTGGAGGCCCGATGGTACCCCCACTGTCGCTGGTCCATTTCCATCAATGCCCTTTAACCACGAGTAGCAGCATTAAAGCGTGTCATTCACCTCTTCAATGAGTATGAGAGCTTAGTGTAGTGTATGCCATTTTCATATATGCAAATCACACATGATCTCAAAAATGACACATGACATACCCTTTGATGTTCAGTCTCTTATACTTCATAGTTCATATTCCAAATCCTTTATTCATGTACAATATGGTTGCCTTATTCAGTCCAAAATCCTGCCAAATCTAATTCTGTTTTTTGACCTGAAGTCATCACACTGCGATGACGCTTAAAGCATGCAGTCATGCACAACAACCCACGTGTGAAGTAGTTTTGGGACAAAAGCCCATAGCTTTGGTAATGGTAATGGTAATGGTTTTATTTCATTTGAACATGCATCAGATTACAATTGAGTGCATCCCATAATCAGTTCACAGTTCCACATGTCCAAAAGGAGTAGGAAGAAGCAAAGCTTATTAAATCCTACCCCTCCATCTGGTACTTTTACAATCAATAACTGTTACATTTGTTCACTTCCTGCTTTCCTAATATAGTTTAAGTTTTTTTTTAGTTTTTTTTTTTTTGTCATGTACCAAACACCTTCTGAAATCGTAGCCCAAATAGCGAGATATGGAATGTAACATGGGTTGCACCACTAATATGTATACACTACAGATCAAAATTCTAATACCGTTTAATAGTTGTAAAATTGACATTATACATCATACATCAAAATGCACAACGAAGAAATGGGAGGCAAAAAGAAATTAGAGTTAGCAATTTATTGCAAACAAGCATTAAAGTGAAATAGGCTGTTGATCATCCATCCCCAAATATTGTCAATTGGATTTAGATCAGGGGAACACGCAGGATGGTCCAAAAGACTCAAGACCCAAACAACTCTTTGTCAGGTGGGCATTGTGAAGTGCAGCATTGTCCTGTTGAAAAAGCCAGCCATGACCACACAGACCAGATGCCCCCTGTAACATCTCCACAGCCACCCAACTGCCGTTTGACGACCTTTCAACCTTTCAATGTCCCATGTTTGGTGCTTTTGTGCTAATTCCAAATGGCCAATAGTGTGACGCTGAAGGAGACAAGGCCTTTGAAGATGTTCTTTCTTCTGAAACCTTTCTCTTGCAATTGTTGTCTGATGGTTATTTGACGGCAGTCTGAACCAGTAACAACCTTAATTTGGGTTACCTTCTTGTGTCTTCACGGGCCAATCGGATCCTCTGGTTTGGGGAAGGATATTTTTGATAATGTAGTATGTTCCATAGCCCTGAGGACCTTTGATGACGTTTTAAATAACTGTCCTACTTATATTTCATTTAGTTTAGCTGGCTGTTGTAAATGTATTATTTATTACTTTCTGCACCGGGGGTCCGAGAGGACTGAAATTTCATGTATGCTGTATGTCGAGCATGTATAGCATATTTGACTATAAAGTTGACTTTGACTTGACTTGACATATGCAACTCAATAATTCAACCAAATTAAAAGAGAGGAAGCTTTTTTGCCTTTGCCATCACAAGATCATGACAGAAAATGACACTGAAATCACATTTTTGCCAATATTTTGCCTTTTAAAGGGGTCCTATTATGCTTTTTCCACTAGGTATAATGTTGTATTCTCGTGTTAAACGAAGCCAAAGTTTCAGATAATGAGGTTTACGCATTTGGAAGTAAGCCCTGAAAGAAGTTTGCGATGGCTCTGAACACTTGGTGTCAGAGTTTTTTTTGTAACACTGGCTCCCTGTGACATCACAGTGAGCCTTCCTCCCCGCTCTGCTGCACTCTTTTGTGGAATATTTAAAAATAGGTTTATTTTGTGTAAGTAAGCGGTTGTCTGTGTAGAATTATAGAGTGTCTTAGCTGCATGCATGGAAATTATGGCTCAAAAATGAAAAAAGAAAAATGTCATTTATATATTGCTTGTTTATTGCCGAAAGTCAGGGAATAAATAGTTTAACACAGGGCGGCTTGGAAGGATTTAAATGAGAGTCTATAGTTTTCACTTGGCTTTACTTATTTTGCACTATTGACTTTACTTTGCTCAAAGTATTGTATGTAGTAAAAGGAAATCGTTGTATTATGTATTTTGTTGTTATTGCACTATCCTATTTTGTTGTAGTTTGTCTTGTGTTAAATTATCATATAATATGATGATATCATCATGATCAACAAAATAAAAGAATTCAATGATCTTGAAAAAAAATTCTAGTAAAAAATCATGTGAGTATTCGCAATTCAACATTCATGACCCTGCAAATTTACAGATTATTTATAAAACTTTTTTGCGGAAAACGCATCTTGTTTACACTACGTTGAAAATAATTGAAAGACGTGATAATAATGCATAATATACGTATAAGCACATGGTGATACAGCATACAGTATGTATGTGTGCGTTTTGGTGTGCACCTTGTACTTCCTGCTGGGGGCGCCACATCCACAGGAAAGTGTCATGAGCTTGTCTTGTTCACCTGCGTGGATTTTTTTGCTGTGAGTTTTTCAGTGATTTTTAAGCTCGTATTTGCTATGCCAAACAGCAACTTCTCAGGATTTTGACAAGAACCCTAGACGCAGAAAGGCGTGATGCAATAAATGAAAGCACTGTCCCATACATCAAGACAAAAGAGAAGGAAGTCAGGGCACTGAAACAGCAAGTTTTTAAAGGTTTAAGCGTCGTCATTGTCATACTGCACAGCAAATATCATCATCATGTTAATTATCATTCATTAATGGGGATTACCTACACATTTTACAATGCTTTAGTAAGTGTGTGAGGCATATTTAGGGCGTAAATCTGGATTGTGCTTCTATCCATTTAGCTTGTTAGCTTCCTTTGTCACGAGTGTACAATGGCAAATAAAGAGAAATGAATAATAAGAAATAACACAGGAGTGTTCAAACGTTTTCAGCAAGGGCCACATACTGAAAAATGCAAGGATAAGGACCACTGTGATATTTTGAAAAGCAACGTAAGGTAAGGAGTTGCATCCTGGCTTTGTGATATAGGTGAAAAGGCGTATTATTAATATCATCATTTTTGCTGCTGTTCTTTTGAAAAAAAAAATTGCACAAATAATATTTGGAATTTTTTTCTTTTGTAATAGTATGACTTTATTCCCTTAAAATAACTTATTGTTTTGTTTGTTTGTCATAATATTACAACCTTTTGTGTTTTAAAAAAACATCTTCATATTCCAACTCTAAGCTACTAAAATGACATTATTTTTCCTCCTAAAATTACATTTTTTTCTCATTAGAATACAACTTTTTTTTAAAAATTATTCTTGTCACATTAGAATTTTTTCCACAACATATTTTCCCAAAATTACATTGATTACTTTACTTTTCATAACATTGTAACTTTTCTTTAATAATTCAACTTTATGCTACTAAAATGCCTTTTTCCCTCACCTTTTTCTTTCAATTTCTACTATTTCTTCCTCATAATTATGACACAGTATTTTGGCTTTATTGTCATAACATTTTCACTTTTCCCACAACATATTTTCCACAGATTAGAGCATTATTTTGCTTTATTTTAATACCATGGTTTTATGCTTCAAAAATTATTTTATTTTTCGTCATTATATGACGTTATTCTTGTGAAATTATAATCTTTCCTTTTTCGATTACATTTTCCTCTTAATATTTTGACTTGATTCTTGTACAATTACTAAATTTACCATCTTTTTTGTTTCCTTCTTGAATTACATTTTTCTTTTAGAATGTGGGCCAATAATAAATTAGCCCTTGGCTGCGGTTTGGACACCCCTGTGTGCATCAGAATCTAGTCTAATAATTACAATGGTCACTTTTATTGCAACTGTTGATCCAAAATCAGAGATGACATCAACAGAGAGGTTTTGAGCAGCATAACTAAGTTTAGGCGTGTATCAATGACTTGCATTTATTACCTATTTGTTTGGTATGAGATTGATATCAATACTTGCAGTATTGCCATGCCTGCTGACAAAGTTGCAGAGCTGGCAACACTGCTGACATTAGGCGTTCTTTATACACCCCTCTGTGGATTTTATACACCTTTATACACCATCTGTGGACTGAACGTCTTGGTCAACATTTGCAGAGTGCAGCAATCTGAGAAGGAAACACAGACAACAACAACATAGATCACAGAGCACTTCCAAGAAGTTACTGGTCAAACTCACAATAGTACACATCTTTAACCAACAGTTGATTCGACAAAATGAAGCACATGACACAAGTTCAAGTTTCGTCACAAATTGTTCTTGATTGTTACATTATTGAACAGTAAAACAAAGACAACAACAAAAGTTTCCCATCTTCTTACTTGGGACTACCAACGGACATTGTGAATTGAAATACATGGCCCATAAGGCAAAGCAAATACAATACAGTACAATATAGGAGTTTAGTCCTATACTTACATTGAATTCACTGTCACCTTCGTTATACATGGATGATTGTACTATCCGACTTCTTCCCTCAAACTCTTGACTTGTGTGACTAATATAGAATTGAAAAAGTGCTAATTTAGGTGCTCTAAAACCGGACTACATGAAATCTGCCACCATGTCTTCCTGCTCCACTTTGGCCCCCGCACTAACAACCAGGTTCCTATGGAGGTTGGGGTTCTGACTATGCCTGTTTCTGCTTCGCACGGAAGAAAATGTTGTGTCGCACCCGGGGACTTTACACTTGTGAAGCAACCTGAGATGGACTGTCTTGTAATGGGCCCTGAATGTTCCCTTGTTGCTGTAGACCTTTTGGCACATGTGGCAGGTTATTGGAGACCCGCTCCCCACTCCTTGGAGCCCGATCTGTACCTCCCCACCAAAAACTGAGCTCTTCTCTCCCCCATGCAGTGACTGTTCCCCCCCAGGCCTCCCCACATGGCTCCCATCACAGCTCTCTTCACTGTCCTCCATAGGGAGTGCCTCAACATCCCCTCCGACCCCCTCTCCGTCCTCACTAACAACTTCATCCGAGTCCCAGTAGGACGGAGCGCTGCTGCTGCAATGAGGCGGAACAGAGGAGGAGGTACTCAAGTCCAGCACTGTTCCATCGCCACCCCCTCGTAATCCCTGTGTGTCTCCTTTGGGAGGTGTTTCTGGTGCTGTGGGCATTTTGCTCATGGGGTAGACCAAGCCCATGCGGTTTTTCCCTCTGCAAATCACAGAGGTGAGATCCCTGTCACACTGGTCCTGGCAGTAGTCCATCGTCCCAATGGAGTCGCTGTCTTTGCGGTGGGATGATGCTGAGTAGAGGTTGTTGCCGGTATAGACGGGGTCTTTGGTCATCAGCTTGTGGTGAAGGGTCAAATTGGCACTATGTCTGCAGAGAACAACGTCGTTAATTAGATGTAATGAACTGTCATACATTTCTATGCTCTAACTGCAAAAATATTGCATTCATAAATAAGGTATCCTACTTTGCCGAAATTCACTTATCATGGTCAGGTCTGGAACCAATCAACCGTGAACATTTACAATGATTCTAATGAATTAGAAATGAAATGACACCTCCTATAGTCATTGTTATACTCCTATAACCCAACATAGTAGCATCGTAAACACAGTAATAAGAGAATATAAGAAAAAATACACACATTGTTCCATTTTTAAACTTCCTGTTTCTGTACAGTACTTCCTGCACTATTACAATACAATAACAATAATAAATAATAATGATAATACATATCATCACATCTTGTAATGCGTTCTGAATGCCTTATATTTGTTTTTTACTTCACTTAACCATTAGTAAGCTTTAAAATGCTACAATCAGGTAAAATATATATCCACTTTGCTTAAATATGAATATTTTATGACTACAGTGTTCTCTCGCCGTGTTGTGGTTCACCTTTTGCTAATTCAGTTTCACTGAATTTTGTTGTTGTTTAGTGTTCTTGATTTTTTTTATTGTATGAACGCTGTTACAGGCCGTGCCTGGCCCTTTAAGAGGAATTGCAGCATCTGCACCACTCATTGTCTTCTGCGTCCTGATTGGCTGTAGACCATTGTCAATCAATTTTAATGGTAATGGTTTTATTTCATTTGAACATGCATCAGATTACAATTGAGTGCATCCCATAATCAGTTCCCAGTTCCACATGTCCAAAAGGAGTAGGAAGAAGCAAAGCTTATTAAATCCTACCCCTCCATCTGGTACTTTTACAATCAGTAACTGTTACATTTGTTCACTTCCTGCTTTCCTAATATAGTTTTTTTTTTTTAATCACGTACCGAAGTAGGATGTGATATGAGCATCCAATGCCATAATGGGTACCATAGTAAGTGTCAATATAGTGATATATATAGCACATCATGGCTGGTTCAAGACTCTTCATCCTTGTATTTAGCAAACATCAACTGCTTGTATTGTTTCTTGAATTGGCTCATCGTTGTGCATTGTTTGACTTCCTTACTCAATCCATTCCATAGTTTGATTCCACATACTGAAATGCTATGGCTTTTTAACGTAGTCCTAGCATACAAGTGTTTCAAATGTACTTCTTCCCTGAGATCATATTTCTCCTCTCTTGTAGAGAAGTATTGGATGGCATTTTTAGCTATTTGGTTATTTTTTGCCTTCTGCATTATTTTAGCTGTTTGAAGATGAACTATATCAGCAAGTTGAAGTATTTGTGATTTTAGAAATAAGGAGTTAGTATGTTCTCTGTAGGCGGCATTATGAATTATCCTTACTGACCTTTTTTGCAGTACATTTAGCGAGTGAAGATTGCTTTTATAGTTATTAGCCCATATTTCCACACAATAAGTAAGATATGGTAGAACCAGAGAGCAATAATGAGTGTGGAGTGATTTCTGATTGAGAACAAATTTTGCTTTGTTCAATATTGAAATATTTCTGGCCACCTTATGTTGTATATTTGTAATATGATGTTTCCAGCTCATATTTGCTGAGGTAACCAAAATTGACAAGTGTGAATGCAGTACACCAAACCCAGAACAGAGCCAATAGGCTGCCGGGACGTTTTGCAAGTGGACTCTGGTCCTGAATGAGGCAAGTGGGATCATTGGCCACCCAAAATCAGACGATGTAGTGTGCAATGTGAGATAATAGAGTGAATGAATAATGGGTTCTCACTGTAAGTAAACATACTATATGTATCAAATACACGGTCAAATCGAGGGTCGATTATTTGGTTCCTCTGACAAAAATACAAGCCTGAAACCAATCAAATTGGAGTAGCTTTTTAAAATGTTTGGTTCAGACCATGTTTGGTCCATCATTTAAATAATTCCGAGACATACGTATATGGCTTTGAAGCAATACCAACAATACTTCTTTCATCTCACCTGTCTCTACTCCTGCGTGACGTAAAAGCCGCAGTGCAACCATCCACTGTGCACACGTGCATCTCCTTGAGGTGCACGTTTTGGTAATGCATCTTGACACTGTGGGGGTTCTCCAAAGTCATCGAGCAAACGTCACAGTGATGAAACTGGTCAGCATTTTGCTCCACCTCCGATGAGCCTGAATCAGCATGGTCATCTGCAGAGACCTCAGATCGCTCCTTCTCGTGGACTTGAAGAGCACTCCCGTTTGTCAGGCTGTGCTCACTCCACTTGAGCTCTGGAAGGTGGTCATCTTCATGCAAGGGGGTTTTACACTCTCTCCCATTACTTTCCTCATTAGAAATGAGTTCCTGGTTGGCCAAAGGGTTCCCTCGGAGGGTCTTAACCAACCTGTTTTTGAAAGGGGGTGATCGGCTGATGTTGGTCTCTGCATCAACTTTCCCTTCTCGTGCGTCCTCCTTTAGGTCTTCCCTTGTCATGTCAAAGTTCTGGGCGAACAAAGGCCTTCTACATTGCCTTTCTCCATCTTCCCCCAAATACTCTCTGTTCTCTTTGTGTTCATCAAAGTGTGTTTGTCCTGCTTGGTGATCAACACATTCTTCCTTGTCTCGGTCGTCCTCTGTGTTGCTACACATATCCATCTGCTCATCTGGTTCCAGCATCTCCTTCTCGATCTTTATTGGCATGCTTGACTTTCGAGACTTTTTCTTTGGTATGGGGTCGGCGTTGCAGATGTCAGGAACGGTGGTAGGTTTGACAGATACGGAGGATGACAGAAGAGGGAGTGACGGAAGTGTCCCAGGAGTATTGGCCAGTTCTGCTGGTGTAACAAGGCTGCGGTAGAAAGGCAGGACTGGCTGGACTGTCTTTAAATTGGGGAAGAGTATTCCACTCTGGCCGATGCTGGGGAACGAGCTGGTGTGAATCTTAGGGCATGTGTCCACTTGACTTACCATGTAACTGGGAACTGACTTGTGACTTTCAGGGGAACAGATTAGGATGGATGAGCCATATTCCGGTCTTTTCTCTCTCGGAGAGCCCTCATCGGCAGACAAAGTGCCGCGCAAATCTTTGTCCCTGTTGTTGCGATTCATGGGCATGTGAAGCCGTGGATTAGGATTTGCACTGTGGCGGTTGCGACTGCGCAGCGAGCTGAACACCATGTTGCATCCTTCAATTGTACACTTGTGCTTAATCTTGAGGTGCACTGCGTTGTAATGTATTTTCAGTGTGCCTTTGTCATAGAACGTCTTCTCACAGGCATTACAAAATACACGGCCCTTCTTAAGAGATCCCACACCCCCATTTCCTACAAAGTTCCCCCCTCCACTGTTCCCATTGCGCAGCTTACCCTCAGGGGACATTTGGGTCCCATCAGAGCTCATGGAGGGTGTGCATGGTGTGGGGGGCCCATCAGAGTAATTGTCACTGGTAGAGAAATCTTCAGCTTCAATTTTTGTTGTCGAGGAAAGACTGTCCAGTGGCTTGTCTACACTTTGGTCCAGATCAGCAGTGAACATAACAGAACTGGAACATACATGGCTGCTTTCCGCAGGAAGTGGAACATGAAGGTGGTTCTCCCTTAATGCACTGTCCGGCTTTTGATCATCTTGTATTTCGCTCTGGGGCTCCACCGAACTGTGGAAAGACTGGCGGTGTTGTTGGTGAAGTTGCTGGTGTGAACCTGTCGGGGAGCCCAGAAATGGCGCTGGAACAGAACCTAAAAGCTGGAACGGCAGCATGAAGGCCATGCTGTTAATGAAGTTTTCAAAGTGGTGCATGTTGTTGCTGCTTTGCCTCTCTGCTTTGTTTGTAGACATGTTGGCGGCAGTGCACGGGGTGTTACGCTCAATGAAAGTCCGGATATCTGAGCTGGTGCGAGTGCTGGGCACTAATACCGATTGTCCCTCCTTGTCTTGCAGGGCCATGAGCTCCACAATGGACTTGGTTTCGCCAAAGCGCAGGAACTGTTGCAAGGTTGCAATCTCCTCCTCAAATGTCATCATAGCCCAACGATCCAACACTTTCCCTGCTACATCCTGGGACAAACACAACACGGTAGAGGAAGTGGGAAGGGTAGAGGGGTGGAATGGAGTAAGAAAGAGAAAGACACACAGTTTCAATATTAGTGTTGTCTCTTGGATCACTCATACATTAGCTACGTTTACATGTGGAGATTTCTCTTTCAGAATGACCTTTCCGAAAGCAATGGTATACATGGAAAGGAATATTCCAATCGCGGGTCTACATGCGGCGCTATAATCAACCAGAATAGTCAATGGGGCATGCGCAGTAAAGCGTAAACACCAACATCACGTGATACCGACTTCCTCCAGTTTTTCTTTCACTTGTTGGAATAACTCCGTATTGCCAGTTTTTCCTTCGTCCAGTCTTGAAATTTAGTTTGAATCAAAAACAAACTTTCCGCAGCAGTCCAGTGCCAATTGCTCGCCTCCATTTTTTTCATTTTTTTTACGTCTGGAGCTGCGTGTTACGTCATATCTCAGCATTCGCTGAAAGAACGCACCCGGGAACAGGAAACGATATTTGATAATTAAGCTCGGCACATGTTTTATATAGATATGTATTTTCTTTTTGAATAAAAGTGGACTTGTGAATGGCGTATAGAAGGGTTTAGATTCTGTTCCACAGATGGCGCTAATGCACACCAAAGCTGCTTGCCAACCACCAATAAACAACAGAAGAAGAAAAACACCAGGAAGAAGAACGCAGTCTGACAACTTTCCGTTTGAGCGGGTACAAGATACCTCAATCGGATTGGGGAAAGGAATATTCCACCCCTGGGAATCCCATTATATATTCATATACGTATATATTTTCTTTGGGAATGAGGTGTATACAAAGGTTACATTCTTCCCGTTTGAGCAAATAACCCGAATGGAATTGGAATATTTGGGTCCATGTATACGTGGCTATTCATATGGCGAGAGGACTCTTCGGCTGTTCTAATTTCCTGGCATCTCCTATCCTTCAGAACTACGACCAATCATTGAAATACTGTGCCGCTCTCACGGCCGTGATCACATGTCACATCTTTAGATTTTTCAGTATGTGGCAATCGCTGGTATAATGTTTGGAAAACTGGATTAATTGGTGAATTACCTGCTAGAGTTTCAAAAATAAAGACAGCTAGTGATGCAAAAGCTAAGTAGTTTAAGGTAGGTATGTAATTGTAATGATAATGTAATTGTACCATTACACCTGCACAAGCTTACACATAAATCCAACGTAATGATGGCATGAAAATGAAATTACACACATACAGTGTATGCACTCAAATATATCACACAAATATATTTGCTTGTTCATATCGAACAAGCAAGCCCGGCCGGATCAATGCCTCTCCCTCGGCCCAGTAGTGATCACATGTCGATTTATCCATCTTTGAAAGTGAGGAGCAGCTTGGTGCTGTAACCATAATTAATATTTCATCACAGAGCATTCATTGAGTGCCTGTTGAGGATTCTGACTCTACCCCCGCCATTAGATGAGCTAACATGAATTAAATGCAGCCGAACTTGAATACTTGATGATGTTGTAATTGACATGAGAGCTTGGGCTGACGCTGTCTGCCCAAGAAGACTCCGCGCCAGGTTGGCCGCAACTTAAGAGGATGTTTGGTGGAGGAGACATTTACAAATCTACCCTGCACAGCAGTAAGACCACAGAAATCAAGGGATGCGGAATTGAAAGTTATTTCTCAGTACGAAAGCTCATAAGCATGCTTTGTCCCTCTTGTGTTGTTTTAAACAGCTTTTACTGTTCATACAGAAGAATTGAAGGCTGTGGGTGAATTACCAGATGACCTCCCAGCAAAATATCTTTGATCTGTGTAAGTGTCTGGCGTCTTCTGCTTATGCAACCTAGTATGAGTCATGTTGACCTCAAGTCATGCATTCCCAATTATGGTGCGTTCAAGGGCAAGTGTGAAATCTGGTCGCTTGCCGAAAAACAAAAACAAAACTGAAACTTAACGACAAAAACTTTAAAATTGTGGGCTTGTTTTCGGAACTGTGGTACATGTATGCTGATACGTGGATTATCACATAATTATAAATTACTGCCCATTTTTAGAACATTTTAATTTTTTTTAACCTTCTATTTTTAGTAAGCTTTTTTTAATTGTCAATTACAGATACCGTATTTTCTGGACTATAAGTCACTCCGGAGTATAAGTTGCACAAGGCCAAAAATGCATAATTAGGTAGAAAAAAACATACATAAGTCGCACTGGAGTATAAGTCGCATTTTTGCAGGTAATTTATTTTACAAACTACTTGACCAAAACAGACATTACGTCCTCTTGGAAGGCAAGTTCTAACAATAAAAGAATAGAGAACAGGCTGAATAGGTGTAAGATATGCTAACACAATGGTTATTCAGCTACACAAAAAATAAACATGAACACAAAAGGTGTCCAGTGTTTATGTAACATAAACCGTTTTTTCATGTATAAGTCGCTCTGGAGTATAAGTCACAGGAACAGCCAACCTATGAAAAAAAGTGCGACTTATAGTCCGGAAAATACGGTATATACATTTTACTTTAAATTGAAATTGAAAATTACATTTTATTTGTCATATCACTTTTTGGGCTGCCAACTCCCGCAAAAATAAATAAGGGACACCTTATTGGCACTTTTGGTTAATTTGTCTTTAAATGTGTGAAATTAACATTATACTATTTGACACAAACCTGAATTAGTTTTGATGCATGTTTTAGAGAAAAGAGTATACAAATATATGGGTACCTTAGACAACTAGTGTTTTGAAGACAAGACGTGATTATTAAAATAATAAAAGGGAGCGAGGTTGTTAAGCGTAACTTGCGAATGTGATAGCCACTTGGAACTTAAAGAGCTCCGGACTAACCGCATTGCTTGTTTGATTTAAAAGCCAATTGTCACTGTGTGTAATAAAAAAAAATACTCACATTTGCAGTCAGTCTGAAGACCAGAGGCTAGGTGGAAAAATATCTAGCTAGCTAGCTAGAAAAATGGCGTGTAAACACGATGTGGAATGGCAATGAGACTGGAGACAGTGCAATGTTAAATTCAGCATTTACATAATTCTTTAGACTTTTGGAAGCATTTTAGATATGTTATCCAATATCTGATCCAGTGTATTTGGCCAGTATCAAACTGATAATGATCCTGAGTATTGGATCGGACCACAGGAGTATAGTCATTTTAGATCACCATTCTGTTGCTAATAATACATTCTATAAAGTGATATAATTTTTTTACATATACATACAAACACATACATACAAACAAACAAACATGTACTGCCACTGAAGTGACAAATGTTTCGTAGGACTTTTACCTGAAGTACGTATCCTCGTATGTAGTCCTGCAGTGTCCAGTCCAGTGCATTGAGGATTTGGATTACCTCTTCCTGTTTGAGGACAGAGAAAAGGCGGTCCAGAAGGATCTTGAGGCGGATGGGAATTGCTTGGGTACCGTACAGCATCAAGCTGCAGATGTCAAACACCACATTGGAATGCACGATCTCCACCTGGCTGCTCTGGTACATTTGATGCACCTTCAGTTTACTGAGAGCTAGGACATATAGACATACATTTCAGTCACCGTACAGTGCATTGCAAAATTATATGAAATCATAAAAATACCCAAAAATCTTTGTGTGATTAAAGTGTGAATTAACAACTCGTACTTCCGCAATGCATTTCACGTAAGAGCAAGATATGTCGGCATTAGATAGAGTGAACACTCACCGTGAGCCACCCAGCCATGCTTGCAGTTTTCACACTGCCGTCGCTTCAACTTCCCAGGCTTAAAGTTGTCGCAGTTGCAATTCACCAAAGTGCAACAGATAGCCTAGTAAAAAGGGGTAAATATATAAATCCTGATTGGATAAACACTTTGGTGAGATTCATAAAGTATACTTCACATGTACTACAGTATGTTCTTGCCTTTTACACCGATTTAGTGTGTGTATTTGCATCCTGAAAAGCACACTTTGAACACCACACACCACCTCCAGCTCCTCATTGTTGCATTGACATGGCTTTGAGATGAATGAAAACCGATTCCCAGTTATATACCTTCTTAATGTTAAGGAGCATTAAAGTAAAATAGGCTGTTCATCACAAGTTTCAGACCAAAATCTTGTAAAAAAAAAAAAAAAACAGATTCAATGTAATTTTCTGTCAGGTGTTCAACTTGTTATTGTCTCCTGATGGCAGTTTAGCTGTCCTTCAAGATGAAGTTTGTCACCGATGCCAAGTGTAGTCCAACAACCAATCAGACAGCATCTACAAGAGAAGGCTTTTAAGACAAAAGTCCTTGTCTCCTACAATGCCACATACGTAATTGACTGTTTGGAGTTAGCACAAGAGCACCAAACTTGGGACATTGAAAGGTGGAAGAAAGTTTTATTCTCTGATGCGGAAAAATGTAACATTAACGGTTGTGATGGGTTTCAATGTTGTGCAGGGGCGTCAAACGCAGCTGCTGAAAACCTACTTAAGATGCAACATTCTTCTCTTTTTTTCACCTGGCTTTAATCACCTAAAATAGTTATCAGTGTATAATAACACACCACATTGCACATCTTTGAAATAGGCATAAAGAGGGCTGCACGGCGGACGAGTGGTTAGCACGCAGACCTCACAGCTAGGAGACCAGGGTTCAATTCCACCCTCGGCCATCTCTGTGTGGAGTTTGCATGTTCTCCCCGTGCATGCGTGGGTTTTCTCCGGTTTCCTCCCACATTCCAAAAACATGCTAGGTTAATTGGTGACTCCAAATTGTCCATAGATATGAATGTGAGTGTGAATGGTTGTTTGTCTATATGTGCCCTGTGATTGGCTGGCCACCAGTCCAGGGTGTACCCCGCCTCTCGCCCGAAGACAGCTGCGATAGGCTCCAGCACGCCGCGACTCTTGTGAGGAAAAAGCGGTAGAACATGAATGAATGAATGAATGAATTAAGTAATAAAGAAATAAGTACTAAAAAAGTAACAGCGTAGTAGTTTTTTGCATTGGTAGGTTTTGGTAGCTACTTTTGTGTATTGTTTCTTAGGTGTCATCCTCAGGTACATTCCGAAAAACATTTGTTTTTGTACGGCCATATATTTTTTATATTTTGCCAAATCAACTTGTTTGTCCAAAAACCTAACTGGGCTGTCGCTTTCTTGGCCTTTGTACAAAAGCTTAAAAGAAAAAAAGCCTCTTTTTGTGTGTCATTTGTGCTCCTTTTCAGGCCCAAGTGTGTTTCAGTTCTTGGGTTTAATGTAACGAGAGGTCTTGGACATACCTGGGCCAGCAAATGCATCAAAATCAATCAATACCAGACACACACACACGGCGCACGGTAAGCGGAGCTGAGAGCATTGGAGTGTTTAGCTGGTCTGCTAATGGATCTTTTCATGAAGACCAGGCTTGGACACACAGAAAGAGTCAAAGTGAAGGCTGAATTGCAGTAATGACACATGTTTTGTGGTTGGCTGCTGACTTGGCAGGGACCCTGTAGAGTGCTCCAGCGCACTGATACAATACAAATGTCTGTGTTTGCTTGCGCTTGCCCTCGCGCACTCAAATGATAAAAAAAAAGCATTTACAGTCAAGAAAGCGAAGGAAAAGCATCATCAGATTTATGATCAAAGGCGGTGTTGTTAGAGCTTCATGTTGAAGAGCTCACACTCTCGCTCTACATCTATAATGTATGAGCGGCGGGGCGTCAGAAGACACCAGCAGCATGCTGAGCTTCACTGGTGGACCTCGCTCTGCCTGCGCTGTTGGCTGAATGGGTAGGGGTCTTTCACACCACTTATTTGGGGGCTCGCTGGGCTCCGCACTGCTTGGCCTTGATATCTTGCTTACTGACAACAAAGAGGCTATGAAAAGGGAACATGTCCCCAGGAATTTCACCAAGTATGGTGTATACGCTGATAGCAACACAGCGATTAATAACCCCATAACATTTTTTGGTGCTTAAAATAATCATACCCAAAATAATAACAAACTGATATTTTCTTCCCAACAGTCAGAATGTGTTGCTCCATTGTTTATTCATTCATTTTCTACCGCTTTTCCTCACGAGGGTCGCGGGGGTGCTGGAGCCTATCCCAGCTGTCTTCGGGTAAGAGGAGGCGGGGTACACCCTGGACTGGTGGCCAGCCAATCACAGGGCACATCTCGACAAACAACCATTCACACTCACATTCATACCTATGGACAATTTGGAGTGGCCAATTAACCTAGCATGTTTTTGGAATGTGGGAGGAAACCGGAGTACCCGGAAAAAAACGGGAACAAGCAAACATGCAAACTCCTCGCTGTGAGGTCTGCGTGCTAACCACTCGTCCGCCGTGCAACCTAATCCGTTGTTTATCGTGATGAATTGGTTCCAGACAAAATGGAGTATTTTACACAGGCATTTTTGAAGTTAGGATCAGGCGTTCCAAGGGTGTTCCATTTGGAGACCCTTACACACATTCAAAGTCTTCACTAACGGCATGCAAACAAAACTCCATGGCTTCCTGACACCGGATCTTGTCTTTCACCACTGTTTTGTCATCATTGTTTTGTCAATTAAGATCAGAAAACTGGTCTAACCCGTGTTGAAGCTACGGGGGGCATGGCCATCCCTGGTCACTCTCCGGCCACCCCAGTGGTCATCCCCACGTCTGTGGGACAATTTTAAAAACCACGGCTCTGAACATCAGTTCCGTTTCACTGCAACACACAACTTTACGTGTGAAGAAGCAGCCAATATCTGTTAATATTGGAAGTTTTCTGTGGCAGCACGAGTGGGCATGGAAACCAAGACGTCTTGAGTTAAAACAGTAGCACCGATCAGCATACAATTCCGTATTGTACCATGTGTGGGTTTGGTCGCCATGATGGTGAGCAGAATCCCAACACTATGCATTGAAAACATGCCATCGGTGCACTGCTCGGCTATTAATAGCTCTAATAGATGCCCCAAAAGCAGTAGCGAAGGTACGGACGGGGTGGCCACCCCTTGGGCACTCTCCGGCCATCTAGTTGATACCAATTGAGGTATTAACTAATTGTCACCCCTATGTGAGTAATGGTTTTGCCTTGGCCGCCCCAATGAAACATTTCTGGCTCCCCCGCTGGGTCAACATAGTGTTTACCCAGTCTTACATTATGTTTGAATCCTGTAGTGGTGTGTATCGGTCCAGTCTCCACAAACTAAGCCCTTCAATGACGTACAACAACACAATGGAAAACCATAAAAATATTACAAAACACCACAAATGAAGGCTGCGTACTTGGACATCCTGTAGACTCTTGAGTGCAGTGGCATCATACTGACAAATTTAAAAGTTGCCGTCTCTGCAACGCAGTGGAAGGGGAGGAATGATGCAAGTATAATATATTATTTCAAGTAAATATGAAATATTGGGATAATAGCACCTCTCAGTCATATCATGTCATGAATGGCTCCACCTGAGACTTATTCCGAAATAGCAACATTAGCATCAACCAAAGTTTTGCTAAGAAATCTGCACACAACACAGTTGTAACAACACAGGAGTGTCCAAGCTGCGGCCGGGGGGCTGTTCTTATCATTGGCACGCGGCACATTAAATAAAATTAAAGCAGTAAAAATGGGACAAAAGAGCACAAAACATATATATTTTTAGCCTTTTTACAAAATAAAAAATATTTAAAAATAAATGACAAGTTCCTGTTTACGTGATGGAAGTCTCAGCTTCACAAGAAGCTAACTTTCTTCAAAAAATCAGGAAAAAATGCACAATTTTACAAGCAAAAGGTTGCAGTTTTACCAGAAAAAGTCCAAATTTAAGAATGCCGTTTTTATTATGCTATTATTGAGTATTATTGAGTGATGAGCTTGTCCAATGTGCAGCCCCGAGATTGGAGTTTCTGGGGCGGAACCACAAGGTTCATTCACACACTGGATATCTTTTAGCTCCAGTAAGTCACCTCCCATGTTTATAGTTTTTGTCCTTGTTTTTATTTTGGACTCTTATTAGTGAGGCACTGACTCCTTTGGAGTTTAAAAATAACAACAAAAAGAAGAGAATACTTCTTTTTTCTTATGTCTTATTTTGTCTTATTACAGTATGTCTACTACATTGGATAATGTGCAAGTGTTAAGGACTGTAAAAGTGACTATAGGGGTGTTATTACATGTCTAGAGAGCTCTAAACCATTTAGAATGTCGCAAACAGGTTTTCTACGCTCTAAGTGCAAAAATCTTCACTTCATAAATGATGAATCCTACTTTGCGGAAGTTCACTTATCACAGAACCAACTGTCATAAATAAGGACATTTTGTAATGTATTTACTGTGTATTGGATCGATTGACTCCACTTTCCCCTCGGGGTAAGGTAAGCATAATCAAAAGGTCTGAAAAATATGGCAAACCCTTTGGCTAGGGGGCAAATGTTTGAAGTACAACTGACTTAGAACAGGAACTCCATTGCGTTATGGAACAGGATTCAAAGACTGAAAAAAAATTGGGCTGGAAAAGCCATCCTTCCGTGGAGCACTAAATGCTACCCGTGAGGAACAACACCATGTGGCTTGAGACATCAAGCAGCTCAGAAACTATTTTCATAAACACATTCAACATTAATAAGGCCATGAATGCACAGATACTCTGATAGTCGTTCATGACAGAGAGCAATAGAATGACTGAAAAGTATGGCTAATTTGACTCAAATTCATATTATGACAAAAAATGAATTTTACCAGAAAAAGTTGGACTTTTACATGAAAGAATAATAAATACTGCATTTTGGCGGGGGACAAGAACAAAGAGAATATGAGGAAAACTTGTTTTTAAATGTATTTTAGGTTGTATTTGGAAGTTGTGCATTTGAGAGAAATCAGCTACAAGTTTACAAAGTCAATTATTTTGGGGGTTTTGTTTGTTCGTCTCAATCCCACCCTCGGGCATCTCTGTGTGGAGTTTGCATGTTCTCCCCGTGTATGCGTGGGTTTTCTCCGGGTACTCCGGTTTCCTCCCACATTCCAAAAACATGCTAGGTTAATTGGCGACTCCAAATTGTCCATAGGTATGAATGTGAGTGTGAATGGTTGTTTGTCTATATGTGCCCTGTGATTGGCTGGCCACCAGTCTAGGGTGTACCCCGCCTTACGCCCGAAGACAGCTGGGATAGGCTCCAGCACCCCCGCGACCCTCGTGAGGAAAAGCGGTAGAAAATGAATGAATGAATGTTTGTTCGTCTGAGTGTTGGAATTGGATTGGGTGGGTCATCAATAAAGCAGAGCTGACTCTATTGCGATCGCTCCCCCACAGTGATATTTCATCAGACTGTAGATGTTCGTGTCATGTTTTTTTTTTACGTTTACCAGAATATTATAATTATTATAGTATATTATATTATTATATTGTGCAGTATTCTGATCAGGGTTGGGATTTTACATAAAAGAGGACTTTATGAGAAAATATTGCTATTTATGACAAGAACAAAGACAGAATATGACCAAAATTTCTTTACAAGGAAATACAAATATTAATTCAAATTTTTACAAGATGAAAGTCGCAGTTTTACATAAAAAAATTG
This sequence comes from Doryrhamphus excisus, assembly GCF_030265055.1. Classification (NCBI taxonomy): domain Eukaryota; kingdom Metazoa; phylum Chordata; class Actinopteri; order Syngnathiformes; family Syngnathidae; genus Doryrhamphus; species Doryrhamphus excisus. Next base: position 5,948,817 of record NC_080472.1, on the reverse strand, counting down.
TGTACTGTGAGAAAAAGTCATCATTTCTATGACAAATCACTGAAATTGTATGAGAAGTGTATTGTATAAGAAGTCAGAATATTATGAAAAAAATGAATCTTACATGAAATTATTACAATTTTACAAGAAGAAAGTTTTCATATTGAAAGAAAAAGTTGCTCTTGATAGTATTCATAATAATTTCGAATAAAACTTTCACAACAGAACGAAGAAGAATGTGTCATTAATACTAAAAATGTCTAATTTTACCAAATAAATACTATGCAGTATTATGAAGAAGTTTAAATTTTACTAGAAAAAAAGTTGAGATTTTACACTAACATTAGGATGGGATTTTAGACTAATAATCTAATAATCTTATGCGAAAATACAGCATTTCTATGACAACAATAGAAAATAACAATAGCAATCATAATTTAGTCAAAATAAAGATGTCTCCAATGCGATTGTGCCTCCTTTTAATGAGGAATTGTTTTACTTGGAAAAACTTATTTCAATGGAGCTGCACGGTGGTTGAGTGGTTAGTTGGACATCGGGAAGACTTGGGTTCGATTCTCCCCGTGCATGCGTGGGGTTTTCTCTGGGTACTCCGGTTTCCTCCCACATTCCAAAAACATGCTAGGTTAATTGGCGACTCCAAATTGTCCATAGGTATGAATGTGAGTGTCTATATGTCATGTACCCCGCCTCTTGCCCAAAGACAGCTGGGATAGGCTCCAGCGTACCAAACACAAACCCATCACAAACACTCACTGATGCATGGATAAAATGCATTCAGGACACCCACTGGACAACGATGGGGTGGAAAAGTCACTTTTGCGCTACTGATACCTGGAAGTAAACATCCTCAACTTAGTTTTCAGCCTCTTAAGGAATGAAATAAATGCTGAAAATGTGAAATAAAGAAGTTTATGTCTCCGCCCAATGTGAGCGTTTGGCTTGCAGCCACGGTGTGATTAATATCACATTTCTCCTCGCCTGCCTCTTGACAATCTTGTCACATCTGGCTGACAAATCCTCACAAGCCTTTTAGTGGCAGCATCCATGCACGGAGGGGGGCTTCTGTCTTCTGTATGTGTGTGTGTGTGTGTGTTAGGGGAGTAGACTGGGTCCAAAAGGGCTGGAGCACAGCTTGAGGAGACGCTGAAGGGGTAAAAGGCAGGCGCAGTTACAGTACACACACCCTGCCCAACCCCTTTTCACGCATGGACCATCATGAGCCTAATGAGGCTGACCAGCTTGGAACTCAAAACACACACACCTACACAAAGTGGAATGGAATACAAGTGGGTGTGGGTGTGTGTGTGTGTGTGTGTGTTGTGCCTCAGGGTCATGTATCACAAAAGAAGAAGAGAGAGACAGAAAGTGATGGAGGTAAACAGGAAACAAGACAGCAGGAGTCTGGACACGCAAAAAGTTGAATTTAATTCATAGAGAACATAACATATACTGTGTTATATCTAATAATATGCAAATTAAATTTCATTTATTTTTCAAATTAAATTAAATTAAATTTACTTTTTTATTTAGACTATATCAGTATATTGATTAGTAAATGTTAACATATATATATATATATTTTTTCAACATAAAAAATGATAATATAGTGACTGCTGTGCCCCGCCCCGCTTTTACTCATGTTTTAACTGTGTATTAACGAATGAATGTTGTATTTTTATGTATTTTTTACTCTGTTTACTTGCTTTTATTCAACTCCATTCTTCTGTAAAGTGTCTTTGAGTATTTTGAAAAGCGCTATACAAATAAAATGTATTATTATTATTATTAGAAATATATATACTATATTTTCTATATCTTTATTTACATTATGTGCAGTATATTGAAGGAAAGATGTAAAATATATATATTTTTAAGTATGTTCATAGTATATGCATTTTTATCTACCTAAAAATGGAAGAAATATAGTAAATAAAAAAGATACTGTTTTGTATATCCTAACATAAATCAGTGCATTACATTTAAAAGGGCTAAAATATATTTAAATCATGATTAACTGCATTTTGTCCATTGCTAACTCATAATTAACCGCAGATAAATTTGTTGTTGTCAACTTTAATCATGATACATGATTAAAGATACATGATACCGTAAAAAAGCCCATTGTATTAAAGTTTCATTCAAAGCATGCTGGCAAAGAAAATGGATGGATAGAATATACAGTCAGAAATCCCCCAGTTTTTGCATGTTTAATGCAAGCGGCGACTTTGTTTGATGGTGCTTGAACGCACCACGCTGAACTGCTATATTGTATTTGACCCCCTTTCTTTCACCTCATATTTGCCCCCAAATGCTGGTACTATGTGGGCATGCATACAGTATTTATATTTTGAAACTCTTTCCCGGTGACTGCTAATCCATTCTCACATCTCACATTGACAAAAGCCCCCAAATAGCTGTCCTCGGCTATGCCTGCTGGTAAATAGAAGCTGATAACCCAAATTTTAGCTTGCAGTTCAAAGCAAAAAATCAACCAAGAGATCTAAGAAACACTCATTAATTGGGACACTCAGATGCTCGGGTATCACTGTATAAATGACAATTAAAAAACACCGCCAGTGCTCACTTCTCCCTGGCAGTCAACGTACGTACGTACTCCGTGACGACTCAAAGCGACATGACATAAAAATAACTGTTCTTGTCGCGAGAGCCATCTGCTGCCCTGTGAAGCTAAACTTATCGTTCAAAATACCAATTTCTTTCTCCATTTCTGCTCATTTATTATTTGTTTACACTTGTGGCGCTAAATCCACCACTGCGTTTGAACAAACTACGGTGTGGGCGGAGGGTCAAACAGGACATGCGCACGTTAATCGCACACACAAAAAATAGTGTTGTTAAAGGAAACGTCTGTTAATACGTTAGTGCTTTAACTTTTACAGCCCTAATATATATACAAATTGGTATGCATGTTTTTTATTGAGATTATATACAGTATATTGGATTAAAAAGTGTAAATAGTATTATTATATATTATTAAAATAATTGTGTAATACATGCATTTTGCTGGTATCTCCAAAAATAATAATAAATAAAAACGATTTTATTGTATGTATTGTAATATAAATGCTAATATTTTTAAAGTAATCCATTAATTTAAAAAAAGTTTTTATATTTTTATTTGTATTTATGAATTTTCCACAATGGAAACACATTAATAAAAATATGTTTTCTATATTGTAATATAAATACAAATATTTTAAAAGTAATCCATTAATTGAACATATTTATACATTTTATTTGTATTTTTTACAATGGAAACTAAATTATGTTTTTTATATTGTAATATAAATACAAATATTTCAAAAATAAATACATTGCATTTAAAACTTTTCTTTATATATTCTTTACTTATACATTTTTTATAATTGTGTAATATATGTACTTTTCTCTCAACACAAAAAATATCTAATAATTCTGTATTAAATGCATTCTACCTGTAAGATAAAATATAAAACATGCAGACACTCACAAATACTTGGGAATTACTTGCATGGATTACTACGACATACAACAAATTTAAATGATGTTAATAATTATAATAATAATAGATTTTATTCATAAATGTATTGATTGATTAATGCCACCTGTTTGACCAAATGACGGGGTTATGTGAAACTAGTTTTAATTAGCATCTAAAGTGACCGGCTGAGGTGAATATTCCTCATATGACTTTCATGTAACCATTAAAAAACCTGCTAAAGCCAACCGTATGGCCATCCACTCCGTCCTTTATTTTCCATGCAAGATGGCGATGGAGCCTACACCAGCTGACTCTGTGGGTGGAGTACACCCTGCACCGTCAACAACAGGCATTACATTACAAGTCGCTCCTTTGTTTTTTTCCAATTTCGGATCAACATTTTCAATAAAAGTGACTATTGTAATTATTGCATTGGATTCAGCTCCCCTTCTCTTTTCAATTGCCATTGTGTACTTGCAACATAATCCAGGTTTAATCCCCATGTATGCCTCACACACTTACTAAACACATAAATTATAGCTACTCAGAACTCATGAATGATAATGTAATATGATCTATGAATATGATCTATGAACACGAATATGATCTATGTACACGTCTCAGTGTAGCCTGTGGTAGCACAGCAACTATGGTGCATTAAAGAACCATGGAACAATATGTATTATCACGTATTTGCGAATGGGATGTTGTTTTCAGCAGATGAAAAAAAATCAAATTATTTATTTATTTATTTTTACCAAAAATATGCGAATTTGTGGCGGTGTGTGAATGATGCAACTATGGTGCATTAAAGAACCGTGGAACAATAGGTATTATTATGTATTTGTGAATGTGATGTTGTTTTCAGCAGACAAAAAAAATGTTTTTTGACCAAAAATATGTGAATTTGTGGCGGTGTGTGAATGATGCAACTATGGTGCATTAAAGAACCGTGGAACAATATGTATTATTTGTATGTATTTGTGAATGGAATGGTGTTTTCAGCAGATGAAAAAAAAATAAAATTAAAAAAAAATGTTTTTTGACCAAAAATATGTGAATTTGAGGCGGTGTGTGAATGATGAATGTTCGGGATCCAAGTAAAACCACAACATTCGTCCACTCTCACACAGGTCCAAAAACCCACACATGCAGAATGTGTTCCCGTTATTGACACTATCACAGAGCTAATGTCTGTTTTTGTGTTTTCTCGCAGACCTGAGAACACAAAGGCAGACAGTCGTATCCCAGGTGAGGACATTTGGCGACAGCATCACTGTGTCAGGAACTTTGATAACATGATACAATACTGTAGTGGCGATACATTCCATAGAAATGTCTATATGACTGTAGATATCACCTTCTTTTCTCTGTCCTTATTTGCTGTACAAGCTATATTTTGTTTATTCTTCTAACTCCTATTTGCTTATTTATACATTTATCATAATCATTTTGGTCTTTTTTACTATTGACTTATCCATTTTATTTCCCATTTCATTTTTTCTTCCTTATTCCAGAGTAAAAGCAATGCATTTTTTATGAGTAATAGGGCCGCCTCTGCCAATTATTTTCTTAGTGGATTAATCAATCAATGGATTAATCGGTTAGGCCCAAGACGGACCAAATCAATATGAAGCAAAGACTAACAGTTAGCGGTTTGATCAGCAGCATATCAGAAAAGTGGTAAAAATGCCCTTTGTTGTTTTCCGAAGTCAAACCTGATGTGTGATCCATGAAAACATTTGTCCAAAACACAAAAATAATTAATATGTCAGCTTTCATGAATAACTACGAAACTAAAAACCTTCCCATTTGAGAGGCTGAAATCAAGAAAAGGAGGAATTGAATACCAAAAGAGTTGTCAATTCATCGGATAGCAACCATCCAACAATTCATTGTTAATGAGTTATTTGCTTGAAATAGTTATTCCAAATATTTTGATGCCGGAATGTGTTCACAAATGTGACGAAATGACATTCATACCAATGGGAATTTGTGTCTCGGAAACATGCACATTTCTGGGAAAACCGAGAATTTTGGAGATGAGGAACGATCTAAGCGGAATATTTGAATGAGGTGAATGTTTTGGTGTTGGAATGACTTGAATGCACCATCAACATTTCCAATTGGAATATTTGGAAGTACAGAAATGTGGGAATTATTTGGAGTGTGCTTGGATGTCATGTTTGAAAATGCGGAAGTAGCGAATAACTACAACAATGTTGGAATGATATTCCAAATTTACAGATGAAATACTGTATGTATTGTATATACAGTATATTTTGTATATATATATATTCAGAATACTAAAAACTGGATGTGAATCTTGGGAACTTGGTAAGCCTTCTTGTATTTTTCTGTTGTCATTTTTGAATGGAAAGTCAGGAAAATAGATCCCAAACCGAGTAGATAAGGATGCTGTTGTCTGATTTACGTTTCATAATGACAATACCATCACTTTGTCAGGCGAATTATTGCAATAAATACATATATATTGCCGTTTTAAGAAGACTTTTTATCAGGACATGCACTTTTTTATGAAGATAAGCAGTGTTAGGCTGGCACAGGTATGTGAAATACAGCCACATATCTTAAAATACAAAAGATGAGTATCATGTAGTACAAGTAAATCATATAGTCAATCACAAGTGCATCACATACTAGTGATGTACTTGATGTAACAAACACGGCACGGCCAATTCAAGCACTATAAAACGACTTATCTAAACGGCACAACACAAGTAAAGTATCATATGCTGCAGTACTTCTGCCTTCCTGCACACTACCTTGTACCCAAAAGTTGTGTCAGAAAGCAGGAATGAGTAGAAAGGTGCCTTCTTACCTCCTCCGCCATTGTCGGTCAGTCAGATGTTTCCAAGGGTACCACGGCGTTGGCCATTCCCTGGCTGTCCCGCAAAACAACTCTTTCCAACTCCCCTGCTTGCACGCGCACTATTGCAAAAAGAGCCTACCCATCCAACACCCAATACATATATACATAGTACTGTATATAAATATATATATACATATATATTTACATACACACTGATACACAGTAAACACCTTTTCCACACAAAAGCAAAGCGATGTCTGCGCTTTTACTCTCACTTAACACACGCCTCCTCTGCTTTCTCCTCTAATGTTGCCGTGGACTGGCTACTAAACTACTCAAGATGTTCTGTGTGTGCGCGTGTGTGCGTGTGTGTATGTGTGTGTGCGTGTGTGTGTGTGTGTAGAAACTGGGCACATGGGATTGGAATGAGATCCTCCCACTCGGCATTCTCACCTCTGGAGCTCCCTCCCTTGCCTGAAAACTACACACACACACACACACACACACACACAGAGGTGTGCAGTGCACACACACACACACACACACACACCCTTGGAGTCACAGGGCAGTCCCCTCACAGCTGGCTGGAAGAGGGCATGACACTCATCTTTCACAGAGATTTGATCAAAAGGAACCACAAAGGCTAGAGGCTCTTCTAATGCAGTCAGGGGAGACTCGCCCCCCCCCCCCACCATTCCCCATCACGACGCCCCCCCACCCAGCCCCCTCCTTTCTCCCAGTAACGCCTAAATCAACGCCGCCCCTCTCGGTGCACACATCCCAGCGTGTGTGTCTGGATTCACCTTAACACAGCCCCGCGAACAGCCTCCATAACAAGTTAGGCCTTGTGCCGTCAGGAATGTGTCAGCGTCTGAGTGTTTCTTAGGACGACTAGGTATTCAACCTTTGTGTACTACACACTTCTACTTTCCTTTCACTACTTTTTTACTGCACCAAAATACATACTGACATCTGTAATTGGCCATGAGGTGTTTATCGCATTGTTAAATTGGTACCAGAGACAAATGTGCGAGTCATGAACGAGTCGTTCAAAAGTTACAGTTTTTTTTTCACGGAATCCAGACTTATACGGATAATAATTCTTTGTTCCAAATTCGACCATGATAAGTGAATTTCCGCAAAGTAGAGTGCATAGAATAACATAGAATACATGTTTAACATTATTAGAGCCCTCTATGCACGCAGTAACAACCCTATACTCACCATTACACTACTACTATCCAATACAGTCAACATACTCGGAGAAAATAAGGCTTGTGAGATAAGTATGATCATTGTGCCTGTTACCTACAGTAAAAACCTGTGTCACCAAACATTACAGAAACATTACTGATTACTGACTAGTGTAGAATACTACATTTCATCACAATATCTTCTGAATGCATTATGTTTGTATTGTACTTACATCAGCCATGTTTGTGCTGAAAAATGCCCAATTTAGGCATTAAATATGTCAAATCAAATATGCTTTAATATGCCTTTTTTGGACTAATAGTATGTTGTATTCGTACTTTGGTACATGACAAAAATAAAATATACACAAAAATATACATAAAATGATAAATCAATAAAATAATAAATGTTATTTATTTTATTTTATTTTATTTTATTTTATTTTATTTTATTTTATTTTATTTTATTTTATTTTATTTTATTTTATTTTACTACTTACTACTTTTACTACTTATTCTACTTAAACTATATTAGGAAAGCAGGAAGTGAACAAATGTAACAGTTACTGATTGTAAAAGTACCAGATGGAGGGGTAGGATTTAATAAGCTTTGCTTCTTCCTACTCCTTTTGGACATGTGGAACTGGGAACTGATTATGGGATGCATTCAATTGTAATCTGATGCATGTTCAAATGAAATAAAACCATTACCATTACCATATTCAACCACAAAGCAGCATGATTTATTCATAAATATATTTTTGAAAAACCGTGATTGAGTTAAACCACAAAGATGAAATGGTAATAAAAATAAAATACTATGTTGCAGAATTCATGGTACAGCATGACTGAAAAGTACCACATTCGTCACGTCATGTCACACGTCAACAAAGCTGTGATGACTCGGCCATTGGTTCATCCGCAAACGACATGGCAAGTAGAAACGGGTACGTCTGCTCCTTTGGTGGCTTCAAGGGCAGGCAGGAGTTATTTGGGGTGCGTCACTAGTTGAAGTTCCATTTTCAACTATTTCACTACACACTGAAACCTGCTTAAGTCAGCCAGCTCATTCATGTCTTTTATTACTATTATATTACTATTACTATTGTATTACTAAAAAGTGACCAGCTTTGTGGACATAAAATGTGAGATTATTTCGATGAAAAATGTTCTGTTTATGTCGACATGTTTTCTAGTGTTTTGGAATGGATTTTTAATGGTGATTTTTAAAATGATTTTAAATAAACCACAACAGCAACATAACCACTGTGTGCACACAGTAACTTCCTACTCAGTGCAACATATGCCCAAGCTAAAACACAACACCATGTGATTAGCCCGCCTCTCGCCTGAAGTCAGCTGGGATAGGCTCCAGCATACCCTATGGACCCTAGCGTCACTATGAGTAGGGATGTCCAATATTGGCTTTTTTTTTTTAAACCGAAAACTTGTCCAACTCTCAATTTCCGATACGATACCTGCCGATACCGATATATGCAACATGACATATCTCCTGTGGTGGAATGAACACATACAGTATGTGTGGTGTATATGTGGTATACAGCATTTTTTATGTAAATTAATATAGGGAAAAAATCCAATACCAATATCAACCAATATTGCATTTTTATGTTGATATCGGGCCAATAATTATAGCAACATAGAAGATGGATGAATAAAAAATAGCATGTCTGAATGCTTTGAGTTTATTTCATTGCACTTTTGTTTTTTACTGTTTTTACTTGTGTTTCTGTCTATTTAAACCACACATACACGCATAATAAAAGACGTTGCATTTTGTGATAGTTTAGTGACAATGAGGAAGTGTCGATCCATTCTAGATACGTGTTTGTGAGCTGGAGATACATACCTACCATATATGGAATCACACTGCTGTTGATGTGTTGAGGTCAGAATAACGATATAAAAGAGCATCAGGACGGCTGCACGGTGGGTGAGCGGTTAGCACGCAGGCCTCACAGGAGACCAAGGTTCAATTCCACCCTCGGCCATCTCTGTGTAGAATGTGCATGTTCTTCCCGTGCATGCGTGGGTTTTCTCCGGGTACTCCGGTTTCCTCCCACATTCCAAAAACATGCTAGGTTAATTGGCCACTCCAAATTGTCCATAGGTATGAATGTGAGTGTGAATGGTTGTTTGTCTATATGTGCCCTGTGATTGGCTGGTGAACCCCGCCTCTCGGCCGAAGACAGCTGAGATAGGTTCCAGCATACCTTAGGGAGGATAAGCGGTAGAAAGGCCATATGCATTCATTACACATGGCCAGTTATCACATGGGCCAGTTATCAACATTGCGCTACGCGTAACAATCTGGTAAATAACTGCTAAATAACCCACGATGGGGCCAAAGAAAGTTGTGAGTGGAGGAAGATGAGAAACGAAGTCATAGCAAATACAAAGATGGCACCCTCTCCTCCTTTCAGTAAAAGTCATGTTTTAGAGGTTCTTGAATGGATTCAATGAATTTCTTTGATTCTTTGATCTTCGTCAGACCTTTTGTAGTTAATTACTAAAACCCAGGTGTTATGCGTATATGTATTATGCGTATGAAAAGAAAAGAATCGAAATAAAAATCTGCACAAATGGAAGAAACGAAGAAAAGCATGTCAAGGGAGCGCTATAGGTTGAACAAAGTAACGACTTCGGGTTCCACCAGATGACTCCATTTCGTAGTTCTCCAGTTTTTCAGTAGTGTAGTCCAACAGAAGGATCGTCTCCCAAAGCTTCTGGTCCTCCTTCCCCACCCTCCAGGCTACACCACCTCCCTCTTGCTCTACATTCCCAAATGTGCCAAGCATCCTCACTCACTGATAAAAATGAAACTAATAGCACTTGAACTTGGTCATTAAAAAAGTGCATGACTTTCCAGCAGAGATCAAAGCGGCTCTCATTGAGGAAACGTCCAAAACGTTATAAGGTTCCGCATATGGATAAGAGACATCTCGTCGAGGCGTGTAACGCAAGGTCGGAAAGCCCTCTGGTCTCCCACGGTTGTTCAGGCAAGCAGATCTGCTTACCAGCCTTGTATTTATTCCATACCTAAGGGATGCATACCAAACACAGCCCCAGACCTGGCCTGGATTAGGTCTGCGCTGCTTTGTCGGATCGCTGGAGCTCCGCAGACATATTTGTGCCCCCAGGGGCAAAGCGTGGAAGTTGCAGCTAAAACCGCAGCAAATAAAGTCCATGTGCGGCAGAACAGGTCACGCTGCCACTTACATGTCTGTCATTAACCTTCCTGCAGGGTGCAGATAAAGGGGCCGCAGTTATTGGACACGTGAAGAGCTTTGGAAAAGACATTATGGACTCTTTCACGTACGAGCTTTGAAAATATCTACGGTGCAAAACTAATGATATCTTTATTTTCCTTCACTGCGTCATTTTAGTTTGTGGCAGGAGGAATAGTTTCACAGCTTTTCCAAGTCGCTGAATGAATTGGGGATTTTGTCTTCAATTTGTTGGTAAACATAATCAAAATAAAACAGGACAAAGATTTTAGGCAAACAAAAATAATGGTAATGGTAATGGTTTTATTTCATTTGAACATGCATCAGATTAATCAGATTAATCAGTTCCCAGTTCCACATGTCCAAAAGGAGTAGGAAGAAGCAAAGCTTATTAAATCCTACCCCTCCATTTGGTACTTTTACAATCAGTAACATTTGTTCACTTCCTGCTTTCCTAATATTGTTTAAGTTTTTTTTTATTTTATTGTTTTTTTACCACGTACCAAAGTACAAGGTGATATGAGCATCCAATGCCATAATGGGTACCATAGTAAGTGTCAATATAGTGATATATATAGCACATCATGACTGGTTCAAGACTTGAACTTGACTAAATTAGGAAAGCAGGAAGTGAACAAATGTAACATACATAAACACTGAAGGCAAAATAAATGCTCAATATATAATAAAAAAATAAAAGTTTAATTTAATTTAATTTAGTTATAAATTTTATTTTATTTTTTATTTTATTTTTATATTTATTTCATTCTTTTTGTCACGTCCCAAAGTAGGAGGTGATATGAGCATCCAATGACATAATGTGTACCATAGTAAGTGTCAATATAGTGATATATATAGCACATCATGACTGGTTCAAAACTCTTCATCCTTGTATTTAGCAAACATCAACTGCTTGTATTGTTTCTTGAATTGGCTCATCGTTGTGCATTGTTTGACTTCCTTACTCAATCCATTCCATAGTTTGATTCCACATACTGAAATGCTATGGCTAGCATAACGGAGTCCTAGCATAGAAGTGTTTCAAATGTACTTCTTCCCTGAGATCATATTTCTCCTCTCTTGTAGAGAAGTATTGGATGACATTTTTGGCTAATTGGTTATTTTTAGCCTTATGCATTATTTTAGCTGTTTGAAGATGAACTATATCAGCAAGTTGAAGTATTTGTGATTTTAGAAATAAGGAGTTAGTATGTTCTCTGTAGGCGGCATTATGAATTATCCTTACTGACCTTTTTTGCAGTACATTTAGCGAGTGAAGGTTGCTTTTATAGTTATTAGCCCATATTTCCACACAATAAGTAAGATATGGTAGAACCAGAGAGCAATAAAGAGTGTGGAGTGATTTCTGATTGAGAACAAATTTTGCTTTGTTCAATATTGAAATATTTCTGGCCACCTTATGTTGTATATTTGTAATATGAGGTTTCCAGCTCATATTTTCATCTATTGTGATCCCCAGAAATGTATTTTCCTTCACCCTTTCAATGTTTACACCGTCTATTTGTATTTGCTGGTGTCCTTTCTGCTACTACCAAACAGCATGATTTTAGTTTTACTTAGTTTTTACTTAGGTTCAATTGTGAATTGTGAAGCATTTAAAAAATACGCACACAATAGTAATTCCATTTAATAGTAATTAAATAATAATTAGCATGGATGTTTCTATTTGTTACAGATATTCCTCCTTGGTTAGCTTTGTTTTAGTTTATTTCCAACAAGTTTAATTGAAGAAAATGCAAAGATGTATGCTTCATTCAATAAGTAAAACATTTTTGATGTAAACAAAAGCCAATCGCTTACCCTCGGATCACACTGGATTCGTCACGGCTTAGTCGCGGCCGCTGTAAGCACTCCGTAAGATTGCTGTGCCTATTGTAGGTTCGCACCAGCTCCGTGAGCTCAGTAGGCCTTACGACAAAATGGAAAGAATCCGCTCGTACCAAAAGATATGTTTTGGTACTTACTCATTGGATGAAGTCTGTGCAGGCAAATATGGTTATTGTTTACAAGAACTTCCTGTATACAAGGCTAGTTATCACGGGAACGAGCGCAGTTTCCACTCTAGCCGCATTGCCGACTGGAGTGGCACTTGGATCAGGACCACAACCGCGGCGGATCCAGTGTGAGCCCGGGGTTAAACTGAGTTAGTGAGCATTCATTTTTCACGATTCATCATCTATCCATCTCACAGGTGTGGCATATCCAGCTGCTGGTGATGATTGCACAGGGTGCGCCTTCAGTGGGCCACAATAAAAGGCCACTGTTTAATTGTATTGGGGTGGTTCGAAAGGGTCCAAAGACCAGTTTGTATCATGTTCTCCTTGTGCAAGCAAATGGAAGATAGTTAAGAATACACCAATGAACGAGGAGAAACACACAAAATAGATGAATTCCTCCAATCAAAGGAAGGGGGCGGTAGATATCAACACCCATCATCATTAAATTCACCAACACAAATATCTTCATCGCACTGCATCTAACAAAACATCTGACATCGTGAGGAAGCAGCGGAAAACTTGGAACGCCAACTGTAAAATCTGTATGAAGCTACAAAGACGCGGATAAATACTAAAGATCACATCACCATGGAATGGAGGATACGACACACAATGAAGAACAATGTAGGATTAAAAATGATATCATTTGACAACATCATGAGCACATTACAAGTGTACTGGAATTAGGATAATACCATGTATTTACTTTCATTGACAATATAACAATATTATCACAATATCGAACAAATGTTTGTATTTTTTAATTCTCCTATTTTTTTTATTTAAAAAAAACTTGTTATATATAACTCACAGTGATGACAACAAAGACATAAGACCTTGTTGAATTCTAAATAATTAGGTTAATTAATCATAAAGGAGTAAAAGTTGACTATGTGGTAAGTACATGATATGTGATCAATACTTTAAACAATAAAAACAGTAATACTGATCATGTGTAGTACATCATGTATAATATAGATAAATACATTTTATTTTATATATAAAAATATGTATATATATATATATATATATATATATATATATAGATTATTTATTAATTTATTGTTATTTTATTATTATTTTATTTATTGTGCATTTCATTATTCAATTGCTTGTTTTTACATCAAACATGCCCACTCCTCTTCCAAATGCTGTGTGTGTTTGTGCTTGCACGTGTCTACACACCACTTGAATGGTCCATGTGTCGGCCTGCCTTTCTTCACTTTAGTTGACAGTTTAAAAAAAAAGAAAGAAAAAAAGACCAATCTGTTACCTCCCTGTTGCTTGAAAAGTGTCCGTACCAGGCTCTGGCCACCGAGCCTAACAGTGCAAGGTTTTTCACTGATAAAAACTGTCACTGCGAATTGGAATATTTGGGTTCATGTAAACGTGGCTACAGACTCACAGATGCCCGAGTACTCAATGTGCGAGTTTTCCGATTCATTAACTTATGAGTTGACAAAAACTCGGATTTCAAAGACTCACTTTGCAATGCAGTGGTGCGATGGCGCTTTTATGATGGCGTTTAAAGGAGAGGACTGTATAACAAAAGAAAAACCCGAGAGGACTTTGGACGTTTTGGACGTGTCGTGTGAGAGCAGGTCAGGCCTGCTGCTGTGTGGGAGGTACGGGGCTTTCACAGAGATTGGTTTGATATACAACAGCATTAGTGAAAGCAGAAATAGCTACTGAGTGCACTTCAGGTGTTAAGAGGAGCGCAGGATATTTGGGATTAATATGAGCATATTTTCTCTGTATTGATATAGTCAAGTGTTAGCACGGAGAGAACAGGTAAGACCAATACTAATGGTATGCTCACACAGGAAACACTCACTTTCAGCTGGAAATGACTTCCATTTTAAGTGCCCCTGACTGTTGTCACTTCACTCAGTCATTGTAGTACACAGGTAGTATTTTCATTCATTATGTTTATGTGCACATAATACTCCTATATTAAGTCAATATTGTGAAAATCATGTTTTAAGTATTTTTATGAATGAATGTATTTTCAGTAAGCCTGTCAAGTGATCACGGATTAATCACAGTATTCAAATTAATCAATTACAATAAATCACGAATTGCTGCTACATTTGAAATATGCGCATTTTTGCTGTACGTTATTAAGATAAATGACAGGACGGGGTTATGTGTATTTGTATGTATGAGGTGTCCAAAACCATAACTAAACCTCCCCCTCGTAGACCCACCACCTACGGGGGCAAGCATAAGGGTCCGGTGCATTGTGTGTTGGGTGGCGGTCAAGGGCGGGTGCCTGGGCGACCTGGTCTTCGGCGGCCAAATCTGGTTCTTGGGACATGGCCCGGACGCCTCCCTGGTGAGGTGTTCCGGGCATGCCCAGGCGGGAAAAGGCCCCGGGGCAGACCTAGGACATGCTGGAGGGATTATGTCTCACAGCTGGCCTGGGAACGCCTTGGTGTCCTCCCGGTGGAACCGGAGGAGGTGGCCGGGGACCGGGAAGTCTGGGCTTCCCGACTGAGATCCGGACCCGGATAAGTGGAGGAAAATGGATGGATGGATGGATGGTCACTAGGTGTCAGTAATGTTACATTGATGATAAACTAGCCACCACAGGAAGAACTATAGAGAAACCACTATAGAGAAACCACAAAAAAAAACAAGGAAGGTTGCCAACAGGTTTTTGGTTATGACACAGCATGGTGGTCAATAGTGTCATGGTGTCAATGACCTCAGAATGCAGAGACTGAACCCAATAACAGGTAATACAATCTTTAACTGATGAATGTTGCAGCACCGAACAAATGATCCAGCAACAGAGCTAGCTACAAAGTACAATGCACCAACAAAAGACAGATGCCACAGGCACAACTAAATAATCAAAACCTAAATGAGCCGCAGGTGTGTCAAATCAAGAAACGTAAAGGCGACCAAGAACAGAAGAGAACAAAAGGAAAGTAATGAGGATGAAACCTGGAACTAAGCCATAACAGTGAAAATAAACAAACTGGCAGTACTCCCCCTTAAGGATGGATCCCAGATGTTCCAAAGTCCAGAGTCAAAATTGGGTGGGTGGCGGGAGGACAGGTGGTAGGTCCCCTGGAGCGGTCCCGCCAGGACGACATGCCCGGTAGAACCAGAAGGACCCCTCTGGGAGAACGGCCAGTACAACATGTCGACATAACCAACAGAACCCCAGGGAACCAGTAGGACTCCTACACGGGTCGGCCTGTGACGGCATTCCCAGTGAAGCTGGTGGAACCCCTCCAGGGGATGGCTGGGACAGCATGCACGGCGGAGTCAACAGGAACCGTGCGGGGGATAGCATTCCTGGCACAGCTGGAGCATGGGCTGAGCTGCGACACAAACTCCTGGTGGTACACGCTGGCGTGGGTTCGTACTTGGACCCGGGACATCTCTAGTATTTATATTGAATTTAGTAATATTGAATTGTACTTTGCTGTACGGCGGTCGAGTGGTTAGCGTGGGTTTTCTCCGGGTACTCCGGTTTCCATTCCACATTCCAAAAACATGCTAGGTTAATTGGCCACTCCAAATTGTCCATAGGTATGAATGTGAGTGTGAATGGTTGTTTGTCTATATGTGCCCTGTGATTGGCTGGCCACCAGTCCAGGGTGTACCCCGCCTCTCGCCCGACGACAGCTGGGATAGGCTCCAGCACCCCCTGCGACCCTCGTGAGGATAAGCGGTTGAAAATGAATGAATGAATCAATCATACTTTGCACGGTTAATGAGTGGTTAGCATGTAGGCCACACAGTCAGGAGGTTGGGAAGAACTGGGTTCGATTCCTTGCTTGGACAGCTCTGTGTAGAAGTTTGCATGTTCTCCCTGTGCATGCGTGGGTTTTCTTTGGTTATTCCGGTTTCTTCCCAAATTCCAAAAACATGTTAGGTTAATTGGCAACCAGTCCAGGGTGTACCCCGCATCTCGGCCAAAGACAGCTCGAAAACCCTAGTGAGGATAAGTGGCATAGAAAATGGATGATCGCAGTTGGGTCTGGACGCAATTAACCGCCATAAATGAGGAATTACAATAAGAAAGCCAATATTGATATAATATCTCTAATCACTAGACACTAGTGATTACTATTACTATTCAAAGACTGCTGCTACTGTACTGTATTTGTTTACCAAGTGGACATGTGACACCATAAACACTTCCTGTCCCTAACTTAATGTGTACTGTGTCGTTGAAATAAACTAAGCATGAAAACTAATGTAGTGTCCATATCTTACAAATCAGAAGTGGATCAGATCCCCCCCCCCCTGTACTGGATAGCCAAACAAGCATTTCTCTCATCCAAGCATCCAATCCTCCATACCCTCCCAGGAGTCTGGTATTGATCAGACATGTCCACATTAGAGGGAGGGGAGAGGCTTTTATGATAATCCACCTCCCTTCCTCCACCACTGGTAATGGCTGCATTAGACACTCATTCCCTGTGTAGCCAACACCTGGCCCTCGCTCTCTTTGGACTTACTGTTTGTAGTACAGCCTTGTTTAATGGGCTCTTTACAAAGGGGCGGTGGGGTCTGAAAGACTGGGGCATAGGAAGCTTTCCACGGGTTTCCAGTAGGTGAAAACCTGGAAGAAGGTTGGGAAGCTCCAAGAGAGAGAGAGAGAGAGAGAGAGAGACAGGATGATTTGTTATTCCCTTGAGTGGAACCTCCACAACACACATGATTTTACCTTTGCTGTTTTCCTGTATTATTGGTTCCTTACATGCTCTTTTCAATTCTGCTCATCTTAACTCTTATTTCTTCTTGTAGTCTGCCCGTAGTGTCCTAAATATCACAAGGTGTCAGTAATATTATTGTAATGTTGGGTGGGACACACAGGCACCAAACTTAATCACAGTAACAACAGGCTTTTATTGCAGGTTTGAATTATCAGGGCTGCACGGCGGATGGGTGGTTAGCACGCAGACCTCACAGACCAGTGTTCAATCCCACCCTCGGCTATCTCTGTGTGGTGTTTGCATGTTCTCCGGGTACTCCGGTTTCCTCCCACATTCCAAAAACATGCTAGGTTAATTGGCGACTCCAAATTGTCCATAGGTATGAATGTGAGTGTGAATGGTTGTTTGCCTATTAGTGCCCTGTGATTGGCTGGCCACCAGTCCAGGGTGTACCCCGCCTTATGTATGCCTTAAATGTCTTAATTTTTGTTAGTAATAGAATTGTAAAGGTGACTATAGGGATGTTATTTCACATCTAGAGTGCTTTAATAATGTTTAGAACCATATATAACTCATTGCTGAGATGAGTGCTGTGGTTTATAATCAGGCACTCAAAAATGTTTAATTTTTTCAATAAATATATACAGTATTCTTTGTTCAAGTACATTTATACTACACAAAAAATGAGATTAAGAATAATAGAATAAATTTAACATCTAAATACACAATTTGTAGTATTTATAGGTAGTACTTGTCGAAGGAAGTATTACCTAGATTAGTGCAATATTGACCACAGAAGAGGTAAGAATCTTGAAAGGAGAAAAACATGAAAAAGGAGAGAAAAGGAGCCACCTGGACACCATCAGTCTCAGCCTAGGTAAACAACTCCGACATTCCTGGCCAACAAGAGTCAAAGGTCATGATGACAAACGAGTGACCCAAGAGCCCTGAGAGGCCAAAAGAGGAGCCTCTGGAATCTCTCAGCAGGGGGACGGGGGACACTGAGACACATTCACCACCAGCCTGGAGCCCTTCTTGGCCACACATGAAAACCTGCATAGTCTTAGGGCCACAATGGAGGACCCAACATGGGGACCAAGGGGTCCAAAACTCCACCCAGTAGTACTCAGAAACTTTCAGATTATTGTTTATTATTGTATTGTATTGTATATGTATTGTTTATTATTCAGCTATATGTGTACTGTGTATGTGTGTCAGTGATCCTTGAGACTTTATTCTTTCATTATTTTTAATGAGCTGTGTTAAGTTACAGGGAATAATCTGCCTGCCTTGTTGACTGTATTTTTCTCAAAAGTACTGCTAAAAAAAAAATCCCGCCATGCGATATATTTGTATGTATTCTTTTGCAGTTGTTGCTTTGCTCTCACTGTGTTTTCCTTTTCCTTCCCAGATGTCCTTGTTTCCGGTGATGGGCAGAGAATGGGACACATCAGCAACCTTTGAGCAATTACTGGTGCTTTAGAGTTTAGAGTGCAGCAGGATGATGCCAGATTGTTGCCTAAACAGCCTGTTTCCTAGGACGTTCCTTCCTGTCCATTTTATTTGTCACGCAACCTGTTGCTATGAATTCACTCTTACTACGTCTTCACGGGATGTCACTTTATATATACAGTAATCCCTCATTTGTTTCACTTCCAATAATAATAATAATTAATAAGTCAATTTCATATCCGGGCTGCACGGCAGTTGTGTGGTTAGCGCAGAGAAATGTATTACATTTGCGGGATTATTACATTAAAAACTGCAGATTTGTACTCCGGTTTCCTCCCACATTCCAAAAACATGCTAGGTTAATTAGCCACTCCAAATTGTCCATAGGTATGAATGTGAGTGTGAATGGTTGTTTGTCTATATGTGCCCTGTGATTGGCTGGCCACCAGTCCAGGGTGTATTCCACCTCTCGCCCGAAGACAGCTGGGATAGGCTCCAGCACCACCATTGTGAGGATTAGAGGTAGAAAATGAATGAATGAATTAATTTCTTATCCATAAATGGAATACGTCTCATAGTTAAGAGCATAGAAAACATGTGACCTTCTAAATACAGTTTTAAACATTATTAGAGTCCTCTAGACATGAAATAACACCTCCGTAGACACCTTTACACTGTGTAGTATAGTACATATAGTCATAGAACTTAAGACATGTGTGTCTTAAGTTCATGTGTGTTGCTGTTAATCACAGACCTCAGAGGAAGTGATGTTGGGGGTTCAGAGTTGAGTTTTATCTCGGCATGGCTTACGGCCACAACAATAGAGACCATTCAAACTTGCAATAAAAGCCTGTTGTTCTGGCGATCAAGTCTTGTCTCATCCAACACTACAGTAAGATTTGAAAGTGTCAAGGAATGACCGTATGTTCCTATGTCATGTGAGCGGTGGCGTTATTTTCCCGGCTAGGAAGCCTTGCAGGATGGTGGGAAGGAGTGAAAGTTTACCACATGTGGAAACCTTGCTCCCCTGACCTCCCATTGCGATTTGAGCACAGCATGAGGACACACGCGGGGGAAAGTTGGAACAGATGAGAAGAATACAAGGTTTGTACGTGTTTTCATAGTGGTTTTTGTAATTAGGTGGAGCAAAAACTCAGTGGTGGATCTGTATCTATCTGCCTCTCAGCGTTGAGCAGAGGGTCCCTGTTGGCAACCTCATGACCTCGGACCTAAACACACTGATTAACCACCACTGGACTTTCCACTTCTTCACAACTTCTGCTGAAAACAAACACACTTAACGTCCATAACACCTCCTACTAGGATCATATTTATCGGGTCATTGACCTTTTCAGACAGTTTGATACAAAACAAAGTCAACTAGTTTTATATTTTTTTATTTTTAGAATTCAAATAAAAGCTCTGCACACAATGCATTGTGGGTTGATGTGTTCGCTCGTATGCATGAAGTCTATGTAAATAAATACAAATGTACCTTTGTGTGTTTCCTAGTCGGAAACCTTGATTGTGCCTCTGGTGTGGGGCGGAGAAACCAGACACGCCTGTAGCTGCTCTGCAATTAATAATGATTCTTCTTCTTCTTCTTCTCCGTGTTCAATGCTACTCTGGACCATGCCAAGAACTTTGAGCGCATTTGTCGTCCACTTCCAGTTAGTATTTGTGAGTATAATCGTGTTCTTGTTATTTCATGTTGTGTGTACTTTGGTGAACTGGGAAGGAAGTTTCAAGGGGAGTGGCCTGTGACACTGAAAGCTAGGTGCGGGCAGACCAAAATAAGGTTAATATCAGTATCGGATTTGATACCAGCACTATGAAATGTATACGATTTTTAAGTTGTATGCAGCTATATTAATTGTACAGGCAATGTTTTAAGTCAACATTCATAACTGTCATACAGGTGTAACAAAACGTTATGATGTAAAAAAAAAAAAGATTAATTATAAGATTTATATTTTTTCATTCACTTCTATGTTTATTTTCACAAATACCTGTTTTTTTTGTTGATATGTTGTTGATGTTGTTTTATGTACATTTATGTACATACTGTTATTTACATGGTCATGTCACCTTGTACTTCAGTACGATGTGCATTATTTAAAAAAAAACAAAAACAAAACAAAACAAAAAAAACCTTAAACTGTATTATGGAAAGCAGGAAGTGAACAAATGTAACAGTTACTGATTGTAAAAGTACCAGATGGAGGGGTAGGATTTAATAAGCTTTGCTTCTTCCTACTCCTTTTGGACATGTGGAACTGGGAACTGATTATGGGATGCACTCAATTGTAATCTGATGCATGTTCAAATGAAATAAAACCATTACCATTACCATATTCTTAAAGTACAAGGCTGACTGAAATGTTGATACAAATAAATAACAACACAAAGCTTTATCTTTAAATTCATGTAAACCTTGGTTAGCGTCATGTGTCTGTTCCAGAAGGTACGACTCTAACCAAAACGTACTCTAACCAAGAAATCATGTAAATCCAATTAATCCGTTCTGGAAAAAGCCAAAAGTTTTAGCACAAAACCTGTTTTTATAGTTTTACAATGATAGTTTTACATGCAGAAAGCAATGAAATCATTGATGACCTGATTTTTCTCGACACAATATGGCAGAGAGATCAACACAGACCTCATTTTCCTGTTTTGATATAATTATTATATGAATTCAATTGTGTTTCTCACATCAAGACTCTGCTTTTCTTTTGATCAAAGCTGTAAAATAAGCCAAAATGACTACAAAGGAAGTTGTGACTGCTAGCATTTTGATAAAGATTAGAGGTACTATTGAATTTAAGAAATAACTTAAAAATTATTAAATTATTATTAAAAACGTAAAAACGAATTTGAATCCCTGTCTGCCCACCACTCAGGTCCCCGAGGAAACACGTTTACTACAACAACAAATAACAAATATTTATTTTTTCTTATTATGTCTACTATATTAGAAGTGACTATGGGGTGTTATAATGTTAAAATAAAAAATAGAAGGTTGTAAACCGGTTTTCTATGCTCTAGCTATGAAAATATTTCATTTCTGGAATCATACTTAGCGGACATTAACTTATCATGGCCGTGCCTTTAATAATAATTAATAACACAACAAGACGCTACCTGGATGTATGCAAACTGAGGCAAAATCTTGGCATACATTTATGATAACCAGGGCGTATGTTTGAAACAGTTTCTGGCAAGATAAGTCATTTAACCACTTAGTCCCTGCCCTTAAAATATATCCACAAATGTTTTCTCTTAGTTTACAATGCGGATGTACATATACGCAGTACTACAGTATATTTCCATTGTACCAAATCTTTACAATGCATTTATGTGTGTGTTCTATCTGCTGTCTATCCGGAAGCAAGGAATTGATGATGTTCTTCAGCTCTGGTTGCTGTGTCAGGGATATGTCGGGTCTTGTGGTGAAGTCTTGACACTGAGCCCAGCGGCACCTTAGGAGTCCTGGATGTTGTTTTGTGGCCTGTCAGGCTCACTTTTTTTATTTCTCATTGTTGACATACAAACCCTGATGTAGTACTGCGACTCTATGTGTTTGTGTACCGCATGTTTAAGTACCAAAAATGTAGGCTACAAAATTGCCCGGTATTGGTAATAATTCCTAAGTTCTACATTCCAACTTTGTGTCATTAATACATTATTGAAAAAAAGAGGATTTAAAGCAAAAAGTAACTCTGGCTGGCATGATTGCTTCCAACAATGTTTGAGCCAAGGTGGCCTCGGTGAGACATTGAACACAGCAAAGTAGACTCTTAGCTTTCTAACAAGTCTGGGCTGATCAATGCTTGTACGGTGCATACACACAACGTGCTCTCAGGCGATCATTTCCACATCAGAGAGGAGACGTACTTCATCCAACTGAAAACTACACATGACCTCATTTGTCAACTAAATCTCCCGTTTGGGCTCAGAAGTTTACATCACCTTTACAGCTCTTAATGATTTATTTGAAGCATATTTCATGGTGATCAGATTTGATTGCCAGAACAACAGACTTTTATTGCAGGTGTGATTGATCTCACAACAGGCAGAATGGTCCCGAACAAGGACTATTGTTGTGTACGTAACCCACGGCAAGCTAAAACTAAACTCTGAACCCCTAAAGTCACTTCCTTTTCATGCCTCAGTCATCTTACATTAACATTAACACACACAAGTACAATAACATTATTATATTGTTATTATATTGCATTGATAGGACTATAGCCACCACAGGGAGTACGGTACAGAAGAGGAAGAAAAACAACAATAAACTCTCCCAATACTGGCATGTGTGAGCCGATGTTATCATTTCTACCGCTTATCCTCACGAGGGTCGCGGGCGGTGCTGTAGCCTATCCCAGCTGTCTTCGGGGGAAAGGCGGGGTACACCCTGGACTCCGGTTTCCTCCCACATTCCAAAAACATGCTAGGTTAATTGGCAACTCCAAATTGTCCATAGGTATGAATGTGAGTGTGAATGGTTGTTTGTCTATATGTGCCCTGTGATTGGCTGGCCACCAGTCCAGGGTGTACCCCGCCTCTCGCCCGAAGACAGCTGGGATAGGCTCCAGCACCCCCGCGACCCTCGTAGAAAAGGAATGAATGAATAAATTGAACAATACATTATATAGGCATCATATATTCATTGCATCAGTTGAAGGCCCAATTCTGGATCACCGAAGTCAGTATCGTGTATGGCACCCTCTGGTGTGACGCAACTGTTGGACTGCGGCCGCTTCTGGATCACACCTTCTCACCTGGCAATCCAGAATATCTCATAGATGTTCTACAGGGTTTAAATCTGGGGAATACACAGGCCAATCAAGACACTGAACATTATTCTGCTGCAGGTAGTCCTGACAGACTCTGACGTCACTGCCCGCGGCAAAGTATGCGGTGACGTCACACGAGTGTGACATCAGAAACAACATGGGTGCCCTCAGAGCTGTGTTGGATGTAGCTATTGTTCAAGTGCTTGTGCTCCAATTTCCCTCAAATAATCGTTCAACGTCCAAGGCATCTTCCTCGTAACAGGCTCTGACGCCGGTTTTGGGTCAGACCGGGTTGCACTGCAAGCTGGTGGGAGAACTTTGAGATGGAATTTGTCCTCCCGGAGGCATGATGTAACAATTTCCGAATGTCACGGTCCTTGTTATTGTTGTTGTCAGTGTTATTAGCATTTATGCGGTTATGTGGGGATGCATTTTTTTTTAAATACAAGGTTGTGTGGACACCATTTTTCTCATAAATATGCATTTTTAAAAATACCCTGCCACGTGTGGACAAGGCCTTAACCCTTAGATGCACGAGTGACTGGACCCTACACTCTTCCATAAGTGGGTCAAAAATGACCCATACTAGAATCAATGCGTTTTTATGCCAATTTTGCCATTTTGGTTAGGAATAATCACTTGTATGATATTCAGTATTATATTTAGGACCACACAAGAATGATTTCATGTTAGAAACATCTTAATTTTTCACTTTTTTCCATCTTTGAAGAAAATGACCCCGTACAACAATAGAAAATGGATCCATTGTGTGTTGCATAAAGGTAAGTTAAAAATGTGAACGGCATGATATCAAAAATATGTTTTTTGAGGAATACTTGGAATATGAAATTATAAAAAAAATTTCATTCGGAAGATATTTCAAGAAAACAACCTGACCGGGTCATGTTTGACCTACTTACGGAAGGTTGGGGTACTAACACAAAAACAAAAAAATCTTCAAATCTATAAAAGATAATTTAAAAATGTGAATGGCAAGATATCAAAAATATGTTTTTTTAGGAATACCTGGAATATGAAATTATAAAATTTTTTCATTACAAAGATATTTCAAGAAAACAACCTGACCGGGTCATTTTTGACCCACTTGTGCATCTAAGGGTTAATGAGCAACCTCGAGTAACATCAAAACACCGCAAAAAAGGAGTCAGTGCCTCACCAGCCACGGACATCACTGCACGTCACTGGCACGCACATCTGTAGCGCTTCAGCTGGGGTTGTCATCAGCGTGACAATTCTATTGGGACATCCACCATTAATTAAAGCAAGATGTTCATTTCCAACTCTTTAATGATCCGAATATGCGCACCTGCATGTTTGCACCGACATACATCTGTTTGTGTCATGATCAATCCACTCTGTCACATGGAGCACCCATCACACACACACACACACACACACACACACAGCTGTGCCCTATCGGCCATCAAACTTAAGGACATAATTACCAAGACTGCTTGTGACATTCCTTTTAGCACTGGGGGAGGGCATTCCCTACCATTCTTCCTCCTTTCTCTTTCCATACATTTTTTTTAAAAATTGCATCTCATATGAATATCAAAGGTAACGAAACCCTGCACATCACCCTAAAACCAGTTCTCACCAGTGGAGCGTGAGGCAGGGAGGACTATAAGTATTATTGCAGACCTGCCAACATGTCTGAATTTGTCGTACTCAGCCTGCAGTTTGAATATACTTAAGATTAATAGCATGGGACGTAGATGGATCGGTCCATGAGCATGATTATAGGTTATTATATTTCACATTTACTTTTTATCGGTCATTTGTTCTCAATCAGAAATCACTCCACACTCTTTATTGCTCTCTGGTTCTACCATATCTTACTTATTGTGTGGAAATATGGGCTTATAACTATAAAAGCAATCTTCACTCGCTAAATGTACTGCAAAAAAGATCAGTAAGGATAATTCATAATGCCGCCTACAGAGAACATACTAACTCCTTATTTGTAAAATCACAAATACTTCAACTTGCTGATATAGTTCATCTTCAAACAGCTAAAATAATGCATAA
Organism: Doryrhamphus excisus; assembly: GCF_030265055.1. Classification (NCBI taxonomy): domain Eukaryota; kingdom Metazoa; phylum Chordata; class Actinopteri; order Syngnathiformes; family Syngnathidae; genus Doryrhamphus; species Doryrhamphus excisus. Next base: position 5,923,065 of record NC_080472.1, on the reverse strand, counting down.
GGCTAAAAATAAGCAATTAGCTAAAATGTCATCCAATACTTCTCTACAAGAGAGGAGAAATATGATCTCAGGGAAGAAGTACATTTGAAACACTTCTATGCTAGGACTATGTTATGCTAGCCATAGCATTTCAGTATGTGGAATCAAACTATGGAATGGATTGAGTAAGGAAGTCAAACAATGCACAACGATGAGCCAATTCAAGAAACAATACAAGCAGTTGATGTTTGCTAAATACAAGGATGAAGAGTCTTGAACCAGCCATGATGTGCTATATATATCACTATATTGACACTTACTATGGTACCCATTATGGCATTGGATGCTCATATCACCTCCTACTTTGGTACGTGACAAAAATAAAATTACAAAAAATAAATAAAAACTTAAACTATATTAGGAAAGCAGGAAGTGAACAAATGTAACAGTTACTGATTGTAAAAGTACCAGATGGAGGGGTAGGATTTAATAAGCTTTGCTTCTTCCTACTCCTTTTGGACATGTGGAACTGGGAACTGATTATGTGATGCATTTAATTGTAATCTGATGCATGTTCAAATGAAATAAAACCATTACCATTTATCCGTAAAGGGCCACCACTGGGTCCAGATCCGAGAGATGGCTGCTATATAGGTATAAGGTGTAGGTTGCTTTATAAGGTTGCTTTTCCCACTTTTCTGACTTCTAAATGTAGTAATAATGTTGTATTCTCATGTTAAACAATGCCAAAGATTCTGATAATGAGGTTTACGCATTTGGAAGTGAGCCCTGAAAGAAGTTTGGGCTGGCTCAAACCACTCGGTTTCAAAAGGCGTGGTAAAATTGTCCCTTTGTGATGTCACAGAGACACTTCCTTATATGGTTCATAGTTAGGAAGCACTTTGGGTGTGTGACCAATCACAGTGGAGTGGGCAAGCTTGGAGGTGGGCCGTGGGTGGAATAAATCAAAACAGACCGGACAGCTGGAATAGGTGCAGTTATTGTGTGTCGCTGCTCTACAGGAGACCACAACTCAATACGAAGGGTCGAAAAATGAGCATAATAGGTCCCCTTTATAGACAATCCATCTAAATTAATTTTCTTCTTGTTTGGCTAAATGGTCCCACCACTAAGGTGAGGGGTGGAGTGATGGAATCACAAAAGCATGCGGAGATAAATGTGACTGAGACGGATCCAGACACTTCCAGATGCCCGGGCGTTGAGGGGCAAAGGACTGTAGCAGAGCCACCCTCCCAGGGGACGTGACTCACCTGGAAGAAGGGCCAAGCACTGCCAGATGTGGAGGAAGCCGTTTGGGTCCCTCACGCCAAGCCTGTCTAACACTGTCTCAATTGTGCGGCGGCATATGCTTCCAGTCAAGGGTGAAAAATGCAGGCACCAGCACATGCCAGAGTCTTTCAAGCATAGCCCAGCAGTCAGCCTCCAGCCGTACACCCACTCGCATCCAGACAGAGCAGATCCTCCCAGTTGAGCAGTCAGCGTCGTGCAGACATGTCACCACACAGCAAGTCAAGGCTAGTTCAATTGTAAAGATGCTGGAAGGGACCAGGTCCAGACACCCGATGCTACTCGCACACAGTGAGAAGATTGCAGCACACCTCACTACTCAAACATTTAGGTTGGTCTTTATGAAGAAAGTATATACGAATATAATGTATATATTTAACACAGAAGAAGACGGAGCCCATTCAAGTTCAATGAGGATGGATATAGCTTGCATCAAAGCGAACTCATTGAAAACATTGGCGATGCTGTTTGTAAAATACTACTAACTGAAATCAAAGATGTGTGACGCAACATACTGAATATGTAGTTGCCAACATCTGAAAAAATAAATATTGTCTTCATCCTTACTGGTATAGGAGTATTTTTTTTTATTTAATTGGAAGCATGTGTTGGAGTGATATGAATGCATGGGAAGCAAATTCCATCCAACCATTCGGTTTCTACCGCTTATCCTCACTAAGGTCGCGGGTATGCTGGAGCCTATCCCAGCTGTCGAAGATAGAATATGTCTGTCAAAGACAGAATATGACCAAAATTTCTTTACAAGGAAATAAAAATATTTAGAAAACCTTTAATGTTGTACAGTTATGAGAAATATCTTTCATTTTTACAAGATGAAAGTCAAAGTTAAAAAAATTGTGTACTGTGAAAAAAAGTCATCGTTTCTACGACAAATCACTGAAATTGTATGAAAAGTCCAAATATTATGCAAAAAATTAATCTTACATGAAATTATTACAATTTTACAAGAAGAAAGTCTTCACATTGAAAGAAAAAGTTGCTCTTGATAATATTCATGATAATTTCGAATAAAACACGACAGAAAGAAGAAGAATGTGTCATTAATACTAAAAATGTCTAATTTTACCAAATAAATACTATGCAGTATTATGAAGAAGTTTGAATTTTACTAGAAAAAAAGTGGGGATTTTACATGAAAGACTAATAATCTTATGAGAAAATACAGCATTGCTATGACAACAATAGAAAATAGCAATAGCAATAGAAAGACACCAATCATTCATTCATTCATTTTCTACCACTTTTCCTCACGAGGGGCACGGGGTATGCTGGAGCCTATCCCAGCTGTCTTCAGGCGAGAGGCGGGGTACACCCTGGACTGGTGGCCAGCCAATCACAGGGCACATATAGACAAACAACCATTCACACTCACATTCATACCTATGGACAATTTGGAGTGGCCAATTAACCTAGCATGTTTTTGGAATGTGGGAGGAAACCGGAGTACGCAATACAGTAGTGAGTAGCTTGCTGTTTGCTTGCTATCCTTCAGAAGCCAATCGGGACGCAGAAGACTAACTCAACTTCTTCTTAAAGGGCCAGGCACAGCTTGATTGTAAATGAAAATATTGTTTTTTTTCAAGAGAGATAGAGTGAGGAAACAATGTAGTTGACACTCGATGGAAGAATTACAATTGTTAAATTGAGCTAAAATCAGTTTTCATGTGTAAAAAAAATTAGCTATTACCCAACACACACATTTTGGGGAAGCCATAGCCTGGGATGGTCACATGACAACCACTCCTAAATGAGTTCAGGTTAGCACAAAGCTGTTCCACATAAAAAGTGCCTAAAATTTAAATGAGGCCTATTATGCTAATTTCCGTCCTTTTGTATTGAGTTGTGGACTCCTATAGAGCAGCTACACACAATAACCAGAACCGAAAGCTTTCTAGATCTTCCAGAATCTGTACCCATTCCAGCTGTATTTCCTTGGATTTCCAAAATGGCCTCTTTAGGCTTGTACCCGAGCACGCCCGTATACGGATGAGCCGGTGACTTCTCACTGTGTGACATCACAGTGGCTCACTTCCAAATGTGCAGACCTCATGATCTGAAACGTTGGCATCGTTTAACATGATAACAACATTTCTAGGTCAGAAAAGTGGAAAAAGCACAATAGATCCCCATTAAAAGAAACACACACAATGTCATTTGGCCCACGTGCAGCTGGTGAGCACACATCCTTTTCATACAACAAATCTCATCCAAATCCTCTTCACCTGGAGCAACACACACAGATGGCTACCTCCAGCCCGTAAAAGTCCAAGGGCCTTGTGCAGGAATGTGCATGTTGCACAATGACCTCATTGTACCGTGATAGGGCTTGTCTGAGCCGGGCTCTGTGGCGCAGTCACACCTGTTCCACCTATGCCACGGGGCTGACACAGCCACAGATACATCAATCAGCATTTACTGCACACACCCGTTGTCGCAAGTTGCGTTTAGCCATCGTGGCCATGAATGGCATATTCATTTTGCTCCCTTAATCATTGATTTTTACCAGGCTGGAGTGGCTGGAGTGACATTAACGTTGAAAATGTACACCATTTATTATTATATTATACCTCAGTTTGCCTGATTTTTCCGGTTAGACTTTTTTTTGCATGTTCTTAATGTAATGTTAGCATGCAGTTAGCTTTCTGACACATGGAAACAGGAAGTGGAAGTCAGTTCCGTCACCCGTCTATGATGTGGTTGACTCTGTATAGTGGTTAAAAATTGCTGGAATTAATATTTTGCACAGGCTGCATGTCTAGTGGTTAGCGTGCAGACCTCACAGCTAGGAGACCCGAGTTCAATTCCACCCTCGGCCATCTCTGTGTGGAGTTTGCATGTTCTCCCTGTGCATTTGTGTGTTTTTTCCGGGTACTCCGGTTTCCTCCCACATTCCAAAAACATGCTAGGTTAATTGGCCACTCCAAATTGTCCATAGGTATGAATGTGAGTGTGAATGGTTGTTTGTCTATATGTGCCCTGTGATTGGCTGGCCACCAGTCCAGGGTGTACCCCGCCTCTCGCCAGAAGACAGCTGGGATAGGCTCCAGCACCCCCGCGACCCTCGTGAGGAAAAAGCGGTGGAAAATGAATGAATGAATATTTTGCACAGGTTGCATGTCTAGTGGTTAGCGTGCAGACCTCACAGCTAGGAGACCCGAGTTCAATTCCACACTCGGCCATCTCTGTGTGGCGTTTGCATGTTCTCCCCGTGCATTTGTGTGTTTTCTCCGGGTACTCCGGTTTCCTCCCACATTCCAAAAACATGCTAGGTTAATTGGCGATTCCAAATTGTCCATAGGTATGAATGTGAGTGTGAATGGTTGTTTGTTTATATGTGCCCTGTGATTGGCTGGCCACCAGTCCAGGGTGTACCCCGCCTCTTGCCAGAAGACAGCTGGGATAGGCTCCAGCAACCCTTTTGAGGAAAGTCGGTAGAAAATGAATGAATGAATGAATATTATTGCACAGTTAGATCTGAAAGAGACTTTGTGTCGAGCTTCAAAATGCAAAATGAAGAAACGGGAGTGAGACAAAGTAAGAAATGTATTGCAAGTGAACACGGCTGTTGATCAGCTGATCAAAAGTTCAAGACCACAACCTCTAAAAAGCCAAAATCTTAGCCAACAACAATACCTATAGGAACGGTACACCAATGCAGGCCAGCAGCTGGAAGCTAATGACCAACAGAAGGGCAGCAAGGAAGTCGTGTCAGAGACAGGAGTACTCAGGTATACACAAGGAGGAATAATCTGACAAATTCCATCCCAAGTCAATTGACAAAACTCAACGCAACCCCCCTCAGACCCCTCCAAGAACCAAGAACTTGCTATAAATCCTATCAATGCAATTCCCATGTTTTGTCCAGACCTTATTTGAAGCCCCCGTCTGGAGCCAAGATACTTTAGCTAGTGGCTGTTGTGTCATTTGAGCCAGTGACTCTCTGATGTCATTGGTCCCTGTGTGCTGGAAGAGCACTTCCAGAAATCTTCCGACGCAGTGATCCAGTGGGCTAAAGTGGGAAATGACTGCTGATTGTCACATCATCACCACTCTGAGAGGAACCAATCGATACCCATCTTGTCCACGTCTATGTGTGAGAGCTGCTGCTGATACTGCACACCATCAGTCAACACAGAGCTTAGGTCTTCGTCTTCATCAGACAGTGGTGACTCCGAGTTATGAATCATTCAAATCAGCTTTGTTTATTGTTACGGTAATATTTCCTTACTGTATCACAGGCTGCATCCTATCATGCTTTTATTTTGGACAGACCTATTTCCATCTGGCATTTCCCTTCCTATAACAGGCCGCACTTTGCGGTCATGACTTTGTTAATTTTTGACAAACTGTGACGAGGCTTGGGGTCTTCTGTCTTCTGTTTTTGTTTTGGGGTCTTTTCAGGCCGCTTGCTTTGGTGACTGATACTGATACTACTTCCTTCCTTTTGCTCATCACTAGCTTCCATTTATTCCGAGGCTTGGTCTCCATTAGTGCACTTTGTGTACTGTATAAGTGCACACTAAGAAGTACAGTATCCGGATGCTGCACTGAAAATTGTGTGTGCAGCTGACTCTAACAACCCTCAAAGTTGCCATCTTGGCTACACAGTGGGAGGGGTCTATTAAAAATGGACAATTTAGAGTCGCCAATTAACCTAACATGGATGTTTTTGGCATGTGGGAGGAAACCGGTGTTTCGGCCTGTTGCGAGTCAGCTCCCTAAGGCTAGCTTCACTAGCCACGTTTACATGAGGAGTTTTTCTCTTTCCAAATGGAATCTTTCCGAATTACCTTTCCGAAAGCAATGGTATACATGGAAAGGAATATTCCAATGGCGTGTCTCCATGCGCCGCTATAATCAACCAGAATAGTCAATGGGGCATGCCCAGTAAAGCGTAAACACCAACATCACGTGATACCGACTTCCTCCAGTTTTTCTTTCACTTGTTGGAATAACTCCGTATTGCCAGTTTTTCCTTCGTCCATTGTTGAAATTTAGTTTGAATCAAAAACAAACTTTCCGCAGCAGTCCAGTGCTGATTGCTCGCCTCCATTTTTTTAAATCGAAGAACGTGTGGAGCTGCGTGTTACGTCATATCTCAGCATTCGCTGAAAGAACGCACCCGGGAACAGGAAAAGATAAAATTCAATCTTGCTAATATTTTATAATTAAGCTCGGCACATGTTTTATATAGAAATGTATTTTCCTTTTGAATAAAAGTGGACTTATGAATGGCGTATAGAAGGGTTTAGATTCTGTTCCACAGATGGCGCTAATGCACACCAAAGCTGCTTGCCAACCGCCAATAAACAACAGAAGAAGAAAAACACCAGGAAGAAGAACGCAGTCTGACAACGTTCCAAGATACCTCAATCGGATTGGGGAAAGGAATATTCCACCCCTGGGAATCCCATTATATATTCATTCGGATTGGCACTTTTCTTTCAGAATGAGGTGTATTCAAAGGTTCGATTATTTCTGTTTCAGCAAATAACCTGAATGGAATTGGAATATTTGGGTCCATGTATACGTGACTAATGTCGGGGGCTCTGGGTAGTCTCCAAAATACATGTGAAGTGAATTCCTGACATAATATATAACTAAATTAAACGTTTATTGTTAATATGGCTTTAGTTACAAAGCACTTATGACATCATTTCTTATTCAAATGTATTATGTGTACATGTCCAATAATTTACAGTAAACAACACATCAGCAAAACATGACACAACCAAATATAAAGAAAAAAGAAAAAAGCATCATCCAGATAAGAGTTTTTAGTAGTGTTTAGTGAAGAATGTCATTCAGAAACACAAAGTGCCTCAGCTTTTGTTTCCTGCTGCTCATTTTCCTCACCTTTCCAGATTGTGTGTGTGTGTAGGTGTCTGCGTGTGTGGGTGTGTGCATGTGTGTGTATAGCCCTCCTGCTTAGTGTCCACACTTAGCCACCACACACTTTCACCAATCATAGAAACTTGGCTTAAATGTGCACAAACTCCGCCCAGTGAAGTATTATTTGATAATGTCATTGGATAAACATACTGTAGTTCATTCACTATTGCGGAGAATTATTCAAAACCCTTTTGAAAGAAGCAGAGGATGTGGAGCAGTGCTTTGGGTAGGTTCAATAGCCTTAAAAAGTCCAAAATCCTGATAGGTGTTTTGGGGACAGGCTTAAGCCGCACTTTTGAAGTCCACCAGGACGGGCCATCAGCAGGCCATCCAAGCTCCTGTGATGAGTTCCAGACTGACCCATCCTGAACCCCATAAAGATTTTCACTTCAAAAGCTGGCCAGCTTAACATGTCACTGATGAGCGCTATCTATACATCACTGCTGGAGTGAGCCTTGGCATTTTTGGTCTGGTTAAAACTAAGTCTGGTTAGTTTGGGCAAGTGTGAATGCAGTCTGCCAAATCCTGGACCGGATCGAGGAGGTGCACCGACCATTACATTAGCGTTACATTACAATCCCTTAATAACAGACCTTACTTGCTACCACTTCTCTCTCATTTCAATTGGGTTTCTCACATTGTTTATCAAATCATTCTTTATTTTGCTATGTTTTACTATGTTTATTTTACTAGTTACTATGGTACACATAATGTCATTGTATGGCCATATCACCTCGTACTTAGGTATGAGGTACATTATTTAAAAAAAAACTTAAACTGTATTATGGAAAGCAGGAAGTGAACAAATGAAACAGTTACTGATTGTAAAAGTAAACTGTACTATGGAAAGCAGGAAGTGAACAAATGTAACAGTTACTGATTGTAAAAGTACCAGATGGAGGGGTAGGATTTAATAAGCTTTGCTTCTTCCTACTCCTTTTGGACATGTGGAACTGGCAACTAATTATGTGATGCATTCAATTGTAATCTGATGCATGTTCAAATGAAATAAAACCGTTACCATTACCATTTTGCACCTATACCCAATGGAAAAAAAGCACTAGACTGGGTCAGTAATGTGCAGTGTATTTGAATGCCTCATCAGCACAGGGCCCATGTTTTTTTATTAGAAGTAAGAAAAGTGACAGAAAGGAAATTGGTCATCATTCTACTACTAATAAACCACATAAAGATGATTAAAGGTATCTGTCTGGAATCCGTCTATAGTGTCCCAAGTCTAAAAGAAGCACTATTCAGTTTTCATAGAGACTGAGTCACCAATGTCTGGCTCCTTTGTTTGGCTGTAGGATAACCGAGACAGGGTACAAAAACCTGAGATCATAGTCAACATAATTCATTGGTTTATTCATCTTATAATAAGTCACCTTAATACTCCTATTGCCCAATATAGCAGAAATAACGTGTTTTGCTGTAAATGTGTTGCTGGGGGGGGCTGACTGGCGGCCGGACAGAAAGTGACATCAGGCGATCAGAGTTGAGTTTTAGGTCTCCTGGGTTTAGATGGGCTGTGTAGGATTACTGTGCCCGTTGTTAGATCATTCAAACCTGCATTAAAAGCCTGTTATTCCTGCTATCAAGTGTTCCTGCTACCCAACATTACAGAAACATTACTGACACCGAGTGAGCAGTGTAGAATACTACATACCACCACGTCTTCGAATGTGATCTGTATTTGCTTGGTATTGGATGGTTTGCCAATGGATGGTATCACCCGCTCCTTGTGCCTTGTATGAAAGGAAGTTTCTTCTTATGAAGTAACATTAGCCAAGGTTCCTAATGAACTATGTAGATCTAAACCAGCGTGGATAGACCATTCCTCTTAGATGCTCATCTTTCTCAACAGGGAAACCGCTGCAGGAAAGTCAAGCTATAGGAGAAGAAGAGTCAGGCTGACCAGCTGACAACTTTCATCTGTGATGGCACAGCCTCTCTCTATCTCTGGGCTAGCGGAATACTAATCAGGCCTGTCCAGCCCATTATTATAAGCACAGTCACACCCTGACTCTCCTAAACACACCCTGCAGGATTGTGCGACGTTGCAATCGCACCATTTCATGCAAATCCAACCAACCCCACAAATTACACAACTGGCAACTTCCAATAGCCACAACTTCCCCACACAATTTGTCTGTTAGATTGATGTAAAGTGAATGCTAGCACAGTCACCATTCAGCATTCTGGCCCTTTGCTTCTTTATTATTTCTCTGAAAATAGACAATTTTATTTTTACATGGAATACATCACATTAAAAGGTACCTATTATGTTCATTTTTCGACCCTTTGTATTGAATTGTGGATTCCTATAGAGCAAGGCTTTATAGTTCTTCCAGAATCTGCACCTATTCCAACCAAAACGGTCTGTTTTAATTGATTCCACCCACGGCCCTCCTCATTGCAGTCATTGTTTTTTCCACACTAAAATGTGCGCAAAACTCTGAAAAACCTGCCTGTGAAGTTGTATGTGCACTGTGCGCATGTCAGCCGGCTTACCACTGCACAGGCTGCGCTTCGCCTGCGCCAACAATCGACCAGGTTGGAGCTAGCAAACTTTCACCGCTGCACCAAGCTGAAAATGTGGACACCTTCCCTGGTGTGACGCCACACCCATCTCGGCACAGTGTAGTCTACCAAATAACCAAATTGGCTGGTCTACTGACAATGTGGCCTACATGCTAACCACTTGGTCACTGTGCGGCCAAAAATATACAGTGGTATGAAAAAATTTGGGCACCCCTGATCATTTTCAAGATTTTTCTTTATACATGTTGGGGTCAGCCATTTCAGTGAAATATTTCAAAATAGCAGATCAATACAGTTATAGATGGGCAGTGAAATGAGAGATGTTTTGGAAAAAAATACCTTCAACCTTCAGCCGGAATCTAGAGCCTCATTGGTAGCTATTGGAAAAATTGAATTGTAAAAAAGCCCAAATTTAGGCACCTGCCTACTTTTGTTGTTGTACATCCTATAAACTTCATTTCACTTCCTATTTATCACTGTGTTGGTCTGCTATATGATATATTTCACTGAGATGGCTGATCCCAACAACAAGTAATTTATAAAGGAAAATCTTGAAAATTGTGCCCAAACTTTTTTATACCACTGTACTATACTATTACTATACAAATATACATAAATATTCCAAGCATAAAAATATGGACTGTTCATATAAGGTGAAAAACATCCAAAATCATTGTATACATTTGACAGTATATACAGTATACTAGAAAAAAAACATGCAGTGTTGACATAGCAACTCCCTTCTGGAGGCTGGTACGGGAAGGACTGAAAGAGCTGCCACAGGCTGACTCGGGCTCGGCCCCATCACCCTCCCTTTATGCTAAAGCACCAGATGTGTTATCTGATCAACCCCCTCCACAAACCACGGACACACACACACACACACAAGTCCCATCACTTACACTGACATCCCTAATGCCTCAAACTCCACTCAAATATTCACTTTGGCTGCTACCCTTGCTGTGCTAAAGCTGCAGGGATAGCATCCTGCTAACAATAAATCTGTATACTGGACTGCAATTATGTACAAAATGTGGTACCCAATTTACTATAGCACCAACAATCCTTTTCTAAAAAACAGCAATGCTTGCTACATGCTGCTGCCCCGTTCTGTTAGACTTGAGTATTGCACCTATGAACCCTTGGCCTTGAGAGGCTTGCTACATAAAGATAAACTCATATAAAGATGTTGTTCAATGAGTTTTAGAGGTAGAGGCATGATTGGAGCGTTGGAAGGACTAAGTGTCTAAGTTCATGATTTGTTTTGATGATTCATGACATACAGACGCTTCTTTGTTAGAAAGAAAAACCTACAATTGTCTGAAGCTGAAAAATCTGCAGTAATTTTACAAGAAAAAAGACGAGAAAGAGAAAAAAACAGAAAAAAAATCTTAATTTTATTGCAGGGCTGCACGGCGGTGGAGTGGTTACCAGGCAGACCTCACAGCTAGGAGACCTGGGTTCAATCCCACCCCCATCTCTGTTTGGAGTTTGCATGTTCTCCCCGTGCATGCGTGGGTTTTCTCCGGGTACTCCGGTTTCCTCCCACATTCCAAAAACATGCTAGGTTAATTGGCCACTCCAAATTGTCCATAGGTATGAATGTGAGTGTGAATGGTTGTTTGTCTATATGTGCCCTGGGATTGGCTGGCCACCAGTCCAGGGTGTACCCCGCCTCTCGCCCGAAGACAGCTGGGATAGGCTCCAGCACCCCCGCGACCCTTGTGAGGATAAGCGGTAGAAAATGAATGAATGAATGAATGAATGTTAATTTGACATTGTTAGCATTGTTATAGTATGCTATATTATATCCCCATGGCTGTTGTCTTGGGAAAAGGGACACATGACACAAAAGGGCATGCCTCCCACTCATTTGGCTGTTGGCAGGTGCGTCATTTGACACCGGGGATGGGGGGGGGGCATGGCCCCTGCAATCATCAGATCCAGCCAACATAATCCCCTGAAAAATATACGTTATCTTGCATTAACATCTTGTTGACACCGACAGCTAATAATAAAATAGCTGAAAATAGCTAAAATAGTTGTTGTTACCCAGTTGTTGGATAGCCAGTGTCCTGTGAGCAAGCGCGTAATTTGCACGGTAGATACGAGGGTCATGACCCAAAAATCCGATCCAGTTTATACAACCCTCCAAATATAAACTATTTAAATGTAAATTATTTGATAAATAAATAAACAGGCAAAGATTTTAACTGCCCCCAATGGCGGACCCAAAGTTACGCCCCAGGCTGTTGGGTTGGGGGGGTGGTTGGTGGACTATGGTCGGGACGCTTCCTGCGATGACATTCATTTTGTTGCTGGCTGTTAACCAGCGTGTTACTTTCAACTTTCACCACACTGGTGACCCCAACGTGATGTCACAGAGTGGACAGCCACTTGTGCCACACTAAGACCCCCATTAAACTGTCCCAGTCCCTAATAGAATTTCCCCATGGGGATGAATAAAGTATCTACCTAACTACCTAATAGGAGGTCTGATCAGGTCGTGTGGACTTGGTTGGTCTTCTGCCTCCATCAACGGTTTTATGCAGCTGCTAACAATTGGCTCGGACCACTAGAGGCCAGATTGATGGTGCTGGGTGTGCAAGCTCACCGCATTACAGCGTACCACCCTTAGTTCTTTTGAAGCACAATTTAAAAACTATCAATGATTTTTGCTCATTATGAATATATTTCCCTGCATTATTACTTGTGTCACTATATTTCACTGATTCTTGGGGGTGTTTTTTTTTTCTCTTTCTTCAACCACGTGTGTATGCCGGTCTTGGACAGTCCATGTTTTTCATATTTAAGATTGTTTTCTGTTTGTCTAAAATGACTTTGGTTGAGCTTTTAGCTGATTTTCTTGCAGTTACATGGATGTATAGCATGTGTATGTTGATAAAAGTCTTATAGCAGTTACCATAGCAACACTAATGTGACCACGCTGACCCCTTTACTGATGTCCGGTACTTTGAAAAGCATCACGTGAAAGTTCAAAGTTCATACTGGGTTGCTCACGGTCAGTGTATACAGTATTTGATGTACATTACATCATTACATATTGGAGTGGCCTTTTATTGTGGCCAACCTGTGCAATAGTCTTGATACAAATGCGATATGAATGCGTTCATGAATTTTGAATGCTCATATACTCAGGTTTGTGCAGAAGGTTGCAGCAAAACTGGATGGATGGATGGATGAACGGATGGATGGACGGATGCGTGGGTGGGTGGGTGGATGAATGAATGGATGGATGGATGGATGTATGGATGGGTGGGTGGGTGGGTGGATGAATGGATGGATAGATGGATGGATCGATGGGTGGGTGGATGAATGGATGGATGGATGGATGGATGGATGGATGGGTGGGTGGGTGGATGAATGGATGGATGGATGGATGTGAAATAGAATAAGTGAAATATTCCGGAATGCTTACCTCTTCTGTGTTAACATGCTCTATACTTGACTGTGGGACAGTCCTCATTTTGGGTCAAGGTCAGGTTAGATAGTTAATCCTTCTCAAGGTGAGGGAAGTCACCAGCTCAGCCCCCACATTTGTAGGTCCTCTGAGGATAATTGGAGCCTCTGAGACATTGGGAGAGCAAATATGTACAAGTTGACTCTGCACTGTGCACCTATCTCCAATCCCATCATTCCACCTGAGCGGAGAAATCAGTAAAGAGGTGAACACAGCTGGGTTTTATTTTTTTTTTAAACGTGGTCCCGATTTCCTTGATGAGGCGCAGGACTTCCAGCCTCATGTCATATTTTGTACGTCAAAGGAGATCAGCAAACCAGCCTGAAAGTCAGATGACACCAAGACCATGCAGTGTTACTTAACCCCCTCATGACTGGCTTTTTGGACAATTATATCATATACCCGACAGTTACTGCAACCCCTTCAAACACGCAGTATTTCATCCCTTTCTATTTGTGACCTTTTTTAAATTAATACACTGACCAATTAGATGCTAATTACAGTACCTACTTACTAGAGTTGGGCAATACTGCAAATTTTGTTATTGATCCAATACTAAGTATGGGTACCAATACTTTTTACTTGAAATTTTTGTTTTAAATTTTCAATTTTTTCAGATTTTTTTTTATTATAATCAGGAAAAAACACAGAGTGAATAATGTTAGACAAACAAAAATTAAATTAAATGGGGAGAGAGGTTTTTCATATGAAAACCATAGCCCAGGGCCACACGGTGGCCTTACTTTACATTTTTTGGTCACTTTACCACTTTTTAGCTCCAGCAGCACATGGCCACAAAGAAGGGAATGCGCTTCCTGTCCCACAAATAACAAACCTCTAGCCCTCTGCTTCCCTTTACTCTCAAAGGAAGCCCCCCTTTCCTGTAGCCATCACTCCTAGCACCCCAAGGTCAGGCGTGTTCACACTCGGTCATTCGTACCATGATGGACTTGGGTTCGGTTCCCCCTTCTGTCTTTTGGCCCCAGCTGCTCTCACTTGTCCCGTGTCTTGTATTCTGCTGTATTCTAGGCGTGGGTGGATTGATCCAAATATCAATAGTGTCAGTAACAGATCAGTACAAGCAGCATGAGATTCATATGCTTCAATTCTTTTCTATTTATTTTCACAAATGTCTGTTTTTGTTGTGTTCTTCGTATTGTTTTATCATTAGTTTAGTTTTATAGTCTTGAACCAGTCATGACTCCAAATTGTCCATAGGTATGAATGTGAGTGTGAATGGTTGTTTGTCTATATGTGCCCTGTGATTGGCTGGTGACCAGCCCAGGGTGTACCCCGCCTCTCGCCCAAAGACAGCTGGGATAGGCTCCAGCACCCCCGACCCTCGTGAGGATAAGCAGTAGAAAATGAATGAATGAAGAATAAAATAACACCCCTATGGTCACCTATCTTTACACTTGTATTATCCTATATAGTAGACATATTCCATAAATGGGGAGCAGAATGGGCAAACAGGAAGTGACGTTGGCAGTTTGCTGTGGGTTACTAAATAATCAGGGAGATATGAATGAAGACATGAAGTGGATATTCTTATAACTTATGTTCTCACCTACTGTGTCCTTTTAAATATATTATGTTCCTGTGGGTCATAACATATGTAATGGAGCCTCACCAAAATTAAACTCGCTGGTATTTATAAACATGTGTAACCATGTGGCAATTGTAATTAGGCTCAAGAGGATCCCTTACATGAAAGTAAGTACTGACCAGTGTAGAATACTACTTATGTAGTGTAGTGGAATTATGTTTGAAAAACTGTGATAGAGGGAATCCGCTAAATTTAAAGTGCAAAGCAGCACAGGATCACGGTGCATGAAAATGTGACCATCATGTATCGGACCCCCTAACGAGTCACATCTATCTATTTTCCCCCCTGTTGGCAACCAAGTCGATAACATAGACATCTCATGCCAAGCCCTCCTTATTACACCTGCTAGCTTGCTGTCACTACACAATGAGTTTGGAATGAACGTGCACATATGTGAAAGAATTCCAGAAATCAAAATAACTTGGTGCCAAACAGTTTCAGGAAGTCCTGTTGGCAAGCATAGAGGTCAGGACTGTGCTCCCAACTCCTTTGACATCATCAACCAGCTCTTTGTCACAATTATCCTTCCAATGATCTCTTCCTAAATGATTGCTGATGGTCTTAGTCCATGAAGGTTTTGGCAGGTCTACAATCTTGACGTCGGCTCTTTGGTCTTGCCCATGGTGGAGAGGTTTCAATGTTTTCATGACTGTGTCATTTATCCACATAATGCGTTAGATTAGGACTACTTTCTTAAAGGGACAGGACTCATTTGGCAGGGGATGAAATACTTATATTCATAATATTTATAATATTTTTATGTTAATGAAAATTAGCAAAGATCATAAGGGGGTAAACTTTCCAAAACAGCATCTGATCAAATACTGTTACTTGTGCTTTATTTGGCCTTTCTTTCATGTAGGGTTGTCTGGACACAAGAGATTTATTTCCACATCAGCATCAGGGGAAATGGACCTGAAGGACTTCACCTGACAAGATGACCCCTGACCCCCTCCTCACCGTGGCTGCTTGGGGTCTCGTAATGTACCCAAAGGGTCTTCAGCAGTGTTCCCAAGGGAATTTGAAATGTATTTTTCAAAAGGGGGGAAATCAATAGGTCTAAAGAAACATGAGCCTGTGATATGTACGTTGCTTTAAGGCACAATGTGTGCAGACTTGCTCTTTGAGGACCTTTTTTGCTCCTAATCAGGATAGGATTGTGTGACGGCTGGTTATGTATTTGCTTCATTGGAAACAAAAGTGGTCATAAGCACAACGAGAAAGCAAAAACAATAATGCTGAACAAAATACAAGGCAACAAAACCACAAAGGACAGACAGAGCTATGGAAAATATGTAGAAATATAGAAAATATAAGAAAAAAAGAGAAAAATGGATGGGTGATGTTTCGCGGCCTATTTAAAAAATATATATTTAAGCAAAAATATTTTTTTTTCTGCCCAAATTTTTTAAAATGACTACATTAAGTAAAAACATTAAGTAAAATACAAATAAAATATGTAGTATCCTACACTGGCCACTAGGTGACTGTAATGTTACAGTACTGTTTGTTGAGACACAAAAGCAGCAGGCTTGCTTGCCAGAACAACAGGCTTTTATTGCAGCGTTGAATGATCAAACAACAGGCAAAATAATCCCTTGATTCATTCCAAGATGAAACTCAACTCTGAATCGCTGACATCACTTCCTGTGTGCCTACCACTCAGCTCCCCTGGCACCGGAACACATTTACAGCAACACACAAAAAACATCAATTTTTTGTGCCATTTCATTAGAGTGGCAGGGGTATGCTGGAGCCTATCCCAGCTGACTTTGGGTGAGTACACAGGGAAATCACACACACGAACAGGGAGAACATGCAAACTGCACACAGCAATGCCCAAACGGAGATTCATAGAGAGATGCACTATGCATTTTACTGTGTGATTATTTAATTTAGGGGTTGTTTGTCTATATGTGCCCTGTGATTGGCTGGCGACCAGTCCAGGGTGTACCCCGCCTCTTGCCCAAAGACAGCTGGCATAGGCTCCAGCCCCCCCGCGACCTTACTGAAAATGAATGAAGTCTACTTTCCAATAGTTCATGGATATAAAGTATGACTATGGTGATCGACCATTTCTTTGTCATTCTCTCAATGTCCGGGCAAAAGTATTTTATATCAAGACAAAAACGTCACAATACGTAAAATGTGTAACTCGGAAGACTTTGGAATGGGCAGATTATGCATTTCCCAGCATGCTTTGCTGTAGCTTAAATGACCAACATTTTTAGTTGTGTACAATTTAAATATTTTGACCTTTGGGCTGAATCTGGCACCTTTAAAAATGGTTGCGAATTTTGTCCTATATACCGGACAAATTGCTTTATTATGCAGATAAGTAAGCACTTTTTATGGGCTGGGTGAAACTGCATCATGGGCCGGATTTGACCTCTGGGCCTGAGTCATGAGACCAGATCCTTTCATGTGTTCTGAGATACCATCTTCATCGTTCATGAAGGTTGCAGCTTGGATCAGGCATGCCGACTACAGTGATTTGTCCAATCTATCAACATTTACCATGTTTGATTTCACTTTTTACTTTCACTTTTCATTGATGCACTGCAATCAGTACAGTCTGCTTCACACTTGAGGGACATCATGAAGTTCTGTTTCTTTCCTCAGTGTAGCGACTTAATTGGTTTTTCCTTTTCATTTTGTACAGCATTAATAACACTGGGGAACAATATTTTTTCAACTTTCTGTTGCATTGGATTTTTTAACTGATTCTGAATGATTTTTAGGCGCTGATTTCAAATCTGAAATTAGTTTTTGTCCATAAGCTCTAGTTTTCATGCAATTTGAGATAGATGAAATAGTCTAAATATATGAACTTACGTAACCCAAATCTATGCGTTTTGAGATTATATACATAGATTCCATTCCTGTTCCAGTTTTCAAAGGTTTGCCTTCATTAAACGATAAAGACATTGGACATGATACGAACGAGGAAGACAGTTGTGACAATGAATTGCCAGAAACTAGGTGGGAACAATCCGAGGAATGTTCTTCAGAGACTGAATCTCCCCCAGTCCCCAAGCCTCTTCACCAAACTGAACTGAATGACTTAGTTCGGGATTTAGGTCTTTCAAAGAAAGCAGCTGAGCTTTTGGCATCAAGATTACAAGGCAAAAATCTTGTTGATCACACTGTTAAAGTGTCATATTACAGAAAGCGCGACCAGCTTTTTGTGACCTTCTTTTCTGAAGACAGACAGTTTGTTTATGCCATGATATCCCAGGTCTTCTCAAAGAACTGGGTGTTCCTCACTATGATCCAACTGAATGGCGGCTCTTTATAGACAGTTCTAAACGCAGTCTCAAGTGTGTTCTTTTGCATAATGGCAATGTTTACGGGGCAGTGCCTGTTGGTCATTCAGTTCATCTGCGGGAAGACTATGATGACATCAGAATGGTCATGGAATTCTTAAAATATCGTGAGCACAACTGGATCATTTGTGTAGACTTGAAAATGGTAGACTTCCTTCTTGGTCAACAGAAAGGTTTCACCAAGTTTCCATGTTTCCTCTGCATGTGGGACAGTCGAGCACGAGACAGACACTGGGTCCAGAAGGACTGGCCTGTTCGTGAAACCCTTGAAGCAGGCATGCCAAATATCACACATAACCCAATTGTTGACAGAGATAGGATCATCTTTCCTCCTCTGCACATCAAACTAGGTTTGATGAAACAATTTGTCAAGGCACTGGATACCGAAGGTTAATGTTTCCAACACATAATCAAAGCTATACCAGGGTTGTCGTTCGAGAAGATCAAAGCAGGTGTGTTTGATTCGAACCCTCATTCGCGATGATCAGTTTGTTGCCAAGATGACCGCCTTGGAGAGGGCAGCATGGTTATCCTTTGTGGCAGTCACTTAGAACTTCCTTGGAAACAACAAGGCAGAGAACTACAATGAACTTGTGAACAGAATGCTCCTCGCTTTTCGTGCTCTCAGGTGCAACATGAGCATCAAGCTTCATTTCTTGAACAGCCACCTTGACCAGTTCCCTGAAAACCTGGGGGCTGTGAGTGACGAACAAGGAGAATGGTTCCACCAAGACCTAAAGATCATGGAAGAACGCTACCAAGGTCGCTGGGACAAAAGTATGATGGCCGACTACTGCTGGAGTATTAAACGAGATTGCCCAGATGTGTACAAACGCAAAAGTTACAAACGCAAATTCCTGCCTGACTAAAATACTGTACTGACAGAAAGTGATAAGCGTTATTAGCTGTGATTGACTCTTATCTGAAGAACGTTGTAAATTATGCTTATCTCACGTTGCGATAAAGACTGTTTTCTGAGAAACGCTTCCAGAAAAACATATGGCACTTCTAACAATGGTGTACTTTAATCTAAAATCACATTTTAATGTTCTGTTTCTTTTGCCTTGTTAAATATACTGATTTGTGGCTGACATTGCAATATCCTATAATAATGCTCGATTTTTTTCCATTTTTAATAAAAAATTAAAGATTGCATAAAATCTGTAGCTTGCAGAAAAAAACTAACTTCAGATTTGAACTCAGCACACTTGAATTGACTAAAAACAAGTCTTACTTTAAATGCAACATTTTGAGTGTTCCCCAGTGTAATCCATGGGCGTGTGTACATAAGTACAAAACGTGGTAACAAGAGGAAGTTCTTGAGTATTCCACTTACGGTATGCCTTCCACTTGTTTAGTGTGATGCTAGCAAACAGTGCTTTATATTACAATGACATCATGACCATTTTCCTCAGCCAGCCCAGTTTAAATTGCACTGTGGCTGGAGAAAATGTGAGTCAATTACATTCACATTGTGTTCAAGCCCAAGCTGGGAGCAAACCCCACCTCTCCCAGGCCTGGCCTGTGGCAGGCAGTGATGGTGATATTGTACTGACCCTGCCTATCAGGGGTCACAACGGGGAATTATAGCATTGGCTGTCAAGCTCAGACACTTATTCCACCCAGAGCTATAAAAGACCAAAACACAAAGACACCTTTCCACACACACTTCCCTCTTTTCTTTTTTTTTTTTTGCAGAATTCATTCAAGCTAACTGCCAAGCACTGCCCTCGGTGGCTTTATGGGGGTGTTGTTGCCCTCCAGGGGTGAAAGAAGGGAAAGAAAATACTCTTTGGAGTGTAAGACACCGACAGGGTTTTGCAGCTAATAGACAACAATTTATACAAACGAACAGCACAGCCAATGCTGATTAGATCAATGAAAAACAACAAAATGCATCATGCAAAAAGATACATGGCAAGACAAAAGGGAATGAGGGACAGCAAAAACGTACAATACTGAAACAAGGATGGCGGCAGACTGGCTTCAGAGTTTGGTTCTTGTTGGCATAACAGGAACCATTGTTCTATCATTCACAGGCAATACTATTTTATAGCATAAAAACCTGTTTATGACCTTCTAAATACAGAGACCTCTAGACATTAAATAACACCCCTATAGTCACCTTGACATTCCTATTACCCAATATAGAAGACATAATAAGAGAAAATACACAATTTAAGACATAAATAAGACTCGTATTGTTACGTTCTCCTTTTTGCTGTTCCTATTATTTTGTCCATGCCTTTCCTTTGTTTTTCTTCTTCCACTGGGCACATCTGTCATTAGCCACGTATACATGGACCCAAATATTTCAATTCCATTCGGGTTATTTGCTCAAATGGAAAGAATGTAACCTTTGTATACACCTCATTCCCAAAGAAAAGTGCCAATCCGAATGAATATATAATGGGATTCCCAGGGGTGGAATATTCCTTTCCCCAATCCGATTGAGGTATCTTGTACCCGCTCAAACGGAAAGTTGTCAGACTGCGTTCTTCTTCGTAGTGTTTTTCTTCTTCTGTTGTTTATTGGCGGTTGGCAAGCAGCTTTGGTGTGCATTAGCGCCATCTGTGGAACAGAATCTAAACCCTTCTATACGCCATTCACAAGTCCACTTTTATTCAAAAATAAAATACATATCTATATAAAACATGTGCCAAGCTTAATTATAAAATATTAGCAAGATTGAACTTTATCTTTTCCTGTTCCCTGGTGCGTTCTTTCAGTGAATGCTGAGATATGACGTAACACGCAGCTCCAGACGTTCTTCCATTTAAAAAAATGGAGGCGAGCAATCGGCACTGGACTGCTGCGGAAAGTTTGTTTTTGATTCAAACTAAATTTCAAGACTGGACAAAGGAAAAACTGGTAATACAGAGTTATTCCAACAAGTGAAAGAAAAACTGGAGGAAGTCGGTATCACGTGATGTTGGTGTTTACGCTTTACTGCGCATGCCCCATTGACTATTCTGGTTGATTATAGCGCCGCATGTAGACACGCCATTGGAATATTCCTTTCCATGTATACCATTGCTTTCGGAAAGGTCATTCGGAAAGATTCCATTCGGAAAGAGAAAAACTCCTCATGTAAACGTGGCTATTGATTGGTAATGGTAATGGTAATGGTTTTATTTCATTTGAACATGCATCAGATTGCAATTGAATGCATCCCATAATCAGTTCCCAGTTCCACATGTCCAAAAGGAGTAGGAAGAAGCAAAGCTTATTAAATCCTACCCCTCCATCTGGTACTTTTACAACCAGTAACTGTTACATTTGTTCACTTCCTGCTTTCATAATACAGTTTAAGATTTTTTTAATTATTATTTTGTAGCAGCTACTTAGGCTACTTGGGCTTTTGCTGGATTACGTATTTCTTTGTCTTCCTTGGCAGTTACTTTATATATTATGTTATTCACAATTTTATCGTTTAAGAAACATACGTGCGTTGGAACCCCGAGGCTTTGTCTTGAAGACAATATCAACATTAACTGCAACACTGTCCACATATGCACACGATGAGCGATTCATATTACAAGCATCCATGTATCTGCTTTGCGGCTGACCTCTGAAGCTGTCTGCTATTCTCCCATCATGCCGCAGCACTTCAAAGCTTCGGATGCTAACATTCAGTATGCATTTCATACTGCCCCAATTGCTCCCTGACATTTCTCCCGTCTTCTCCCTGCAGTAATTGCCTTCACAGACACTTAGCACATTTTTTTGGGCGACTGTGCCGGTAATCCAGCTTGTGCAGTCAGAGGTGTCCTGGAGGTCAGCTTTGCTAGTTTAGTAGCTGTTGTTAGTTTTGTAGCCTTACAAATGGGCTGTCAGGGTAACATTACATCCAGTGATGGGTGGTGAGGTTCAAGGCTGGTGAGGCACTGACTCCTTTTTACAGGTTGCTTATTAAGAGGATAAGCGAAAACAGGAGAATAATTCACTTTGGTTTCACTTGTGTTTAGATACATTACACCCATTTATTTAAGTTTTTTTTAACTGAAAAATGTGTGTTTATACCTTTTATTTGTATATGAAGTAAATGCAACTTCACCTTAGGTTTCATTCATTCATTCATTTTCTACCGCTTTTCCTAACGAGGGTCGCGGGGGTGCTGGAGCCTATCCCAGCTGTCTTCAGGCGACAGGCGGGGTACACCGTGGACTGGTGGCCAGCCAATCACAGGGCACATATAGACAAACAGCCATTCACACTCACATTCATACCTATGGACAATTTGGAGTCACCAATTAACCTAGCATGTTTTTGGAATGTGGGAGGAAACCGGAGTACCCGGAGAAAACCCACGCATGCATGGGCAGAACATGCAAACTCCACACAGAGATGGCAGAGGGTGGAATTGAACCCAGGTCTCCTAGCTGTGAGGTCTGCACGCTAACCACTAGACCGCCGTGCCGCCCCACCTTAGGTTTCTTTCCTGTAATTGATCGGGAATCTGCAAGTTCAGTGATTTTTACTGAAGAAAATCATACAAAATATGCATTTACTATATAGTTCAATGAGAAAATATTAATATTTATCTAATGTTATGCCTCACCTGCCTCCCCTGACTGCACATCAGTGTATCGAATATTTTAGTAATGGAGTATTCTACTGAAAGTTTTGGCGATTAATCGAGTAATCTGAAAAAATATACTTTTTTCTTGTAAAAATTGTGAAAGGTGTGTATATGTTACCGAACAGTTTTTATCCTCAGCCGTCAGTCACAGCAGCAGCCGGTGGTTGCTTTGACACTAGGATTTCATCGTTGTAAAAAGCAGAATAGGTCCCCTACACGCAGTGTATTAATAACACAACAAGACGTGCGACATATTGTATGCTAACCAAAAAAATGTTCACAAACCAAGGCAAAGTTTTCAACATAAACTACGCCGCACATTTTTATTTGTTTCTGACATTTGTTAATGTAAGTGCTTATGGTTTCAGCGTCTTCTGTTTTCCTAAAAGTGGTTACGTCCACCTATGTTCTGCTTGTTACACGTGTTCATCAATAGCAGTTACCATAGCAACACAGACGCAACCCAGAAGCCTCCAGTATCAAGATTGTGTGCTTTTAAAAAAAACGATTTATATGAAATATGGAGCCACAGGGCTAGCTATAAATGTATTATCAGCAGAGCAGCTCCTTTTTTAATGGCTCGAGCGGCGGCAAAGTCTTGTAAGCATGTTTAGTTAATTTGTTGGACTGGCTGTCGGTGGTTTGCATCCAGAGTTGAATGCTGCCAGCGCCATTTGACTTGCTTGTATTCCCCTTTGGATAAAAAAAACATGTTTTACTCCGAGACGGATCAAAGTATGCGGGCTGGGATCAAAGTAGCGGCATCACACAGCTTTGGTCACATCTGTGTTGTTTACATGAATGCTAAAGGCAATGATATCAAATATGACTAACTTTGAAAGATGGATGTCTGAATCAAAGTATTTTCATGTCACTTTTGAAGTACATGAGTGCATTTAGGGAGAGCTCAATTTCACAACAATTTTGTAAACCCCGGACAAGATGTTGCCCCCCTTTAGGTATCTCTCCAAACAGCTTAACTGCATTCATGCAATGCACTTAACACCACGGGATCAAACACTTCGCATCATTCCATAGAAGATAAGAAAAATATTGAAATATCACTCCAAAATAATAAATGCTACATCTCTCCCAGGCATTGTTTATGTTGACCTGCGCTGGAATCTTCCCAAGGGGGGTCTGGGGAAGAGTGGGGTTCAACGACCTGTAAACTGGCCCGCTGTTACTGTCTGGCAGCTAAACAACCACCCCACCACTCACTCCCTTTTACCACCAACGAGATTAAGACCCTGCTATGTCGACTCGCAGCCATACCCATAAGAACCGTATACCCACTGTGGGGAGTCACGCTGTCAGGAAAATAGATTGTTTTTCAGTAGTGGGTTATCTCATTCATTATGATACAGGTCATCTATCGAAGCATGTATGTAATTTCAAATGTTACAATGGTGCTACAGACAGTCAAATGTGGCATCTTGTTACTAATATCTATATCAGAATTCAGTTCATAATATCTAATTTCCTACTAATTAATTACTAATATCGAATAACTATTTTGGAAAAGTAACTAGTAACTATGACTAATAATAATTACTACGACTAGTAATTTGCTCAACTAGGTATTGCACAGACCAAGTGGAGCACATAGAATAAGGATGTCCAAAATGTGGCCCAGGGGGCATTTGCAGCCCACAGCTGCTGTTTTTTAATTGACCTGTAGCTCATTCTAAAAATATCATTTAAAAAGAAAAGTAAAAAAAAACAGCAATAATTGAAAAATTCACATTGATTTCCCAAGAATTATATAATGTATTTATGAATTATTATAATTTTTTAAAAGAGAAATGAAATGACATTGAGTGTCCAATTTGGATGAAATGTTTTATGACTATTGCCCTGTGTTTTAGGTATTTTCATTTGTACATTTCATGACGGAAAGGTGCATTGTGTCAAATCCTTAATAATAATCCTTTCTGAATGTTCCTAAATAGGCCTTTTTACTCACAAGCATTTAGAATTTAAAACCAGTATAATAAATAAACAAATCTTGTTTTGAGCTGGCGCAAATAAACAAAAACATGTTTGTACAAAATACAAAAATATGCTTGTTGAACGTATTGTTTTAAATAATGGCCCATAGTTAGGAAATCCATATCCCTTTACATAAAATTAGCTGTAATTATCATGGTAGTTGCACATCGAATTGTTTACCACAGAGATTTCCCCTACTCATTATAGATAATAACATATTTATATCTGTAATTAAATGTGATTAATTGCGTTAACTGCAGACAAAAGGTGTGATTAATCACAATCAAATATTTTAATCGATTGACAGCCCTAAGTCTAACAAGAAAAAGTTTTTAACAAGATTAACCTTATAATATTATGTGGAAAAATGTGATTTCTGTAGCATAAAGTTGAAATATTAAAGAAAATTGTGTATATATATATATATAATTATTTTAAAGTAATAATTATATAAAATATATATTGTAATTGTTGGAAAAGGTTGTGAGAATATTAACGAAATAAAGTCATAATCACGAGAAGAAAATAACACATTTATGAGAATAAACATCATAATACTATCAGGAAACAAAAGTTTGTAGCATCGAGGCAAAATATATATATTTTTAATTCCTAAGACAAACAAAACAAAATAAAGCTGTACGTCTTTTAATACTATCTGAATACATTCACAATATTCTGAAAATATTATTTCCTTAGAAAGTTGAAATGTTTGGACAAATATTTAAAAAACGACAGCAAAAATGGGAACAAAAGAGCAGAGTGAAGTTTCTACTCGTAATACACATTTTCACCTATATCACAAAGCTTTGATGCAGTATACGTAACTATATGTATAACTTCTTAGCATAGCTGTAAGTGCTGATGATATAAAATCATCATAGTCATCATAGTGGCCTTTGCATCCTTTCATTGTTCACTATGTGGCCCTCGCTGGAAGTTTGGACACGCTTGCAAACACAAAGCTGTATAGGATACATTTCAAGTCTTCAACAGAGTTGATATGGTGGACTGGTGGACTTCCTGCCTCCTCAAACCTTCTCCATCCCCTCCAGAAAGTGATGATGACAGGGATGCCCCCTCTCCACCTCCCATCTGTACCCGTCTATGTGTCTTGTCTCTCTGACCCCTGACATAGTGTGTGGTATGTGATAGAGATAAGCATGGCAGGACTCTAGAGGAATGTTTGCTTCACTTTGGGCTGTTCTGCAGCGTGTGGCGCAATAATCACTACACACACACACACGCAATCCAAATACTGATAGCATCCATACCAAAGATGGTTTCGGTGTCAGAGCCTTACAAGGTTGATGAGATGATGACATTATCAACAAATAAAAGAACAAATAAAGATTCAAGGATGAAGGATCTTGAAAATTGCCAGTATCAGCAATGCTTGGCCTTTTGTTTCCAGTTGAACCTCGGTTCCAGAAGGTCAGACTCAAACCAAAACACAGTCTAATCAAATCCAGAAATAATAGATTAATAATCCAATTAATCTGTTCTAGAAAGCCAAAACTTAACGCAAAGTACTTTTTTCATTAATTCATTCATTTTCTACCGCTTATCCCCACGAGGGTCGCTGGGGGTGCTGGAGCCTATCCCAGCTGTCTTGGAGTGAGAGGTGAGGTACACCCTGGACTGGTCGCCAGCCAATCACAGGCACTTTTTTATAGTTTTAATTAATATTCTAGTTTTACATGCAGATAAAACATATACAGCAAATTAATGAAAGGGATAAATAACTTCAGCAAGGGATAAGCACGACATTTGGCACGTAACTGTATTAGTTAGCAAATAACTACCTGTCGACTGCTGATGACGTCATAAACAGGCAGCGGTGCTAAGTGACAAAGACTTCCGCTTCAGGTTTCCCACGGCTAACAGGAACGTTTTATGATGAAAATATGCTACAAGCACAGTTGGACTCACTCAGTGTAATACTATCACGACAAGGGGCGCATCACATTGTACTCTAACCAAGAAATGTACATAAACCAAGGAAAATGTTTGCCTGCATTTTGACTTACATTAAGCAAAAAAACACACTAACCAGGGTGTACGCTAACCAAGGTTCCACTGTACTGGGTATCAGATCGATACCAAAACTTGCAGTATCGCCAAAAATTGTAACAGATGAATTATATTTTGAAGTACACTTGAATTAAGTACAGTACATGGTACATATACTGCACCTTAATCTGACCTGAAAATCTTTGCATAATAGATGGATGGATAATGGATGGATGCATGATGGATGGATGGATGGATGGATTGATGGATGGATAGATAGATAGACTTCCTTTATTGTCATTGCACAATAACACAGCAGTGTTATTGCCTACGAAATGTGGTTGCCTGGCTCCCATGTAATAAATAATAATAATAATAATGTGGAGAATAAATATATGACATCAAATATGAACAACAATGTACAGCGTAAACAGTAATTTGTACAAATAATTTAAATAATTTTGAATAAATAATAATAATTTAAAGCTTTGGGTGTGCGTGTGGGCAGGTAGAGGGGCTTATTAAGTTATAGGTCATAAAGTCATTTTACTGTATAAAAATACACCGGAGAGGCATGCAGTGTTAGAGTTCAATTGTTTATTATCAAAAATAATAATGATACTGTTTTTTGTGATAATGATCACAATTGAAGACTGAGGTAGCATTATGTTCTATGTTGATTGTTGATGTACTTTTACAAACACACTATCCCCCCTGGGTTCCCCCCAGTGAGGTTTGTGAACAGTGGTGATCGTTGATAATGCGAGCAAGCGTGAGGGCCTGGGTAGCGGGATGAGCTCTCGGACTCATACATTTATTGTTTAACATGGCGTAAGAAGAAATATATATTGTATGTTAGACAAGCGTCAGGAAAGAGAGCAGTGCAGTTGAGCCGACCAAGCAGGTCAGCGCTTGAAGGTCCTCTGGTGGCTGACTGACAGTTTGCTCTCACAGGACTGAGCGGCCTGAGCAGTTTACGTGTGAACCGGAACTCATCTGCTTAGTTTCATATACGCCGTGGAGAGTTAGAAAGGAGCAAGCAGCCACAACAGATGCAATACGACACTTGCAGGCCCTGCAGCCAAAGCAACCATCCAAGCGCTTGTTCAGGCAGCCGGAAGAGGTGACAAAACGCATCAGGTAACGCTGTCTCTACGGATGCTACCCACCCGATCCCTCTACAGATGGAGGCGTCCGTCATGTTCACGACGCTAATAATCATTGAAAGTGACAGTGAGCAGTGTGTTCTTAGGTAGGACATGTTGTGCGACACGTTAGTGGGTGTTAACTGGTGCAGCACATGCCAACTGGTAGCTGGGGAAAACAGCCGTAAACATTGACCTAGTAGCATTGTCGCATTCATAATAATTACCACCGCCAAGCGCAGTGTTTGGTGTTTGGGTGCAAAATAACTTGAAAAGTTCTAAATGGATTTGGATGAAATGTTCATGATTTCCTGAAAATGGGATATGGAAGAACTGATCAAAGTTGGATGATCATCCCAATCACTGTCTGGATACAGGAATTTTTTTCAGTGATTCTTTAATATTGTGAGATTGGACCATTTTCGGTATTTGTGCATATATTAACTTTATGAAAAATGGTCACAGCACAAACGGACAAGTTTGATGTGCAAAAAATTTCGTATAATTATTTTGTGTGAATCACAAAATGGGGGAAACTTAGCACAGGGCTGTGCTCTCCAAGTACTTCTCTAGTTTTGTAAAAATGTGTGAAACTGAATATTTTTATTGTGAGAAAATGTGTTGAAAAATGTGAGAAAAATGACGATTATCTCTAAGGGAATTTTTGGCCTGGAAAATGTGAATTAGGCTGCACTGAGTTAACAAAATATTAATTCATTCATTCATTCATTTTCTACCGCTTTTTCCTCACGAGGGTCGCGGGGGTGCCGGAGCCTATCCCAGCTGTCTTCGGGCGAGAGGCAGGGTACACCCTGGACTGGTCGCCAGCCAATCACAGTTAACAAAATATAACAAAGTATATATTTGATACACTAGTTTAAACTTTTCATTGCTTCATAATTCTTATTTGTTTTATTTTATCTGTAAAAGTGTTTAATATGCAATATGTGCTTGTGCTTGAATTTGACTTTTTTTTTTTACTGAATAAGCCATCCGGATGTGTAAATACTGTACAATATGAACTATGAAGGATAAAATATTGACTATTAAAGAGTATGTGACGGTCCCCTCCTTTTTTTATTTTTGTTTAAAAGTTTAAATTAAATACTTTGGAAGAATGGACGGGCCTGATTTAAACGTTTGGGGGACCGGATGTTTACCCACCTCTGTTGTAAAACGTCCGAAATAGAACAACCTGAATTTCTTGAAAGAGCTTCATGTTTTGGTGTTTGAATGGCTTGGATCAGTTGAGGTCCAAATACAGTAATCCCTCATTGATGGCGGTTAATTGGTTCCAGTGTCATAAGCTGTGGTGCTGCTTTGCTGCCATCTATGGGTCAGGTGTTGCAGTACACTGCTGACTGGCCTGGGAGGAGCTCATTACACACCTGCTTGCAATTACACCTGGACTACATAAGCCCTGCCTTGTCTCATATCCGTTGCCAGATTGTTTCCCGTGTGTTTCACATTGTTCCTTAGCTTTCTGGTCACTTTACCTCCATTGGAAGTAACTTCATGTTTCCCTGCTTGGTTACTTTATTTTTGTATCCTGCTTAGTTCTTAGTAGCACCTTTTGTTTGTATTTGTATTTTTACTTAGTGTATTTTATTCTCTCCTTGCTATCCCTGTGTCTAGCAGCACTGTTGTGTTTAATATTTTCCCTTGCCTCGGCCCTTTAGTTTTCTGATGTACTTTGGTTTTTGTGGTGTTTGTGCTTTTTCGCAAAGTAGGATTCCTTATTTATGAATGGAATCTTTTCATAATTAGAGCATAGAAATTTATTGAACAATCTTGGAATTATTTTATCATTTGAAACTGGACCAGCAAATATCAACAGTTGTAAAATCCAGGGCTGGTTAGCGGACAGGCCTCATAGCTAGGAGACCCAAGTTCAATTCCACTCTTGGCCATCTCTGTGTGGAGTTTGCATGTTCTCCCCATGCATGCGTGGGTTTTCTCCGGGTACTCCGGTTTCCTCCCACATTCCAAAAACATGCTAGGTTAATTGGCGACTCCAAATTGTCCATAGATATGAATGTGAGTGTGAATGGTTGTTTGTCTATATGTGCCCTGTGATTGGCTTGCCACCAATCCAGGGTGTGCCCCGCCTCTCGCTCGAATACAGCTGGGATAGACTCCAGCACACCTCGCGACCCTTGTGAGGATAAGCGGTAGAAAATGAATGAATGAATGAATGTAAAATCAAGCTTCTTTCAACTAAAGCTTTGAAGTCGTCTTTGAAGACATCATCACAACGTCTTTGAATGCATCTTTTGAATGCCATTTTTCAAGCCACTTGTCCTCACAAGAGTCGCAGGGGTATGCTGGAGTCTATCCCAGCTGAGAGGCAGGTACGCCCTGGACTGGTCACCAGCCAATGGCAGGGCAGATATAAACAAACAACCATTCACACTCACATTCATACTTACTCTATGGGTAATTTAGAGTTTGTCATTTTTTATGTTGGAAAATTCTTAATTTAGGCCAAAAAATATGCAGCATATGCTTAAATATGCATATTTTTAAACAAATTGTAGAAACTGCAAAGTGGCGAGGGATTACTGTCGTAATAATTTTGATCATCAAAGGCAATTTAAAATGTGAAATTTGGGTGAAAGTGGGACTTTTGGGCTGCAATTGGCTGTTGACGAGTCCAGGGTGAACCTTGCCTCTCGGGCACTGACAGCTCAGATAATGAGGATAAGCGGCATAGAAAATGCATGGATTTTTGGGATGGGTAAAATAGCTAGTCGGAATGTCCCCATGTTGAAATTGTGTATGAATATTCTCATTCCCCCAAGTTATTGTATAAATAATTGTTCTATCTAGTTTTGGAGCGGTTTGGAGACTCGGGACCGCACAGCCCAAAGACAGCCCAGGAAGCATCTCGCATTTGTTCTTGAACATCAGTATGTCATCTGCTGGCGCCATTGGTGGTATTAGACTGAAATATAAAGGACTTCTTCAACATAGCCAGATTTTTATGCACTGCAGCATATTTGGTGTGCGTGCTCAGGAATATTATAGCATAATTCATATTTTAGGAGTTTGACACCTTGACATTTTGGCACCACTGTATTGGATTTCAGCATGCGGTTTGACATGTTTGTATTAATAACATTGTGATCTCAGAGGGCCATGGCCTCGGGCTACTTGAACAAGACTACTAAAGGAAGGGATTTCAAAAGGAATTGTAGAGCAGCCTTGGGACTCGTCAAAATCTGCCCTGATGCTGTTGCCCTGATAAAAATCCATTACCCGCAAACGTGAGGGGGATGGTGCTTAGTGTCGGCTTGAGTGTGTACGTGTGTGTGTGTAAGAAAAGTGTTTGTGTGTACTGTGCACTTTCCTTAAGAAGGATATGGCATCATCGCTCCTGATGCTGCGTCATAATTTTATTTGCTGTATTTGTCATCAGAACTCTTAATACATAC
This sequence comes from Doryrhamphus excisus, assembly GCF_030265055.1. NCBI lineage: Eukaryota > Metazoa > Chordata > Actinopteri > Syngnathiformes > Syngnathidae > Doryrhamphus > Doryrhamphus excisus. The sequence continues at coordinate 5,891,745 of NC_080472.1, read as the reverse complement.
CTTTTCATTTAGACAGAAAAATATGGAAAGAGTCATTTTGTATTTCATTTTTTCCATTTGTCATTTAGGTTGGCAATTGTTTTGAAATGTCTAATGAATTAGATACTTTTATATTAATTAACCATAATAACATTTTAATGAAACAACATTTGACATGATACAGAAGGTTTCCCCATTCAAATAGATTATGGACAACTGAAGCAATTAATATACATATGTGAACAAGAAAATTAAAAGGGGAACTGCACTTTTTGTCATGTTAAACATGAACACATATTTCTTTCTGCTAATTATAACATGAGAAAATATGCTAATATGCGCTAATATGCGCTAATATGCGCTAATATGCGCTTACAATGCTGTCATTGGCCACCATTTTGACCTCTAAAAAAAAACTACATGCAGTGATCAGTAACACGTACACTGATGATAACATGTAATAGTTGTAGTTTCTTACCATATTTTGATGATTTAAAACACTACCGCTTATCCTCACGAAGGTCACAGGGGTGCTGGAGCCTATCCAAGCTGTCTTCGGGCGAGAACTGGGGTACACCCTGGACTGGTGGCCAGCCAATCCCAGGGCACATATAGACAAACAACCATTCACACTCACATTCATACCTATGGACAATTAGGAGTGGCCAATTAACCTAGCATGTTTTTGGAATGTGGGAGGAAACCGGAGTACCCGGAGAAAACCCACGCATGCACGGGGAGAACATGCAAACTCAACAGCCGAGGGTGGAATTCAACTCTGGTCTCCTAGCTGTGAGGTCTACGCGCTAACCACTCGACCGCCATGCAGCCCTATTATAAATAAAAAAAATTCAATATCAAATTTTTTGACCCCTGTGATTGGCTGGGGACCAGTCCAGGTTGTACCCAGGTTGGAGACAGCTGGGATAGGCTCCAGCACCCCCTGCGACCCTCATGAGGATAAGAAGCAGAAAATAAATGAATGAATACATTTTTTGACACATGGATTTTTTTGTTTTCATGAGCTAAATGCTACTATAAACATCAATATTTAAAAAATAAAAGACTTGAAAAAATTCAGTCTTGTTTTTGAATGATGAAGAAAATCAACCTATATTAAATATTCCATTTTTTTACTTGGCGCTGTATAAATATACAGTACATCTATATTTTTACTTTTTATTTAGGAAATTCATTTATTGGAAAATTACCTGCCAGCAATTTGCATTGATGTTTGATTGTAAAATTATTAAAGCTAGGCAATTGCATGGTTTGCATTTTATTCTCTTGCTGGACCCAAAATGACCTGAAAACATAACGAACCGTGATGATGGCATACAATTCAGCCCCTCACCCAATTTGGACATTTTCATTTTCCTACTCACTTTTGTTGTACAAAACACTATGCCATACTTCTGTTGAAATATTTAGACGTTGTGACATATCTGGATATATAGAAATGATGTTTTTGCTGTAACAATGTGAAATGATGGAGACTACAGTAGATTGCTTTCATTGAATTTGGAGTGTCATCCTGTGCGAGTCACCAGAGTAGAGATAATTCCCTTATCCACATCGATGCAGGCCCTCTGCTGGGCGCAGGGAAGGGGGCTGTGGACCTGCTGTTTGCTGGCAGGATCTGCCACAATCAATTACCCAAGCTTTGTTAAATACCCCCGTGATTTCCTGACTCTACTCACCCCACACTGACGCTGACGCTGAAGCAAAAGCAGCCGCCCAGACAAATAAGCAGCGTCATTTAGACTTTTAAGATGCTTAAGCTGGCTGAAATAATGCCATGAGATGCTGGACTTCCTCATTGATGTCAGCTGTCCCGTAGCAAGCCAGGGGGTCTGAAGAGGAGCTTTGAGCATTCATACCACAGTAACCAGCACGGCCGACCCAGCTGGGGGCAACTTTCATCCTGCCCGCTCACCCACGGTGTCCTTTCTCTGCCCTGGCTGATGCCAACACGTGCGAAAACTCGCAGACACAAACTCCGTTGGTGTTACTTTTACTTTGTATGCGTGCACCTCTGCAACAATTCATAGGTGCCAAATGTGCAAACCAGCATTCACTTATAGTGCAAATGAAAATAAAAATGTTCTTTTCTCTTACTCCACCCTCGGCCATCTCTGTGTGGAGTTTGTTCTCCCCGTGCATGCGTGGGTTTTCTCCGGGTACTCCGGTTTCCTCCCACATTCCAAAAACATGCTAGGTTAATTGGCGACTCCAAATTGTCCATAGGTATGAATGTGAGTGTGAATGGTTGTTTGTCTATATGTGCCCTGTGATTGGCTGGCCACCAGTCTCTTGCCTGAAGACAGCTGGGATAGGCTCCAGCACCCCCGCGACCCTCGTGAGGATAAGCGGTAGAAAATGAATGAATGAATGAATTTTTTCTTACTGTCCTTTTATTTCATGCAGACCTTGTGTTCTTCTGTGTAGTGGGTTTAAAGGGGACCTATTATCTTTTTCCACTTTTCCATCCATCCATCCATCCATCAATTTTCTGTACCGCTTATCCTCACTTCAGGGGTCTCCAACCAGTAGATCATGAGCGTAGCTCCTAAACACTTTTCAATTAGCTCTCCAACGACTTCATTCATTTATTATTAACTCATATACCTACTAAATTTGAAAGCGTTATTTGCAGTAGTCCGGAATTAGCTGTGACCAATCACAGTGCAGTGGGCATCGCCGGAGGCAGACCATTTTGATGGGAAGTACAAATACAAGAAAATACAGCTGGAATAGGTGCAGATCCTGGAAGATCTAGAAAGATTTCTGTGCGAGTTATTGTGTGTAGCTACTCTATATGAGTCTACAATTCCATATAAAGGGTCGAAAGATTAGTATAATAGGTCTGCTTTAAGAAAATAACAATCTACTTCCAACCCATGTTACTTTCTTCCAAAGGGAATATGACTATAAGAGTATTCTCCAGCAGGTTGAATTGAAAGTTTTCTTCAAGTATTGACAGTGACTTGTGATCCGCTTACTTTATCGGAGACAACAGCAGCCCCTTTTGTGAGTCCAACATTTGACAAAGTGTCAAAGTTTGTATTCATTGTAAATACTATCATGGCCTTTTATTGGCTGCGGTGTACAGACAGGTTTAAGTGCTTTGGTGGAGCTCCGATTCAAACTGCTGTTCAATGGCCTCCTCTCCATTTCCAGCACTCACTAAACGCATGTCATTGTGAACCCTGAACTCCATCTGATCCTCATCTATTCTCCACCAGGAAGCCAAACACACCACTGAACAATTAACTCCTGCACCGCTGTCAGCGTGGCACAGAATAGAGAAAAAGATTGACTAACCCAAGTTCACGTGCACGCAAAACGTGTAAAAACAGACGTAGAGAAAAGGTTTTGGAGAGAAAGGGAGTGAAAAGCATGTTTTTCACTACTGTCACCGCAATGACAAGGATACACTATTGAGAGCCCATGTTTTCAGAAGTGTTCAACAAACATGGTGGAGGTGTCATCAGGGTTATGTTTATCTCCACAACAAACCTTCAAATCCAACTCGTTGACAAGGTAAGTACATTTAGCACAAAACGCCTGCAATGATGGTTTGCTCTTCTAGGTGACACCAGCACCATACTGTGTGCTACAATCCTTCCATAGTCAGAATATTCACACCAAGACTTCATACATAAATATGTCTTTTTGTCATGTTCACATTGTTGATGTTATACAGTAAATCCTCACGTTTCACAGTGCGCCCATAACACTCAATTCCGCAACTACGGTTCTCTGTAAATATGACGCCCTGCTTTTCAATTAAGAATAGAGATAAATGCATTCATTCATTCATTTTCTACCGCTTTTCCACACAAGGTTCGCGGGGGTATGCTGGAGCCTATCCCAGCTGTCTTAACGCGAGAGGCCGGGTACACCCTGGACTGGTTGCCAGCCAATCACAGGGCACATATAGACAAACAACCATTCACACTCACATTCATACCTATGGACAATTTGGAGTCGCCAATTAACCTAGCATGTTTTTGGAATGTGGAAGCCAGAGTCGCTGGAGAAAACCCATGCAAAGAACATGCAAACCCCACACATAGATGGCAGAGGGTGGAATTGAACTCAGGTCTCGTAGCTGTGACGCCTGCGTGCTAACCACTCGTCCGCTCTGCAGCCTCGTTTTTGTTCATGTTCTGGTAAAACAAGCATATTAGCTTTGTTTGGCTTGAAATAAGCTATGAATATAAATAATCAAAAATATATAGTCAGTAGTACATTTAAACATTACATTACATGTATGTGATGTGATGCTATTGGCTGATTTCACGCGTAGATTATCGGTATCAGAACATCACTATATATATATATACTATATATATTATATATATATATATATATATATATATATATATATATATATATATATATATATATATATATATATATATATATATATATATTATATATATACTATATATATATACTATATATATATATATATATATAGTAAACCTCGGATATATCGGACTCGGATATATCGGAAATTCGCTCACAACGGACAGATAAAAAAGAACCATTTTTTCTGTAATGCATTTCCAATAAAAATTCATTGCATATATCGGATTTTTTATATTTTTTATATATCGGATTTCGCCCATTTCGGACAAAATCTCCAGTCCCGTTCCAATGCATTTCCATGAAATTTCCCTCGCATATATCGGATGGCCGCATCGTGGAGCTCCGATTTGCCGAATCGTGACAGGCCGCTATACGACGTCATTTGCAGCGTTTGCAGCGTTGCCTGCGCGTCCAGGTACATTGGAAACATAGTCAAGGAAGTGCCTTTTTATGGCGGATAAAATCCCATTTACGCATATACCGGATATAAATCTGATATATGCGTAAAACGAACATTTTCCGGTATACGCATATAACGGATTTCGCTTATATCGGACAAAACCAGTGGGAACAATTGAATCCGATATATCCGAGGTTTACTGTATATATATATAGACGGTTTAGAGGTTTACTGTATATATATATATATATATATATATATATATATATATATATTCATTCATTCATTTTCTGCCGCTTATTCTCCCAGCTGTCTTCGGGCGAGAGGCGGGGTACACCCTGGATTGGTGGTCAGCCAATCACAGGGCACATATAGACAAACAACCATTCACACTCACATTCATACCTATGGACAATTTGGAGTGGCCAATTAACCTAGCATGTTTTTGGAATGTGGGAGGAAACCGGAGTACCTGGAGAAAACCCACGCATGCACGGGGAGAACATGCAAACTCCACACAGAGATGCCCAAGCGGTGATTCAAAGCCAGGTCTTCCTGATCTCCTGTGTGGTCATAATGCTAACCACCCGTCCACCGTGCGGCCATAAAAATGACAAAATGAACTAAAATACAAATACAAGAGATTCAGATATACATATTATGTTAATAACAACCACAAGAAAGTCTCCCACTGCTAACATGTGTGAGTCTATATGATGTGTTATTTATAATAGGAGCGTAAAGGTGACTATAGGGGTGTTATTTCATGTTATGAGGGCTTTAAAAATGTTAAAAGCGCATATTAATAGGTTGTTAAAAAAAATTATATTCTAAGTACACAAATGTTCAATTTATAAATAAGGAACTGTAAAATGGAAGTATTACTGTCAGGGTGCCAATTAACCACAATAAATGAGGGATTACTGAGCATCAACGTTTTAATTGGAGTTTTCAAATGACAGCATTGAACATGAGGTCCACCAAAGCTTGTACATTTGTTGACATCAAACATTGCACTGTATTTGCCAAAAGAAGGTTCAGGAGAGTATAGATCATTGTCAACGAGCACACGTGCGCGCATGTATGTGTGTGAAGAAAATAGAAAAGCCTCGCTGCCATCTCCCCATCTCCCCGCAACAGAAGTCAAACTCCTTGCAGGAATGCTCCCTGATCTCTGTATTCAATAATGCATCACCATTTTTTGTCACGTAAAAAAGCTGGCTTTTAGCAGCGTTAGCGGGACAGTAATGCCACCTGACAATCGCTCCCCGCAGTCTTGCCTGTGGCCTGCAGGAAAAGAGTCAGTCCTCCTTGTGATTGACAAGGACAAAACGAGGACCAGTCCCATTCCTGTTTTTAATTGTCAACCGCAGCCTTGGGATTTTGCAGTGAATGATGAAACCGTGACTTTGACAACGAGACGTAAAGGACTTAAGCATGACAAGTGTGATTACAATTTCCAGGAAAGTCCTCCAGGGCACAAAAGGAAGACACAGGCGCAACAGGACTTTCAAATATTTATAACAAGGAGGGGAGAGTGGGTACTTTCAAGGGTAAACATCTTACACTCTATTCGTGCAAGGTATATTCTCCATACTTAAGTAACTCTGCTAACATGGTGCAGAGAGATCATTTATTCTTACAAATAGAGCAAATGCAGTAATAAAGATTGCTGTTTGTTTTCCCATTCAAAGAAATGACTGCACGTTTAAAGTATAGGTGGGCCGATTGATCATGTTAAATTTAAATGGCTAACCAAATGCATTTTTCCTGTAAGAAATAATACAAATACAATGAATCCATTGCAGAAAGCCAAAAATGTTAACATAAAACATGTTTTTATAGGTTCACAATCAGAAAACAATTCAAATTGCATATAAATGATGAATGAAAAGGAGGAAAACTGCACTTTCGGGGAGAATTTTGCTCATCTATAATACTTATGTGAAACATGAACACATATTTCTTTCCCTTTTCTGTACATTCTAATGATTGTAAACAAAGACAGCTGGGATAGACTCCAGCATACCCATGACCCTTGTAAGGATAAGCAGTTTGATATCCATTCTGTGATCATGCATTAACAAGTACATTGATGATAACATGTAATACGTACAGTTATTTGTCGTATTTTGATTATTTAAATGATTACAGAAAGTTCTCTTTTCGGCGAATTGATTGAACAGAATAGAAACAAGGACTTAAAATGTCCACTCTCATTGGCTGTGTCTTCCAGCACAAGACTTGTGGTCCCCGGTCCTCAGGTAGAAATTGCTGACAGCATATGAGAATCTTGTTCAGACCTATCCACTCTTACGTCTGTTCCCATCTATGAGTGACGTGAAACTAGTGGCCAGTGAGGCGTTGTTTACTCCACCAGATACATATCATTTTTTTGTGTTGGCTGCTATCATAACAATATTGCAGTAGCTTGGGTAATATACAGTTATGTAAATGTAACACTGTTTGCATTTTTTTGTGTTTTTGTTAGTCAAATTTGGTACGTAGGTCCTATGACGTGCAATTCATTCATTCATTTTCTACCGCTTATCCTTAGGAGGGTCGCAGTGGTGCTGGAGCCTATCCCAGCTGTCTTTGGGCGAGAGGCGGGGTACACCCTGGACTGGTGGCCAGCCAATCACAGGGCACATATAGACAAACAACCACTCACACTCACATTCATACCTATGGACAATTTGGAGTTGCCAATTAACCTAGCATGTTTTTGGAATGTGGGAGGAAACCGGAGTACCCAGACAACATGCAAACTCCACACAAAGATGGCCGAGGGTACGAGAATTGAACCTAGGTTTCCTAGTTGTGAGATCTGCGCGCTAACCACTCATCTGCCGTGCAGCCCATGACGTGCAATAAAAGTCCTCATTGGATTTGTAGCGGTTAGCTCCATGCTTTAAAAATAGTTAATTTACGCCACATCTGCCCTGAACTCCATTATGGAAATTTGTTTTTCTACCCTTACAGGGTTATTGTTGCTATTATCTAATTGGAAAAATATTTATATGGCTTAAGATTTTTATGTGTTGCCTTGACTGTATTATCATTTTAATAATGTGTTGGTTTAACATTTAATAGCAAACTGGATGTCCACATGAAATAATGAGATACTATTAAATATCTGCTCTTTTCATGAAAGGCTAAGACGTTTTATGTTTTGTTTCCCCAAAATGACCAATTGGTGACCTTAAAACCATGCTGATCATTACAACAACGCTATCATTTACGGAGACATCCAAGCCAATTCCAGTCAAGCTGTGTGCTCAGTAGGCCGAAAATGTAGTTTAAGTAGATATGAGGAGTATCACTGGTGAAGTCCCCCACTTCATCAGCTAGCAGCACGTGGGACAGACACCCGTAGCAGACGCCCTGGGCTCAGAGGCATCTCGGCGATAGGGAGAAGCCGACACAAGGAAATAAGCACCTGTCATGTGCCAAATGAAGTGTTAAGTACACAAATTGTGGAGGCGGGGGTGATGTTTCCGGAGGGGTGACAGCTCTGGGTCTTGGTGCCACGTCTGGCCCTGGCACATCATATGGAGCCAACCCCCACCCCTTCGCCCCCTTTGAGCTCACCCCCACTACTTGCCGAGGGGCAGAATAGCAACTATTATTTACTGGATGTCTGCCTCTTTTTCACATATTCATCCTGGCTGGCCATCACGGTACCACTGGGCTCCCGACCCAGCCCCCGACGCCCCTTTTGTCGTTGCTGAGGGGCAGCAGTGGCAAAACAAAGTCAGATGAGCATTTAGATAATGTATTCAGAGTGCGGGGTTTCAGCCGTAAAGCAAATTGCCTCAATTTTTGTGCTGGGGTTTCCCTTTAGGATGCTACAAGCTGCATCGGGCTTGGTGTCAGAGAAGCGGCTCTCAAATGAAGATTAATGCCGTTTGAAGGGCTCACTGTGAACAGTGTGAAAGTGAGAAATGTATGATAAATTGTGCACGCCGTGGGGGCTTTTTGTGGCTGTAAAGTGCTATGTCTGCTTTGAGGCAGTGTTATGACTGCTGCTGTTTGGGATCATGTGAGCTGGCAATGCAATACCAGCAGCCATTTTACTGTGCTTTTGTACACCAATGAAAAGTAATCACAGTCTGCCAACTACTGCAATATAGATAGTAGTCCTTCAAGGGTTAAACTCAACATGAACCTTAACTTCTAACTCCCAACCTTTAACCCCGATCCCTAATCCTTCAAGGGTCAAACCAATCCTTCACCCTGAACCCCAGCCATAGCTGAAATGTCAGGAGTATACATTGTCAGACCTTTGTATTGACTTGTGGAACCCTATAGAGCAGCTACCAGCACAGAAAGCTTTCGAGATCTTCCAGAATCTGCACCTATTGTTGTTGTATTTCCTTGGATTTCCAAAAGTCTGTTTTAATTGAGGCTGCACGGTGACCAAGTGGCCTCACAGCTAGGAGACCCGAGTTCAAATTCCACCCTCGGCCATCTCTGTGTGGAGTTTGCACACAGTTTTCTCCGAGTACTCCGGCTTCCTCCCACATTCCAAAAACATGCTAGGTTAATTGGTGACTCCAAATTGTCCAACAATATAAAGTTTCTGAAAGATTTAAATTATAATATTACATGGCAAAATGTAATTTTAGGAATCAGATCAATGTGCAGGACACCTTGGTTCATAAAAAAAATTGTTGTACAATGAATTTAATTGTGCATTTAAAAATTTGATTTCTGACCAGGCGAGGGTGTACCCCGCCTCTCGCTCAAAGACAGCTGGGATAGGCTCCAGCATACCTGCGACCCTAGTGAGGATAAGCGGCATAGAAAGTGGATGGATGAAAATTTGATCTCCTTGGTGCACAATGCACCAATTCAGTTTATGGCCATAATAATAACAATAAAATATATAATTGTAAAAGCAATCATCAGCTAAATGCTGATCAATACATGTTTGAGTTAAATAACAAATGAGTGCAAGCAACCTTAGACAGAGGAGAGCTCTACTCTATTTCTATTTCAGGAGCTTTTAAAATGATATTGGATCCCAACAAGGCACTATACTAAGTTTCTTTTATTAAAATACTCCATAAAGTTGTGTGTGTTGTTGTTGTTGTGTGTCGACATGCTCAGATCAGTGGCCTCCCATGATTGGTCAAGGACTGTCTTCAGCCCCACCCTACCCATCCTCAAAGCTCATTGAGACTTGCCCCCCTTCATGTGGTTACTTATTTGGATATTGGATATTAGAGATGGGATTTTTGGCTCTTCGAGAGGAGCCGTTCCTTTCAAAGAGCCGTCCAAAAAACTGTCTTATTTGGCTCATTTTTATATTTGTTACGTTTTAAGAAGCCAGCCTGGCCTTAACTCGTTTTATCATGGAAATAATCATGAATGAATTAATGTAGATATCCCACTAATATGAGTTAGAATTAATCTGAAATACGGATACTGATAACCTTTTAAAGTGTGAGCTGGATTCATTGTAAATATTCCACAGGGTGGTGCTATAACACTCTGCTTTGACAGTGACGTCACTGTTTTGAATTACCCATTGTACAAATCCCAGCGGTACGGTTCCCATCGGCGAGTCTGTTCCCATCGTTAATTGTAATGAGCCGTTCAAAAGAACCAATTCGTTCGTGAACGTCACACTATTGGATATACTGTAATCTGTAATCTGATGAATGTTGAAAAATCTCGCGTGGAACAGTGCTTTGTTCACTTAGCAGCAGCAAAATATCTTCAAATTCTCACATCCAATCAGACAAAAAACACTTTCTAACCGCCATTTTCAAGAAGCAACAAACGGTAGTGAGTAGTGGTGACTGCTGGACACCCAGCAAGTTGCCCCCACGGATTTTCTAAAGTTGTGACGTGGAAAAGTCCAAAAGTCTTGTGTAAATCATGTGTAATTCACGAGATTGTTTATAGTATTTCTTAAAGAAACTTACCCCAAATTGTACAGTATGACTGTCTCTGCGCAGTTGTCGCGCAACGTTGATCTTTTCGTTTGCGCGCTCTCGCGCGTGCGCAGTAGGTCTTGTAGGCAGTTTCCGCGCTGAATAGGAAGTGTGGGCTCATAGCAGCGAGGGGGTATAATACAGCAACACTAATAACACACGTAAAATATACCGCGGCAGAGCCAGCCAATGGTACACACCTAGCAAGTTTGCACCGAGTATCGTGACCGAAGAGGAACATGGCCGATAAAGAAGGTAGGTTAATTTAGTGTTGAGTTTGTTGGTTCATCGTGTACCACTTTAGCACGCTCACCCGCCGTTAGTAAGTGTAGGCGTTAGCATCACATGCTAGCTCTGCCTCCACTGGGTAATCACATTCTCTCACATTCTAACCCTAACTCTGACCATCATATATATTTTTATGACATAATGTTGATAAAATAAATACGTAGTGGGCTGCTTACCCTCCCTCAAGCGATATTGTGAACCTCTACTGCATGTCAGGTCATCACACAGCACCAAGTACTATTGCAACGACACAACAACAGTAGGGCGCAACTAACCTGTCTCACGACGGTCTAAGCCCAGCTCACGTTCAGTATTACGTACAGTAGTCAATTAATTACGTTGGCCGACAGGGGCAAACGAGCACAGAAAAAAAATCCACAATCCTCTGAAACCATAAAACACATGCAAAAACGTGCACAACAAAAATGCACTGCAAATACCAAAAAAACTCCCAAAACAACTGCATGAGAGAAGTGCTGTTGGTCTTAGCCAAGTTACCAGCAACACCAGACCAGAGGGATATCTAACTTTTCTGTCATACCTTCCGACAACCCGTCCATGCATCCATTTTCTATGCGGCTTATCCTCACTAGAGTAGCGAGGGTATGCTGACCTCAGGTAAAGAGGCAGGCTTCAGAGGCAGAACAATAGAGAGTCGCCAATTAACCAAACACGCATGTTTTCGGAATGAAAACGGAGTACCCAGAGAAAATGCTCACAAGGACGGGGAGAACATGCACCCTCCACACAGAGGTGCCCAAACGGAGATTTGAACCCACGTCTTCCAGAAAATGCCAATTTTTTTAAAGGGGACCTATTATGCAATTTTTTGCTCTTTGTATTGTCTTGTGGACTCATATAGAGCAGCTGCACAGGATAACCCGCACAGAGAGCTTTCTAGATCATCCAGATTCCGCACCTATTTCTGCAGTATTTCCATGGACTTCTTGTTTCCGACCCAAATTATTTGTTTAATTTACTCCACTCCCGTCCCTCCTCTAGGTATGCCCACACCGCTGTGATTGGCACGAGAATATAACATTGTAACAACATTTATAGGTCAGAAAAGTGGAAAAAGCATAATAGGTCCCCTTTAATGAAGACAATTTAATTCCACCGACTTTCTTCTGGGCATCCCTTTAAGATGAATATCCTGGCTGACAAGACCTGCTGCTCGTTGAGAAGAGCGACATGTTCTTTCATGTTCGTCTTCAGAAGTGTCCGATAAGACCAGAAAAACCTGCTTGATTTGTTATCAGCTGCTTTTCTTGACAAAGACACTGTCGTGGGGTCTGATCCTACCTGCTACGTCTTCTCATTCTGCTATCTTTGTTACAACAAGCTACACAGACAGTTCCATTGTAATGTGTTATGGGCAAGGGCAAACAGGTAGTGCCAAATCTCTTTGTGGTTTCCAAATTTATTTGTGCCAAGCCACCAAAAAGAAATCAATAGCATGTGAGACACTGCATAACCTTTGTCATTGTGCCTTGCTGCAGTGTATGACGACGCTGTGGAGGAAAGAGTCATCAATGAAGAGTACAAGATTTGGAAGAAAAATACGCCATTCCTATATGACCTGGTGATGACACATGCCCTGGAGTGGCCCAGTCTCACTGTCCAGTGGCTTCCAGATGTCACCAGGTATTTCTGCACTCTGAAATGTTAAAACCGATTTTAACGCATATAAACACTCGTGGTACAATTTGAAAACACACTAGTCGGTTTGAAACCACATTTCTCTTGCAGGTACTCACTGCCATCCATAGACACTGACATTACATCATGTGCACTTCATTCCTCCAACCATCCATTTTGTATGGCGCTTACCTTCACAAGGGTCATTGGTATGCTGGAGCCTAACCCAGCTGTCTTTGGACGAGAGGCGGGGTACACCCTGGATTGGTTGCCAGCCAATGGCAGGGCATATATAGACAATATTCGAACTCACATTCATACCAATGGACGATGGAGTCGCCAATTAACCGAACATGCATGTTTTTGGAATGGGGGCAAAAACTGGAGTATGCACGGGGGAGAACATGCAAACATTACAAATTTCCCCACTGAGGGACGAATAAAGGCATATCTTAATCCAAACACCACACAGATGACAAAGCGGAGAATCGAACCCTTCACTTCATTCCTGCTTCTTGAAATGTAATAATAATTTACAGGGTTTGGCTTTTATCGCGTCGATGTGACAACGCTGTCTCACACTCTGAGTTTCACAAAAACATAGTCTCACACGGGTGGCATGACAAAGTCAGCTCTTTCGCTACCACGCTCATGGAGGAAACTGTCTGCTAAGAGAAACGTTTGTGTGGGAGAGTATTTCCACGCAGATAGCTGAATCGTGACGGATACAGACACTAGACAACCCCCTCACGACCTAGGTTAGCGATAAACACAGAAGTTGGCAGAATCTCCCCTTACAGAGCGTGAATGGAAGCTAGCTGGGGTTAGCTTAGTTTAGCACGTTGGTATGGTTGTGTGTACAGGACTTGGGCTGGATTAGTATGTTTTTGATGTGGTCCACGATACTGCCCAATTTAATACCATTTTCCAAATAGGACCGCGGACATTGAGTTTGACGTGTTCTAGAAAAAGACAATTTTAGCAATTACCATAGCTTCTGCTTGGATATTATCACAGTCCCAGTGATTTTGGAAAATTATGAGAATCCGTTTGGTGGTTTGTCTCTGGTTTTTAAAATTGGTACTGCTTTTTCTATTTTAATTTTGCATTTTGGAAATGTACCTGATAAATTACTGATGTACGTCAATGTTTCTGCAATGTTTGTATTGTATTGTCGTCTATGATAATGTATTTCCAGCTAAAGTGGGCTAAAATGTTTGTAAAACTATTTGTGTTGCGGAACACAGGCCGGAGGGAAAGGATTACGCAGTCCACAGACTGGTTCTGGGAACCCACACATCAGATGAGCAGAACCACCTTGTCATTGCCAGCGTCCAGGTGCCCAACGATGATGCCCAGTTTGATGCCTCACATTACGACAGTGAGAAAGGAGGTTGGTGTTTCTCAAAGTAGCACAATTTGAATACAAGTGAACTGAATGAAGACTAGAATATTTTATTCCATTGATTTTATTTCTCAACAAATTAATTTCTCTAATTTCTCAACTAATTCAAACCATTTCAACACCGAAACATTCAGCTTTGTTTCTCTGGAATTACACATTTCTTGGCCCCAAAATTTCCATTGACGTGATGGCCATTTCTCCTCATTTCTCAAAACATTCAGACTAACAACTTTTAACATTCCAAAAATTCCCACTTTTCACCTCATTCCACAACTTCCACACATAATTTCAGTTCAGCATCATCTCTCCAGTATTCACATGCAATTCCTCCATACATTTCCTTCGAGAGTTATTAACACTGTTCTTGTCTTTCAGCAGGTATGTTGATGGACGTTCAGATGTGCTGAAGGTTGCTCAGAGGTAGTATTAGTACAAAACCAAGTCAGAAAAAGTTGGCACGGTATGGAAAAATCCTCTTTTAAAAAGGTTTTTAAAATGTACTTTTGTGTTTTTCCAGTCAACGCTGCATTCGTGTGTGAAGTTTTTTGACCCAATACTATAAATCAGTGGTTCCCCAATCTTTTTGAATTCACGGACTGGTTCACGTTCCAACAAACCTCTGGGGTGGAGTGGGAGGGATGTAATGCGTTGCTATTTATTTATTTATGGGTTAGGTATAAAACACAATATATAACCATTTGTAATGGAGGGCCTTTGGCCTTCACATTGAAAGTGCTGCGCATTATGTCTTGTCTGACTGCAAGATGAGCTGTGGTACACTTGATAAAACTTACTTAATAAAAACATGATCTCTGCATAACACTTCAGAACATGTGATATTATCTACACTCAAAGCATAATGGGGTCTGTAGTTCTTTTAGCCATAAATTAGCAATATTATTGTTTAATATGCAGTGTTGAAAGCATCTGAAAAAATGTGTGGCTTATAGTCCGGGATTTACAGTAAGTCTATTTGTCATAGAAACGATGAAACTTCCACTTTTTCTCCACGTCCACAACTTTGGTGTGTTCAAGTACCACTGGGAATAAATGTGCATCAAATCCTAATGAAACATAATGACATAAATATGCTAAACTATGGGCTTCCTTACAGTATATTATTTTTCCAATAAAATAATATAATTTTTCTGAAATTGCTATTCAATTACATACATTTTTATATTGTTTACAAAACTATTTATACAAATGTTTTTTTTTTCCATTAAAAAATGTTTAGTCCTTGCTCTGTTTTTCAAATGTATTGATGTCATCTGGGTTTTATGTAAATGGAAGTGGAACCCTCTATAAGACTTGCAAAGTAGAATACAGTGTCTGAATGCCTTTTTTTTTTTTTACAGAGTTTGGTGGGTTTGGTTCAGTAAGTGGCAAAATAGAGATTGAGATCAAGATCAACCACGAGGGAGAGGTGAACCGAGCCCGTTATATGCCCCAGAGTCCTTGCATCATTGCGACAAAGACCCCTACATCTGATGTCCTGGTCTTTGACTATACCAAACACCCGTCTAAGCCAGGTGGGTGTGTGTAATCATGATGACTGCTTATTAGATGCACGTAAAAGAATGGACATAGTTTGGCAAGTAATGCAAGAATGTATTTCAGATCCCAGTGGAGAATGTAGCCCAGACTTGAGGCTAAAAGGCCACCAAAAAGAAGGTTATGGCCTCTCCTGGAATCCCAACCTGAGTGGCAACCTACTCAGCGCCTCTGATGACCATGTAAGTGGCATCGACATAATTTGCTTCATATTGATTTGATCCGTGCCTAGCTGAGGACTTGGTTCATCCAAACAACAAGCTTGAGATTGTTAGTTGCAGTCATAAATATAACTTTTGGATGTAAAAAAAAGGCTTAAAATTTCTGGAATGTCTGCAGAAAGAGAGATATTAAATACAATATGGGACTGACCGTCATTTTACTTACCCACATTTTTTTAAAAAGTGACCATTTATTCTGTGCTGGTGCCATCTGCTTAAGAACAGGAGTTTGCCAACACATCAATCGTGATTGACCAGTAGATCTTTGTGACTTCACTGGTAGATCCCAAAATATTGGGGGGAAAAAAGATTTATTATGATAATCAGTGCCCTTCCCTCACGGAGAGTGGCCAACAAACACACATTTTGACCCCTGGACACGCCTCCTCACTGCTCTAAGGGAATGCAGCACCAGCCCTGAGCCCGTAGCCCGTAACCCAGTCCTCGAAAGCGCTTCTGTAAATTGCTTCATGATTGTGTAAAAAACGGGCATCACGATTTTCTTGCTTAAACTTGACAATGCAATTCGCTGGGAGACGCACACACACAACTTGTGTTTGAAATAAATTAGTGTATATTTATTTATTAGTAGTATTAGACTCTTTGGACTTCTTCTGGTCTTCATGGGAGTTCCTGGAAGGACAGATGACAGGGACATTCTTCACAGAAATTAATCGAATGATTGTAAATAATCTGGAAATGTGGTGCCTTGTTTAGTAAAAACTTGTCAGAATTATTTCTACTTTTATTTAGTTTGTTATTGTACCCTGATATCACACTTAAAAGGATAGTTTGAATTTTCTGACATGAAATTGTATGACATCCCCATCAGCAGTGTAGTGTATCACAGTCACTTACTTTGAGCGGAGTTTTGTTGGATTTTGGTGATGAGGAGTGTAGTTCCAGTTTCTTGCTGGGGTAACTGCCAAGAGTTTTGCTTCTCAAAACATTGTATTCAACAGAGTAATACATTTGCATCACAAAACATAGAACTCAACCTCTCAGTCGCTCGGTGTCGCAACAGACTCCATCAGCGCATATAAACACAGTGGAACACTCACACAACAATGTACAGGTGATAGTAATAATAATAAATTTTATTTATATTGCACTTTACATTACAGAAATAGTGGTATGAAATAACACAGACTGAGAGATTGAGTTTTTTGTTAGCAACTGTTTAGACCATATTCATCTAATCAATGTGCTTCACACCCTGTATTTTCCATAGACCATTTGTCTGTGGGACATTGGGTCAGGCCCAAAGGAAAGGAAGATCGTGGATGCCAAAACCATCTTTACTGGCCACACAGCAGTTGTAGAGGATGTCTCCTGGCATTTACTTCATGAATCCCTATTTGGTTCTGTGGCTGATGACCAGAAACTGATGATGTGAGTAGATCATTTTTATACTTGTAAATTATATACAGTAAACCTCGGATATATCGGAAATTCGCTCACAACGGACAGATAAAAAAGAACCGATTTTTCTGTAATGCATTTCCAATAAAAATTCATTGCATATATCGGATTTTTTATAACGGATTTTGCCTATTTCGGACAAAATCTCCAGTCCCGTTCCAATGCATTTCCATTAAATTTCCCTCGCATATATCGGATGGCCGCATCGTTATGCTAATCTTGTTGATGTCACTGGCCATTGTCTTTCTCCTGGCTCCAGATTTAGGACAAATATAAAAGTGAGTGACGTCAATAATACTAGCACAGCAGTGAATGAGATCTTAACCTCACTATTGGAAATAACGTAGGCCTGACGGGCGTAACAGGGCCTAGCTTAATTAACAATTTGTTATGCTCAGAGTCCAATAAAGTTAAATTCTCATTACCTTACGTCTCTTTTCATTGCCCAGTCCAGGTACATTGGAAACATAGTCAAAGAAGTGCCTTTTTATAACGGATAAAATCCGATTTACGCATATACCGGATATAAATCCGATATATGCGTAAAACGGACATTTTCCGGTATACGCATATAATGGATTTCGCTTATATCGGACAAAACCAATGGGAACAACTGAATCCGATATATCCGAGGTTTACTGTACTTTATACTTGTAAATTGAATGACGTGTTGCTGTTTCTGATCCCCAGATGGGACACTCGCTCTAACAACACATCCAAAGCCAGCCATGCTGTAGATGCACACACCGCAGAGGTCAACTGTTTGAGCTTCAACCCTTACAGCGAGTTCATTCTTGCCACTGGGTCTGCTGACAAGGTAGAGAAACGAAGGCACTGGACATGCTTTCATTCTGTATTGAACAATAGAAACCAAATCTCATCACACATCTTATGATTTGATTGCAAATATTGTTCATAGTTACTTGAATACAGTAACTAGGTTCTGTATATTGTCAGTCTCCCACACTGATTAACCAATCATGTCATGTCTTGTCTAGTGGCTCATGAGCTACTAGTAGCTACTAACCACTTTTCAAGTAGCTCTCCAAAGGCTTTGTTTGTCAAGTCCCATACAGACAAAATTAGATAGTTGGGTTCGGAAGTCTTCTGGAAAACTTGGGAGTGTGACCAGTCACAGCAGCGTGCCTGAAGGTGGGCTGTGGGTGGAATACATTTTTGGAAATCCAAGGAAATACAGCTGGAATAGGTGCAGATTCTGGAAGATGTAGAAAGCGTTCAGTGCGGGTTATTGTGTGTAGCTGCTCTATAGGAGTCCACAACTCAATTCAAAGGGTGCAAAATATATATATAATAGGGTGGAGCATAATAGGCCCCATTTTTAAACCATAGCCATGGTGAGTCGACAAAAACTAAAGTCAAATTCAAGCCAATCATACGGAAGGATGCCAGCATCCGACTGGAATAAGATATGTGGGATGATTACTTATCTATTTATAAGAGCTCATGTGAAACTTTAAATGTGATTATGCAAAATACACATTTATGACCTGGAATTACTAAAATAAAACAAGTAATTATATACTTCACTTTAATTAAGATAAAATGGTTAATGTTTGTGAAGTGTGTAGTTGTAAGGAGGTCCATGGCTTCAGGTCAAATATGTGAGGGCGTACGTGACTAAAAAGTTTGGGAACCAAACATTTACAGGCGTTTTTTAAACCACAGCACTCTTAATGTCCCATTGTGGCATTGTAGCCTTTTTCCTGGCAGTCCTTTCAAAAAAAAAAAAAGCAAGACCGGTGCTGACTCATTTCAATTGGACTGTCATTAAACAATTGATGCAAGAACATGCTGAGTCATGAAAACTTTGTTTGTCACAGACTGTTGCACTGTGGGATCTGAGGAACCTCAAACTGAAGCTCCATTCCTTTGAATCCCACAAAGATGAAATATTTCAGGTAAGTGCTGCAATTGCTTTACTTAAGAAAAGCTTTTGTTTTGCTGAAGAAATGTTACAAAGTGTCTCCAATCCACTTTGGTTGGGCATACCCAATAAAAAATAAAGACTATGGGAAGATGTTGACCTATTGCTTGGGGATCTCTTTGTGGAGTTTGAATGTTTTCCCTGTGTGTGCGTGGGTTTTTTCCAGGTACTCCGTTTTCCTCCCACATTCCAAAAACATGCTAGGTTAATTGGCGATTTCAAATTGTCCATAGGTATGAATGTGAGTGGGAATTGTTTTGTCTATATGTGCCCTGCCATTGGCTGGTAACCAGTCCAGGGTGTACCCCGCCTCTCACATTAAGTCAGCTGGGTTAGGCTCCAGCATACCCCTGCAACTCTCTTGAGGATAAGCGGCATAGAAAATATTTGCATCGATGGAGTGAGTTGTGAGGCACTTTTTTTCCACTGAAGTTCAACAACTTCCGAGCAGAAGCTATAGTAATTGTACATCACTCAGGAATTGTCCTCATCCAAAACACAATCTCGCCACAAGATTTCAAAGCATGTGATATTAACTTCTATTGTGGAAATGCACTATTTTCTAGTTCAGCACTCTCAGCATCATGTGTGGAAAAAAGTTGCGTCCTACAGTCTGGAATTTACAGTAGATGATTGTTTTCTCAGGCTGCTTATGTGGGTTGTTGCACTTTGTGTCATCAATTGTTATAGGTGCAATGGTCTCCTCACAATGAGACAATCCTGGCCTCCAGCGGCACTGATCGGCGTCTGAATGTGTGGGATCTAAGGTAAGGGTTTCCATCTAATCCATTCTTGCGTAGAACTTTTAATTTAACAATTATTTAACTACTTATTTATTTCATTTAGTTTTTACATTCGTCCTCTCACTGTTAGACCAAAGCTTTGATAAAAATGATGCACTGTTCACAAAATCAGCAGAGGGGCAAATACTTATTTCCAACCTGTGTCAACCACCATGGGTTTCTCCACTGCCATGATGAAAGAAAATAAGTCGTACTAAGCACACTTGTTTGTTTAGTAAAATCGGGGAGGAGCAGTCCGCTGAAGATGCGGAAGATGGCCCACCGGAGCTGCTGGTGAGTTTGGAATTGAAGATGACTATGCACTCATCGTGCTAATAATGCTCATTAATTTCACTGATGATTAAATCCCACAAGGGGCAAAGCCAGTGGATACTATGGCTTTGACATAAAAATAGAGCATTTGCAATTTATTGAAAACAGTGTTTAACTCAAAAGTTTAAGAGTTTCATGTCATGAAATGTGAATATCATTTTTCTTTGTTTAATATACGTCTCGCCTCTCGCTAGTTCATCCATGGTGGCCACACAGCCAAAATCTCAGACTTTTCCTGGAACCCTAATGAACCCTGGGTCATCTGTTCAGTTTCTGAAGACAACATCATGCAAGTCTGGCAGATGGTAAATATATTTGCTGTTCACCACACTACCATTCTTTCCCTTTTTGTATGTTGCCCTCATTGGAAAAGGTTTGGAAAGATGCTTAGTCTTTTCACGATTTTGCACTTTTGTTCAGTGCAAGATAGTTGGGTGTACGTTTGACTAGGGAAGCATGAGCTAAGTGAGTACATTAGACAATGGCAAATTTTAGGGGCAAATCAATTATTTTGCTGTTCCCATTTACAGTAGCTTCTGTTTGAAATTTGATGGGTTTTTTTTATTTAATAAAAAAAAATTAATTACATTTTTTATTTTATGTATTTTATTTTTTTAATTTGTTTTGTGCGGTTGTCATTTTAGGCAGAGAATATCTACAATGATGAGGAGCCGGACACCCCGGCATCAGAGTTGGAGGCCCAGGGATCATAAGCCACTTTGTACAGTATCTTTTCAACCCCCCCCGTCCTGAACTCCTAACCCGTCATTCTCCTCTCTGCCTCATTTCCACTGCAACATCAGTCATTTGTAGGGTTTTTAATTTTTCTTCATTGCAATATTTTTGCAGTTAACTTGCCATTACTGTTTTTTATGTGCTGTTTATCTGAAATAGATATTTTTCACATTATAATAATGCAGGAGCCGACAACAATGCTTGCTTTAAATGAATGCTTGTTGTTTGGTTGTATTCAGTGATCCAGAAGATGAGCCACTGTTTTCCACCATGTTCTTCACAATACTTAAACAGTAGGCTATGTAATTAAAGATATCCTGAAAGACAGAGTTTGGGCCTACAAGCAGTGACCAGGGGCGGGGCCATACTGCACATTTTGGTATCGATGCGATTTTATGTAAATGCAGGGATGGTATCGATACTTTTTACTATACATTTTTCAAGCTCATTGAATTATTTTGGGACTATAATTGTGCCTATAATTTGTTGATGATCAAAATTGGAATAAAAGATCGGACACATTTTAGGCAAACGATATTTTTAAAATAAATAAAAAAAATATTTGTGAGCAGTGTAATAAAAAATAAATACAACAGTATAAGATAATGCAACAATATCAATTCAATAATACAGTTATAAAATTTTATTACAAACATTTGTTGAGCAAAATAAAGTCAGCGGTGCAAAATAAGTCAATAAAAGCAAAAACTACTATTGGGCCTCATTCAGATACAGTAGTTGTCTGCACATTTGCTAGCATATTTGGGTATTAACCCTTGATTATGTTGCGAGTGAGCAGTGATAATCGAAGAGAAAAGGAGTGGGTTCTGGAGCTGAATCTAATCTAAAAATTACAAGTCACTTTTATTGCAAATGTTGATCAGCGATCGCAGTATAATGTCAATGTCAAGCTAGCAAGAGGGTTTGGAGGTGGGAGGAGCGAGTCGTGTCCAAAATAGACCTGTTGGCGTATCAATCAAGGTTTTTCGCTATTAGCTGCTGGTCCCAGAAAATAAACCCAGTTTGATGGAGCTAGTCAGGATTAGTTGTAATAACAGGCAGTTAGCAACACAACCAAGCATGGGATGCAATAAATCATAATAAATTAGAAGGGTGTGGTTCTCAGTGGACAAAGAGGAAGCAATCTGTTGACCGAACATATTGTATATTAACATGCTTGGATTGACTTGCGGTGTACCACAGGGGTCAATACCGGAACGAGAGTTTTTTTTCATTCATCCATCTTCAATGCCGCTTATACTCATTAGGGTCGCCGTTATGCTGGAGCCTATCCCGGCTGTGTTAAGGCAAGATGCGGGGTACATCCTGGACTGGTTGCAGAGTTGTTTGTTTTATACATAAATTCAGTTTGTAAGGCCGCAGAGAAGTGAGTAAATCATCATGAAGTGAAGATACTAGTATTATCAGCAGATGACAATACTGCATTTTATAATTGTTTAAATGGAGTTCTCTGGGGGAAGACCAGTCTAAACATTTCTTATTGAATCCAGGGGCTCTGTGGAATCACCTTTAGTTTCACTTTACACCATTTTGTGTTTTGTTGTCACCTTCGCCCCACAACCTCAACCACACCCCATTACCAACAAATTGCAATAAAGATTTTGTAACTTTTCCAAAAATGCAATTGTCCTCACTTTTTTTTTTTTTTACACCTAATTAAGTGCACAAGTTTAGTTTTTATGCAACATAAACTCATGTTTAAGTCGACGCTTCATAGCCTGGCTGACTCAAATTGAAATAAGCGGTTGTCGACATAAGCCATTGCTAGCATTTTAGGAGAAAGCGCAGTCATTTTTTATTTGCTTAAAAACCTGTTTTTTTTTTTCTTCTAATAGGCACTATTCAATCATGAAATGGCATTGATTAAGACATATACAAAGTGACACTGTGAAATTTGAAACACTAAGTGGCGAGGGGGGCACAGTACTGTCATTTTTATAGCTCTTATAAAGTAATAGAAATATTCGTAGACATTTAATTAGTTGCTTTTACATTTACACAAATTAATTGGTAAATTATTTCTGATTATCCAAATACTATATAAAAACCAATAAATACTCAAGAGTGGCAATGTATTTTTTAAAAAAATTTTGAATCCACAATTTTTTGAAATAATTCCTAACTTTTTTACATCAATTGTAATTATAGATGATGGACTGTTGTGTTATATTAACGTTAAGTGCAATATCATCGGAATTATTGTTGCATTTCCAAATACAGTATTGTCAGTTTGGACCTGTGTGCTGCTCTTCATTTATTCCATTTGAAAGGTGAAAGTGATGCACAGAGAACTGAATCTTATCAGAGGTTGAAAAAAGGCATGCTCGAGACACCTGCTGGTCAAAAATAGTACTACAAATACCCCTCATACTGTATGTAGGACTGCAGCGCCCCCGTGTGGTTAACGGAATAAGTCATTTTTCCACACAAGTCTTATTATTAAATTAGAACGTATATTGTATATTATTGTATAAATATTGTGTATAATCAGAGCCAGAAGGAACAAATGTCATATTTTGTGTGCACCTAAGGATTTGAATTAGGGACCCTCTTC
Source organism: Doryrhamphus excisus (assembly GCF_030265055.1). NCBI lineage: Eukaryota > Metazoa > Chordata > Actinopteri > Syngnathiformes > Syngnathidae > Doryrhamphus > Doryrhamphus excisus. The sequence goes on along the minus strand of NC_080472.1, from coordinate 5,868,149 downwards.
AACTTGTATTCGTTCCGCAACTGAATCACATTATGCATGAAATATCTTTTACTGTAAAACGCATTTTTGGGGGAGGTTGGCTCCATGTTTCCATGTTTTCCATGTGTTTTTTATGTTTTGTATCGTAATTCGGGCCTCGTTTAATCGTATAAGTAGAATGTGCTTTGTTCCAATAAAAACAAAATCCCAGCATTTAATACATTATTATTTATTAAGTAAGTATAAGTAATTCATGGTAACATTTTTATATTGATTTTGGCTATATGACTGTATTTTTCTTGCTGCACGCACATTTAGCAGACTCAGCCAATAAGATTGGTGGAAATGGCGACTTCCGGATGATCCCGGAAGTGAAGGCAGACAACATGACATCCATTTCCACTTGGAACTTTCATATGAAAATGTCAGGCTGCTTTACTACAGCTGTTGGTCAGCAAGGCGAATAGTTGAAGGCAAATTGTATCTCCACGATTGAGTTAGATTAGTGGTGATTTGATGGAATACACGATAGAATAATAAAAAACACGTTTCCATTGAGTAAATTATAAAGTTTCTTATTTTCCACAGGAGACTGATTTTAATAAATTGTAGGAGTGCATGTCATTGCAAAATTTGGCGCAATTTTTCAAGATAAACGCTACTACTGTTTCTGGTTGTAGTTTACTTTCTTAATCAAAGCACTTCCGGCCATGTCGGTTTGAGGTCTTGATATTAGCTTTGGACCTGCTGTAGCCTGGATCGTTTTTTTTAATTGATAAGCACAATAATGTGGATTTTTGCTAATGAAAGACTGATTTGTTGATATTCTTATTAGGCGTTTTGAGGACTATTATTTTGAGAGGGGAGACGCCTTAAGCGTCAGTGAAAAAATGTCTGTAGCCGGGCTGAAGAAGCAGTTCCACAAAGCCAGTCAGGTATGGAAACATTCTTGTTAATAATTAAAACTGTTTAACGATAAATACCTGATTTACTCAATAAGCTAACATGTCAAATCCCTACCTTGTCCATTGGTATTGTTTTGCTTCATTGCTGCATGTCAGGGAATATTTTCCTTCTCTACTCGCTCCACAAAACTTCCTTTCAAAATAGAAACAAAATATCAATGACAATATCAACATATACATATTCTAAATATTTATTTAACATATATTACATACAGATTTTCTTCTTGAGGAGCAATTTTTTAACTCGTAGAAATTATATATGTGTTAACATTTATTTCAGAATTTATTCAACGAGTAGTTTAAATAATTATCACATATAGTCATTTATTTTATTCATATGAATAATTTGCACATTTTATGAAATGTGTTCGTAAAATGTATGCACTTCATCGATGATGAAACGGTTATCCAATTTATCAACAACCATTTTGGTATTTGTTTCATCTTTTTTGATTGTAAATGTAAATATCCTCTGATTTTAACCTCTCAAATGTGGATATTGTTTGACAGATATTTTCATTTGATTCATAAACAACATAACTACTGTGTATGTACACAACATTACAACATGTGCACATGTAACGTTAGCTGTAATTTACAACATGTGCACATGTAACGTTAGCTGTAATTTACAACATGTCCGCAAGGTATGCTGGGTACTCCAGTGGCCACATCGAGCCCAAAAAACATCACTCCTGCATGTTATAAGTTGTATGTGGATAACTTCATGATCTGTTGTGAAATAAGGTTTAAACTCATGATTCTCTTGCAGCTTCTCAGTGAAAAGATCAGCGGGGCAGAGGGTACAAAGCTGGATGATGATTTCTTGGAGATGGAGAGGGTGAGTTCAAGACAAATCACTTTGTTCTGTCAGTGTAAATATTTCATATATTTTCAAATCTGCTACATCTTTCAAACACTGACTTTTACTGTGTGTTCTCTTCATCGGCGATAACGCTGCAATGTCTGTATTTTCTGATTCACACTATTGATGAGTGTCTACAGAACACACAAATGCGTCTGTCTCTTTAAGAAAGAACAGTGATCCCTTATTTATGTAGAAAAAAACATTGTTAGAACCCTCTGGATAAGAAATAACACCCCTATAGTCACTTTTACACTCCTTATACCCAATATAGTAGACATAATAAGAGAAAATAACACATTTAATAAGCTTTCATTTGACATGGATAGTTCTTTTTATCATGTGTTCAATTATTTCTCAGGGAATAGCAAAGATAAATTGATGTATAGGGTTATACATTTTCAAGCTGTGTGGTGTTTGTGGCAATACCCCGTTTGTCAGATATGGAGGCCGACGGTCAATTTTGCATGTTACTTACAATCAATTTTTTTAAAACCTACGCAGGTTTACCGTATTTTCTGGACTATAAGTCGCTCCGGAGTATAAGTCCAAAAATAAGTCCAAAAATGCATAATTAGGTAGAAAAACAACATACATAAATCACACTGGAGTATAAGTCGCATTTTTGCGGGTAATTTATTTTTTACTGCTTTTTTTACTTAAAAGTTAATCACACGTTGACTCTGTGATTAATCATGATTACCGTATTTTCTGGACTATGAGTCGCTCCGAAGTATAAGTCACACAAGGCCAAAAATGCATAATTAGGTAGAAAAAAAACATAGATAAGTCGCACTGGAGTACAAGTCACATTTTTTGTGAGTAATTTATTTGACAAACTACTTGACCAAAACAGACATTACGTCCTCTTGGAAGGCAAGTTCTAACAATAAAAGAATAGAGAACAGGCTGAATAGGTGTAAGATATGCTAACACAATGGTTATTCAGCTACACAAAAAATAAACATGAACACAAAAGGTGTCCAGTTTTTTTCATTTATAAGTCGCTCTGGAGTATAAGTCGCAGGAACAGCCAACCTATGAAAAAAAGTGCGACTTATAATCAGGAAAATACGGTATATGAATCCATTGGATGATGTAAAATGTTTCCAGCGTCTTTAACATGTTTGTGTTGCTTCAACCAGAAAATTGAGGTAACGCACAAGTCAGTGTTGGACCTCTTATCCAAAACGACAGAATACCTGCAACCCAACCCAGGTAAACAAATCCATCACAACAATATTTCCATACGTCTTTGTCAGTTTTAGCTTCTATCCAGTGGTCAAAAATGTCATTCCATGTTTTCCTCTTCAGCCTCTCGTGCAAAACTGAATATGCTGAACACAGTGTCCAAGATCCGAGGTCAAGTGAAGATCACCGGGTACCCCCAGACCGAAGGCCTGCTCGGGGACTGTATGCTGCACTTCGGCCATGAACTTGGAGAGGACTCTCTCTTTGGTATCAGTGCTTGTGTGCATCGTGACGAACTGTTAGCAATCCTGTTTAACGTCACCACATTCTTACATACATTATTTAATCCCCTTACAAAAACATGAACAATACACAATTTTTATGATAACATATTTTGAACAAATTGTAATTGGATTGTATTCAATTGGGTGAAATAATGAAATAAATATTCGACCAAGCAGTAAACATTCTGACTCCCACAGACTGTTGTGTGTTCCCTTCATGAAAGTACGTAAGTGGAACACACTCCCAAAAGTACAAAAAGAAAAAGAGAACTACAGTAATCCTACAGTTTATAGAAAATTAGTACCAGACCCGACTGTGATGAGTACATTTCCACAAACTGGGATTCCATATTTACAAATGGATTTTTTTCTTAATTAGAGCCCTCTAGACATTATATAACACCCCTATATTCACATTTACACTCCTATTACCCAATATAGCACACATAAGAGAAAACAGGACATAAATAAGACAACTTCAGCAAACACTTGTGTTGCTGTAAATGTCAATGGTGCAGGCAGGAAATGACGCTGGGGGTTTTAGTGTTGAGTTTTAGCTTGACCGAGAAACAGCTTCTTCCATAGAGTTATTACCACCCTGAACTCAGACATACAACAAGCCCGGTCATTAGCATAATGTAAATGTGCGATATTTCCATCACTTCCTCTGTCACTACCTCCATAACATATTTATTTATTGAAAAACTCAATACAATACACTTTGACTTTTACTCATCTGTATACACCATTCATTATTTGCACTAATACCCATTCATCATTTGCACTAAAATTAATATATATTCCGGTGTCTGCAATACATATCTGCTCCTGTGCAATATTATGTTTAATACCTTGGATATCTTGTACAACAAAGGCCATTCCATTCCACTGGCGTGGTTTACAGCCACAATAGTAGCCTTTGGGATTATTGTGCCTGTTTTGAGATCATTCACACCTGCTATAAAAGCCTGTTGTTCCAGTGAGCAGGTTTGGTGCTTGTGTTTCTCATCCTACATTACAGTAACATTACTAGTAACATCACTTTTGTTGTTTCTTAACCTCCATTTTGTCCCCCAAGCGTGAGGCAGGCTCTTCTCATAGCAGTGCATAAAGGAAAAGGAAAGTCAGTGAGCTCAGTGTCAGAGTTCATTTTGTCGTTATTTATTTGTAAGTCCCGACTTACACTACGTTTTACGTTTTGTTGCCTCAGAGCCAGAAGAATTGTAACTTTTCAGCTATTTAATTAAGATCTGTTGCATGTGTGTGCATTTACAGGCGGTGCACTAGTTGACGTGGGCGAGGCGATGAGGCAGATGGCCGACGTGAAGGACTCCCTGGACATAAATGTTAAACAAAACTTCATTGACCCCCTGCAGACTCTACAGGACAAGGATGTGAAGGAGATCATGGTATGTTTCACCAGCCTTTATTTTTATTGCATATTTAGTTGTCAGTTTTTAGCTCAGTGATTGGTTTTCTGTCTCCTTTTCCTTACTGTATTTTTTTGTGTTTTAGTGTTTTATTGTGATGTGCTTTTGTGTTCTTTGAAAAGCACGTTTGAACAAAAAATAATATTATTATTTAATTTATTTAATTTATTATTATTATTATTATTATTATTATTATTATTATTATTATTATTATTATTATTATTATTATTATTATTATTATTATTATTATTATTAATATAAAATTCATTGAAAAGCACTTTTGAACAAAATGTTGTATTATTATTATTATTATTATTATTATTATTATTATTATGGTTATTATTTAATTAATTTAATTTAACTTGATATTATTTTATTATTATTATTAATAATAACAATAATATTATTAATAATAATAATTATTATTAATAATAATAATACTAACAATATTAATAGCGATAATCATAATCATAATCATAATAAAAGTTGTGTAGGGGTGCTTAACCCAAATTTTTTTCCTATAGTTTTACAATTAAGGTTTCGGTGAGAGTCCGACCTTGTGGAACAGATTCATGATGCTCACTAAGGTTCAACTGTCATAACTGAAATCGGATGTGTCCTCCCCCTGTTTATTTCTTTCTTTTTTACAGCACCACTTGAAGAAGCTCGAGGGACGCCGGTTAGACTTTGACTACAAGAAGAAGCGTCAGGGGAGAATCCCAGATGAGGAAATCCGCCAAGCCATTCAGAAATTTGAAGAGAGCAAAGATGTAGCTGAGCGCAGCATGTTTAACCTCTTGGAAAATGATGTAAGAATACTCACAACAACACTCAATAAGCCATCATTCATTTATTCATTTTCTACCGCTTATCCTCACGAGGGTCGCGGGGGGTGTTGGAGCCTATCCCAGCTGTCTTCGGGCGAGAGGGGGGGTACACCCTGGACTGGAGGCCAGCCAATCCCAGGGCACATATAGACAAACAACCATTCACACTCACATTCATACCTATGGACAATTTGGAGTGGCCAATTAACCTAGCATGTTTTTGGAATGTGGGAGGAAACCGGAGTACCCGGAGTAACCATGTACGTACAGGGACAACATGCAAACTCCACACATAGGGTGGAATTGAATTCTGGTCTCCTAGCTGTGTGGCCTGTGCGCTAACCACCAGGACACCGTGCAGCCTAAGCATCATCATATTTCTATTATCTCTGCCAACTCATACCATGGAACATTATCTTATACATATCTTATCTTTCATTTTAAATTATTGTACATCGGTCATGTTGGATAGCAAATGCTAACTGGATGTAACACATGACCTGCTTGTCCTAATGAATGTTACATAGCTATTTTGACATTTTACCGGTACTCTGGTTATGTACACAACTATTGAGGAATTATGTGTAATAATATTAAAATAAATGTAATATTTCAAAGTTGACAAGTTAGATTTGACAAATGTTATGTTTTATACAAAGAGGTAGATCATTTTGACTTGTAACTTGCATGCTGAAAAAGTGTGAGCACCCCTGCTGTACACTCTTGACCAAGTTGACACTTCCTTGTGTTTGATTGACAGATTGAACAGGTGAGCCAGCTGTTAGCATTGACTGAAGCAGCCTTTGAGTACCATCAGCAGTCATGTCAAGTCCTGGAGGATCTCAGTAGAAAGCTGCAGGAGAGGTGAGCAATACGTTTATGTTGACACTATACATATGCCGTTTACTTGTCGTAACAGTATTTAAGACATCATTTTTGTCAATGTTTTGTCCAGTGGTTAGTGCGCAGACCTCACAACTAGGAGACCAGGGTTCAATTCCACCCTCGGCCATCTCTGTCTGGAGTTTGCATGTTCTCCCCGTGCATGCGTGGGTTTCCTCCCACATTCCAAAAACATGTTAGGTTAATTGGCGACTCCAAATTGTCCATAGGTATGAATGTGAGTGTGAATGGTTGTTTGTCTATATGTGCTCTTTATTTTTTTGTGCGCTATGGGTGAATTCACCACTTGGTCCTTGGTCTACTGTACGTACGAGATGAGTTCCAATTTTCTGGACTCCCTCCAACCGACACTGCCTATCTTTCCATGCACTCAACATTGCGGTTGTGTGTTTGCTTTCAGAAGCAATAATGTTTCCTTCCATTATCTCTTCACCCTAGGATATCCACAGCCGGCAGTCGACCGAAGAGAGAGTTCAAACCAAAGTCCATCAAGGGTTGCTTCCAGACGTTTGATAACAGTCGGCACAATGGTCTCTCTAACAGCTCCACATTTAAAGTGACAGGTACAGGTCTTAGCCTCCTTTTTTCCATTTAAATGTACCTTAAATTTATGCTCAGCATTTACAGCCCTGCAAATGTATGGCTTTCTGGTCTAAGACACATCTCTTACCCTATAAGTCTGTAATAATTTATAAAGGCGTGATAATACAGGTAAATTATACAATGGTATTTGAAAGGTAGATGGATTATTATACCTCATTGCAGCTTCTGTCCCCTACAGATATGACAATCGGTGACACAGCCAACGTGAAAAGTATGTATTATTCTTTGTTGTGTGATATCAAACGCTCCAAATGTGCTACTCCGTACATCCTTGCCATTTCTCCAATGTTCAGAAAAACTGATTCGATGAGCGTATGTTTTGGGTTTCGGGTTGTTTTTTTATGCTGATCTGGCAATCAGCACCTTCAACCGACCAAACTCAGTCCAGTCAGTGTCGGTATAATATCATATTGTTTGTACACTTCCTGGATTGGATAATTACAATATGCATTATCTCTGATACTGTTCACACTTCATTACCCATATCGTTTTCAACCGATATCGATATTGATTGAAATAGGCACCAGTTCTTCTCAAAGTTGTATTGTTTTTTGTGTATATTAGTGTGGAAGTGGTTATTTTGATACTTGACTACAAATCATTAAAGCTGCCACAAAAAGTGATGCAGTTTTGTTTTGAATTCCGTTCCCAAACCGTTACCTCAAAATGCTAATAAATTGCATTGTGTGTCTGCAGAATGGGAGGTGCTGGATCAGCCGTGCTGTCGCTCTCTGTATGACTTTGAGCCAGAGAACGAAGGAGAGCTCGGCTTTAAAGAAGGAGACGTCATCATCCTGACCAACCAAATCGATGAGAACTGGTACGAGGGCATGATTCACGGGGATTCTGGCTACTTTCCCATCAACTACGTGGAGGTCATCGTCCCTCTGCCAGAGTAAGACCACCTCAAGTCCTGATCCTCAGCCTTTGTCCTCGACTTCGCTTGTCCACATACACTGCACATGTTGTTGATTCTGAATTTGAAAGCAATGCAGGGAAGTTGCAGTTTAGTCTCAAGGCCAGCTTAAGATTGAATGTTTTTCAATTTGCTATTGGTGGACTTAATGCCAAGCCAAGCCTTAACCCAGGAAGTAGAGTCCATTCCTTTTTGGGGACAGAATCTGATAAAGGTAGTTGTTAAATGTGCCCTCCATCTTGGATCGCAATATACAGTTCTTAACAACTTTATGAGAACACCAATATAAATTACATTCACGTGTAAGAATATGGATTGTATTTTAGTGTTTACATATCCATTGATTTCCGTCCAATATCTGGATCCACATCAAGGGGGTGGGGGCAGTCTTCCCTCAGGTCCTCCCCCCAAGCACGTCAGGTGTAGTCCTCAGTCCCCTTGTATCCTTGGTCAAGAATATGACATCCAAAAGATACATGAGAAGGAATCCTGACTGTTCAGACATGTTTAGGTATATGTTAGAAGAAATGTCATATTCAAATCACTGCAAAATGTCTTCATTTATGAAATACCGGCCATTATTCAAAAGCCGTCCCATTCACTATTTGCCATTTTTGATGATTTAGACTGATTTTTCAAGGTACACAAAATATTGTGTTCTATGGCTATATAAGCATATTATCTACCAAAAGAAATATTAGAATCTCATCTTTCATCAGAAACAAATGCCTTTTTCAGTGTTTAGTAACCAGCAATAGAACATAAGGGTCAGCAAAATATCCGTTTTCAACCAAAAAAGCTTGTTGTGAAAAGATACATTTCACTTAGAGACTAATTTAGCCATATATATTTAGCCAAAATATCTAAACAACTATGCCACAACATAAACAACACAGCTAATTAAATGAGTGACATGAAAATTACTGATTTACAAATGTAACACCATCAAATATTTACAATTTTCACAGAAAATTAGTTAGCATTCATACGAGGGTCAACTATTATTCATTCATTCATTTTCTACTGCTTATCCTCACGAGGGTTGTGGGAGTGCTGGAGCCTATCCCAGCTGTCTTTGAGCGAGAGGCGGGGTACACCCTGGACTGGTGGCCAGCCAATCATAGGGCACATATAGACAAACAACCATTCACACTCACATTCATACCTATGGACAATTTGGAGTGGCCAATTAACCTAGCATGTTTTTGGAATGTGGGAGGAAACCGGAGTACCCAGAGTAACCATGTACGCACAAGGACAACTTGCAAACTCCACACAGAGATGGCCGAGGGTGGAATTGAACTCGGGTCTCCTAGCTGCGCGCTAACCACTCGTCCGCTGTGCAGCCGTCACCTATTATGACAATAAGAAATGTGTTTCATTTACTAAATGACCTGTATATTAACCAAGCTACATTGTTATTGTTATTGTAGCAGAGTAACACAAAGCCTTGCTAGTCTAAGTGTCACTCACAATACCTCAATATTGCAACGACACAGACGGAAGAGTGGATGCTATTGGCTCTCAATTTTGTTACGTAGACTAAACATGATGCTTCTTACCAACCTTTGTGCTGGAAGACACAGCCATCCCAATGAGAGGGGACATTGACGGAAGTAGTGTTAGCTCCTATGGGCTATGTCAAATCAATGTGCCTATGAAAGAAGTTCTGTTAATGTATTAAATCAATCAAGCTGGCTTATGCTAACTCATTGTCTTCTTAGAATGCACAGAAATGGGAAAGAAATATGTGTAATAAGGATTGTGGACGACGGGCAGTTTTCCTTTAAGACCACACCCTCAAAAATTTACACAAGTGCACCACACATGGGACATCGAAAGGTGCAAGGACGTTACTTGCATGATAAGGAGATCCCACTTTCCAGCACAATGGAGGGGGTGCCATCATGATCTGGGCTGCTTCTCCTTCAATGGAACAATGGAGGTTGCACAGGGGTGTCAAACGGCAGCCTGAGATGTCTTTTGGTGTCTTCTAACATTTAATGCAAACATGTCTGAACAGTCCCTTTAGACTTCTGTAGTTTTCCTAAGGCTGAGAACATTACAAAGTTCATCAATGAAGCTACCTCAAATGTTTATTTTACTCCTTATTTTCTCGACGGTTTGAATCCCTTTCCAGAGCCTTGCTGCCTCATTCCTTGACCTGTCATGTGAGCACATGAGTCAATCCACGTATACTTTATCTTTAAAATCAGCATTCATTTACACAGAGCCTAGAAAACGTCAGGAATTGTCCGTGTGTTGTAGGTACCACTGTATGGAATGAAACCAACACATGTGCATAGTATGTATATGTCACATACGTCAAGGTTTTAAAATGATATCACACATTTCTTACGACATAAACCAAATAACGTTTGGACTTTGGTTCACTGAGGCAGCACTTTTCACCAGAGATTTCCAAAAGCTGCATTTTTAAGGACAAAAAAAAAAAAAACGATGTTTGTTTGCTTATGAATGAAACACATAGAAAAATCATAAAGTACGTGCTAACAGAGCCTGACTATGAAGTGTTGTAAAGCTACGGATATTGTCTGCCTTGTCTCACTGTCACAAGTGCTCTTTGACATGCCACTTATGTTTGACTGAAGCTTTAGCGTTGTTAATAACGTGCGCCTTTTGTCTTGTCTACAATTGTCTTCTTTTTCCTTTTTTACAGTTTGCACTTTTTCCACATATTTTTCCCACTGTACTACAAGGCATCCCTAAAGTCTGGATACGTACAATTATCAAAAATATATATTTAATACAGTATATACAGTGGAACCTTGGTTAACGTGTTTTTTCAGTTAAAATGTTCTGGTTAGCATACAGTAATAATAACATTTACACAATAAATAATCATTCATTCATTCATTTTCTACCACTTATCCTCACGAGGGTCGCGGGGGTGCTGGAGCCTATCCCAGCTGTCTTCGGGCGAGAGGCGGGGTACACCTTGGACCGGTGGCCAGCCAATCACAGGGCACATATAGACAAACAACCATTCACACTCACACAATAAATAATCATGATAAATACAAAAAATAATAAATGTGAATCTCACTTGGAGATAAATAAAGTATCTATCTAATATGACTCTAATCAAATACATTTTTCCCATAAGAAATTATGTAATTGGGTTTACGCCACAAACCAAGGTTCCACTGTTTCTCGGATCTCTTTACATAACCATGGATTCGGTCAAAATACATGTATTTATTTATTTATTCAAAATAGGCTGTTTTTTCCCCCAGAAAACACATCTCATGTGCCACAGTTTGTGCCAAAGTGTTAAGATTTCACACTTTGTTCAGCAGCCCTTAAACGCTCCATAGTTGCTGTAAGTGAAAACGTGGATGTAACTTCTACACCATTCAATGTTTTAAGGATCATCTTACTTTATTATTCATTAGTGGTTAATAGCTATGGATTGTGTCGCGAGTGAACAGTGGCAATTGAAGAGAGAAGGGGAGGTGTTCTGGAGTGAATTTTAATGCAATTTAAAAAAAAATGCTTTTATTGCAAATCCGAAATTGGAAGAAAATGTCAACGTCAAGCTAGCAGGAGTTTTAGGAAGGGGAGGAGTGAGCTATGTGTTAGGAATTGACATTTTTGTGAGATTGTCCCTATTTCACTGAAGGGGATCTACTGTATATATCATTTAATAACAATATATGAATAGCATTTAAAATTGCATTCATTATTTTTCTCAAAGTTTATGTACGTATATTATTGTAGGTGTTATGTTTTATTTATTGATTTTTTTTTGCAATTACAATTATTTTTTATGATGTATTTAATCTTTTTTTTTTTTACTTAATTTATTTAAAACATATTAATGAAATGGTCATTATACCAAAGTATATGCCAATCGGCACTTGCGTTTTAGTTCCAGAACAAAAAACTCCAAAACAAAATTGTTAGCACTCTACTGCTTCCCCACTTAAAATTGTGTGCTGCAGTGAAATGCGTCCAAGTGGAAACTGTGATTAGACTGAAATAGTCATCCACACCGCAGAGCCACAAAAACTTGTCCTACAGCCGTATATTAAATGTCCAGACTTTAGGGGGACACCCTTTATAGTAAAAACGCTATTTCAGCTGTTGGTATTTTATGGTAAATGTTTTCCAAGTTATTCCTCAAGGAACATTTAAGTTTGCTTTCAAAATTTCAGGACTTTCCATCTCGCCATGATGAATGAAGTTAACATTCCACACGATTTCCTTTTATTGTAAATTTTGAAAGACTGGGACGACAAGTCACATGATGCCATTCTCTCTCGTGTGAATTATTTCTAATTCCTCAAATGTTCAGAATTTTTGATTCAACTTTAGAAAACTGCACATGTCAATGTTATTCGGTTTCTAGTTCAAATACATGAAAGATGTCAGAGCACAGGTAAGCAGCCATTTTTTTGTAGTCCTTATATATTGTATGCACACTTATTAACACTTATTTTGGCGGTATATTTTTGTGCAACTTTTCCAACTTCAAGCTGTGTAAACTTGATTACTTATTGGATGTAAGCATATCTGCTGGTGTGTATTTGTGTCATGAAGGAAGGGATGTCTTAAGGTTATGTGTATCTTCCTTTCCTTAAGCAAAATGGGCCAAAAAAGAGATTTAACTGCCTCTGTAAAGCCCATAAAGTAGGTCTATCAATCGATTAAAATATTTGATCGTGATTAATTGCATTTTGTCCACAGTTAACTCACAATTAATCACATTTAGATATGCTAACACAATGGCTATTCAGCTACACAAAAATAAACATGAACACAAAAGGTGTCCAGTGTTTATGTAACATAAACACTTTTTTCATTTATAAGTCGCTCTGGAGTATAAGTTGCAGGAGCAGCCAACCTATGAAAAAAGTGCGACTTATAGTCCGGAAAATACATTAATTGATAATATTGACAAATATGTGTATCGCAAACTACAATTCCTTGTTTATGGCAGTTAATTGATTCCAGACCAACAGTGATGAGTGAATATTTTTGTGGTTAGAGTATGGCTAACGTTATTAGAGCTCTCTTGGCATGAAATAACACCCCTATAGTCACCAAACTCTCATATTACCCAAAAAATAGACATACAGATCATAAGAAAAGTGCTTGTGTATGTGTGATGTGGCATTGGGGATTTAGAGTTAACTAACTTGGTGTTTGTTACGGCCACAACTGTAGTTTGTGTTAGCCGTCATGTGCCTGTTGTGAGATCATTCAAGCCTCATTATTAGTAATATTAGCATTGTTGCTGTTAAAAGGCCAATACTTTTCTGAGCTTGTTTTCTACAAATTTATTTAAGAATTTATGGCAAGAAGAGTTGAAATGTAACACCTGACCTTATTAAAGCACTGCACTTGTTAAACCGCTTTAAAATGAGCTATAGTACAGCCATCAAGTTGGAATTGCAGGGAAAATTAGGTCCAAAATTTGAATAAAAATTCGTAAACTGAACAAAAGCAGACTGGAAGACATTTTTGTTAGCTTTTTCTTTTACACATACACACTTTCCAAATGTCAGTGGTGATAAACTATAAAGAAAAGACTACAAAAAGAACTTGTCTGTAGGGGTATGTATTGGCAAGAATCTGGCGATACGATACATATCACCATACTAGGCACACGATACAATATGAAGGCGATATTTTTTTTGTTTTTCTTGTAGTTAAAGATTATTTCCTGGAAAAACGGAATTACACCAGCAATATGCACTTACACATTTTTACACATTTTTATTGGATTAGAACAGTATGTTATGCTGTATCACACACTTTCCTCTGTAAAAACTTAAAGTGTAGCATTTGGATAAATAAAGCTTTAACATCCAGCTTTAAATTTACAAAAAAAAATAACATGAAATTATTATTTAAAATAATAATTAATTCATGTTTAATTAATTAATTTAATTTATGAATAATTATTTATTATGAATTAAATAAATTAAATTATGTCTCCAGATCCTGCTCAAATGTTCACATTCTATTAGCTGTGAAAAAATGCAGAGTATACAGTCCCTGACTTATCCAGTATTTTTGTGGAACAAAGTAACTAACATCAGTAAAAAGTCCTTTTAGGATGCTTGAAATAACCATTATTTAACTAAATAGTGATATCAATTTGAAAAACAAAATACCTGCAATATCACAGTACTATTTTTGTAGTATACAAAAGGACCTTGGCATTGCTTGCTAGCGGCAGGTCCTCATGGTGTCTCGCTAAGTGGACTCGCAGATTTGTCGTGTTTCCCTAATACTTTATTCGGGAAACACGACACATGTCACTTGTGAATCTCGTTCAACGTCCTTGCCTAATTGACTACGTAAGTGCTGCCACCTAACGATCGGAGGTTTAAATTCAAATCAGAAATGAACCTTTGCCGTGTCTGCACTTGAATAAATACCATATACAGTCTATGATAAATGCCTAAAAATATCCATATCATACTTTTTAATATCGATACAGTATCATGGAACGATATATCACCGAAACGATATTTTCTTACATCCCTACTTGTCTGTAGTTTGAAGGTTCTAGTTCTAGTTCTAGAGCGGTTATATCCAAACCTCATCAGCACTCCTCAGCTTTGAGGGTCTTTTCTCCTCCTTTCTTTCTTCTTTATGCTTCTTCGGCTGCAACTCTCTGACCGCCTCACCGTCCGTCACCCTGCTGAAGTCCACATCACAGTTCCAGTCGGGCTGGTGTCCCATCACCAGGTCCAAAGTTGGCAGTGAAGTAGTACTCGTCACATCCCTGAAGCCCAGAGAAGATGTGATTGAGGGGGTGTCTGCTGGAAAGGTTTCGTACCCGCATCTCTTTCCCGGGCGGTGCCCCCATGAGGCACCGTCTCGCATCTTCACCGCCTGACGGATCTTCTTCCAGCCCAGGTGGTTGAGTTCCAGCAGGTTGAGAAGAACACAGAAGACTCCCACGCAGTACATAAAGAGCAGGAAGATGGTCTTCTCGGTGGGCCTGGAAACGTAGCAGTCGACCGGCTGGCTGCAGGGGGGGGCGGAACACAGGAAATGGACCGGCACCTGAAAACCGAAAAGCTTCCACTGGGCCACCACAAATCCCACTTCCAGGAGCGCACGCAAGCACACATGTAAGATGTAACATTTGGACAGGACCCCTCCGGAGAAGGAGTGCCCTTCGCTATGCCCGTCTTTATGGGTGCAAACCCGTGCCTGGATAAATGACGCCATGCCTTTGGGGTCACCGCCGGCGGTACCGCCTTTCAGGGCGTCTGCCAGGCTGCTCCCGAGATGCTTATGCGAGCTGATGGAGCAGCTGTCCGAGTCACAGCTCCGACCGTACGCCTCCCGTGCGAAGTCTTCTTTCTCCGGCTCCTGAGTCTGGCTCGTCTTCGGGGGACGCTTGGAAAGGTTGTGCCACGTGTAGATGATGAAACACAGCGACGGCGTGGACACGCTGATGATGTGGAACACCCAGAAGCGAGGTTGCGAGATGGGCGCGAATGCATCGTAGCAGACGGTGGAGCATCCCGGCTGCAGCGTGTTGCACACAAACATCTCCTGCTCGTCGGTGTACACGTCCTCCGTCGCCACGGCGACAACAAGCAGCCGAAAGATGACCATGACGGTGAGCCACAGCCTGCCGATCATGGTGGAGTGCTGGTGTACGGCGTCCAGGAGACGTTTGAGCAAGGTCCATTCCGTCATGGTGGCCTGTGGCGGCCTGCTGCCTCGAGGAGGGACCGGCTGCTTGGAGAAGAACAGTCTGCTCCCGTTGGATCCACGTCTCCTCTTGACTTCCTACTGGTTTGAAAACGAAACTTTAAAGAAACGCCGACCAAAACTCTTCAGTGTGAATCCGAGCAATTGTCATCTTTTACGGAAAACTACGCCGAGGAGCTTCCTGGCTGCTTCACTTCCCTGAATGTTCTTTATCTCTGCCTTCCTTCTCAGAGGTGAAGCCGTCGCACGAGTCCCATCCCATCTTAGTACGATAAGGACCAACACTCGACATGAGTCGCTTGGCACGCTCGCTTTGCTCTTGTCTTTCGGCTCCATTTTAAAACCAAGAGACACCATCCGTCCGCCAGTGGAGGACTCGTGATAGCGTCCGCCGATAAAACATTCTTTGCTGATTAGCTAATCAGCTCCTCCATTAATGGACACGCCAACTTCTGACGCTCAACTACTTCCACCTTTTTAGACCTATTTACAGTCACAGGACAAAAGTATTACACCACTTCGTTTAGTGAATTTCTGGTTTATTTTAGTGCCCGATACAACTAAAGGTACAGTTGGTAGGATAAATATAACAATGACAACAAAAATAGTTCATGAAACATTCCCAAAATGTCCACAATTTACGTAATTCCACATTTTCTGTCACAACATTCCCAATGAAAATGAATGGCCAATTTTTATAAGTTTACAATTTCTCACATTTCTAAAGCGATTCAAACCATTCCTACATGAACACATTCAGGATATTCAGGCTTTACACCCCCCCACCCCCCACCCAAAAAATCCCACTTTTCACGTAATTCTACATTTTCCATAACATATATTCCCTTTGATTTGAAGAATTCCAGCTATTCCCACATTTCCCAACTGATTCAATCCATTCCTGTGACAAATACTTTAGATTAGGGTTGTAGAAATATCATTTAACAAAAAAATAAAAACACCAGCAAAAAAAATGTAATCAGCAGTAATTTGGCAAAATATTAACAGAAAATATCATTTTACAAGAATATCCATACTAAGAACAATTTTAGTAGCATAGATTTCAAATATTAAAGAAAGACAATTTTAAAAGTCATTAAAAAAACTAATAAAGCTGCAATTTTTTTTTAGAGAGAATTTGGTCGCAAATAACGTTATAATACTATATGAATACAGTCAAAATATTATGACAATAAAGTCATCATTGTAAGACATTTCTGAGAAAGTTAAAATAGTAGGCATATAAAAAAAATACTAAGTTACCAAAAAAACGTAAAAATATTTTGTTATAAGTTGTATTTATATAATAAGTTGTATTTTAAGAAGAAAAAAGTCCCAATTTTACAAGAATAAATTTGTTACATAAGGAGGAAAAAGTTGTTTTATTATCGGTGGCCGATAATATCAGCCCAATACCAGCATTAAAAAATATATCGGTCGACATTGGTATCAGATTTTTTTTCCTGAAAAATGAAAACCGATATTAAAAAATGCTGAATTGATGAACATGAATGCACGTAAAATTTTGGTAATGGTTTAATTTCATTTGAACATGCATCAGATTACAATTGAATGCATCCCATAATCAGTTCCCAGTTCCACATGTCCAAAAGGAGTAGGAAGAAGCAAAGCTTATTAAATCCTACCCCTCCATCTGGTACTTTTACAATCAGTAACTGTTACATTTGTTCACTTCCTGCCTTTCTTGCCTTTCTAATACAAGTTTTTTATTTATTTATTTTTAAATTCATTTTATAATTTATTTTTTTTTTGTCACGTCCAGAAGTACGAGGTAATATGACCATACAATGACATAATGGGTACGTAGTGTTCTTCTTCTTGCAAGCATTAGTAAGTCCTTTTCCGCCCATTCAATTTCTTTGAATAAACAATCCTCAAAATGCCCACTGTTCCCATAACTCAACATTTGAGTCGCTTAGGTCGACTATGTTGCAAAGAAATGCTAATGCTGTTGCCTTACATCAACATAATCCTTAAAGACTTACAGTGTTTAAATGTTTTTCATGTTAAGTAGAAGCCTCCTCGGTCTACTGATGTTTGGTTAGGACCGCCCAGCTTCAAGCACTTGCCATTTGTCTTATCTGTGTTTTGAAAAGACTTGGAAAGTCTGCTAGCGTGAAATCAGCGTCTCTCAAGATAAAACACTCACTGACCGCTTTCTTTACTGCACACAGTAAATGGAGCTTGTGTGCAGGTCCTCTAACATGTGGCTTACATACAAGTACTGTACTTGTTCATAAATAAAATATCCAAACCAATTGTCCCTCAGAGAAAACACTGTGGTTACTGTTGAAGGGGTGTCCAAACTTTTTCCAGCGGGGGGTCCATGTTCGGAAAAATGTCTGGATGCAAGAGCCACTTTGATATTTGGTATAGCAACACATGTACTAGCTAAGCCAAGAGGTTAAATATAATATACACCTAGTTTACACCTAGTATACTATATAGTACCTGCATTTCAGTTTTGTGATGGAGGTGAAAAACTATTAGTGTCAGCGTTGCTTTTTATTTTCATTATTATTATTTATGACTATTTATGACCTAATTTTTTTTAAAAATCCCAACTTTTCGTTTCTCATATTATGACTTAAAAAAATAGTCTCCATATTGCAAATTTATACTATTTATATTTTTTAATTTATACTATTACACATTTTATTATTTTGAAATCACAGCTACTAACTTTTTCATAACCTAATTTTACAAAAACTACAACTTAATTTAGTTTCTCATGACTATTTTTTTCCTTTATTTCAACTTTATGCCACTTGAAATTTGGCTTCATATTGCAAGTTTTTCATAAAACTGACTTTTCTCATGATAAAAAGTATTTCCTCCTTATTTTGAGTTTGTCATAAAATTACAGCCGTTCTTTCCAATTGTTTTTATTTTCCAGCACGTATTTTGACTTTGTAACAACTTTTTCTGCAACCTAATTTTTCAGTTATTACTTCATTATTACAACCTTTATAAAAAATAACTTAATATTTCAACTGTGCTACTACAATTACTTTCCTCACAAATTACATAATGCTCATTAAACGTTTTTCCTTTTTATATAACTTTTGTCTTAATATTTTCCACTTACTCGTGGAAAATTACTGCC
Organism: Doryrhamphus excisus; assembly: GCF_030265055.1. Classification (NCBI taxonomy): domain Eukaryota; kingdom Metazoa; phylum Chordata; class Actinopteri; order Syngnathiformes; family Syngnathidae; genus Doryrhamphus; species Doryrhamphus excisus. Next base: position 5,849,355 of record NC_080472.1, on the reverse strand, counting down.
CTTTTTTTTTTACTGCCCATTTTCCATTCTTAGTGTTTTCATTAAACTGGCCCAAGTTTCTCACACACACACACGCATAGTAAAACATTCAGACATTAGTTTAGAAAACTTTATTGTGCTAATAATTTCATTCCAGACATACATTAAAGGTTTTGACCTGACTACTTCTTGCATTAAGGCATCAGGCAAGTGGCATGTTGGGGGGTTGAGGTAATAAGATAAAATATTTCAGTAGTACTACAGGAAGCGGCTTCGGGGGATCACATGACAACACAGCTGCCCTCCTTGGATAGACCCTGAGGAAAAACAAAAAACTTGTCTTACTTTCATAATGATATATTTTATATGCTGCAGTTATAGCATTACGCTTGTTAGCAATGAAAAGCAAAGCAGTATGCTACTAGACACCGGCCACACTAAAAATACCCCAGGCGTGTCCAATGCACGGCCCGAGCGCCTCGGCATATTGTAAAAATAGAACACATTCATTAATGTTGTATTAATGGAATATTACACAAAATTGGTTTGTCAGCTACAACAAAGCTAAGATGTTTTATTCAGAAAACGGGGATGAACTGCATTTAAATAACTTATTTACTGCATTTCTAGCGTGTAGCAGGTTTAAGTATAAACAAATAAGACCATTTAAAGTATGAATGATGTTGACATTGGCCATGCTAAAACTGATGTTTTGGTTTCATATGTGATTTTATACTTTTTTTTGTTTGTTTTTTTTACTTCAACAATTAATCAAGTACCAACAATATGATATACTACATTTAGTATAATATACAGCAGGGGTGTCCAAATGTTTTCCAGCAGGAGCCACATAGTACATGAAAAATTAAAGAAAGCAAGCATAAAAGATGGCACTGCAGTGCTGCTACTGTCCACCAGAGGATCAAAGCCCAGAGGGAAGCTGACGTCATTGCAGCGCCCCAATGAATGCACTGCTCAGACGCAGTGCCATATGGGAAAACTTTAAAACGCTTGGACACATTTGTATAGACACCTTTTTGAGTATCAAGTTCCTGCGTGATGCATTTAGTGCTTTTTGCATTTTGTGATTGGTGGAAAACAAGCATGCGAATGCTGCCGTTAGCATAGGATTTATTTTTTTTTTTTAAATAACTAAAAAAATAAATAAAGCTTTGATTGCCTTACTACTTAACAGCCATGCAACTTGTAAGCAAAGCACAAGCAGAGAGAAGACCTGCTCACCTACCACACAACACATGTTTGTTGTGTCTTCAAGACACACAACAACATTTCTTCTTTTTCTTTCGCTTCACAGAAAACAAAATATCAGCACTGGCATAAATAAGATTGACATTTGCATAAATAAAACAACAACATCCATGCTTATGTTTACCTGCGTCCTAAAGTGCTGAATGTTGCTGCTTTCCGCAAAATCCAAGCCACTTTCCTCCTCCCTGTTGTGCATACACACCCGGCGCTCAGCCATCTCCTGGAAGGTAACATTTCAGAGGCATGTGCAAGTGGTTGGACGTAAAAAATAATATAATTTTGGTGTGGAATAATACACTTTACTTTGATAAGTCCCCTTTACTTACTTCAAAGTCAGGATTGAGGAGGATGACCCGGACCTCATCAATGGGGCCCCAGCTCCTGTGGCCCTCCAAAACCAGGTCCCCTGGATCAGCCTCTTCCTCTGCACCTGCTGCCCAGATCTAAAACCGCAACCACATCACTCGTTGGAACTTCTTAAAACACCAAGTACTACCTCAAACATGTTGCTCTTAAAAAAGGACCACCATTTTTAGCATCCCTTTAAAGCTTTGAATACGAGGGGAGTAAAACTTCTATATGTATATTCATTTTTAACATTTAAATACCCCCCACCCACTACTGCTGACGATAAAAAAATAAAAGTCACATCTTCAAATGACAACTAGAAGTCTGTCAAACATCGACATTGTCAACAGACGGGAATTGATCGCATGTTAGCATGATGTTAAAAGGTGACGGTACCCGAAGTATTCTAGCCTTGATTACTAAATACTCACAGTAAGCGTCTGCCCACCAGCCAAGGCGCAGGAGGGGGGCAGGTGAAAAGAGATGTCGGAGTCTGTGTATACCCTGCGGACAATCCAGCCACCGAGCGCCTGATCCTGGAAAAATTTATTAAAAATATTTATATTTTGATATATTCAATAATACATAACACTTTACAGCAGGGTTGCCCAAACGTTTCCCACCGAGGGCCACTGATATTTTGTAAAGCAACATGTCGATATATATATGTATGTTATATACAATACATTTCAACATAAAAAAACAGCATATTAGCTTGACCTTTGCTACACAATTTTGCTGTTTATTCCAAATATTTCAACTTTCTTCTTAAATCGGAAGATACTTTATTAATCTCCAAGAGGAGAGAAATTCACATTTTTATCAGCTCTCCAAACAAGGCAGGACAGTCGGGATGAGAAAAGAAAATACAACTAAATACAGAAATAATACACAATTTGTAGTGCAACAATACTTATTAAACTATGAATTATTATTATTATTATTATTATTAAGTCGCACCCACCTCTGTTGAAAAGCCGCATGGCATGGGGGGAGGATGATGTGCTCAGTCTTTCAGCGGATCAGGGCAGTGATAGTAATCTGCCACTGAAACTGCTCTTCTGTATGAATGTTATTTTTGTAAAATGAATTTATTCCTATAACTTCCCCCAACCTAATATTCCAAAAATAACTGTGGTGTGTTTATCCTTGTTAGAATACAACTTTTCCATTTCTGCTGCGGTTTTCTTTTAAATTTTCCAACTATTTAAAATTTCTCCATGTAATTATGACTTTATTGTTCTAATATTTTGACTTTACACAACGTTTTCCTGAAATTACAATTTCTTTATGCTTTGTTTTGCTCGTTTTCATTATACGACTTTAAAAAAAACAAACACACACCATACTACAAAAGACGTTACTTTTCATTATTCTCTAAATTACTACTTTTTTTCCTTAAGTTAAAATTATAGCTGTTGGTGTTTTGTCTTTTAGCTTTTCTTGTTAAATTCTATTTTTAGTACATGCCGTGTGTCACAAATGGCCTCCAGGCTGCATGTTGGACATCCCTGATGTCCAGTTTCATAGGGTTGCTGCTGGAAGTTGTGGATTTGGAACAGCCTCGTACTTTGGTACGTGACAAAAAAAAAAATTTTTAAATGTATTTTATTTATTTTTTATTGTTTGTATTATTTTAAAATTGTATTATTTTATTTATTATTTTATCATCATTTTAAATTTTTTAAATTGAAAAAAAATTTAATTGTACATTTTTTTTTATTTAAACTATATTAGGAAAGCAGGAAGTGAACAAATGTAACAGTTACTGATTGTAAAAGTACCAGATGGAGGGGTAGGATTTAATAAGCTTTGCTTCTTCCTACTCCTTTTGGACATGTGGAACTGGGAACTGATTATGGGATGCACTCAATTGTAATCTGATGCATGTTCAAATGAAATAAAACCATTACCATAACTTCCCCCCCAATCATCAATAAATGTCAATTTACAGTTAATCCATGTGATCAGTATCGGCTGATTTCACTGGTGGATGATTAGTATCGGAATCAATTGCATAAATCCCTGATCAGAATATTACCTATATCTCACATTTTATGTCGACGCCAACTTAAGTTTGGACACCCCTGACCGCCCCCCCAGCATCAAAGACGCACGGCATCCATACCGTCTCCGAGATGTTCTTCAGTTGGACATATCTCCCGTCCACGTCCACATCGGCTATGCTAACAGCGCCGTGCTCAGACGAATGACTGCACATTTTATACGCGGGTGAGCTGCCAGGGGCGCCGTCGTGTTTCCTCTTCTTGCCTCGGAGTCTGCGGCCGCTACCGTGTTCATGCGTGCGAGGTATGGACACGTGCTGGGAGGGGCTGGGAGACAGCTGCAATCTGGCATACAAACAAAATAAATACATCTAGGTGAGATGTTCACTTAAATTGGGGGAAAGAAAATCACCCAATACAGTACCTCTGTTCTTCCACCTCCAACATCTTCCTGTAGGCCTTGATCTCCATATCCAGGGCAATCTTGACACCCAGCAGGTCCTCGTAGTCCTCCAGCTGGCTGTACATCTGGCTCCTCAAGCTCAGCAGCTCCTGCTCCTTCTGACTCAGCTTCTGCTGCCAAACCTCCCGCTCTCGGTCCAGAGTCCTATCCAGGTCCTGGAAGCGGCCCTCTAATGCCATTTTCTACCGGAGGAGATGAACAAGTGTAGCCAAGTCAATTGGGATGCGTCCATATAGAATCTGTAATGGAGAAGTATGTGTGGGCTTCCCAGCATGCCTTGTGGGTTCTAAATTGAAAATTTTAAAAGTGTAAATTATTGTGTTCCCGGATATTATCATTCGAGGGAATATGCTAGATATGGTCACGCTAGCACCAGAAATTAAACGCAACATGAAATAATAATTCATGTTAGCAGATGGAATTGTCACAGGGGTCCTTGCGTGACAACTCAGCCTATTGATCTTATATTACAATATTTGCTTGAGGAATAAACACAATTTTATCAACTACATTAAAACACGGCCACATGGCGAACAAGTGGTTAGCACTCAGGCCTCACAGCTCAGAAACCCAAGTTCAATTCCACCCTCGGCCATCTCTGCGTGGAGTTTGCATGTTCTCCCCGTGCATGTGTGGGTTTTCTTCGGTTTCCTCCCACATTCCAAAAACATGCTAGGTTAATTGGCGACTCCAAATTGTCCATAGGTATGAATGTGAGTGTGAATGGTTGTTTGTCTATATGTGCCCTGTGATTGGCTGGCCACCAGTCCAGGGTGTACCCCGCCTTTTGCCGAAAGACAGCTGGGATAGGCTCCAGAAAATGAATGAATGAATAAAAGGAGCTACCGCAAAACACTGCCATCTCGTGGTCACAACAATATACTGCAGATTTCATGAAGCTATAGCATCAAAAACAGTTCTTCCTCCAGTGTATTTATTTTGAAAGGGATAAGTGTTAATGTGTCAAAATTGTTCAATGTTGAGCATTGATGAGAAGACTACTTTTATAATAATCAGTTAACTTGTGCATTCACATGCTGCATGCCAGTGATCCTCCCTCGCTCTGTTGGTGACAGCGGTCAATCTTTGGGGAATGGCATTTTTAAAATGTAGCATTCAGGATTTAGTCAGTGCACACAAAATGTAATGCATCCTTTTTGTTTGTATTTATATTTTGTTTTTAACCTCGTTTGTTTTTATATAGGCAAATTCTGTGGCAAAAATGTGTTTTATTGCTAAAAATGACACGGTACGATCATGTTCAATTCTTCCAATGGGGACAAATTTTACTCATCACATAACTTTTTGAGTCAGAGTCAAGTCCCAAGTCACTGATGTCAAAATACAAGTCCAGTTGAGAGATGGGATAGGATTGCATTACTTGGTTTACCTCTTTCTGGTATTGATGTAGTTGGGCGCTGAGAGTCTCCACTCTCAGTTTGGCGGTTTCCAGTTCGTCTTTGGTCGCTGAAACAACAATGTCTTTGTCCAGCACCGCCTGTTGGGCGTTCTCCAGCTGGAATGAAAATATCATGGAAATTCAACATTGAGGAAGAATATGATACCGTACATGATTACTATAGTTAGTAATACTTTGGAGTTGAAGGTCCTGTCCAGCTCCTCTTTGTATTGCTGCAGCTGACCCTCGTGGTCCTGTCGCAGCTGATGCATCGCTTCAGCCAGCTTCATCTCAAACTCTCTCCGTCTCCCCGTGTCCACTTCGACTAAACGGCTGTCATGTCGACTCCGTAGCTCCAAGATTTCCTATAAAAACCGATAAAATGTGCAAAATTCCCTTTGAGGCCATGGGACAGCTTGTCTTGTCTTGTGTGTTTACCTGCTCGCTGATGTTCCTGTTGAGCTGGAGCTGTTCTTTGAGGGTTTGAACCTGGTTCTCGGCGTCCACCCTCCTCAGGAGCTCTGAACTCAACTGGCTCTTGGCATCAGCAAGCATTCCCTCCGACTGGTGACGGTACATAGATGTTGTCACCACAATAATCATGATGCATTTAGTCCGACTAGACATGCTCATGACTAGATAGGACAGCACTCGTGTGACTAGACTCGTCTTGAGCATGTCTATCAGAGAATAGAACTGCATGGAAATACATAGAGTCCAATTGTACAGATCACTTTGTGCTTATAGATCTTACGATATCCAACTGGCCCTGGAGATCAGTCAGGTTGTCTTTGAGTTGTCCGGACTCCGACAGAAGCTTTGTGCACTCTGCATCCTTTGCACTCAGCACCGCTTCGACCCGTCTCCACTGAGTCAAGGCATTCGCTAGATCGCTCTCCTTCTTCTGGTTCCTGAGGTGGAAAATCCACCGTTAGGACGAATTAACATGTTATTTATTCCATGCATTCCATGTGTCTGCATCCCGACTGTCTGTCTTGGTAGGAATATTTTAAGGCCTGCAATAACAATGGCTTTAAGCATTTAACACTCAAAATGTCCTGAACTCCATAATGCTTTTTGGAATGAGACAGAGCTGCTCACACAGTTTGAGGAACAGTGGGGGAACCAACCACGCAACTTTCAACCTAACCAAAACTCTGCCCTAAAACGCTCACTTTACATAACGTTTTGGAAACCAAAAATGGCTACATGGGATGTGGTACTGGGGTATGCTTTTATTTTGATGGCCAGACACAGGAAGTGTTGCGCAGAGTCATCAAGTCATGCCGGTGATTTTCTTCAGTTTTTTTTTAATTAAACAAAAGTTAACATACAACAAATGTGGCATCATTTAAGTAAATGTCCAGAATTAAATTAGAAACTAGAAGCTATTTTATTACCACGCAGTGTAAATGTACATTATTACTTGCCCGCTTCATTTTTGTACACCCTTTTTTAATGGTGAATTGCAAACACTGGAGATAGTCCCGCCCCTTTCCGCTGGTACCATTCAGGGAGGTAAGTGCCCATCACTGTACACCAGAGATGCGGGAGTCATGAACGAGTCGTTTAAACTCACAGGTTTTGCCACCTACTTAGGACACGTGACCTATTTGACCCTGATCCTGCTAGCTAAATGGAAAAGGGGGCAACTAGGATAAAGGATGTAGGAGGCGTTAAGGGAGTGGAACTTCATACACGATTCTGCGCTCCGTAACGAGTGACTCGAGTGAATAGAGTACCCGATTCAGTTAAAGGAGGAATTGAGTTTCCCATCACTACTGCAAACTCTCCATTTGGGGTCTGTTACAACATCCGGGTATTGACAGTGTAGGGCAATTGACGTAATTGGTACGCACTTATTCACTAAGAGATAAAGTTTAATTAAACAGATTAAATTAAATTTAAATTTTGCTACCTCGCTTGGAGTTTCCTGTGTTCTTCCGAGATGTTTCCAAAGTCGATCTGAAGACGGGCCCTCTCTGCTGCTAGAACGTCCAGAGACTTCCTGACGTCGCTCAGCTCCTCCTCGTACAGCCGCCGCACGTTGCCCATCTCCCGGCTCTTCGACTCGTCCTTCTCCTCCAGCTGCAGCAGCATGAAAGACCTCTCGCTCTCCAGCTCCTGCACACGCTGGATGTAGTTGGCCAGGCGGTCATTGAGATGCCGGAGGTCATCCTTCTCCTGGATGCGGGACTTGTAGGTGGGGCTGGTGGATGCGGTAATGTTGACTGCGCTGCGGCGGCTGGCGGAGCGACTGGCGCGGCTGCTGGACACTGCGGGGGTGGAGGTGGCCGACGCCATACTACAACACTGCTGCAGCCTGCAGGACACTTGGAATATAATATATTTTTAATGCCCTTCTGTCAATATTGCATAGTCATGCTAAGGGCATCAAGCCATGGAAGCAGGAAGTCTTCGCAAATATCTAAAAACGCTTCTGCAGGGTTTGATGAGTGATCTCTCCTAGTTAAGGTGACTTCTAACACCAGTGATGGTCATCACAGCTGAAATAAATCACACGTGACGACGCGGATGTCACCCAGTCAAGTGACTGCGTGAAAGTGTGCACTTCCGGGTAGGATGTTCACAATAAAACGGAAAAGCCGGTCAAACGTTGTCTTTCTACTGTTATAGCAATATATGAATAGCAATATCATACATGAAAATAAAATAAAAACAGAAATTGTTCATGAAGACTTAGTTCACTATTTCCAAATTATTGCTTGATTTGGATAATCAAGAAGAAAATCACCAACAAAACAACTTAAAAAACATTTTAACAGATCCTTTGTATCAATAAATGTAGGGTATACAGTACACTAAGCAAGCACTAAAACCACGTTTTGAATAGTCATCATTCTAGTCACCCAGTAGCTGTGTTGCCAGATGGGAAATACAATATCCTCCCACAGTCTAAAAATGAGTGCATTTTTATGAAAAATCATCATACTTACCGATTTGACGCTCGTCGGCGTAGTAAAACTACTTACTTCATGATGTAGTTTTACTATTACATTAAATATAAATTAAATAACAGCACTGTTGGCGGGTGAGGGGCTGCCACTAGCATAACAGCGACCCACCTGTAAAATGCATGCACAACCTAATGGTGCATTGTATCCTGTTTGTGAATAGCTATAGTTATAGCTTGATTGTACATCTGGCAACACTACCTGACCTGACTCGCGTGTATATGGTGCTGCATTCACTGTCAAATAGAAAAGTTTCCGGCCTTTTCCGCCAACTCACGCTGTCGGACAAAGAGAAAATAGGTCATTTCATATTTAAAACAAAGATTTAGTAATCAATTAATGAAACTACTAAATAACTAGTTTTAACTCGTTTAAAAAAAACAAAACCGTAGTTGCTGTTTTGTTTTTCATATTGTTATGAAGGCAACAAAACTGTCATCCAATGGGCATTGAAAACGTAGTATGACGTTTTCCGGTCGGAAGTACAGCATGAGTTGTTGCGTTCCACGTGAATTGATGATATTTACATTTTCTTCAGCTCTTTCACTTCATCAGAAGTAGTTGTGTGATACACAAAAGTGCTATTGTTGTGTGGATATATTCCAATTAGTGTTTTAATACCTCTCCCCGATTCATTGTAGTTCCATTAGTGAGCTAGCAAACTAGCCACCGGGTTAGCATTAACTGTCGTTGTTGACAGTCTGTCAATACCTCTGTTTTTGCTAATAGTGATGCTACAAGTTGTGTATTTGCTGTGACAACATCGTAAACTTTGCCATTGCGTGAACTGTCTTCACCATGGTACACACCAGCCTGGATAAGATCACTTCACTACAGAAAAATCCTGCTAACATTAGGAACCTTTGCATCCTGGCACATGTTGACCACGGTGAGTTCCACTAACAACACCTGGATACTGTATCTAATACCAAACTGACACATGTTTGACTACCACTTTTACTACTGCCACACCCCTCGTTCAGACGCATAAAGGAAACACAATTAATAACCAAAAGCTGAAAAAAACTGTATATTTTTATTATATACGTATGTCCCGCACATCATTTCATTTTCTGCCAATACCTTTACATAGTATGTAATATTTCTTCTCATTGGTGTGTCTCCTCAGGCAAAACCACTCTGGCGGATTGCTTAGTGGCCAGCAATGGTATTATATCCAGTAGGCTGGCAGGGAAGGTATGTTTTTGTTTGCAAGTGTGCACTGACCATGTGGAATTATTGATTGTAAGCAGTCTATTTTTTAACATAACATACATTTATTTCAGTGTGTGACTATTTTGTATTCTCCGGATCACGTTGTCATACTTTCTGTAGCTCATCCTACGTTGATGTACTGTTTCACGTCATGTTTGGATGTGCTCATCTTCCAGCTCAGGTATTTGGACAGCAGAGAGGATGAGCAGATCAGAGGAATTACAATGAAGTCTAGCGCCATCTCTTTGCACTATAGAGAAGGTATGATCTTTTATGGTTGTGTGTTGACCCCGAGTGGGCAGTGTAGAATATTTAAGCCATATTACAACATCTTATGAATAAACTGTACTGTACACACACACACACACATATGTACACGCACAGTGGTGTGAAACAAGTATTTGTCCCTTCCTGATTTCTTACATTTTTTTAACGTGTTTCTCATTTTAATGTGTCAGATTGTCCATCAAATTTAAATATTAGTCAATGTACTGTAACGGCAAAGAGGAGATTGGCTGTTATTGTCATAATTTTTTTTGTCCTCTCAGGTGATGAAGATTACTTGCTGAATTTGATAGACTCTCCCGGTCACGTTGACTTCTCGTCTGAGGTCTCCACTGCTGTGCGTCTGTGTGATGGTGCCATTGTTGTTGTTGATGCTGTGGAGGGAGTATGTCCACAGGTAAGTTTTATGCTCAGGGTTTCCTTTTATATTTATTATTGTCCTATTGTTTGTGACTGTTCAATAATTTTTTTCATTTTGACATAATGTAGTAACACAGCGGACCAAAGTCACCCAAAACCCTAAAATCCAAGTCCAATTTTTTGTGTGTAAAAATGTCTATACCTCATGCTTTATCGTGAAATGAAAGGATGCAAGGGTCACGCTAAAATTTTGTAATATGCTGGGAAGTTTCAAGAAAAAAAACTGTGATATTAGCATAGGTAATAAAAAAGTGCATTATTAGGATGAACTTCAGTCATTATCTTCAGTTTTTACAATTTTTTAAAATGTTTGCTGGGTTTATAAAATAACATTTCCAAATATTTTAACTTTCTTCTTAAATAATCTTTATAATTTTTTCTGTAAAAACATTACTTCCATCCATCCATTTGTCGTTTATTAATATTATGACATTTTTTCAAAAGTATTTTTTCTACACTTCTAAAATGACATAATTTTTCCTCAAGTTTATTCTCATAAAATTTAAACTTATTTTCTTGTTAGAATATGTTTCTCCTTATATTGTAACTTTATTTTTTGTAAAACTACAGCTTTTTTTCCAGCAGGTTTCTTTTTCAATTATTTAAACTTAGGTCTTGTACATTTAGCTAAAATGTACATTATAAACCTTTAAGAATAGAATCCCTTTGACGCTGCTTCCAAAACAAGAATGATTATGTCCGTGATTCAAAGTCTAAATTGTGGCATTGTCTCTTTTTTCTGGAAAGACCCAGGTTGTCCTGCGACAAGCATGGTTGGAGAACATCAGGCCGGTTCTGGTCATTAATAAAATTGACCGACTTATCTTGGAGTTGAAGCTCACCCCTCAGGAAGCTTATGGCCACTTACAGAAGATCCTGGAACAGGTGACCAGCTAGCATTGAAATGCATACCCCCTCAGCAGCAGCAGCTCTGGGGCCATTCAATTCAATCAATGCTATTTGCTTGTTGTAATGCTTTTTTTTTTCAACGTTAATTCTGATAATACACATATTGCACGAACTGAACATGTGTATGGGGGTGTAATAGTCTGTGTGTGTGTTGCAGGTGAATGCAGTGACAGGAAGCTTGTTCACATCCAAAGTGTTGGAGGAGCAAGCAGAGAAAACCAAAGAAGAGGAAGGGAGTGAGACCCAGACGGAAGATCAAGTGTATGACTGGAGTGCAGGGCTCGAGGAAGCCGATGACTCTCATCTCTACTTCTCACCTGACCAAGGGAACGTAGTCTTTGCCAGTGCCATCGATGGATGGGGCTTGAGGTAAGACTTTGGGTTAAAAGAAAAAAAAAAGAAGTAATTAATGTAATAACTATATTATTTATATAATATATGTTTAGAATATATTAATGTATTTTATGATATTATTAATATACTTATACTGTCAAAACTAAGTAAATAACGTGTTATCAGCGGTAACTACTTTATTTAATTAATTACATTACATTTTTTTGTGTAATTAAAGCATGCGCACCAAAACAAGCACACGTCTTTGTTATGACGGCAGACGGAAGCACAGTTTTATCACTTCATTCTGGCCCGAAGACAAACAGCAGTACAATTCCGTATGTTGTATGTATCTCCAACGAATACTTCCTCATTCTCATTACAAGAACTCTAGAGGCGTTCAGGGACACCCCGAACATCATAAAAACGTTTTTAGAATGTGTGCTTGTGCGTGTGTGTAAATAATCAAGGAGATTACAAAAAACAGGGTGTCGCCCAAAGTCATCTGGGATAGGCTCCAGCATACCACTGCGGCCCTAGTGGTAAGTGGTATAGAAAAAGGATGGATGGATGGATATCATCCTCTCCTGTCATTTATCTGTGTCTTCATTAAATACAGTAAGTAGACTTTTTTCCTTCTTCATATTTAGAATTTATTGTCGTAAAATTACTGCAGATTTTTTTCTGTTTTTTTATTGAATTATACAGTTAGAAAGTGTTCATAAATGTTAAAAAGTAGCACAGCGAATGACAAAAAACTGATCAAATAAATATTTTTTGGCTGTTCATCTTTGTATCAAAGCCTTTGTCTTCTCTGAGCCGCTGCTATGCAGTTAGAGAGTTACAGTTCCCGGTGAGTTAGTTTACAGGACTCGGTTCCAATGTTTTACATCATTCTCCATGAATGAAAGAGTAGTCCACTCATACTAACACATAAATACTTTTTTAAACTTGTATTGGCTTTAGATGTTAGATGTTGTCTTTTGTCAGTTTGAATGGAAAGTTCTCACTCATGAAGTGCACTAATGTGTTTTGGCAGCATCCAACACTTTGCCCACATCTACAGCCAGAAGATGGGCATTAATGCAGGTGTGCTTCTCAAAACCCTCTGGGGAGATTTCTACCTCAATGCAAAAGCTAAGAAGATCATGAAGGGAGCTCAGGTAACATCACTAGCATTCATTTCATACGTACATGCATTCATTTTACATGTACGTATACATCAACACATGCGTTTCATATCCTGCATCAGAATGCCTCAGTATCCCAGTGGGTGAACTGGAGGAGGTGCATGGGGACGGGAAAGTCTGGCCGTTCTTGCTCAAACTCCTGTCCCTAAAGTACAGATAAAGGATAGATGCATGGATGAGATGTATTGATGTTCTCCACCACTCTCACGTCTCCTTATTTACTTTCTATCTCCATTTTCCAGGCCAAAGGCAAGAAGCCTGTCTTTGTGCAGCTCGTACTGGATAACATTTGGAGTTTATACGATGCAGTCGTTACCCGGAGGTGCGTACAAAAACATGTTTTGCGGTAATCCATGCCATCCATGCGTGCACCTCAATGACTCCCTTTCACGAACAGAGACAAGGAGAAAGTTGAGAAGGTGGTGGCATCACTCGGGGTGAAGGTGACAGCCAGGGATTCTCGTCACTCCGACCCCAAAGTTCTTCTGTCTGCGATATGCAGCCAGTGGTTACCCGTGTCTCACGCTGTCCTCTGTATGCTCTTTCTTCTTCTCCATTTTCATGTGTTTGTCATATCAGTGAGTGTTTTCCTTTGATGCTGCAGCCATGGTATGTCGCAAGCTTCCCAGTCCGTTGGACATAGCAGCAGAGAGGGTGGAGAAGCTGATGAGTGTAGGAGTGCGGAGGTTTGATACATTGCCGGAGAGGACACAGGAATTAAAAAACGGTATGTGTGATTATGTGCCTTTTTTATTATGCTTTTTTTGTAAATTACTGGTTGTGGCTGCACGACGGTCGAGTGGTTAGCGCGCAGACCTCACACCTAGGATCCCCGAGTTCAATTCCACCCTCGGCCATCTCTGTGTGGAGTTTGCATGTTCTCCCCGTGCATGCGTGGGTTTTCTCCAGGTACTCCGGTTTCCTCCCACATTCCAAAAACATGCTAGGTTAATTGGCCACTCCAAATTGTCCATAGGTATGAATGTGAGTGTGAATGGTTGTTTGTCTATATGTGCCCTGTGATTGGCTGGCCACCAGTCCAGGGTGTACCCCGCCTCTCGCCCAAAGACAGCTGGGATAGGCTCCAGCACCCCCGCGACCCTCGTGAGGATAAGCGGCAGAAAATGAATGAATGAATGAATTACTGGTTGTTGGGATCAGCCATTTCATTTAAATATATCATATAGCAGACCACTCTTCCACCGTGCAGCCTATATGTACCAACCTGTCATTAATAATAATAATAATAATGCATTTTATTTGTATAGCGCTTTTCAAAAATGAAGTTGAATGGAGTTGAGTAAAAGCAAGTAAACAGAGTAAAAAATACATGAAAATACAACATTCATTCGTTTATACACAGCTAAAACATGGGTAAAAGTGGGGCACAGCAGTCAGGTATAAAAAGTTAGACATTAAAAACAGATTTAAAGAGGTGGGTTTTTAGTTGTTTTTTCAAACTGTTACTACAGTTGGCGCACAACGTGGCCAACGTGTAGTTCGATTGGCGTAACAATGTTAATAATAATAATAATGTTGCTGTGATTACTAGTACAACGGGGCCTGTTTGAATCCACCCTTTTCATGTCAACAACCTGTTCCAAGTCATCAAGCTCCGATCCACTGTATTTTTCTTGTCACATAGTAACCACCACTCTGACACTGTCTTTATTCTGGTAGAACTTGCAGTTCTCTACCAGAAAGCTAGGGAGCAGTGTTTTCCTGAGCGTGAGCAACCACAGCGCTTCTTGACTAGCTATTTAGCTTCCTGTGTACTTTTCGTGAACAATGGCTACCAAAGCGTATGTTGACAATTGTCCTCCACTCTCTCCACGCATTAATAATAATTATATTCCTGTACTATACCAATAGATAGATATACATAGATAGATGTACTTCCTTTATTGTCATTGCACAAATACACAGCAGTGAAATTGGCAACGAAATGTCGTTGCCTGGCTCCTGTATATAATAATAAATAATAATAATGTGGAGAATAAATGACATCAAATATGACAACAATGTACAGCGTAAACAGTAATTTGTACAAATAATTTAGATAATAGTTTTTTAGATAAGGATAAAAACACGGGCTGACAATGATTTATGCTGGTAACGGACTGTTTGATTGTTCATTTTACATTTTTACTTGCTAAGTGCTTGTGGTTTGAATTCTGTTCTTATAAAACTGGTGTTGTTGTTTAGCTGACGTTGCCTTTACATGGATGTATAGCACATGTATATGGGTTCAAGCATTGCCTAGCAGTTACCATGGCAACACATTGCACTTGGGGTAAGGTTAAAGCTGTGGGCCAAAATGTGTATTTTCTCTCCTAGCGACCACATAGTTTGTGATCTTTTTCCTGTTTATGTGTTTTTCCTTCAGCATTTCTCCAATGCTCCAGCAATGAAAACGCTCCAGTCATAGTTTTTGTATCCAAGATGTTTGCCGTGGACACAACGGCCTTGCCTCAGAACAGACAAAAGTGAGTATGAATTTTTCTACTTTGCTCTAATTTACCTTTTGAAAACAGATTGAAATGAAGCTTCAAAATTAACTAGAGTGGAATCTCTTTTTGGGGGGGGGGGTTAATTTTACACCAAAATTTTGCGTCATTGACTTATGAACTGGATCTGATCCAACATTACAAAATGTATGATGCAGAAAGAGAACATAAAAAATCCTAAACAAGCCATTCAAACAATAAAAACACTAAACATGATTACAAATGCCACAGATCTGTTTCCCTTCTTCTTTGAAAACCAAACCAAATACATAATGTATTTGTTACTACAGTTAGCACACAACGTGGCACTCGCCCTGTCATATTATTAATACACTGCATGAGTGCAACTGTGTTCTTAATGTATTTTTATCCCAAAATGTCTAACATTAGCATTAACATTAACATTAACAGCATTAACATTTTTGTATCCTCCTTTAAAGGATAAATAGATTGGCTCTCAGACTAGAGCTGCCCCATCTAGTCTGATGATGTGTGTCCCACCTTGTCTTGAGCATGAACTGATGAATGAATGAATGAATGAATCTTGCTCGGATGTGAGGTGAAACGTCTTCTCACACTGGGCTCGCACTTAATCCTGATCCAGTCCGGCTTGCCGCAAAGTGCCACTCGCGTCTGGGAAAAAAAGTTAGGTTTTTTTCTTTCTGAGCTAGTGTGAGCCTACAGTAGGGACTTTTGCTTCCGGCGGCCACAATGGATTCATTGTGAGCCCGGACTAAAACAACCTGAACAGTCCAGTTGCAATCAATGTTTTGTAGTTTTACAATTATAGTATTATATATAGATAAGCGTGGGGGGTGCTGGAGCCTATCCCAGCTGTCTTCCGGCGAGAGGCAGGGTACACCCTGGACTGGTGGCCAGCCAATCACAGGGCACATATAGACAAACAACCATTCACACTCACATTCATACCTATGGACAATTTGGAGTCGCTAATTAACCTAGCATGTTTTTGGAATGTGGGAGGAAACCGGAGTCCCCAGAGAAAACCCACGCATGCACGGGGAGAACATGCAAACTCCACACAGAGATGGCCGAGAGTGTGATTGAACCCTGGTCTCCTAGCTGGGAGGTCTGCGCACTAACCACTCGACCGGCGTGCAGCCACAATTATTATTACACGCATAAAACAAATGATGGCTGATCTGGATAAATGAACATCTCAGATGACTTTTACTGTCATTGAAGATGTGATTGTTGACAAGACAGGATGTGGCAGCGACATCAACATGGACACCTCGTTGGTGTTTTGCCATGAGTTATTTTTGCCATGACAAGCATGCTGTTACCTCTCTGATGAGTGGGAACGGTGGTCGTCTGCAGCCATGCATTACTAGTTGCTATAGCAATACATTAGCTTTTTTCCTTCTTTGATGCAACCTTGTTTGTTTGTTTTTGTCAAAATGTAGGCCACTGACTCAGGAAGAGATTGCTCAGCGCAGAGAAGTGGCAAGAAAAAGACACGCTGAGAGGATGGCAGCATCAGGACCACAAGACCAACAAGACAAGTCACTCCAGGGTCGGCCAGAAGAACCCACCAAGGGTGAGATAGATTGGCGGGGAGCAGCATTCATACTGTAGTATAGTATGAATGTAGTATGTACTTAAATTGTATACCATCGATAGGACAGTTGCGTTTGTGTTTAATTTGAGCAGCAGGGGGCATTATTGAGTATTAGTGCAGGACTGAAAGCGTGGGTCCTGTCAGGAAACTCACCTCTAGATCGTAAGGTTAGGTTGAACCGACTGGGAAAAGATTTAAAGGCAATTATTTTTTTGGTTTTAACAGATGAAACGCAAACTGGAGTTCTGGAAGAGTCCACACCGGGCGAGGCAGAGGAGAAAAGGGAGACCTTCATCGCATTTGCCAGGGTGTACAGCGGGGTGGTAAAGAAAGGACAAAGAATATTCATACTTGGACCAAAATATGATCCTGCACAGGGTCTGACCATGGTAAGCCTTCTTAGAAAATATTTCTCTTCATAATGTTAATTGAAGAATTATGAGATGGAACATAAAATCTTATTCAGTAAAAAAAACAACAACAACAACAAAACTGTAAAATTAAATTTTGTAGTTTGATGTGGTTTGATGTTTAAAGTGCTCTGAAAAAAGGACATTTATTTATTTATTTACAAATATTTACAGCATACAGCTAATAGTATGACACTTTTACAGATAAAATTACACAAATAATTCAAGGTGGACTGTTATAATTATAAGAGTAAAATATATATATATAATATATAATATATATATTCTACACCCCCATACCCCCCCCGGAAGGTGCTTGTCACTGCCGTTTTCTTCCATACAAACCAGCAGAAACTTTATTAACATACACAAAATCTGGAACGCCCAATGTCACTTCCTGTCCACCCCCCCCCCACTCAGCTCCCCTAGCAACGGAGCACATTTACAGCAACACTCATGAGCATGAGTCTTATTCATATCTTGTATGTTTTATGTCTAAATAAAACATAAGACATAAGTGTAATTATGTCTACTAGACTGGCTAATCGTGTAAAGGTGACTATAGGGGTGTTATTTCATGTCTAGAGGTCTCTGATGATGTTAAAAAGTGTATCAAGGAGGTCGTAAAGAGGTTTTCTATGCTATAAGTGTGGAAATATACAATTTATAAATAGGATAATTCTACTTTGCTGAAATTCATACATCGCAGTCATTTATCATTTAACCATAAACAAGGTATTACTCATTGTTTATTAATATATTGTGCTATTTCTCTCAGCTTAGATTCCACGGAAAGCTTCAAAAATATACTTTTTATATGCTGTTGCCAAGATCCACCCATATAATAATTTGTCATTTGTTTTTTGACTGTTTTCTTGGGGAAAATACTGTCTCTTACATTATCATCCGTTAATTGAATTGACACTCATTCAATCATTTTAGTCTTGCTCCTAATGATATTTCATTAACTTACCAAGGCCCCTCAACTTGCTGCTTATGTTGTGCTTCCCAGCTGCCAGAAGGATGCAGTGCTTCTGATGGCTTGCCTGAGGTTCCTCATCTGTCCTGTTGCTCCATTGAAAACGTCTACCTGCTGATGGGCAGAGAACTGGAAGAGCAAGAGGAGGTGCCTTCCGGCAATGTGCTGGGTACAGTAGAACTCTTTATTGCCTGTTGAATGATGCCGATAGCACAGCTGCAAAGCCCGGACAAACACTGAATCAACTTTTTTTTTAAACAAATTGGAAAAAAATAGTTTCTTTTATTGCATGTGCTTTTAGTTTTTATTGCTGACTACTGAACTTGGGATTGTGTTCATCCCTTTCTAGGCATTAAAGGTTTAGAGGAGTTCGTTTTGAAGTCAGCGACCCTTTCCACCTCGCCAGCTTGTCCGCCCTTCACCCCACTAAACTTTGAAGCCTCGCCAATTGTACGAGTAGCGATAGAACCAAAACACCCAAGTAAGTCTTTCAAAGAACACACACACTTTTTTGTCATGTTTTTTTTGGCTCCCTTTTTTATTTGTTCTTTTTCTGTATGCATAAGGTGAAATGCCAAAGCTGGTGCGTGGGATGCGGTTGTTGAACCAGGCAGACCCCTGTGCTGAAGTGCTAATTCAGGAGACGGGGGAACATGTTTTGGTTACGGCGGGAGAGGTTCATCTCCAACGCTGCCTTGATGACCTCAAGGACCGGTCAGTGTCTTATTCACATTGCATTCACAACTTATTGATTGGAAATTAGCCCTGCTACAATTTTTTATTTTATTTTATTTTATTTTATTTTATTTTATTTTATTTTATTTTATTTTATTTTATTTTATTTTATTTTATTTTATTTTATTTTATTTTATTTTATTTTATTTTATTTTATTTTATTTTATTTTATTTTTTATTAATTTTTTTTTATTTAAATATTTTCTTTGCGCACTGGCTTGCAGCCCTGCTCCTGACCTTACAGCTAGGAGACCCGAGTTCAATTCCACCCTCGGCCATCTGTGTGTGGAGTTTGCATGTTCTCAGTTTAGACATACTTCACAACTTTTTACGACAAAAGTCTTCGCTAACTTCATGCAAACAAAACTTAAATATATATGTATCTGTGAGATTCTAGGTTAATTCAATTATTATTTTTTTAATGATTTATTCTTATTCATCTTTCCAACAACAAGTTGCAATTTATTTTTGTCCGCAATGGTAACAAGACAAGGAAGATACCACTGCGATGTTTAGAGTCAAACCAGATACACAAACACGACAATGGAGGACAGGAAGAGTCTGAAGGTCTGCCGAGGTCACAGGGTGGCTGGGTGTACTGTATGGATTCAAGGCTGACTGCAGGATCAGGAAGGCTGATGTCTCCTAAGTTGACCCTATTGCCTGTCAGTTGAGGTCAGCACTCTTAACAAGCCTAAAGATTGCAGCTCTTCCACTGTGACCTCTCTCTCTCTACCTGACCTCTCTATCTCCCTTATTTCCAATTAGTCAGTTAATGTTGCCATATTAGAAATGTGTAGCTGTTATAATTGTATCACTTATTATGTAACTCATACTGCAGCACTGCATACTGCAGATTTTTCCCTCCCAATGCCCTGGAATGCATATACTTAACACACTGTATTCCATCCATACATTTTCTATACTGCTTGTACTCATTAGGGATGCTCGGGTATGCTGGAGCCTATCCCAGCTGACTTTGTGTGAGAGGCGGGGTACACCCTGGACTGGTGGCCAGCCAATCCCAGGGCACATATAGACAAACAACCATTCACACTCACATTCATACCTATGGACAATTTGGAGTCGGCAATCAAGCTAACATGTATGTTTTTGGAATGTGGGAGGAAACCGGAGTACATGGAAAAATCCCACCCCCACACGCATGAGGAGAACATGCAAACTCCACACAGAGATGCCCAAGCGTAGATTCAAACCCAGATCTTCCCGATCTCCTGACTGTGTGGCCAACATGCTAGTTTTAATAAAGTTAGGATCCATTGTCATAAGAATGACAAAATATTCCATCCAAGAGCAAATTGGGACTCACCGCTTGTGTTAGTTTGAGTTTATGCTGCCTAATCCCTGTCTGCAGACAAACAGTTCTTTTGTAAGAATGACCTAGTGACCTTGAGGTCAGCAAGGACGCGTCTGTGAAGCTCAATAAAGCCTTTAAGCTAGCCAGACAAGCAGCAGCTGAATTAGTGATCCAATCACATTACAACAACTAAAGAAGGCAATTTGTGTCGGAGACTGAAGCTGAATGGAAATGCCGTTGAATGGAGAATGTGTAGTTATAGGAAAAGTACAAATTTGAGGGATGTGGGAAATGATTATGCTGAATGTTTTGATGCTGGAATGGTTTGAGAAATGTGGAAAAATGCACAGGAATGTTTTTAATGAGGGTTTTTAATTTTTTTTTTGAATGGTTTGAGACATTTGTAATAATTCTAAAAATCAAAGGGCATTGTGTTTGAAAAATGTGAAATTTCTTGGAAATTATGAATTTTCGGTGTCTTGAATGAGCTAAATGTTTTAGAATGAGAATAGAATTATTTTGTTGCAGAATGACATATGTGACGTATGTGTGAATGCTTCTCATCTTCTCACATTGAGTTGTTGTACAGTGGCTATAAAACAATATTAAAAGTTTACCACACATTATAAAATGTTATTTTAAATAAATGTGCTTCCGAAAAATAATATATTCTACAAAAAGTGTTTTAAATGGAAATATTGGTGAGAGAAATATCCAACATGGTGTTTGCCCTACCATTATACCTCCCATCTTCAACACTGGAGCACCACAGGGGTGTGTTCTCAGACCCCTCTTCATCCAACACCACTATCCTGACGTTTACCATTACAGGACCGATAACTGACTAAAGTGACAAAGATCTTATGTTTTATGCACCGGGTGCACAGTTTATCAAAATATAACGTAATAATTGCAAACAGTAAGCATATCCGTAACAAGAGTCCTGTTTTTTTTTTTTTTTTACAGGTTTGCTAAAATCGAGATCAGCGCATCAAAGCCCATTATTCCATTCCGAGAAACAGTGGTGCGCCCTCCCAAAGTGGACATGGTGAATGAAGATCTTGGCAAGCAGCAAAAAGTTGCCATCATTCACCAGGTGAGTGAACCTTCTTGTCGCTATCGTGCACAGCAGCAGTCAGCCATGTCTCATTCCTTACTGTTACGATACGACGATACAATTTGGTGTATTCTCTAGTTTTGGTCTTGCTGTGTTCATGCACGATGTGGCCAGTTTTATAATTTCACTGATTGTTTTAGTCCAAAGTTCAATACTTTGCACTTTACTCTTCTATGCATGTTTGTGCCACATATAAATGTGCAGCTTTCTAAATGGTATCATTGCCAGCAGTATTCAATTAGATTTGTTTTTGTGATTTTTTTTTTTACGACTTACTTACAAGTCTTATTTGTTGATAGTAGGCAAACATGTTTTTAACTTAGCTGTAGCTGGTTATGTTTTTTTAATGACTATTTTGTTGAGAGAGATGATACTACTATACTACTATTTTATGGCGGGAAAGGTGTTTAAATGTGGTTAAATAAGAATTAAACAAAATCTAAATGTGGTTTGATGTCATAAATGATCATTAAATGTTGAAAAAACAAACTTCATGATCTTCAGTAACAGGGGAAGAGACACCGGTGTTTCAATTATTGTAAATGGTACTGAAATTGAGTAGTGTAAGGGAAACAATGTAATAACAATGTAAGTCAGGGTCATCACATTAAAGAATGATTAAAGCCAGTATGTTGAGGAAATATGTTAGTTGTGTTTGATCGTCATACCATTGTCCATGCCTTGACTATCATTGCATTATATGGCTGTATTGCCTTACCACTTTCCTAGGTTCTAGGCAAGAGTACTTTGGGAATACAGGAGGTGAACAAATGCACTGCAACTGGTGTGAAACGGATGAGGGGTAGGATAGAATATGCATTCAGTGGCATCACAGTAAAAGAAGCATCAGTCATCACGCGACAGCTGCTGCTTATATCCTATCCATAATGAAGTGCTGGACAATATCAGTATATCAGTAATATCTGATATCTGATATATATAATATCAGATTACAGATAATATCTGTAATAATGCCAATACTGAACAGCCCATAATGATATATTATATTTGAGTATATAGAATATATATGTCACATTCTGTCTCTTTACGTTGAAATGAAGTTCTCGAACATAACAGTGATAATCCTATGTGTTATATACATAGCAGGTAAAGGAGGAAGGGTCTCATGGCTTTTCTTCAGAGACACTTCATGTGGATACCAGTGGTTTGGTCACGCTCATCACTCCCAACAAACTGGCCACTGTCAGCGTCCGGGCAATCCCCTTGCCTCCTGGTAAGATAGTACCGGTTTGCTTTCCATAGCGTTCACTCATTTGAAGTAAAGTTGTTTTAATATGTAAGAATATGTTAAAATGTGAATGTGATTATAGCTACAATGAAAAAGTACATCTGGAACAATGCAAAGTGCACTGAAGACCACAACAAAAGATCAGTCTTCCTTATCAATGCCACGTCCTTTCAGAGGTCAGTCGTCTTTTGGAGGATAGCTCAGCGCTGATTCGGACTCTGGAACAAGTCAATATGTCCTTGAAGGAGGGGAGGAATGTAGATATCAGCGTCAGGACCTTGGAAGCCATCGCTGATCTCAAGGCCCAGCTGGGTAGCATGCTGCAAGGGAGGAAGTGGAGGAATGCTGTGGACTATATCTGGGCCTTTGGACCTCGCAGGTTTGGCACGGGTCATTTTATTTATTTTTTTTATTTAAGCTTCCACTGCTTCCATGCTCAAGCTTAAACATATCTTGCTGAGGTCACATGACAGTCACTCCAAAATGTCTCCTATACAGTAATCTCCCGCCACTCCATGCCTAAAATTTCACAGCTTTTCATGGTATTTTACATTATTTCCCCAAATGTAAATCTATTTCCCTGAAATGTATTAAATGGAAATAAAAGACGCATATAAAGATGTTTTGCTGATATGTAGTATTCTACACTGGCCACAAGGTGTCAGTAATGTTACTGTAATGTTGCATCAGACTTGATTGCTGGAACAACAGGCTTTTATTGCAGGGTTGAATGATTTCACAACAGGCACAATAACCCCTAACACGTTAACGCTGTTATTGGCCGTAACCCACACCTAACTCAACTCTGAACCTCCGACTTCACTTCCTGTCCACCCCCCCAATCATTGCCCCTCGCACTGGAACACATTTACAGCAACACACTTGAGCACAAATCTTATTTGTGTTTTAAATATTGTTATTATTCTCTATTGGGTAATACAATTGTAAAGTTGATTATATTTAGAGGGCTAAATGATGTTAAAAACGTTAACTTTAGGACTTGATGTGTTAGAAGTCCAGCATAAAACCGTATAGGAGACATTTGAACACTCACGAAGAATAGCTGTGTTGTTTTTGAAAGCTATGCTAAGTAGTTGTGTTGGCAAAATATTAAAAATGTCTCTTGTCGCTGCGTGAAGGTGTGGCCCAAACATTCTACTGAACAATGTGGAGGGCTACCAGCGACCTTCTCTGTGGCAGTGTCTGTGCAGGGAGGATAAATCGGGCGAAGTGGAGGCTCAGGCACGGCTCATAAGGGAGTTGGACAACAGCATCGTGAGCGGCTTTCAGCTCGCAACGCTGTCAGGGCCGATGTGTGAAGAGCCCCTGATGGGGGTCTGCTTCTCCATTGAGAGATGGGATATCCAGTCTTCAAACTTCCCAAATCAGCACAATAGTGCAGAAGAAATTGCTACATCCGGAGAAGCTTTGGGAGCTAGCAAAGCACCGGAGAACACTGATGCATCAGCGCAGAGTCAAGGCAAGTGCCGGCAAGAGGCTTCCTCTGCTGACCGCTACGGGCCGGTGTCAGGTCAGCTGATTGCTGCCATGAAGGAGGCATGCCGCCATGCTTTCCAGGCACAACCCCAGAGACTTATGGCCGCCATGTATACATGTGAAATCATGGCCACTGCTGACGTTCTGGGTAAGTTGTTGCTCACTTTGCTGAATGTCTGTGGGGGTTGAATAACACCATGATTCTCACCAAATGTTGACACTTTTTGTGTTCATCTCACAGGCCGAGTATACGGTGTGCTCGGAAAACGAGAGGGACGCGTCCTCCATGAAGAAATGAAGGAAGGGACGGACATGTTCATCATCAAGGCTGTTCTTCCTGTTGCTGAGAGTTTTGGATTTGCAGACGAAATCCGCAAGAGGACCAGTGGATTGGCCAGTCCGCAACTGGTCTTCAGCCATTGGGAGGTATTTAACCGGCTAGTCCGCCGATTCATTCACGTGCAGTGTGAGTGATCTGTGTGACTTATTGTACCACAACAAATCCATACTTGGCCTGCTGTGTTTTAGTTTTATTTATTTGGAATGCCACCAAGCTGCAAAGCCGCTGAGTGGTTAGCACACAGGAGAATACAACATGTCGTCATCTTAGCATGTCCCTTCTGAATGCCTTATATTTTTATTTTACTTCATTATGCTATTTTTATGCTTAAATTTTTAATTTAGTCCAAAAAATTGCTTCAATAGACTAATAATATAATACTGTAGGTCGTATCCAACCACGAAACAGCATATTAGTGAATATATTTTTGCAAGGCGGTCGAGTGGTTAGCGCGCAGACCTCACAGCTAGGAGACAAGGGTTCAATTCCACCCTCGGCCATCTCTGTGTGGAGTTTGCATGTTCTCCCCGTGCATGCGTGGGTTTTCTCCGGGTACTCCGGTTTCCTCCCACATTCCAAAAACATGCTAGGTTAATTGGCGACTCCAAATTGTCCATAGGTATGAATGTGAGTGTGAATGGTTGTTTGTCTATATGTTCCCTGTGATTGGCTGGCCACCAGTCCAGGGTGTACCCCGCCTCTCGCCCCAAGACAGCTGGGATGGTCTCCAGTACCCCCACAACCCTTGTGAAGATAAGCAGTAGAAACTCACTGAATGAATATTGAGCCTAAATATATCAGTATAGGAGTTTGTACTACCGCTGTACTTGCAAGTGTGGGCAAAATTTGGGGACGAGTACCGCCTCAGTACGGATTTGGGAGTATACAAACACTATGTAGCAATGTAAGAATATTCGTTGGGGGCTTTGTTGGGCTACGGATGACGTGTGACGGACAAGGACGTACAAGTGCTGTTTCCTCTCCGGGATGCCAAGGGCACAGAAGAGGGGGCCGGCTGCATCTGCTGTTCAGAAGGCAGCGGATGCGCCTGGAGGGGCCCAACAGAGGTGGGCAAACGTGTTTTTCATTCAAGTTTTCAGTTAATAATGTGAGAAGACTAGAAAGAAATGCATTGCGGCATTGGCTTTGTTTGGCTTGAAATAAGTTATGAAAATAAATGGTAATGGTATTGGCATTGTTGTTTGCATGAACCTCGTGGTTTAGTTTCAGCCCATGTCATCGCCAGCTGCTAAACTTAAACCAAAGAGGAAAGTATACGTCATCCAAACCACTGAACAAGGAACATATAGAACCGTTCAGGTGTATCTACGTCATGTCACATTAAACGGAGTCCATTTCTTGTAATCTCCCTCTGCTGCATCAACGTCCGTGGTTTCCTGTAAATAAAACCTCCAACTGCTGCTCAGTTTGTCACTATTTCGTGAAAATGTCTTCTGTGTGTGCAGTCATCAGAACTTTCAAAATCGAGCGTTGTAGTTTCTTGTCAAAATCCCGTGCTACCCTCATGTGCCAGCTTGTAACGCAGGTTTTAGTCTCAGTGGTAAGAAAGTACACGGTTGAACTAACTGAAAGTTGGACTAAAACTTATTAAACTCACCATAAACATTGTCATTGATGATTTCTTTCTCTCAGGTGATCAGCAGTGATCCTTACTGGGTTCCGACCACCGAGGAAGAATACTTGCACTTTGGAGAGAAGGCCGACTCCACCAACCAGGCGCTGAAATACATGAACGCTGTCCGCCGCCGAAAGGGCCTGTTTGTGGAGGAAAAGATAGTTGAACATGCAGAAAAACAACGAACCCTCAGCAAGAACAAATAAACATATAAAATGATCTTTCGGACACACCGGATCACTCTATGTCCATCCGGCAAGAACTCAAGAACTCATCTCAAATGCTGCAATGCAACCAGATCTTTTTAATGAACGCTTATTGGAGTCATGTATTTAATATCAAACAATAAATGAACATTGGATGGAGTCCCTCGTCATTGAGTATCACTGCACCATCAAGAGAATCCTCACCAGTGGTTACATTTAGAAACTGCTCTGTCACCAACTGGAAGGCGGTACAGAAGGTGGTGAAAACCATCCAGCATATGGACTGCTTGTTCAACTTCCCTCTGGGAGGTGCAACATGAGCCTTCGGACTAAAACCACCAGGTTCGTGACAGTTTATTTACATTAGACATCTCCCTGCTTAACTCTGAGCCCTCACATAAAGCATAATCATCTTGGAGACCTGTTCTCCATCTCTACTGAACAACGGTGGCAAGATGATTGTTGACTTCAGACTTCTGTCTATTTCACCAACGGTTTCAAACCTCGCACAAGGGTTTTCCCTATCCTACTCAAGCATAAGTAAACACTTTAAAGCTACATGCATGCCCCAACCTTCTTAACTCTAACCATAACCCCAAATGTAATCCTAATCCAAGCCATGCCCTTCTCCAGCATAAGTAAACAACTTAATGATACACACACCCGACATGGGCCCTCACCCTAACATGAACTTGTACCCCTCCACCCAATTCCAACCAATGAATCACAAAGACATGACAAAACAATGACATCGTAACAACTACGAAAAACAAAAAATACGCTTCTGAACACGCGTTGTAGTGACATCATCAAAGAACGAAGAGTAACGACATCACTCCCAAGGACCGTGAGATCGCCTCATTCACATCGATTTCATTTTGCCGACCATGCAGCAGTATTTGCAACATGTAAGAAACTATTTCTGCTTTGGGAAACAGGCAATCCACAGTTTCACCGGACGCTTTCTCCGAAGTTAGCCTGTAAGCCGATAAGCCTATTGCTTCATTCCATGATGATGTCGTGTTAAATTGTATTCATTTAGTGAAGTTACATTTATTGAATTCAAATCCCATGCAGATTAATATAATCAATCAGAAATCTTGTGTTGCCATAAATTCATCCAATCTCTTGTTTTCACATTTCAGTCAAAATGGATGGAAGAGGTGACAGAAGCAACAATTTTGCAGAGGGTAAGTTGTTGTCAAATACTTCATCTTCATGAATATGAAGTAGTTATGATGGAATATTGCAGGCCCGCAGTTGAACCCCTATCCAAGATTAATTATCAATGGAGACGCACCACCAGTCAATCCGGTTGTGAATGGAGTTTTGGAGCCCATCGGCTTCCTGGTGGATGTGGGATTGGTGGACGGCTTCTTTGGTGGAAGGAGGCAGCTTTTGCAGCAGCTCACAATCCAGCAATCCAGCAGCACCCCTACCAACAATAACGTTGTCACCATGGAAGACAACACAGAAGTTCCATCAGAGGACCTCACTGGAGGGTCCAGCAGGGGGTCGAGTGAAGATGATGAAGATGACGAGGGAGACAACAACAAAATTAGATGGTGGGATGAATTCCTTGACAGTGAGTCCAGCTGTGACTCTGTGGCTGATTTCGATAGCACCGGCAGCATCTATGTGGACTGCATGGAGATCCATCCAGTCCACGATGCTTGCGTGAAGGTCGAGTGCAAACATTTTGCGGAAAAGGAGTCGCTGCTTGGAGGATACAAGACAAAGCCTTGTGAAGACGGTGAAGGGGAGCATCGACTATAATGGAGAGACGATGCAGACTACTGTTGTATGCTATGTACGGGCAACAATGACAATAAAAGATAAAACCACTCTTGAAATTACTTTTGAATCTCTTCAAACATCTCGTTACTCAGCATTACATTTTAGTGGAAATCTCTTAGCTCGCTTTTTGTATCAATCAACAATCTTTGCTTTCAGGTCATTTGACAGTTGTTTTGAGGCTACCATGTTGCTACCTGAAATACTCTTACTCGTCTAAGAGTAAGCTATCCTTTCTAGTCTTTAAGTCATGAGATTGGGTCCATGAGAATGAGGCAAGATTTTCACATAAATTTTATGACTGGAAAAGTTACCTTTTTTTACTTGGTAATGGTTTTATTTCATTTGAACATGCATCAAATTACAATTGAGTGCATCCCATAATCAGTTCCCAGTTCCACATGTCCAAAAGGTGTAGGAAGAAGCAAAGCTTATTAATCCATCTGGTATTTTTACAATCAGTAACTGTTACATTTGTTCACTTCCTGCTTTCCTAATATAGTTCAAGTTTTTTATTTATTTTTATTTTTATTTTGTCACATACCAAAGTAAGAGGTGATATGAGCATCCAATGACATAATGTGTACCATAGTAAGTGTCAATATAGTGATATATATAGCACATCATGACTGGTTCAAGACTCTTCATCCTTGTATTTAGCAAACATCAACTGCTTGTATTGTTTCTTGAATTGGCTCATCGTTGTGCATTGTTTGACTTCCTTACTCAATCCATTCCATAGTTTGATTCCACATACTGAAATGCTATGGCTAGCATAACGTAGTCCTAGCATAGAAGTGTTTCAAATGTACTTCTTCCCAGTATTGGAAGACATTTTAGGTAATTGGTTATTTTTTGCATTATGCATTATTTTAGCTGTTTGAAGGTGAACTATGTCAGTTTAAGTATTTGTGATTTTAGAAATAAGGAGTTAGTATGTTCTCTGTAGGCGGCATAATCGACTTAAATCGACTCACAAAAGAATGCAGGTGTATTTAAAATGTTTGTTTCACAAACACTAAGTGATAATATTGTCAATAATTGATATATATATATTTCCTTTTCCTACAGGCAATCCGTACTGTCTGTCAAATGTTTGCAGCATTTCTTTCTCTGAGTGCACGCCATTTTGCTCTGTTTCGTTTGTATTTACTATGCCGATGCAAGATCTCAATGAGTGTTGGGATGAAGGGTCTGCATGTTGATGTGGGAGGTGTGGCAAAAGCATCTTTTTCCCCTCCTAATTTCTACTATGTTACCTTGCATAAGGCTCTACTCTTAAGCTGCCTCCCCCAATTAGACACACCAACAGTATGACTGACAAGAGGTCTCACTCTGTTCACAGTTGCGCTATGAAGCATGTCGTTACTGAACCAATGCACAGTGAACTCTCTTCCTGCCTGTTTGGAGTTTATTTATCGTGTGATTTATTATATGAGTACATTTCCTGTGCACATACAAATAAGTCTGATTGCCCCCCCCCCCCCTACTGGACCTAGATCTTGGCCTGTAACATGTAAAGAGAGAGAGGAAGTGGAGCTATGCCAAAAAGCAATCAATAAAACGCTTAACGTGCCAAACATTCAGTAGCCAAAAGAGCCTTTGGTATGGTGTACCTGTAGGTTGGACTTGGACAAACAGATGTGTGTGTGTGGGGGGGGGGGTCACGAGGGAGAATCCACATCGTTCTCCTTGCCTGGGGATAACAATCTCAGCTCGTCTGAGCTCATTTCTTTCTCCTGCTTTCTGCCGTGGGATTGGAGAGAGCACCGACCGATAGGAGATTGGAACCCTTTGGCACTTTATTGAATGTTTCCACTTTTTATCCAACATCCAACAGAATTACAGCATCATAGCCACAAAATATTTCACCTTATCATATTGTGATCTTTTCATACCTTTTTGAATCTACATAAATCCACCTAAATATTTATTTTACTGTTTGTGATGCTGAAGGTCTCAGAATGTACAGTATTTAAACTTCGGACCCGGTTTGGTAAGCTCATTCACCCTTGACCTCCAGTCTTTGAGCAGCAGTTCAAAGACTAGATAGGACAGCTCTAGTACTATCTAGTCTATGAGCATCAGTTCATAATCAAAGACTAGATGGGACAGCTCTTGTGCTAGCTAGACTTTGAGCATCAATTCATACTCAAAAAACTAGATAGGACAGTTCCTGTACTATCTAGTGTATTAGTATCACTTCATACTCAAAGGACTAGATAGGACAGCTGTAGGGCTATCTAGACTTTGAGCATCAATTCCTACTCAAAAGACTAGCTAGGACAGCGCCAGTACTCTCCAGTGTTTTAGCATCAGCTCATACTCAAAAGACTAGATAGGACAGCTCTAGTACTATCAAGCATTTTAGCATCACTTCATACTCAAAAGACTAGATAGGACAGCTCCATTACTATCCAGCATTTTAGCATCAGTTCATGCTCAAAAGACTAGATAGGACAGCTCCAGTACTATCTAGTGTTTTAGCATCAGTTCATACTCAGAAGACAAGATAGGACAGCTCTGGTATTATCTAGCATTTTAGCATCAGTTCATAGTCAAAAGACTAGATAGGACAGCTCCGGTATTATCTAGCGTTTTAGCATTAATTCATACTCAAAAAGTAGATAGGACTGCTTCAGTACTATCTAGCGTTTTAGCATCAGTTCATACTCAAAAACTGGATAGGACAGCTCCAGGACTATCTAGTGTTTTAGCATCAGTTCATACTCAAAAACTGGATAGGACAGCTCCAGGACTATCTAGTGTTTTAGCATCAGTTCATACTCAAAAGACTAGATAGGACAGCTTTGGTACTATCTTTGAGCATCTGTCCATACTGAAGACAAGACAACTGTTGCCCCATCTACAGTACCTTCTAGCTATGATGGGTTATTTTGTGTCTTACATATTTTTGAAGTACAATAAATGGATTTCTGCTTGGTCAAGCCAACAGGAAGCACAACTGATTATGTCAGCTGACCCCTCTGAAGATGACAGCACATGACAGTGGAAACATGATTGATCAGCCATCGCCAAATGTCCCTTTACGGACCCATGACCAATTCAAGTGATGGGGAAATATAATAACAATAATAACATGTTCTCATGCTCGAATACCGATCACAGCGGTAATTTTTGGATCATATCTCTTCGCCAGAGGGGATTTGAATGTGTGTTTTTTAAGTACTGTACCTGTGTGTGTGTGTGTGTGTGTGTGTGTGCGCGCGCGTGCTTGGGCAGTCCAGTGGGTGGTATGCGTAGGAGGCCATTGAATACAGAAGGAAGCAGGAGGTTGGGGTTGCAAATGTAGCTCACAGTGCTGTTAAAATGGAAAGTGGAGGGAAAAAAAAGCTGATTGTGGTTGCATCTTCTGTTCTCCCACACTCCACCTGACATTGTGGTTTTATTCCTCAGTCAGGAAGCATTTCAATACACTTTGCCTTGATACTTTTACCATACCGTTAGATTGAACAAAAGCTGAAGATCATCCATGTAGACTTTGCAAATGCAGATATCATCTGATTTATTTGGTCTTTTTCAAGCAAGCCTCTCAGGCCCAAAGTGGGAGGGTATGCTGGAGCCTATCCCAGCTGGGTGAGAGGTGGACTGGTTGCCAGCTATCATAGGGCACATATAGACAAACAACCATTCACACTCACATTCATACCTATGGACAATTTGGAGTCGCCAATTAACCTAGCATGTTTTTGGAACAGGGCGGCACGGCGGACGAGTGGTTAGCGTGCAGACCTAACAGTTAGGAGACCAGGGTTCAATTCCACCCTCGGCCATCTCTGTGTGGAGTTTGCATGTTCTCCCCGTGCATGCGTGGGTTTTCTCCGGGTACTCCGGTTTCCTCCCACATTCCAAAAACATGCTAGGTTAATTGGCGACTCCAAATTGTCCATAGGTATGAATGTGAGTGTGAATGGTTGTTTGTCTATATGTGCCCTGTGATTGGCTTGCGACCAGTCCAGGGTGTACCCCGCCTCTCGCCCCAAGACAGCTGGGATAGGCTCCAGCATCCCTGCGACCCTTGTGAGGAAAAAGCGGTTGAAAATTAATGAATGAATGAATGTTTTTGGAACGTGGGAGGAGACCGGAGTACCCGGAGAACACGCACTCACAGGGGGAACATGCCCAAACGGAGATTCCAACCTAGATCTTCCAGATCTCCAAACTATGTGGCTAGTATGCTAACCACTAGACCATTATGCTTAAAATACCAAGTAAAATACTCCATTTATCAACATGTCCAGTCCTGGGTAACAGAGGATGTTCATAATTTCTATCTAAAACTGGGTCAAACGATGGCCTAAAACACAACTCAGTCTTCATCAATGATAGATTTTACATGGAAAAGGTATAATGTTGATAATCCGTATGCATATTACCCACATATAACCCACTTAGGGTGAATGAGACTGAATGAGTAGGTTAGCATCCTGGTCAGTGAAGCATCCATGTGGGGGCAAGGTGGGTGGAGTATCTTGCCGTGAATGTGATGGAGGAAGAGCGGTACAGTACAAACTGCCGACCGTGTGGTTACAGGACGACCTGTAAGCAAGATCACGAAATGTGCTTGATCGGAGTCCAGCAGGACATTAAAACCTCCTTCCCACCTTCAGAAAAGCTTGAAAAGCATCCTACTCCATTTATTCATCACCATCATGCCAATGTGGTGCATTTCATTTGCTACACTGGAAATACTTCTCATCTTACCTAATGGGCATACCTTAGAAGAGGAAAGAAGAGGGCGGTTGAGTGGTCAATGCACAGACCTCACAGCTAGGAGACCCGAGTTCAATCCCACCCTCGGCCATCTCTGTGTGGAGTTTGCATGTTCTCCCCGTGCATGTGTGGGTTTTCTCCGGGTACTCCGGTTTCCTCCCACATTCCAAAAACATGCTAGGTTAATTGGCGACTCCAAATTGTCCATAGGTATGAATGTGAGTGTGAATGGTTGTTTGTCTATATGTGCCCTGTGATTGGATGGCGACCCCGCCTCTTGCCCAAAGACAGCTGGGATAGGCTCCAGCACCCCCATGACCCTCGTGAGGATATGCGGTAGAAAATGAATGAACTAATGTTTTTATGTTGGCTACACAGCAATGGACTGATGGCGCCCAATTTCAGCTGGGATAGGCTCCAGCATACCCCAGCATACCACATTTGACATGATTGTATTTTCCACAAAAGCATTGAGCACTGAAATAATAATCACTCTATGTGATGCAATACGATACATGAATAACGTTCATGTACATGATGTACTCATACCACATGAAAATGGATACATTAGTAGTCTTTCCATTATGATTTGACATTTTGCCAAAAAAGCATCACATGACACTGATGTTCCATTCACACACTAATGCACACCGGTGCTCCAGCAAAGCACTGCAGGAAGTCGCCCACTGGTGCCATCCTCCGATCCATTAGGATGTGGAAACATGACAGAGCCCATCCTGTCTGGGGGCTTTATGGAGCGTCTTTGGGATGATCCTTCCACCCTTAATCCACAAACCAGAAGGTGGACACACTGGGAATTTTTTTTTCGATATGAAGCTTGTGTTTTGTCCAAATATGGGGAAACTACAGCTGAAGCTTTTTAATCTGCCATGTTTGGCCACTGCAGTGGGGGCACTAACATATAAATGTACTACATCCTGTTCACATGTGAAAGCCACGCCCCACATAACACACACACACACATGTTTTATTGTTTTATTTCTCAAAGTGGTTGTTGTTGCAAATACTAAGAAGGACTGACATACGAACATGCTTGTCATTGGTGAATTGCACTGGGCGAGGCTCAAATTGCTTACGTTTGCTGTCAGCTAATGATAGCAGTTTGACAAAGTTTAGCTACTAACGTTAGCTGTCATTGACTTACGTAACAACAACAACAACAACTTACGTAACCCACGACAAAATCTCCACACGTCACCGGTCACAGGAGTTGCATTGCTACTGTTAAACTACCATAAGTATCTAACAAAAGAAATAGTGAAAGGCCGTGATGTACACGAATGCACCTCATATCTGTGCTAATCCTGAACTGATCATGAAACTTGTGCTGGCACACTGGGTGATTTTGTACAACCTAAAATTCAACGTAGTCAGAAGTTAGCTCACTCAAAGCAACCCCTTAGCCAGTGAAAACAGTCTTTTTACATTTACATTTTAAATCAATAAATGTTATTTATATAAGATTTATTCATTTTTTACAGCTTATATTTGTCAAAAATGTCTGCAATTTCCACTTGTCATTGAAGGTTGATAGTGGGTCCCACAGCTAAACCAGTTGAGAACTACTGAACTAGAGGTTCTGTACTTTCCACTGATGCTCCAACAGGAGCTTCGGTACAAAGCAGAGTGGGGTTTTGTTGGTAGAAAATTTACAATATATTATATTATATTACATTACATTACATTATATTATATTACATAATATAATATATAACATAAATATATTTTATTGGACTTTTGGTTGTTTCTTGCTTTAAATAAATCCGTAATTGTAATTCCAAAATCTTTCACACATGTGCATTCTGGGTATCTAAGGCTGCGTCCAGGGTGCAGGGTTTAATGCCGGGTTGAGATTTTATATGTGATCAGTACAATTCCAATTTTTGAAAATCAGGCCTCATTCATACATAAGTAGATGCTTAACCATTTCATTAGAGAAATGTTGACTCCCTTTGCACAAAATCCTTGAAAGTGCCACAAATACGCTGAAGAGAGCACAAATTGACTTCTGTAAACACTCGGCAAATAAGTGACCTTGTGCTTTTGTGCATGCATGTCGCTTCCCAGATGTTCTGTGTTCTAGTCACTAGTCACATTTTTTGGTAATGTGATAGACCGCGTAATAGATGGGATTTGAACAAAAAAAAATCCAAATTAGACATCATAGCCTGCAATGTGAATGTAGCATTACTAAGTACTATAAACCCATTTTTGAGTTGGTCTTCTCCAGTAAATCCTAGTAGATATACAGAAGCACTGCTATGAGTTTTACATGAAATATATCAAATCAAATACATCTCCTTCAAAACAACTTACTAATAAGCTCATACACAACATGTGGTGTTTGCAGGGGCAGCTGCGAAGGAATAAAAAGACGCGACGTGATATGGATGCATGTGCTCTCCATGCGGGAGGAGGTCGTGGTGCATTCGAGGCCGTCGGCTCAGCCAGCGTCTGGCAGGCAGCCAATGACAGTGCAGGAAGCAATGCCACTTCAGTTCAGTGTGTCATGTGGAGTTGGGGAGGGAGGGGGGTAGAAGAGCGTTGCACCAAAGAGGGGAGGAGAGAAGGAGGAGGCACGGCTCGACAGGCAGGAGAGATGTTGGGAAATCTGGGAGGGAGGAAGACAAGAACCAAACACACCCAACCTTTTCCGACAAGACCTACTGCAGAAACACGAGTCAAAGATC
This sequence comes from Doryrhamphus excisus, assembly GCF_030265055.1. Lineage (NCBI taxonomy): Eukaryota > Metazoa > Chordata > Actinopteri > Syngnathiformes > Syngnathidae > Doryrhamphus > Doryrhamphus excisus. The sequence goes on along the minus strand of NC_080472.1, from coordinate 5,813,749 downwards.
CTCTATGTGACAGATCTATGTGTCTGGTCTGATGTCGTTCCCAGACCGTATTAGTTGTTGTGATGGTAGTAGACTAGGTTTGCTTGCGCCATGGCTTCTATCCTGCCCTTTTACTGCTTGTGACTGTCCCACAGGAACACGTTTGCTATAGATGGATTGTGATTGGTTGAAGGAGGAAGATTCTTCATTAGCATCGCCTTTGTGCGGCATGACGGAGAACCTTGAAATCCTCTTTGTGCCCGTCAATTGACGCCCCCATCATCCCACCCCCGTAACCAAGAACCCCCTCGTAAAAATGCAGATGGGGATTGTGGGGAGGCCATATCCTAGGATAATCACACGACTGTCACATGACCACCACTCCAAAAGGTCACTTAGGGACTTGAGTTCAAGCACAAAGATTTTTGCTGTTGTTTTTTTGTAGTTTTCTTGTTAAGAAATGTCGAAAAATTACACTATACAGGATGTCCCTAAATTGTGGACATATAGTATATGTACATAAAGTACATACATTATTCAAAAATTATTAATAATAAATGAAATTAAATAATAAATCATAAAAAAAATAATCCATCCATTTTCTGTACAGCTTATCCTCACTAGAGTTGAAGGGGTATGCTGGAGCCTATCCCAGCTGTCTTCAGGAGAGGCAGGGTACACCCTGGACTGGTCGCCAGCCAATCACAGGGCACATAATAACAATAATAATCATTTTTGTAAATAAAAATGTACATTTTATACTGTATGTATATATACACGCCAATATTTTTGATGTGTATAAAGTCACTATATGTCCACCCGGTAGGGACATCCTGTACAATTAAACAAGCAAACTACAATAAAAAGAAAACATTTAAATATAGACACAAATAACACTAATAACACACCAACAACTATTATTTATTTTAAAATACAAATATCTTGTTATTGTTTTCAGAATGATCGAAAAACCATCCTGTTCAATGAGTTAATAGTTAATTAATTTAACACAAGTAATAGTTTTTTTATTAATAATACACCCACCACACTGGAGCCTACAAAGTGTATTATTAATGTTCTAATTATCAACATTTTGGGCTACTTATTCAATTTTCCCATGTTTTTGCTCTCTTTTGCAATATTACAGTATGCTGTGAACCCCAAGTGGCCCCTTGGCCGCACTTTGAACACCACTGTAGTACCAACCAAACAAAGAAGCAATCATAAGAAACAAAGAGAACAAAGAATGGGCGTCCAATTAGAACAAGCCCCGCCCGATCCCAGTGTAACAACCAATCACATAACAGAAAGAAAAAAACAGAGCACCGCATCGTCCCTGCCCAGGCGATGACGTCACGTCCACGACTCTCAGTCTGGCTGTGGAAGGACTCAGACAGAAGATTACTACATGTTTTATTTTATTTTATTTTTTACTGCATGTGTTATTTGACTACATGTATTATTTGACTACATTTAGTGGAGGAAAGACGCGTTGTCTCTGCTGATTCGCTGGGACTGTACCGGGACTTTTCTCGCACTCCAGTGGAAGACAAAGGGTTGGATGTTGACAGTGTTCCTGTCCTCCAGACGCAGACATTTCTTATTGTTTGATTCTCGTCTTGAAAAAGCTGCTTTTCGTCCTCCTCGTCGGTGAAGATGCCCAGCTCGCTGTTCGCCGACGGCAGCCTCCACGGAGACGCGCTGGACGAGCAGAGAGCTTTGCAGGTCGCCCTGGACCAGCTCTCTCTCCTCGGGCTGGACACCGACGACCACCCGCTGTGCGACCACGACGAGCCCCGGACTAAAAGTGTCAACATGACCGAGTGCGTCCCGGTGCCCAGCTCCGAACATGTGGCCGAGATTGTAGGCAGACAAGGTACGTGTAAAGACACTTTTATTCACTCCCTGGTGGTACTTGAACGCATCTTGTGCGTCCGCAAGACAAGCACGTCAACGCATCCTCAACTTCCGTCCTCGTCTGGACACATCCGTCCAATACCGGAAAATTGTCCTAAATGAATGTACTTAACATATGATTTACTTTAACATTAAATACCTCATGTTGTTTTCTATTTTTATTGATTTACTTGTGTTTTTTTTGTGTCGGACTAGCTTGTTGTTAATTAACACAACAACGTGGGCGATACTGCACAGTATGGCATCGGAATGAGGAGGAGGACCAAACTGGGACAACATTTGATATAACCTCACCACAAAGCAAAGATAAATGTGTTTAGTAAATATTAAACATATAACCGGGTAGCTATCCATTATCATTTGTGTGTGTAAGTAGTAGAAAACGATTCAACATTAGGGATGTAACTACAGTAGTATTGCTAGCTCCATTTCCTCCATTTACGTATTTCAGCGGGAATGCTAAGTGTTCCCAAACAGGAGACTTTAAACATGAAATAACCTTTCCAAGCTCCTTGGCACTATTGCTATCCAAAGGCTGTATTTGTTTACCGAGTAGACGTCATAAACACTTCCTGTCCCTTACTTTTAATGTGTACTGTGTACACCTCTCATTAGCAGTACACGTACCATTACAGTAATGGTCTAGCTGTGTTTTATGGAGCTTCATATTCATGGTTTCCTCCCTTTCCCAGGATGTAAGATTAAAGCATTGCGGGCGAAGACCAACACCTACATCAAGACCCCAGTCCGAGGTGAGGAGCCGGTTTTTGTGGTGACGGGCAGAAGGGAGGATGTGGCGATGGCCCGAAGAGAGATCATCTCGGCGGCAGAGCATTTCTCCATGATCCGAGCTTCCAGAAACAAAAACACCAGCCTGAACGGGAATGCCACTCCGGTTCCTGGCCCCCCTAACTTACCCGGACAGACCACCATACAGGTGCGTGTACCCTACCGTGTTGTGGGTCTTGTTGTTGGACCCAAGGGCGCCACCATCAAGCGCATCCAAAAGCAGACCCACACTTATATTGTGACTCCGAGTCGGGACAAGGAGCCGGTGTTTGAGGTGACGGGAATGCCAGAGAATGTGGACCGAGCCCGAGAGGAGATCGAAGCTCACATCGCCATGAGAACAGGAGGTGTCATCGAGCTCCAGGATGAAAATGATTTCCATGCCAATGGGACAGATGTGGGTTTTGACCTGCAGGGACACCCCAACTCGTGGTCCAAGCCGAGCGCTGGGATGACGCCCAAGCCCTTCTCCAAATACCGCAACGACTCATCCTCCTCCCTCGGCAGCGCATCCACCGACTCCTATTTTGGCTCTCGTATGGCAGACTACAGCCCACCCAGCCCCACCCTGAGCTACACAACCAACAACAACAACAACAACATCAGTGTCAACACAAACGGCAACATCTATGGAAATGAGGTGATCTCTCCCGACGGCACTGAGCTGACGTTTGATTCACCACCACTCCTTGAAACTACTCCAAACCCCACTGGGAGTTTCTGGTCCCAGTATGAAAACCGAATCACCCCGTCCTCGACCAGTTCTCCGACCTCCACACCCGCATTTTATCCCAACAACGCCAACAACGTGATGGTGAGTCAAAGACGGATCGACAGAGACCAGCGAGAGTCCAGACTCTCACCTCCTCTCCACGCCGGTACCACCGAGCACCCGTTACCCCGACGGGCACCGAGCGACCCCACTGGAGACTTGCTGGGTTTTCCCGGCAACACCTTGGCATCTCTGACGAGCGCTCACCTTCCGTACGACTCCTCTGCCTCCTCCTCGTCCTCCTCTACCTCGTCTAGCAGCCGAAAAAGCAGCCGTGACTGTTCGGTGTGCTTCGAAAGCGAGGTCATTGCTGCGCTGGTCCCATGTGGACACAACCTCTTCTGTATGGAATGTGCCAACCGCATCTGCCAGAGAAGCCAACCCAAATGCCCCGTCTGCCAAACCAGCGTCACTCAGGCCATACGTATATTTTCATAACACCTCACAACAAAAGACCTGGATACGGTATTATTAATCATCATCAATGCAGAAAGTGTACATAGCGTTACGGGCGGTTATGTTCCGAGTGTCCAAATGTAACTCGACTGGTCGTCCAACGGCTCTCTTAGGCGTCACACTAAGTGAGGTCTACCAACGTACCGTTAAGCAAAGTCTGGCCCGGGTGCCATTTGCTACTTTTTGATTGGCCCGTGGCAAGAAAGCAAGAAATTCCATTATGTATTTCATCCAATAACAAAACAGGGCTTTACAGCATAATATTTGCGCTAATCAAATGTTGACAAAGTCCAGTAATCCCTCACCACTTTCACTTTCATGGCTTTACTCTATCACGGTTTTGCAAAAATATTCATTCATTCATTTTCTTCCCCTTATCCTCGCGAGGGTGCTGGAGCCTATCCCAGCTGTCTTTGGCCGAGAGGCGGGGTACACCCTGGACTGGTCGCCAGCCAATCACAGGGCACATATAGACAAACAACCATTCACACTCACATTCATACCTATGGACAATTTGGAGTGGCCAATTAGCCTAGCATGTTTTTGGAATGTGGGAGGAAACCGGAGTACCCGGAGAAAACCCACAAATGCACGGGGAGAACATGCAAACTCGACATAGAGATGGCTGAGGGTGGAATTGAACCCAAGCTGTGAGGTTTGGGTTACCACTCGACTAACTACTCGACCGCCATGCAGCCTTGCAAAAATATATTCACTAATATTACATACATATTACATTATTAGTCTATTGAAGCAATTTTTTTGGACTAAATTAAACATTTTCAAGCATAAAAATAGCAAAATGAAGTAAAATAAAAATATAAGGCATTCGGAAGGGACATACTAAGATGATGGTATGTTGTATTCTACACTAGTCGCTAGGTATCGCTAATGTTACTGTAATGTTGGATGAGACACACAAGCACCGGAACAATGAATGATCTTAGAACAAGCACAATAATCACAGTAATACTGTTGCGGCCATAACTCAACTCTGAACCCCCAAAGTCACTTCCTGTGCAACACCGAAACGCAACGCACACAATCATGATCACATGTCTTTTTGTCTTTTATGATGTCTACTTTTTGGGGGTAATAGGAGTGTAAAGTTGACTATAGGGGTGTTATTTAATGTGTAGAGGGCTCCAATGATGTTAAAAACTGTAAAAACTATCTTATATTATCTATTTAAAATGAAGGAAACCTACTTTGTGGAAATTCACTTTTCATAGTCGGGTTTGGAATCATAACCGAAATAAAGAGTGGGGAACCTGCAAGCCACAATCGCCATCGACACTCCATTTGCCGTGCCATGTCTTTGACTTGATGGATTATTTTCCGTCTATCTATATTTCTATTCAAGTCCATTCATCTCTCAAGTCTCATAATAATAATAATAAAAGGAAGAAGGTGTGATTTAAGGAAATTCCCTTGTTGGACACCCCTGGCCTTTGGGTCTTGGACTGAATAAAGGACTGTGTTGTAGTTTGGGGACATATTTGAAACCTGTACATGCATGTTTTAAATAATAATCAATAGCGCTAGTGGCTTGTATCTTTATATTGATGTGGCAGGATGCAGGTACTGTTAGCACGGCGAGCTAACGGTCGGACATATAAAACTAGCTTGGCTCCTGTTTACAAACCACAAGAGGGAGTATTATCCCACACGCTTGCGTATCAAATGCATTTCCTCAAAGGTTTGAAGTAACAAGATAGAAGTATTCGATCCTCTTTTGACTTGAAAGTTGCATTTCTTATTACAAAGATGTTTACAGATATTTTGAGTTCAGTGAACTTTTTTGTAGCTGGGTTTATTTTTTTGGAATTGATCACTGTATTACTTTAACTACACCCGGGTGAGGAAGAGAAGTTATGTATTACATTTGACAGTATTGTGTTGTGATGGGATGATTGTTTTTTTTTAGGCTTTTAAATATGCTACACTTGGCATATTTTTTATTCAGTAATATAAAGCATATTTTATGCTATATTGTTATTTTAAAAACTTTCAAATGTACAAATATGACTAAGGTGAGGACAAAGAAACAATGTATGCTTTTTCAAAATTTCTATGAATGACATTTTGGTGGGAATAACAGGCTTCTGTTGCACCACGACAGCTTTAGTATTTCTATTTTAATACCTTTATTTACCACTTGTTTACATATATGTAGTTATTTTAGTGTAAATGGGCTTAATTGAGCAAATTTTAAGAACAGAATATATTTTATTTTATGATAAAGGGCCTTTATCCTCATGGTTAATATTTCCTGAGATTTGAAAATGTATCAAGAGTTTTATTTTTCTGACATTTAAAAATTATACATAAGTAACGGTGCTACTTGTTGCTTTTTTTCTTTGTTTGTTTGTTTTTTTAAGTATTTCTATACCAGTCAAATAAAGAAATGGTACATTGGAAAGTGGTTATTTATTCCAGACTTGCCACAGTCGGTTAATTCCTAAACTACAGCAGCCAGACGGGAACACACGTTGCCAAGAGTCAGGCTGCAAGGTGACTATCTTGATGCTCTGATGGGGGAGGTTGGGGCCCACTATGTCCCTAAACCCTAAAGGCTTAATTATGCTCCTATGCCAACTTGCTATACCCCGTCCAAACCCTCAAAGCGTGATGTGTGCTTCCAAAACATTTCATCGACATCAACAACAACACAGACTACAAAGCTGTGATTGGTTGGCCGTTATCAGTTTTTCCCTTTTGGGGAATTAATTTATGATTCATTCATTATCCAATAACAATAAATAAACCGTTAAGTCACCAAAAAAAATCCATAAATGAACCAAGATTACCGATATTGTCCTGGTGAGCAAATCAAGCGCTCAGTTTTTCTCCTGCATGTTCTCACTTTCCCTGAGCTCACTTATAAACAAACATTGACGGTTTCAGAGGAAGTCATTTTGCATGCTAGTTGCATCAAATGCTCCACAATGTAGGAAAAAAACATCAAGTGGTGTCACAAGAAAAAAAATGTCTGTGACAATAATACATTCATCAGACAATACATGGAAATGACCTCGAAAGTGCCCCATAGAACAATGGCATGAATGGAGTGAGCTTTGTGTCAGTTGGTGGAGGTGGGGCAGAAGAGTTAACCTCATATGGACTAATGTAAGGTAACATAAATTAGTGAATTGAAATATATTGTCACCCTGGACTGGTGGCCAGCCAATCACAGGGCACATATAGACAAACAACCATTCACACTCACATTCATACCTATGGACAATTTGGTGTCGCCAATTAACCTAGCATGTTTTTGGAATGTGGGAGGAAACCGGAGTACCAGGAGAAAACCCACACATGCCGAGGGTGGAATTGAACTCGGGTCTCCTAACTGTGAGGCCTGCACGCTGACCACTCAAATGCCGTGCAGCCAATATATATATTGTCATATATTTGTTTCAATATTTTTGTATACGTTTTGTAAAAGTAATGCTAAAGTCTTGTCTCTTAGACCCAATCCAATCCAACGCTAGAACGTCTGGGGGCCCGAGGCTTGTTCCTATTGCTGCTACATTTGAAAAATGTCCAAATGTTTGCCAGAGACAACCCAAGGGCTAAAGCAATCTGTGATTTTATTTAATTTGGTGACAATTTTCTGTGAGTTTTGCCGCAAGGACGATAACACGGACTAAAGTTAAATTGTAAATCTTTTATGGAATTATTAATGACACACTGTACTGTATGCTGGATTCGGAGTGTTTACTTGTATGTTCATTGAAGTGCTTAAATTCCTAAATTTGGCTTTGCTCAGCTTATAGTAGAAGTCTTGCCTTACGTAGATGTATATATAGCGAGTGTATTGTAATACTGTAACAATACATCCAGAGCCTTGTTGCCCCAAAAATAAATCATAAGCTTACTTTCATAAACTTGCACTAAACATCTATTAAAATGTACCACTTAAGTCACATGAACCTGAAGTCATTGAACTACTTTCTAGTAGCTCTGTTCCATGTCTGGCCTGCGTGGCAGTACCAGTTCTGGATGCATGTTTCGGTCCTTTCACTCCTCCCGCCTCCCCTTCCCTTTGCCAAAGTGCAGCTTGTCTTGTGGTCCTGTTGGAAATGCTGCCACTTAAACACACACTCTGCAAGATAGTACAGGCAGGCTCTCATGGCAGGTTTCAAATGGAAACATTCACCAGAGGCCAGCAGAACTGCCCCTATAAACCTTATTATTAGGAAGCAATCTTACTGCCACAGAAAGGAGCTGACAAGTGTTTTTTAGCCAAGCGTGCAACACATGGACGCCACATTTTCCCTTTCTTGGTCTTAAGATTCTCAGAAGTAGAAGACGACATGTACAGTACTCCTGAATCCTACACGGAACTGAACCAGGAAAATGACTCCACAAAACCAATCATCACACTCAGCTCATATGTTATATGTTTCAATGACTCAAGGGTGCTCGACACAGACCCAAGTTTCACTGACTCACAGGTACTTCATGAACACAAGAGTTTCACTGGCAAGTGAAAAGTGGCTCAATGAAGACTTGATTTTCACTAAATTGACTCAAATTTCACTGATTAACGGGTGCTCAACGATGACTTCGGTTTCACAGACTCATGGGTACTCACGGGACGAACACAAGGTTCACTGACTCACAGGTACTCGACAAAGATTCACGTTTCACTGACCCACGAATGCTCCACGAAGATTCACGTTTCACTGACTCACGAGTTGATGGAGACTGGAGTTGACTGACTCAGGGGTACTTGAAAAATACTTGAGTTTCACTCAATCATGGGTACTTGAAAAAGACTTGAGTTTCTCTGACTCACGAGTTAATGGAGACTCGAATTTCACTAACAGGTTGATGAAGACTTGAGTTTCACTGACTCACGGGTACTTGAAAAAGACTGGAGTTTCACTGACTCACAGGTTGATGAAGACTCGAGTTGCACTGACTCACGGGTACTTGAAAAATACTTGAGTTTCACTCAATCATGGGTACTTGAAAAAGACTTGAGTTTCACTGACTCACGAGTTAATGGAGACTTGAATTTCACTAACAGGTTGATGAAGACTTGAGTTTCACTGACTCACGGGTACTTGAAAAAGACTGGAGTTGCACTGACTCACGGGTTGATGGAGACTCAAGTTTAACAGACTCACGGGTACTTGAAAAAGACTCGAGTTGCACTGACTCACGGTTTGATGGAGACTCGAGTTTGACTGACTCATGGGTATTTGAAAAAGATTCGAGTTTCACTGACTCAAGGGTTAATGGAGATTCGAGTTTCACTGACTCACGGGTTGCTGGAGACTCGAGTTTCACTGACTCACGAGTGGATGGAGAGTCGAGTTGACTGACTCATGGGTTGATGGAAACTGGAGTTGCACTGACTCATGGGTACTTGAAAAAGACTTGAGTTTTACTGACTCACGGGTTATTGGAGACTCGAGTTTCACTAACGGGTTGATGAAGACTTGAGTTTCACTGACTCACGGGTACTTGAAAAAGATTCGAGTTGCACTGACTCACGGGTTGATGGAGACTCGAGTTTGACTGACTCATGGGTACTTGAAAAGACCTAAGACTACTACCTACCTACTAAGACTCAAGTTTCACTGACTTACATGTAATTGATCGCCAGCCAACCACAGAGCTACAAATTATATTTTTTGAAATTAAAAAATATAAGAACAGACTAGCCTATGTTAGCAACAATGGTTTAAAAAACAGATTGAAGAAAAAAGGGTGTATTTGTCACAAATGAAACGATATAAAAACAATCATAAATGTTTTAGTATGAGCCTTTTAACAATAACAATAATAATAATAATAATAATACATCTTTTCTGCATTCCCCACTCCCATATCTCAATGTGGTAAAATGGGATTTGCATTTCTTTGACACTGGTTGTGTTTGGTGATGTTGTGGCTGGCGGGAATAGCTCACTGCCCACGCTCGCAAGATGTCAGCTGAACACCACCATGTTCCATGCAAATAGGCCAACTGCAACCGCTTCACACATTTTATGTCTGGCATGCCAACACCGACTCACACCGTGTCCACAAGGAGAATCATCATATATATGTGTGTGTGTGTGTGTGTGTCCCTGCACTGCTTCATTTATACCTTGATGGATGTAATTAGATGAGATAAATTTAGTCAGTCTTTTGGGGGCACTTTTTTATCTTCAGTTTTTTGAGGAACACACGCAGTACTTCAAGATAAGAAGATTAAAGAAGTAAGTCTGTTTTCCCATGTAGGAACGGGTATTATTTACATATTATTTCACACCAATGTATACTTGGAAAAAGAAAAACATACAAATTATGTCAGAAAGCAATTCCTTTTTAAATTTTCACAAATTTTAACCCCGTTTAATTACAGTGGGGGTTACGTCCAAGACCACAAGTCAATGCAGAACATCTGGTGATGACTTCATAGAGTGTCGGCGTATGTCGCTTTAAGACAAAGTCACATGACCGATACAGCTGTTGTTTCACCTGTCAATGAGGCGCCAGTTGAGAGACATAGTCTCTCCAACATGTCCTGGGTCTTCCCCAAGACACTTCACCAGGAGAGCATCCAGGATGCGTACTAAATGCCCCAGCCACTTCCTCTCAATATGGTAATGGTAATGGTTTTATTTCATTTGAACATGCATCAGATTACAATTGAATGCATCACATAATCAGTTCCCAGTTCCACATGTCCAAAAGGAGTAGGAAGAAGCAAAGCTTATTAAATCCTACCCCTCCATCTGGTACTTTTACAATCACTAACTGTTACATTTGTTCACTTCCTGCTTTCCTAATATGGTTTAAGGGTTTTTTCTTTTAATTTTTTTGTCCCGTACCGAAGTACGAGGTGATATGACCATACAATAACATAATGGGTACCATAGTAACTTTTTTATTTTTATTTTTATTTTTATTTTTATTTTTATTTTTATTTTTATTTTTATTTTTATTTTTATTTTTATTTTTATTTTTATTTTTATTTTTATTTTTGTTTTTGTTTTTGTTTTTGTTTTTATTTTTATTTTTATTTTTATTTTTATTTTTATTTTTATTTTTATTTTTATTTTTATTTTTATTTTTATTTTTATTTTTATTTTTATTTTTATTTTTATTTTTATTTTTATTTTTATTTTGAAGATGAACTATATCAGCAAGTTGAAGTATTTGTGATTTTAGAAATAAGGAGTTAGTATGTTCTATGTAGGCTGCATTCTGAATTATCCTTACTGACCTTTTTTGCAGTACATTTAGCGAGTGAAGATTGCTTTTATAGTTATTAGCCCATATTTCCACACAATAAGTAAGATATGGTAGAACCAGAGAGCAATAAAGAGTGTGGAGTGATTTCTGATTGAGAACAAATTTTGCTTTGTTCAATATTGAAATGTTTCTTGCCACTTTATGTTGTGTATTTGTAATATAAGGTTTCCAGCTCATATTTTCATCTATTGTGATCCCAGAAATTTAAAGGAGCAATGGCTCTCCTTTCAGATTCTCACCCTAAGGATGAAAGACCCAGCCACCAAACGGAGGATTCTGCTGATTCTTAATTGGCTAATAGGATTTGATTGTATTTTCTGTTCCTCTTAGTTTCAAAGTGATGTCCTATGAATGAAAAGCACCTCCTCAATGGAGGTACCACTGTACACCTCCCTCGTTGGTCAAAACTGTGACCTTTTTTTTTTTGTAACTGTGTCATCACTTCCATTCCACTTTCCTCACCGTCTTTGACCTTCTTGACGACTTCCTTTTCCCGCACCCCCATCCCTCCCTCCTCCTGTCCGGAGAGACCAGGGTGTGATTGGTGAGGAATGAGGTGTGGGCCTCTGTGTCGCACAATCATTATAGACCTGCTGCACTTTAATGGAGCACACACATGTGCACACACACGTGCACATCACACTTGAAGCATGCAAAGAGGAAAACAATGAAAGTACACAGCACATGCACATATGAACACATGTGTTGCTTTAGCCATTCATTTCTTATGAATGGGATACTGTATAGCAGCACATATGGATTTCATAAAAGCTTCTTTGTAGCTGCTGTTAGCAATAAAACATAGCAGCTAATCAAGGTAGTGGAGGTTCATTTCACTTTATGAAGTATTTTTCAAAGCTTTTCATATACTTGTTTTATTCAATGGTAAAATATATGATATGGCTCTCATGGGAATCCTTATAAAAATATGTGGCTTTCATGCTCTCTGAGCCAAAAAGGTTCCCGACCCCTCCTGTAAAATGACGTGAGATGATTTTCTATCCCAGTAGAAATATACATGTCGGGTACAGAGCTGCAACACCATGACAGGAGACTTGACATGTCCATAAACATGTGTGTTTATAAGAGGAGGCAAGAGTAGATGATGCACAGCCCCCCCTCCCCAGCCCTCCCCACCCCAGTTTGCCTTCTGTGCAGCATTGCTGCAGTCTCACAAAGGAAAGGAAGGTTTCGTAACACCGTTAACTCTTTGCATTATAGCACCACCTAGGGGTACATGAACATGGAAGTACTGTATAGTGTATGTACTGTATATGTTGTACACATACAATATTAGACAACATTAGAAAGATTTTCACAGAATAACTAAATAATACATAAATAACATATATTATGTATAATAACAAATAAAATATTTAAAATAATATATATTTATATTATTTTATTTCACAAATGATTCAGGTGAATAGAAAAAAGCAAAGAGGAACAAGAATTTGGATTACAGTTTCAATACTGGCACTGTCCTGAGGGTGGCAGCAAAGGAGTTTTTTTTTTTAAGAATAACACTATCTCTCAAAAGACATCAAATGTATTCATTCATTCATTTTCTACCGCTTATCATCACAAGGGTGGCAGGGGTGCTTGAGCCTATCCCAGCTGTCTTCAGGCGAGAGGCGGGGTACACCCTGGACTGGTGGCCAGCCAATCACAGGGCACATATAGACAAACAACCATTCACACTCACATTCATACCTATGGACAATTTGGAGTCGCCAATTAACCTAGCATGTTTTTGGAATGTGGGAGGAAACCGGAAAAAAAATAAATCAGGAAGGGAACAAAGACATTTTCACAGCACTATTTATACATAGCATATGCAACATCTGATATTTTTGCTGATTTTGTCAAACTGGTTTATTGTTCCTTCACCACTGAGTGCTATGGAGACTGCCATTGATTCACTGAAGTGATGCCAAATATGATTATAGCAGAATTGATGTGTGTGTTTTAGGTGAAATGATCAATACACGTAACCGCTGTTCTATTTTGGATATTTAAAGTGATCTGAAAGCCCCAAACAAGCACATCCTACAATATTTGTATTTCCCCACATAATCCCTGTAGGGATTAAGGAGCAGCTGCCTTTGAACTAGAACAACAGCAACTAAAAACACAGGCATTTCTTTTCCATTCAGCACTTTCAACCGGAAGATAGAAAAAGGTAAAAACAGCATTGTCCTCAATAATAGAGTTGACACCAAGTCACAACATCGCTGAATCTGCACCCACTATTCCGTAATTCTACATTTTCCATGACAAAATTCCAACTGAAAAGCAACATTCCACATTTTTCCAATCAATCCAAACCATTCCAGCGCATCATGTTTGACTTTGGACCAGGTGGTCCAAATTGCTTTGGTCCATCTGGGGAAAGGGGGGTCCAAAGTGCAGCCCGGGGATGCTAGTAACTGTTTTTTATATGTTATTTTAATGGTAATGGTAATGGTAATGGTTTAATTTCATTTGAACATGCATCAGATTACAGTTGAGTGCATCCCATAATCAGTTCCCAGTTCCACATGTCTAAAAGGAGTAGGAAGAAGCAAAGCTTATTAAATCCTACCCCTCCATCTGGTACTTTTACAATCAGTAACTGTTACATTTGTTCACTTCCTGCTTTCCTAATATAGTTTAAGGTTTTTTTTATGTTATTTATTTATTTATTTATTTTTGTCACGTACCGAAGTACGAGGTGATATGACCATACAATAAAGTTGGAATTTTGGGAAAATTAGGTTTGAGAAAAAGTCAAATTATAATGACAGTAATGTCAATATTACAAAAATGAAAATGTATGAACATTATTTAGGGACAAAAGCTAAAATGTATGGAAAATTACATAACATACATAACATAAAAACAGCAAAAATGGAGGTAATAAGCGCTCGTACACCAAAATCACAAAGCCTAGATGCAGTTTTTCTTGAAATATATATAACTTCTTATTATGTCATTTCGTCATCACTAATATCAAAGTGTTCCTTGCTTCCTTTCGTTTTTCAGGCTTTTTTTCTGGCCCTGGCTGGATAAGTTTGTCTAACTGAAGTCTAACTAGTTTGATTCATCAAACAACTAAGAAAGCTATACCATACCATACCATATATATATATATATATATATATATATATATATATATATATAAACTACTATCTAAAGATGCAGCTCTATTATCCACATTTTCAAAGTTCCAATTAAATGTCATTTTTTGGCATTTCTCAACCCCTCAATACACAATACATTCAGGCTATTTAACACACAAATTCCATTTGAGCTTAATAAATCGTACTACTTCCACATTTATCAACTGATTCAAACCATCTCAAAACCAAAACCAAAACATTTTCACATTCCAAACACTCCCGGAATTGCACATTTTCTGGCTCCAAAATTCCAATTGACATTCATGTCATTTTTGGGGGTATTTTTCAACCCATTCGGACCATTCCAGCAATTAAACATTCAGTCTAACTATTAAACACATGCAAATTCCTAGTTCGGCGTCAAGTCTTCATCAGTCACACAAATGGTCTTCTCTTGTTCATATACTGGATTGCATTTTGACAGAATGTACCATTTTTCCAAGTATTCCAAGTTTGGCTTCATGACTGTTTTCAGCGTCACAAGTGCTCCAGTGAGTCCAATCATCCAGCCAACAATTAAATAAGGGACATCTGTCCTGCCTCCGCTGTCTCCTTTGAGCTCTGTAATTCTTCTGCATGTCATTAGAAGATATGACTGGAACACGGCAACAAGGAATCAAACATAGCCCACCATTAGGAACAATCATGTCCAAGAATAAAGACAGAAACATTTATCAGACACAAAGGAAAGAGATCCAAGAAGGAAAAATGATCCTCAATTATTTTTTATTTTTTAAATTAATAATTAATATATATTATATTACAGTATTTTTATATTTTATTTATATGTATATTATGGTAGAGATAATAGAATATTAGAGATCTCTGTAAGTGTGATGCAGTGTAGTTCCATTTTATACTACTGCAAACTACAGTATCCCATGTATGTCTGCACATAGAAAATACACATATGATACACAGTACTTTATACAAAAAAAGTTAATTTAATAATCAGTTACATTTAATAATTCCTTATTGATAAAATGGAACATTTTTGTAATAATTGCAGAATACATGTTCATTTGCCCGTGTCCAGTTATGTACATGTTTTTATGTACATAACATAGGTTTTTTTTTAGATATTAACGACTGTAGTTAATCACTTCTTTTACAAACATATATTTCTTTATATATTATATTAAAAAGACAAACGTATTTTATGTAATCAGTTATTACAAAATAGATGAACTTGTTAAATTGTTAAACATATGTAATATAAAGATTTTTTTTAAATTATGTTTATTAATTACTGTAGTTAAAAATAAAATTAAAAAATAAAATGAGTAGATATTTGTTTATATTATGTTGTTATATGAAATTATTAAAAATTACATTTAAAATATAAAAAACTTTAATATACTGTATGTAATATATGCATTTTTGCCTGTGTCCAGACATCAGCCACACCCTTTAGAAATACAGTTAACATGTTTTGTAAAGTACATCTGTAGCAACATCAACATTTAATGTTTAGATTTTTTTGTTGTTTAAAAAATAAAAACTTGCTGAAAAAAACGAACTTGCCTCACTGCTGTTTTCAACAAAAGAACCAAACTAAAGTAACATGATATAAAAAAAAGTGTACTGTCCCTTTAAGAGTTTGGAACATCACTGATTGGCCTAATGTGTCTCCTCACTTGCTGCTTCTAGAGGAGGTACTGGTCCCCAACAATCCCAGTCTAACCAGAGACAGCATGAGTACAGTATCAGAATCTTTGGTGGGGAGCAGCAGGTCCTTGTCTGCGGCCAAAAGACACAAGAGCACCAGGAAAAATTCCAGGAGGATTTATTCAACTTACCAGGACCATCACAATGGGTGAGTCAAGTTCTCACTGTAACATTCAAAAATTCAATCATACATCTGTCTGAAAGTTGAGTGATAACATAGGGGTGACGCACATTTTTTTAAATATCATTATTATGTGAAAAAGTTGTAAAAATGGCATTACCTTGAATAAATAGCTGTCCATCACTGCATATACTGAATGAATGATTGCATTGTAAATGTAACAAAGTGTAAATTGAAAAACCGCCTCCTATTTGATAATAAAAATTATATTTCAGTAAATTGTAATTGCAGATGACATTCACACATATATATGTTTTCATTCTATATGAAAATGAATTATATGAAAATGAATTATGACCAGAATAATGACATAGAAATGAAAGAAAATCACTGAACAATCAATACACTGTTAACTACTCACTATAAAATGCTTACAGTTAATTAAAAACTGGTCTGATAAGCACTGATAAAAAATAAAGGCTTTTAATTTTTTATTTACGTTACACCAGAAGTGTTGCCCTGGAGGGGGGGGGGCATTTAATCCATCACAATCTAATGGATTCTGCATACATTGACATTTACTTGACTTTACGTGGTAGTAGAAAGAAGTAGTAAAAGTATATAGGGAACTTGAGGAGCAGTCTGTGAGATAGTTTTTTTCTGTCTTCGAGGATCAGCATAACCACAGGAAGCAAACAACACATTAAAACTAGGGCTGTCAATAGATTAAAAAGATTTAATCGTGATTAATGGCATTTTCCTCGTAGTTTGCTCACAATTAAAGTAGTAGGGATGTAAATTTATCTTGAGTTATGATATGATTCAATAACATTTTTTAAAACAAAACCAGTCCATACAGTGTACAAGTGATGCGATATGATTTGTCAATTTAGATTCGAAATTGACAAATGTAATATTTGAAGATAATGAAGGTAATAATAAACAAATGTACAGAGTTATATGGTGCAATATAGGTTGATGCAGTAATGCAAGGTACACTAGCATATACTGTACATTCATTCATTCATTCATTCATTCATTTTCTACCGCTTATCCTCACGAGGGTCACTTTGTTCCACGGTTCTTGAACGCACCATTTAACTTAGCAATGTATCTTCTCCCACGATACACAGATAGACTACTTTACTGTATTTTTTTCTTTCATCTCATATTTGGTCTTGGCATTTAATGTTATGTTTTCCCTGCCATAGTTTTACACAGTACATAAGATAAATCAGATCGCTATGATATACATTTTAGGTGTGTGTTGAAAATCTTTCCCAGTGAGTAGCTAGCATGATGCTAACGCTAGCAAGAACTAATCCTATTTGACACAAGCCCCCACATAGCTGCCCTCGGTTATGCCTGCCCATAACTAGTAAGTCCTCGCCCAAATATGAGCAAGTCTGTATGAATAGAAATAAAAATAGAGATATATAGAGATAAATAGATAAACAAAAAATACCTGCACTGCACCAGTAACTTTTCTTCCCGGCAATATACTTCATGACACCTCGACTCGGTGACACAAATAACTTGTCCAGAGAGGCATCTGCCAGGGCTGTGAAGCTAAACCTACCATTTAAAATACCGTTTTCTTTGTCCATTTCTGCCCATTATTGGTTCCTGCTTCTGGCCGTTAAAACAAAAAATGTTAATTTTGCTCAGCACTAATTAAAAACATTACCCACCACACTAAAGACTAACAAAGTGATTTAAACACTTCTACAAGTAACACTTAGCTAGCTACTAGCATGCTATTAGCACTTCCATCTGTCCAGGACAAACTTTGAACCAAATACGGAGTCCAGAAAAACAGGAATAGAAATACTAAACCACGGTAGGGATAAGGGAGAACAATCTGGTGTCTTCCTGCTGCATGTTCTATTTCTTATGTGGCATACCACCTCATTATTTTACTTTAAAAGGTTCTGCATTCCTATGGGTTATGTTGACATTCACAAGAAGTAAAGCCAATACTGCGGTCATTTGTTTGAAGCAGTTGCAAACCAACGTTATTACAGTTTTTAAGGGAAAATGATAGAAATGCGGCTGCACGGCAGTCTAGTGGTTAGCGTGCAGGCCTATATATATAATTCTCCTAGCTGGTTTCTTATCCTGCTTATTCTCGCATGTTCTTCTGCAGCTCCTCTGATGAAGAAGACAAAGATGATGAACGAGCTGACAGCAACGATCCAGAGGAGATGTTCCAGAACATTCAGTACCAAAAGGAGATCATTGCCAACATTCGAACCAGACCATGGCCAATGAGACGCAAGCTCAAAGTCTTAAAGTACACTTTCAGAAAGTTATTTTTATAATAATAATAATAATAATAATAATAATGTTATGTTTGTTATTGACATCAAATTGACTGTATGTTCACTCTTTCAAGTATGTTTATTAATATACTGCATATAGATGTTATTCAGCAGTGATTCAAATAATTACAATATCAAAATGGTCATTTTACGAAAACAAATGACCTTTCCCACTACTTCCTAAACCCACTGAAAATATTCAAGACACAAATATTACAGTTTACCCGAAATTTCCACTTCCCGATATTTCTGCATTTTTCCATACAGTATTTCAGTGAAGCTTCAGCTCTTCATCATCACTATTATTGTTTTTATTATTCCTAGTCATATTGGCAGGAGTAGTAGTAGTAGTCGTAGTAGTAGACTAGTAAAGTAGTGGCATGAGTTTTGATGGCAGTATTCAGATAAAAATGTGTAAACTCATTCATTCATTTTCTACCGCTTATCCTCACGAGGGTCGCGGGGGGTGCTGGAGCCTATCCCAGCTGTCTTCGGGCGAGAGGCGGGGTACACCCTGGACTGGTGGCCAGCCAATCGCAGGGCACATATAGACAAACAACCATTCACACTCACATTCATACCTATGGACAATTTGGAGTCGCCAATTAACCTAGCATGTTTTTGGAATGTGGGAGGAAACCGGAATACCCGGAGAAAACCCACACATGCAAGGGGAGAACATAAAAATTCCACACAGAGATGGCCGAGGGTGGAATTGAACCTGCGACTCCTAGCTGTGAGGTCTGTGTGCTGATGTGTAAACTATACGACTTATTTATTATCATATACTGTATATATCTCCAACTCCTCTTTATCTGTAAACAGCAACCCGCCAGACTCGCTTGATGTTGCATTCACGGACAACATGAACATTATAACCCCCAGTTTATTGTGTGTGGTCTAAAGAAACAAACAGACAAGACAATACCTGGATATTTGTCAACTACACTCAAAATAACTCGCTCAAACATAATCATTAAAATCACTTTTTGGTTCATATAAGGCACACCTGTATAATTTCCTGTTACATGTTGGACTAAACATAAGCAGCAAGGAGCTCGATAAAGACGCAGAGCTTCTTCTCAGATGTGCTGAGTATGTGCCATTGATAGCTTTTATATGCGCAGTTTGTTATTACTGCAGAGCTTTATTACCTCCATCAAGTATGGTAGGCAATTCTGCATTTTTACTTCCCTTTAATCTCAGGCTGAACGTCTCTCATCGCCTCCACTGCCGTAATAGCCCATATATTATTTCACGTTTCACATTTTATCCCCCATTTTCATCTAAGGCCGTATTTACACTCAACCGTTCGGACCGTCATGGACTTGTACCATCCTGGCCCCCACTGGCCTGCTTTCATGCTGATCAGTCGTGATCACTCACTGCAATTTCTAGGATTTTGTGGATTATTTCCAGTTTTATTTTAAATCCATGTAATTACTTCTATTTCTACTTTTCGTGAGGGAAGTGATTGCGTTCACGTATGGTCTTTAGCACGCATATTTTCTCCTGTGGGTTTGGTTTTTGGATAATTTTGTGCCTTTGTTGTAGCATTGTGTCTCAGTGGGAGCATTAAGCTGAATAGAAGCTACAAAAATAGGTATAAATATACCAGACTGCAATAGAAGGATCTGTGGGAGGACGAGAACAGGACTGCTTGGCTTCCTAACGTGAAGCATGGAAGAGGAACAATCTGTTATCTTCCTGCCTGTATCGTCATTTTGGCCACGACTGGTCCTCCAGTCCTGCACCGAAGCTAAACAAACACAAAATGAAACGCTCAAACTGAGAAATACAACTGTGTGTATTGGTCTTGTGGTGTGTAATGGTGCAGTAAATCTGCAACCTTCCTGTGGGCCCTTGTGGAAAAAGATAAGCCACAGCATTTGAAATACTCATTACATCTAATCAGCTGTGGTTTTTACACAAGAGCCATCTTTGAGCCATTATTGATTAAGACAAAGGCCGCATCAGGTTTTCAAAAAAACGCATTTATTAAAAACTGGAAAAAAAATCTATAAAAAAACTATCTTCATTGCTTTTGCTCCTGCTATACCCTACACTTTTTCAGTACTTTGGTTCCGGTTTTCCACACCAAAATATCTGACAAAACATTCCACTGTTCTCAAATATCTTAATTTTTATTTTTCTATACACAAAATAAGATAAAAAAATGAACAAATTAAGAATAAAGACAATAAATCAATCAATCAGTAATAAATAAGTAAAATAATAATAAAACAGCAAATAAGAAAAACGTAAGAAACCACATACAGTTGGTAGAGAAATTATTTTTTTCAGATTCAAATGTACAGTATTAACAGTTATTTAACCTTTAACATGAACATTAATGAAACTTAATAATTTGACCCAATTAGCAAGTTAGCATCGTACTCAGTTCCATCTGGGAGCAGCGTCGTAACTTTAACAACATGTTTGATGAGATGCTTTATCTTGACGTGTATTTTCCGTTTTATTCCAAATCATTTCCTGCATTTATTTGTACCCAGCGTCATAAGCCTTTAGCTTCATTGCTAATCCAAAGCAAAACAGGGCGGGGTAACAGGGTAGGGTAACAGTATGGACGGGGCAAAATCATGTTAATTGTGTCCGGTGTGCACACAGCTTTAAGCTGTCATTTCAACATTAAACTTTGGTATCAAGGTGGGGGCCTCAAACTAGCATCTCGCGGGCCGCATTTGGCCTGCGGGCCGCGAGTTTGAGACCCCTGATGTACAGTATCTTGATAGAGACGCCTATATTAATTCATAAATCATTCGGTTTTGTGGTTGACTCTGGTCTCTTATTTGTAAAAAATAATGTGAATGTTGAAGCAAATTTACATATTTGTGGGCTATATTGGGCGTTTTGAAGCACAAAAAAGACTAAATGCAGTGAAATATAAATATAAGGCATTGAGAAGACTCATTCAAAGATGCTGTGGTGATATGTAGTACTCTAAGCTGGTCACTGGGTGTCAGGGCCGCGATCAATGAGGGGTTAGTTTACTTTCTTAAAGGGATTTATTTGTTTTGGCCAAATACATCGTGACACAGTCACATGATCATTTTTGGAGTTCAAAATTGCTTAGCTCCCAATATGTTGTGTTTTCCAGGCATGCCAGAGAGATTGTACTGAAGTATGAAGGTCGACTGACAAGAACAAGAGGCTATCAGACTGCAGGAGCTGATGTATGTATGCGATGTTACACTGTCTGCAAATGCATTCATTATTTATAAATTATTATTATTATTCACAAATACAAAAAAGTCAAACTGTGAGGATTTTGCATTGGTCAAGACAGATTGATAGGATGTTTTTATTCAAGTACTCATCTCATCTAGAGCACACATTGGGAAAAACATGACAGCACACTCAAAAAGCGAACAAAAGATGGGAATGAATGCAAGAGAACAAAAAAGCCTAAAGACAATCCAAAAAATGATGGATGATCACATCATGGGCCTCAAACTCACCAAACCCTTCCAAGTCCCCCGAATGTCACACCAATCTAAAGCTTTTCAAAGCGTCACACCCGTGAGACATTTCTGAAGCACATTTTGTAGGATTTATCCCTTTCATTTGTTATTTCCATACATTTAAAATAGATGTCTGCATGTAAGACTGTAATTATAATGTTTTGTGTTAAGATTTTTGAGACTCAACTGCTAATGACATCACAGATGAGCGACGTAGTTGACTTACGATTCTGATGGCCATTTTGTTAGCAAGCTAAGTTTGCTAGCAAAGTCACACTAGCCACGTACACATGGACCCAAATATTCCAATTCCATTCGGGTTATTTGCTCAAACGGAAAGAATGTAACCTTTGTATACACCTCATTCCGAAAGAAAAGTGCCAATCCGAATGAATATATAATGGGATTCCCGGGGGTGGAATATTCCTTTCCCCAATCCGATTGAGGTATCTTGTACCCGCTCAAACAGAACGTTGTCAGGGTGCGTTCTTCTTCTTCTTCCGTTGTTTATTGGCGGTTGGCAAGCAGCTTTGGTGTGCATTAGCGCCATCTGTGGAACAGAATCTAAACCCTTCTATACGCCATTCACAAGTCCACTTTTATTCAAAAAGAAAATACATATCTATATACAACATGTGCCCAGCTTAATTATAAAATATTAGCAAGATTGAACTTTATCTTTTCCTGTTCCCGGGTGCGTTCTTTCAGCGAATGCTGAGATATGACGTAACACGCAGCTCCACACGTTCTTTGATTTAAAAAAAATGGAGGCGAGCAATCGGCACTGGACTGCTGTGGAAAGTTTGTTTTTGATTCAAACTAAATTTCAAGACTGGACGAAGGAAAAACTGGCAATACGGAGTTATTCCAATAAGCGAAAGAAAACTGGAGGAAGTCGGTATCACGTGATGTTGGTGTTTACGCTTTACACGCGATTGGAATATTCCTTTCCATGTATACCATTGCTTTTGGAAAGGTCATTCGGAAAGATTCCATTCGGAAAGAGAAAAACTCCTCATGTAAACGTGGCTACTGTGATAAAAGTATAGGAACACAGTAGACTCATGCAGTGTAGTAATAAAATGAGTATATTGTCGATGTTAACTGAAAAGCACGCTCAATAAGTTTCTACTGTACAAAAATCTCTTATTTCACTGTACAAAAATCTTCTATTTCTATTATAATTGGGGATAATAAAAGTAGGATACCTTATTTATAAATGAAATATTTTCATACTTAGAGCATAAAAAACCTATGACCTTCTAAATACGTTTTTTGACATTATTAGAGCCCACTAAGGATTAAATAACACCCCTATATTCACCTTTACATTCCTATTACCCAATATAGTAGACATAAATATGAAAAAAAAAGACAGTAGACACATAAGTACTTGTGCTTGTGTGTCCTTCTTTAAATGTGTGTTGTGTGTGTTTCAGCAAACAAGGGGATTTTCTACCTGATGCAAGCTACCGAGTTGACACTATTCTCATGGAGTGTATTTCAT
Organism: Doryrhamphus excisus; assembly: GCF_030265055.1. NCBI lineage: Eukaryota > Metazoa > Chordata > Actinopteri > Syngnathiformes > Syngnathidae > Doryrhamphus > Doryrhamphus excisus. The sequence continues at coordinate 5,790,316 of NC_080472.1, read as the reverse complement.
TTTTGATGCTGTTGTCATTCCCTGTCAGCTTCATCTAAATATATCTGAGGGGTGGAATTACATTTTGGAGAATGTATGTCTTCCATAGCAGTTGAATATTTGCTGAGAGAAGCAGCTTTTCAGGCATTCCCACTGAACTGCAATCTAATCTGATGGCCACGGTAATAAAATATGTAGATTCTATTTGCTTAGGCTTCAGATGTGTTATTTCTACGCAGTCACTCTGGTGGTTTGTGTTTCATTAAACAGCAGCATGGGGAAGATGTGTTGTGCAGCAGTGTGTAGCATTAGCGGATTTACAGCCTGGTGTTATTGCTCCGTTTAATTACCGTGTCAGGCTGCTCAAGCCCCATTAGAATAAATTGTCTTAAAGCGAGCTGTGTGATGATGAATAATTTATTTGCAGTTTGTTCTCTGCTTGAATATAACACAGCATCGCTCAACACACTAATGTGACTTAAAATCAAAGTTTGTCATTATTATTAGCAGGGTGACCCTAAAAACCTGGACAATGTACTTTTTGTTTTCATTTTATTAATAACTAAATAAGAATACAAATCTAATAATATATGAGGATGAGTGGTTAGCGCGCAGCCACACAGCTAGAAGACCCGAGTTCAATTCCACCTTCGGCCATCTCTATGTGCAGTTTGCATGTTCTCCCCGTGCATGCGTGGGTTTTCTCCGGGTACTCCGGTTTCCTCCCACATTCCAAAAACATGCTAGGTTAATTGGCCACTCCAAATTGTCCATAGGTATGAATGTGAGTGTGAATGGTTGTTTGTCTATATGTGCCCTGTGATTGGCTGGCGACCAGTCCAGGGTGTACCCCACGTCTTTCCTGAAGACAACTGGAATAGGCTCCAGCACCCCCGCGACCCTCGTGAGGATAAGTGGTAGAAAATAATTTAACAAGTCCCAATGAAAACAACTGATATGATAAAAGCAAATCTTTTTCTCTTTTAATTTAATGGGAACATTTTATTTATTTATATCACACTATCCTTTAAAAATATTTTTTATTATTTTTTAAGAAAAGAGAAGATATTTGGCATTACTTATTTATTTAGTCTAAATCACTTTTGACTGTTTAACACAAAAGCAAAAAAATGTGGATATCATCACTGCGCATATCCCGGTGATGATGTAGTTTTCTACACTGTTCACTCGGTGTCAGTAATGTTACTGTAACGTTATTCCAGAACAACTGGTCTTTATTGCAGGTTTGAATGCTTGAACGGTCTCCATGATCTCCATGATCGGTCTTCTGATGTGCAGTCCAGTGGGCCCTGCGTATTTAAAGGCAATGAGAAGCGTTCATTTGATTGGTTCTCTCCTTCCTCTTTACCACTTGCGCCGGTGGGGGAGGGATGTAGCTGTGGGGGCCCTGGACTGCACTGCTCACAGAAATTGTAAGGTGCACAGGTGCACCCATTGTAAATTCTGTCACTGACGAGACCTTGGGTGTTGGTTGTAATGCAATCATTTGGAAAAGTTGGGCGGGGAGGATTAGGAATCATAACAGCAGTACGTATATGGAAGGTGTAGTTTCCTATGTCTGGTACAGGTGAGCACTGGCTGAATGAGATCTGTGTTGTAAATATTGGCCTTGTTGAAAATTAGGACTAAAACTGCATTTGTCAGCCTTTACATGCATTTTATTTTCTCAATTGCAGTTGCTGAAGAAACTGTCCCGAGTACTTTATAACATTGTGGTTGTCTTCATTCCATGGGAAGTGAGGATTAAGAAAATTGAAAGTAAGGATTTTTCTTCTGTTTCGTTCAAACTAAATAGCTCAAGAAACACTTCCTTTCTTTGACATGAAGTCGTCATGCCCCCTTCCTGATTTTTTTTTTTTTTTTGCATGAATAAATAACTTGCAATGGGGCTCTTACAGCGCTGCAGAGGAATTTTGTCCCACTCCTCTTTGCCGAATTGTTGTGATTCAGCCACATTGGAAGGTCTTCCAGCATGAACCGCCATTTTAAGGTCATGCCAAAGCATAATTATCAATATGATGATAATTATAACATGATAAATAACCTGCCATGGGGCCAAGAAAGTTGTGAGTAGCAGCAACTTGATTAATAATGTTAGAAACATGATTTAATTCAACCTCACAAGGATGTACAGGAAGTCCACAGCAACAATAATTTCCATACATTTTTTTTTCCTTTTAAAATTATTTCACATAGTTTTTTGCTTAGTTAAATGACAGTATATACACTAATATTCACTATAAATGTATTTTGTGTTCATATTTTTGGGTGTCTGGAATGGATTAATTAGTTCATTATTAATAGTCAATTATTAATTCATATTTTTTTGAGTATTTCTTTTTTTTTTTTTTAAATAATTGTGTTTGAGTTGTTTGTGTTTGTGTGGATGCCCCCCACCCTCCACACTGAAGCTGTAAACCCTCAGAAAACCGCTTATCATCCCTATGACCATCTTGTCTATTTCAAATGCTTCTTTTTTGATGCTTTGGATTTGTGTTTGTTGACTGGTTTCCGATTTTTGCTTGTCTGTAGGTCATTTTGGATCAGGTGTTGCCTCCTACTTCATATTTCTACGCTGGCTGTTTGGGATCAACATTGTCCTCACCATCATGACTGGAGCATTCATCGTGTTACCAGAGGTCAGCACTGTGCGTTTACATATAGTAGCTATGCAGACACGGTATAACCTGGAAATGTGCGTGGTTTAACGGGAAATGTGCAGGGTTTAAATCGGTAACTTTAAGTCTGAAATTGACATGGATTGATCACAAGTTGTGCAGAAATGTGTTATTTCTTTCTATCTTTAGTTTTAAAAATTTAATTTGACTTTTTTCTTCTGAATGAGTCCTTTTCTTTGTAGTGGCATACAAGCACAGAGGAGCGCTGGAGAAAATGCTTGTAGATTTATGATGGCTGACATGGAGGGTTATCCTAACTGTGATTCGCCAGTTTAATGCTCCAATGGTTGGGACTCAATGTCCCCTGTGTCCTTTGTCTCAGCCGCATATTCGTTCATCCAACATCAAACATCAAACATCAAACGTCATGTCACGTCAATGGCCTCATTATAATATTAATGTTACAGAGTAATCTCTTATCTTGAATGTATTTCACTGTTGAATTGAGCAAAATTAAACATTTTGTAAGCAAACAAAGTAGAATACAAATATAAGTATTTTGGCATATGCATTCAAATTGTGGTGTGGAAACTGGTTACTGTTACTCCAAATTCACACTGTCGTGTAGGCGTGGCAGTTCATCATACGCTTTCAAATCCATTTCAAATCGCTTCTATTTTAATCAGTCTGGCAATTCACACCAGCCGACACACCTGACGCACCTCTCACCTCTCATCTGACGCACGTTGTGTTTTGACGTGACACAAAAGATAGACTTCAAGTCTATTTTTGATGGGTTTACACATAAATTCATCACCAGAAACACTGAAAAACAGCTTCTGGTGTCAAAATAAATGTCCGCTTTTTAACAAAATAAAAGCTGAAGACAATGGATGATGAACGATTATTCTTAGAAGTGGAGAAATGTAACCTTTTATATGATCCAAAACACCAGTTTTACAATGACGACATAAGAAAAGTATTCTCCAGGTTCTATTTCCTGTCTCTTTTACTGCAAATTGATGTCAAATCGGGGAAAACATCAATGTCAAGCTAGCAGGAGGGTTTCGAGGGGGAGGAGCAAGCTGTGTCCTGGGGGGTAAACCCCCATGAAAAGCAGTGATCCTCTGCACATTTGATTTTTGCAGTATTCATCCAATAATATTTATTTTTTTGTTTGTGCCAGCTGCTTGCTGGAGCCCCATTTGGAACAACGAGGAGTAAAACTATTCCCAAGGAGCATCTGGCTTCTGCCCAAGACCTGGACACCATCTGGTCTCTTGGGGCAAGTCTTGCTCTCCTTTTATTTTTCTATCGATAGCACATTATCCACTCGTATACCATTCATAAAGTATTACTTTACTATGTCTGTGACTTGTACTTCAAGGCTAATTAAACTTATGATGTCTAACAAATGTCATGTGTGTGGTTGGACCCCCGCAGGGGTACCTGCAGTACTCTGTGTTGTTCTATGGTTACTACGGGAGGGTGAGGAAAATTGGCAGTGCAGGATACCGACTGCCCCTCGCCTACTTCTTGGTCGGGATGGCCGTCTTTGCCTACAGTTTCATCATTCTGTTAAGAAAGTAAGTGGAATATTCCTTTAAGTATCTTTTCACATCTTACACTGTAATCAAAAGTACACATTTGCAGTGATGGAGGTTTCAAGCTGGCTCAAAGAAATAAATAAAGGCTTACATGGATGTATAACATGTGTATATTGATACAAGCATCATGTAGCAGTTACTATAGTGTTAGCTATAAATAATATTCTGACACTTTTATATTCAGTGTAGGCTGCGCGGGGACCGAGTGGTTAGCGCGCAGACCTCATAGCTAGGAGACCCGAGCTCAATCCCACCCTCGGTGATCTCTGTGTGGAGTTTGCATGTTCTCCCCGTGCATGCGTGGGTTTTCTCCGGGTACTCCAGTTTCCTCCCACATTCCAAAAACATGCTAGGTTAATTGGCCACTCCAAATTGTCCATAGGTATGAATGTGAGTGTGAATGGTTGTTTGTCTATAAGTGCCCTGTGATTGGCTGGCGACCAGTCCAGGGTGTACCCCGCCTCTCACCCGAAGACAGCTGGGATAGTCTCCAGCACCTCCCACGACCCTTGTGAGGATAACCGGTAGAAAATGAATGAATGAATTAATATTCAGTTTAACAGCTCAGTGCATTGTACACTCATATAGCACAATCACAGTTGCATAACACTTACATAGGACTGATGGGAAACCACTCGGAGAAGATGCAAACACCCAATAAATGCAGTGCTCTCACTTATTTACACTACATTAACTTTCACTCCTACACAAACTTAACTTTCACTTTGTAGAAGGTCGCTGTAACTGCTACATAAACTCTGTGTGCTTAGATTCTGGGGTCTTCGTCAGTCTTCCTTATACTAAATACTGTATATTGCTCCAATGTTCTAATACAAATTGAAAATCTTTTAAAGTCTGTGATCATTGACTTCTTCTCCAAAAACAATGTTGTCCAAAGAACCAGAAGGAAAGGCAAAAGAGAAGTAATAGCCATTAAAATTGTTACACAAATGCAACCACGCTACTGGGGTGCAGCACTTTTGCAAGGTTATTACTAAGTAAGTTACATTAATAAACAGTTGGCTATTAATAATCAAATGTTTTCCAGACTGACAGTCATGCCATTGAAGACTAATGTAATGATTATCTTTCCATTGTCTTGTGTTTGTCATCCTCTTCCCTGCCATAACGTTTATGCAGAATGGCCAAGAACTCCCGACTCAGTCTGGCCAGTGCTTCTGATGAAAACTTCACGTTCTGTTGGAGGGTGTTTTGTGCTTGGGATTATCTGATTGGAAATCCAGAGGCTGCAGAAAGCAAAGGAGCAGCTATCGTCAACAACATCAGGGTCAGACGATACACAAATTGCTGTCGTTATTGTACAATATGTACAGCTTATGTACAATTTGGTACATAAAATAGGTCTGCTTTCTACCCTAAAATGCTGGCAGTGATTGCTTTGTTTTATAGGAAGCCATTGTTGAGGAACAGGAAAAGAAGAAAGATACCAGCCTGTGAGTGTGTTACTTATTATTACACAGCATTTACTTGATCATATTTCACTTGTCTTGGTCAACAAAAAGGCACAAAAGGCCAATTACCCAATTTTAGGATCATTCCACTAAATGGCAAATGGTTTTTCACTTTTATGGCGCTTTTCCACATCCAAGGCACTCAAAGCACTGTTAGTTAGTTTGTTGGGTATCAGTCTTGCTTGTTTGGGTACAAATTGTATACTCAAATAATTTTTCCTCACATAAATAACAAATAATTGAAAATTATTTGTGTCCGTTTCCTCAGAGCCGTTCTGATCAGTCTCCGCTTATTAGCCAACATCCTGGTGCTGATGTCTCTGGCTGGCAGCATATACATCATCTACTTTGTGGTTGATCGTTCTCAGAAATTGGAGCAGGAGAAGCCAGAGTTAACGCTATGGGAAAAGAACGAGGTATATCATCATGATTTGTGGGATTAGATTATCCACCTCACAATTCAGTGAAATTGGAGACCTGATCCAAAGACCGGGACCCAAGATCCAAAGGATGGATCATTGGCTCATCATTTCATGCAGTTATACTGTCGCTGGTCAGTATGTGTGCAAATAGGATTGAACTGGGCTTGTTTGAGAGGTGAAAACAAATATGGACTGATTTGATTTTTGGTTCTTACCACCATTCAGTATTTTTTGTCCTACTATCAAAATGCATAGAAATAAATCTAAATGATGAATGAAAGAGATAGATGTACATTTAATTCAATTGTGTTTGTAACCTTCTTGATGATAACAGGCGGCCAAAGGCTGAAAGAAAGGAGGTTCTGTGTTTTTTTAGAGCCGATATCAATATCGATTTTTAGTAGTCAATATTCATCAACCAATATTCATTTGCAGTAAAAGTGAAAATATCAGCAACCAAATGTTTAATAATACACTCTCCAACACCTAACTAACTTACTTTAACTGAAATGATTTTGCTTATTCCATGCTGTACAATTCACCAGAGTATATGTCCCAAAATAGCCCACAATAAGTGAAATCCGAAAATGGCCAACTATATTTTTGTACAGTTATTACTGTATATATGTTTAAGGCTGTAAAACTATACTATACACTCAGACAGGCATTGACCTTTTCCGCATATTTCTCTCTTCTTTAGACCCTCTCAAAGTGAAAATTTATTTTGAATTTTAATTAAATGACCAATGCATTCACTCTTCTGATCGTAGCTTGTCCTGGCACCATTAGGCTGTAGCGTTTTTGTATCCTTGTTAAAACATATTATTCCTCATCGTCTTCCATGAACTGCAGATTAATTTACAGCCGCGTAACTTCTGCCAGTGATCATACAACAGGAAACAGGCAGTCCAGCATGAAGGAGATTGATTGACAACGGTCTACAGCACATATGTCAAAGTCAAGGCCGAGTGTTTTGCATGCACCAACAATACATTCCCCACAAAGTCGATGCAGCATGCACAAGCGTCTTCATTATTCATCAGCAGTCAGAGCAACTTTCATCTACCCCCTCCTCAAAAATGGCCAAGCGTAAGGTAGATGCTGAGATGCTGGTTTTTCAAGCCAAGGTGGTAGGCAGAGTACATGTTCACAGAGGTAAAAGGCAAACCCGTGTGTCTTCTTTACATTTACCCTAAGTACAATATGTTTGATCTACCCTTTGCCTCCGTCCAGGTTAGTGTTGTAGTTTCTCTCATCACCATGATCGCTCCATCTGCCTTTGAGTTGGTAGCTCAATTGGAGATGTATCATCCAAGAACATCTCTGCGTTTCCAGCTGGCAAGGTATTCCTGCTCATGTGTTAGCGATAATTCATGTATATTTCATCTTCGTGCATATTAACCACATGTTTTGTGTTGGCAGAGTGCTTGTTTTATATCTTGGGAACCTGTACAGCCTCATTATTGCCCTCCTTGATAAGGTCAACAGTATGAGCTCTGCGGTGAGTGTTAACAGCATATAACATATCTTTTACATTGCCACAAGCCAATAGGCTGAAAAGAGGGCCTTGAAGTGGGAGCAACATGTGACTTGAATACAAACCTTGGACTGATCTACCATGGCGTGTATGAACCCTGAAACACCACATGGGAAGATGTATTGAAACTCCCAATGCTTGTTTAATTTAAATTTATTTACATTCTGTCTCTCTCCTTACAATAAAGCTATCTTACCAAATACTTATTTTCTGTCCGGTACATATACAAAACCACAGTCAAATCAGATTAGATTTATAATTTTTTCATATTTGTATTTCTGTTTATTTCTCAGATTCAGGTGACTCCAGCTAACTGGTCGGACACCAGCTCCTACTTAGCCACGATCTCCCAGGCTGGCATGAACAGTATGTCAACTCTGGTGTCTGAAATTTCACATCGCAACAGCACCATCGCAACCACTGCCGTGATGTTAGACGTGACCAACAGCAGTAGGAGTGGAACGGCAACCTTCTCCAACCAGACCGTTCAGATTGGAAAAAATCCTCGCTCTCAGCAGGACCAGTGCTGGGAGACCTACGTTGGGCAGGTTCTGCTTGTGACAGTATTTAACCACACTATTTATACAACAATCCCAAAATCTGATTGACTGGTGGTCTGTCCGGAGTGTACCCCAGAGTGTATCCCACCTACCCCAGCTTCCCTGTGATCATGAAACTAAGTGGACTAAGTATTAGACGTATTGTGTATTACGATGTATTCTTATTCCTCATTAAGCATTACTACCTCACCTGTAAATCCATTGTATTAGTTTTTTGTGTAAAGCTAACATTCCGATGTTTAAACCATCTACCATACAGGAGATGCTGAAACTGTCCATCATCGACATGATCTTCACAGTGGCCAGCATCCTGCTCATTGACTTTATCAGAGGCTTGGTGGTTCGTTACCTCAGCGACTGCTGTTGCTGGGACTTGGAGAGCAAGTTTGTAAGTTTTGACGATTGTTTTTAAACACGCCTCTGCCGCATGATGTTATTGTAATTGGGCTGTGGCAGTTTTAGCCTTGTTACACTTGAATAGTAAACAAACATAATCGTTGAAGAAAGTTGGGTTGCATTTAGCAAGGTTGTTTCTGACTTACCATTTAAACTTGTGTTCAACTGTTATCAGAAATTGGAAAATTAATATTGTTATATTATATGTATTTTTACCTCTCTCTTGAAGTCTGTTCATCCAGAAAAATAGTTGTGATCACACAATCCATACATTTCGTGGATATTTAGTATCTGCAACTCATGTTGAACAGCAACACAAGTAAACATATTTACCCACATCATTTTTACAAGTGTTACTTTGAGTGTATTTTGGTGAACTTAGGATGCTTTATGGAAGGAAACATTCCAACATTTTTATTAACACCAACATATCATTATTGTTCTGATTTTTTTTTAGCCTGAATACGGGGAATTCAAAATAGCAGAGAATGTCTTGCACTTGATTTACAACCAAGGGATGATCTGGTAAGTCAACAACTAATAATGCTATTGTGTGATTGCTGATTGTTGCTGATGTCGTTACCTTATCTTGTGCTATGCTATGCTACAATGTTGATGTTAACATTATTAGTAATGTTAATAATTGAGGCTTAGACTTCCATGAACACTGTATGACTCCTACAAAAAAGAAACACACACACAGAGTGCTGGCATGAGTGCAATCGAATGTCTGATTAAAAAAATGATCTGTCCAGTGCTGGCCAGCCTCCATGACCCTGTTCCTAAGCCTTTATGTCTCAATTCCACCTTTGTGTGCGACTCCATTGGATTTCCTAAACTAATTTCCGTGCTGTCACCTTGCGACCATAAACATAATGGATGCCTTTTACCGGTGTCACCCAGTAGGTGTATGAGTAATAGTTTCTTTCATGCAGGATGGGAGCTTTTTTCTCCCCTTGTCTTCCCGCCTTTAACGTGCTGAAGCTGATTGGTCTCATGTATCTGAGGAGCTGGGCCGTCCTCACCTGCAATGTTCCCCATCAGCAAGTGTTCAGAGCATCCAGGTAAGATATTCATCATTACCATCACAAACCAAACACAAACAGGACACACTTGTGTGGCCTTTTGATTATTTCAGATACATAATTCTTCATTTTCCTGAAGGGATTCATTAACTATATTTATCTATTGAGTATTTTGCATCTTTCTATGTATCATTTACCCATTGGTGGTGTAGTGCAGTTTTAGTTTAGTTTCTATATACTAATTCTGGTATATACCGTATTTTCTGGACTATAAATCGCTCCGGATTATAAGTCGCACAAGGCCAAAAATGCATAATTAGGTATTTATGAAAGGGTTTACCACAAAGAAATTTACATCCCTACTACTTTAATTGTGAGCAAACTACGGGGGAAAAGCTAATAATTACGATTACATTTTTTTAATCTATTGACAGCCCTAGTTTTAATGTGTTGTTTGCTTCCTGTGGTTATGCTGATCCTCAAAGACAGAGAAAACTATCTCACAGACTGCTCCTCAAGTGCCTTAAATACTTTTACTACTACTTTCTACTACCAAGTAAAGTCAAGTACAGTATTTTCTGGACTATAAGTCGCACCGGAGTATAAGTCGCACAAGGCCAAAAATGCAAAATTAGGTAGAAAAAAACCATACATAAGTCGCACTGGAGTATAAGTCGCATTTTTTTGTAGGTGATTTATTTGACAAACTACTTGACCAAAACAGACATTACGTCCTCTTGGAAGGCAAGTTCTAACAATAAAAGAATAGAGAACAGGCTGAATAGGTGTAAGATATGCTAACACAATGGTTATTCAGCTACACAAAAGATAAACATGAACAGAAAAGTTGTCCAGTGTTTATGTAACATAAACACTTTTTTCATTTATAAGTTGCTCTGGAGTATAAGTCGCAGGAACAGCCAACCAATGAAAAAAGGTGTGACTTATAGTCCGGAAAATACAGTAGTTTGTTGAGCACTAGTATATAGCAGTATCTACTGTATAATATAAAAACAGCACTACACTACAAATGGATGCGGGATAAGAATCCAAAGTGTGGCGCACAGCTGTTTTTGTATGTATTCAGCAAGTTCTAAAAATGTAATTTTACAAGAAAACTTAAAAAAACACATTCATTCATTTTCTACTGCTTATCCTCACGAGGGTCACGAGGGATGCTGGAGCCTATCCCAGCTGTCTTGGAGCAAGAGGCGGTGTACACCCTGGACTGGTGGCCAGCCAATCACAGGGCACATATAGACAAACAACCATTCACACTCACATTCATACCTATGGACAATTTGGAGTCGCCAATTAACCTAGCATGTTTTTGGAATGTGGGAGGAAACCGGAGTACTCGGAGAAAACCCACGCATGCACAGGGAGAACATGCAAACTCCACACAGAGATAGCCGAGGGTGGGTAAAAAAACACAAACAACACAAAAAATGGAAAAATCTGAAAATACTAAGTGAACAAAGCGAGAAAACGACTTTATATTAGTGAGCTAAAAGCAAACGTAATTGGGACACACCAATTTCGACTATGAAGGCCTCTAAAAAAACCTCAAATAACATTGCATCGTTAGGTATACATGCTGTGATCATGCATTAACATATACACAAATGATAACATGTAATAGTTGCAGTATCTTGGCGTATTTTGATGATTTAAAACACTACCAAAACTTTTTTCCTAGTACTAGTTCCGTCACCAACAGCATAGGTACAGTGACAATGGAATGGCTGTGTCTTCCAGCACAAGACATGTGCTCTAGTTCTCTGGTAAAAAAAAATACTGACGACATCTTATCCACTCTTCCGTTGTTCATTTGATTGGTTAAGATTACACACGGCTGTGTTAAACCCTCTCACGCCTTGTCTCCTCACACTTGCGCCGGTGGGAGGGACGGAGGTGTGGGTGCGTCATGCTGTGCTGGACTGCACCGCTTGCACCCTGTTGGCACAGCACAGGGCAGGGCAAAGTTTATATCAATAATACGCTTTTTCAACTATGCCACAAAGCTGAGATGCAGTTTGTTTCTTGAAAATAACATCATAAAATGTCAAAGTGGCCCTTGCGTCCTTTCATTAATGGTGGGAAAAGTTTGTACACCCCCTTCTATATTCATATTGATCTCATTATACTGTGTCTGTGATGGGCTTCAGTCTACTTTTCCCATCTCTTTCCATTCTCCAGTGCTGTAATGGTGGATGTAAATCACAATATATTCCGCCTCCTCCTATCCATCCTCCATAAACACACCATAATGTGTGAGAGGCCTCTCCAGCTCTGATTGATGTAATTTCCCCTTGCAGTGCTTATCATTCCCTCACAGATGTGGTGGCAAACACAAGCCCACACAGTCCACTAAACAGTTGCACAGTTACACTTAAGTGCACCATTAAATAGAATTCTTCTTCAAATGAGGATGGATGAATGTCCCGTCATCACACCTGTACAAGAATGGTCCAAGACTGGAAAGGACTCATTCTTGGACAATACAGACATTGATTAGAACAGCTAAAAATCACAAATTAGTTGGAAAAATTGGAGGACAACGACTGTAATTCAATGGTGTCCTAATTCTAAGAATGGACTGGTTGTCATAGACGTCACAGCCAAGTGTGCTGTATCAGGTAGGGCTCGAAGACTTGATAGGACAGCTCTAGTCCTAGCTCTATCTAATCCTTGAGCATGTGTCACTGTGCAATTGGACTGTTCAGGTTGTCTTAGCGAGCCTCTCATCCGTGCAGCCAGTTCATGCTTAAAGACTAGATAGGACGACTCTACTCTGAAGGTATGGTGCACGATCTAAGTATTTATCTCCTACAGAGGTAGACGCGTGACTCAAACAACAACGGTTTGGCTCAGTCACTTTAGACTTGAGCTGTCCTATCTAGTCTTTGATTTGTGTATTAAAGTATGCTGCAGGCAGACGTGTTTCAGCCAATTTCTTCTTCTTAATTAATTTCAGACATGCATACTATGTTACATTATTGTTTCTCACATATACACTTACAATACAATACACTTACAATATCTATTATATATATACACATACATATACATATACACATACATACATATACACACATAACACCTCATTACTACGCATGTCTGAAAAGAAGCAGGAAGAATTCAAAGATTGATTCTAAGGAATGAAGAAAAGTGTCCGCTTATCAATCACTCTTTGTCTATTTGTTGCAGATCCAATAATTTCTACCTGGCGATGCTGCTTTTCATGCTCTTTCTCTGTATGCTGCCGACCATATTTGCTATTGTAAGGTATCGGCCATCACAGCACTGCGGACCATTTAGGTAACGTGGATTCTTTTCATGGATCTTTATGTATAATTGGTTAAAATTCTATGTTTGTCAAGAGTATTCACCAACCAAAGCAAGATTGTAAACAAAAGCAAAACATACTACTCTGGCAATCGCGGGTTTAAGTGTCAGGTTCACAGGAATTTGATGATGGTAGTATGTGGTAATAGGATTATGTTGCGTATGTAACTGTACGTATGTTGCAGTGGTCAAGAGAAGATCTATGATATCATATCTGAAACAGTGGCCAGTGACTTTCCCCAATGGTTCAGTAAAGTGATGGGTTACATCACCAGCCCTGTTGTAGTACTACCTGGTCTACTGCTACTGTTGTAAGGCATACGTACACACACAAATATATGTTTGGTGAGAGTAGTACTATGGTTTTCATTGTCTGTGTCTGTGTTTTAGCATGCTGATATACTACCTTCAGGCCATTGCCAGATCGCTCAAATTTACCAACAACCAGCTGAGAATGCAGCTCCAGACTGTGAGTTTGTTATGATATAATGCTTCATTGAAGTTAAACACTGTAGTAGAATGCATCTTTACATGTAAAGTTCATGTAGAGTCTTTATGGGAAGACTGAAGAGCATTCCGACACATTTTTTTGACACATTTTTTGACCACTGATTTTCTTAGCAAAATGAATGGATGGCAACTGGACTGGTTTTAGACTTCAACAGTTCGTGCTCAATGACGAGATCACAGCTTGGCTGACTGTCAAATGACAAATGTTGTATCATAAAATGTCATGTGACACCACAATAACGAAATTATTCTTGTCTGTACACGCCTCTACATTTTAAAGGAAAAAGACTTTGGATCCTGCACTCACTCTTCAGACTAGATAGAGCCGTCCTACCACATTCCACAAAAATTTCTTTGAACTTAAAAGGGAACTGCTCTTTTTTGGGGGAATTTTGCATTTCCAAAATTCTTATGTGAAACCTAAAAATATATTTATTTTGCTTTCCTGTGCATTGCAATGCCAGAAAATGAGTTAATATGAGCTAGTCATTGGGACGCACCTATTTCGACTACGGACCCCTCTAAAAAAAGTTCTACCTGTTCCAGCATCACAACATTCCAAGCAACCATTTTCCACACCGCAAAAAAACCAACTTTTTCAGCAATGACACATTTCCCGCACGGTATTGGCGGTATCGATATTTTAGTATGGATTCACACATCACTAGGCTCTAATAGCTAAACTGTACTGTATATTTTGTGAGTTCCAGTATTGCACAATCAGTGCTTGAGGGTTGGGTTTAGGGTTTAGGTTGAGGATTGGGGTTGAGGTTAGGGGTACTTATTTATGTCCTTGTCCCTATCCCCTTAGGAGCGCACCGATGACAAAAAGAAAGTCTTCAACATGGCCGCAGGTGTGGCAGCGATACTGCAGACTCCAGGAGAGGCCGTGGGGGAAAACAAAGCCGATGAACCGGAGAGTGACAATACCAGCCAAGATCCCTCCATCCAAACGCCATCCCCACAGCGCAATGGCAGCGTCACAAACTTACATACTGCTGGTCAGCGTAGTAACAGCATTCGCACCATTACGCAGTCGGCGTCCCGTGGAGAGCTTAGCAGAGCAAATGTGGCTGGATCCTCCAGAAGTCCTGCTGTGTCCGCACTGCCAAAGCATAGGCTGGACCACGTACCCAACAGGTCTCACACTGATTTATAGTATTACAAATTTACATACAAAAGAATGTATGTGGTAAATTACCCTAAAACAGCCATCACCAAATGACAGACAATTTAAAAGTGAAATATTTAATATTTAACGTAAAAATAAGCCTTCAGTTTTATTCATTCATTCATTCTTCATTCAGTTTTGTCCTGTTTTGTATTGAATGAAACTTAGGTGCCAAAGTATGTGTATTGTAGGACAGTGCTTGTCAATTACTCTCTGTCAAGCCTCCAATGGGGGACAGAAATATTTTCGTCCCCACCAATTTGAAATACTATTGAGAAACTTTAAAAATGTATTTATGTGTACTGCACAGACTGAACTTTGCATGTTCTCCCCGTGCATGCGTGGGTTTTCTCCGGGTACTCCGGTTTCCTCCCACATTCCAAAAACATGCTAGGTTAATTGGCCACTCCAAATTGTCCATAGGTATGAATGTGAGTGTGAATGGTTGTTTGTCTATATGTGCCCTGTGATTGGCTGGCGACCAGTCTAGGGTGTACCCCGCCTTACGCCCGAAGACAGCTGGGATAGGCTCCAGCAACCCCCGCGACCCTCGTGAGGAAAAAGCGGTAGAAAATGAATGAATGAATGAATATTAGGAAAGCGGGAAGTGAACAAATGTAAGAGTTACTGATTGTAAAAGTACCAGATGGAGGGGTAGGATTTAATAAGCTTTGCTTCTTCCTACTCCTTTTGGACATGTGGAACTGGAAACTGATTATGTGATGCATTCAATTGTAATCTGATGCATGTTCAAATTAAATTAAACCATTACCATTATGACTTTATTCAGATTTTTCTAGTTGTTTTTTTGTTGTTAAATTATATTTTTAGAATGTGTCACGACCAAACAGCCGCCACGCTGCACTTAATTAGGCCCCCTAATTTTAGCCATAAATAAGACTCGTTTGTGTCGCTGTAAATGTGTTCCTGTGCTAAGGGAGCTAAGTTAGGGGCAGAGAGAAAGCGACATTGGGGGTTTCGGGTGGAGTTGTAAAGGCTGGTGTGGGTTACGGCTGCAACAGTAACAGTAATATATTCCATTGTGTTGTCCTTCTTCATAACAGGCCCACGCCTTTTCTTGGAGGTCCGAGTGGTTCCTGCCGCTCCAAGTCTTACTACCACAAGGCCTACAATCACCCAGCCAAACACTCGGACCACATCCATTCCGACCCCATTTACAGGAAGACTGTACGTGCGATGCAACCCGGGATCATCACCGCACAGAGCTACGGAGGCCGCCGCGGTCAAGCCACTCGATACGTTATTGTCAACGAACACGAACCCAGGAAGAAGCTGCTTCGCTCGGCCACTCGCATCCCACGGCATTATTTCATGGAGGAAGAGCCGGCTGAGATCCTGGAGCTCTACCCGTGCAACTTCAAGCGCTATACCCCTCGGACGCCGCACCACCAAGTTCACAGATCTCATCAGTCCCAACAGAATCTCAGTGAGGATGACGAGGAAGATGGGAAGCACGGGAGAAGGGTATTGTTAGGGAAGACTCATCGGCCGTGTTCTTTATCTGATCTTCACCAGCCGGCACACTTCTACATTGGGGACAGATTAGGAAGCCATGTTTCCATATCTAAAGACAACCATGTCGGTGGAGGACGCTATGGAGCACAAGACGAAGACGACGGAGCTATGGAATGGAGAGATTTCAAACCGCACTCCCGCTCCCAAGACAGTATCAGAGCAGAGCCTCTACTGGTCCGAACCAGGCGCCACGTGACTTCGCCTGGAAGATACGGCCATTCCCCGACCGGGAACAGGCACATGGAAGCGTACATGAAACCTAAAAGCAGACCAAAGCTTGAGCACCCTCCAACTGAGTCTGACTCTGCCTCTGTGGCATCCAGCAGCGATCAGCAGAACAGCAGCACCGACCAGTACATTCAGGTGATCCACAACAAGGAGCGCTATCTCAAGTCCAGGCAAGGAAAGATGTCCAAAAAGAGGTTTAAACAAAGCTTGGATCTCATCTCCCCCGAGTCAAACGACTTGGTTTGTTCCAATGTATGACATATTCATAAAAACTATGTGTTTGCATTAACTGGGAGCCTAACATTGACAGTATAACTTCAGAGATATGTGATTTTATCTTCTTGTTTGTGTGCTCTTGTCTTTTTTTATGCATTATTTGTATGTATTATTATAACAATGTGTGTAGTAATAAAAGCACAATAAAACTATCCCGTGTGTTAAGTATATACATTCCACCAAGACAACAACAACAACTGATCAACAATCTTTGACCTGAGAAAGACAACCTAACCTACATTTTAAATTTACAACGTTTGGTTAAAAAAAATGAAGATCACTTGTATTGGGAACGCCGGAAGTGTGAAAAAAGTTGACAGCTGATACTAAGCCATGTTTATACATGACATAAAAGACATAAATATTATGTCCATAAATTTAAATAGTATGTCCTTTGTGACGCTGAGCTTGTATAATGTATAAAAGCATTTACGTACGTGCTACCCGTGAATGACCAACATAAATCCGGTTTTAATTTGAAAATTCCACCGGAAGTTGCGTTTCGTATACATTAGCGTCGTTACGTGCCGAAATGGCAAACCGTATATTTAATGGTCACGTTTAGCTGCTTTACCGATGTATTTTATTCCCTGAACATTACCCGAGCCCCAGGAGCGTCCCGGTTGGTCATTACTTACCACCTGGTACGTCCGAAATGGCACATTTCATTCATTGTTGCTAACATTAGCTTAGCTTAATGCTATTTTCGGGTTGGTTAAACATGCCCACCTGAGGAAAACCTCGTCGAACTGTTGTGTAACAATACAGCAACAATACAGCAACACTGAATTGCAGTGGCGGTGTACTTTATGTAGTCTGTGTGCTGACAACGCGTTTACAGGCGAGGGGAGCAACCTAATTTATATTGCAGCCATTTATTTCAATTGTCATGGACTATGAAGACAAGGCGAATGAGGTGGCGGAGTGTTTGCAGAGCTACAGGAACGATGCGTCTGGTTGGAAAGTTTGCAAACGATCGGTAGGTTTACCACCTTTTTCTCTGACACTTTAAACTTTCACATGACTACAACGATGAGGGTGAGTTCTTTCTGTTTAATGACCCAAGAGATGGCAGGTTCAAGTGTTAGATTAAAATACAGGCTGTCTCTGAAGTCTGGGCACATCCGACAAATGCATATATTACATAATAAAAAAATATTCTTAAAAATGTAATATAATACATTTCATTTCTTTATGATTTAAGAAATCTGAATTTAAAAAAAAATTGTGGACACCCTGTATGTAATGCAAATGAATCAATTATAAATAAAGTAGTTCATAATTTGTTACATTATTACTTACTTTGAACTATTAATCAAATAAACCATGTACATTACATATGCATTTATTATTTTATATGATTACATTTAACTGTAAATAATTATGCATTGTTTTTATTATTTACATTTTATTTTTATCATTAGAATTATTTAAAAATAAATAACGCATACAATGCAAATAAATATTGATGTTGTACATCATGTAAATTTTATTTATTTATTTATTTTTACTTTTATTTTTACTGTAGTATGTACAGTATCTTTACTGTTAATTTTTGGGGGGATATTACATATATTGTATATTATAGGTCCAAACCTTGTATAATGTAATAAATACATAATCCTGTATTTCCCTATTTTACATTGAAGTTGAGCATATTTTAATTCTCAACATTATATATAAAATCTTTCTAACTTATGTAATTTTTATTATGTATTAAGATTTTTTTTACCATTATTAGGATCATTTATTTTTAATTACCTAATTCAATATTTTATGTATTATTATAATTAGTATGTCAGTTTTTGTGGCCATCTTGTACATTATAAAAAATAAATATTTTGTGCCTTTTGAATTATATTTATTAATTGCATTCATCCATTTTAATTATTATATGTAACTTTATTTTTTTCTTATTTTTCTCATGGGTGACAATTAATTTGGTGTTTTCTATGTTTTCTATGTATTAATATGTGGATATTTAATATTTTTCCTGAGGGCAAGATTGTCTTTTTTTGTTGTTTTTCCCCCCAACATAACAAACTGCTTCTGTTGTCATCTGGCGCTCAATAGAAAATGATGAAATATTATTCTTGTCTTCCCCAGAATGACACGGTGGTCTCATGGCGTCCTTCCTCTGAGTTCCCAGGGAATGTGTAAGAGAACCAAAATATTTTTAGGCGGTTTAGTGTTGCTGGGTTTGTCGTGATGTCACATCCGGTCGTTGAAAGAAAGAAAGATAAGAGGACAAATATGCATATCCATACCCAGAGGTCATGGAAATTTTAAGCAAATTTGCTGCATACATGCAATTCTGTTCTGGCATATGGAAATCTGTCGGGGCCTCCACACACCTCTGTCTGCCACCCTGCCGCCACCGCGGCGGCATGATGGCTCAGAGGCGGGACAGTGTTCCTGGCCCCTCTTCACCGGAAGTCATCCAAACGACAGTATTATAGTATAATATTTAGTATTGAAATGAATGTAATATAAAGTATATTCCTGCTGTCATCACGTGTATGTTCCTGTGCAGGTATAAAGGTGTTGGTGTTATAAATGGCAGCCTGGAGAAGGTCTGGGATTGTCTGAAACCGGTGCCGAAAGGACGCAGAGTCAGCTGGGACAATAATGTGAAAAAGTTTGACCTTTTGGAACAAGTCACAGAGGTGTGTTTGTTTTTCCAGCTTTACTCGCAGTTTTTTTTTCATGGCCGTTATGTAATTACAAAACCACTCAACCACGGCACCAACATGCAATAAAAGTAAAAAGATGTTTGATGTGTGTTTTCTGCAGGAAAAAAATGTACAAATAATGACTTTTTACAACAATTGAAACAATTTAGCTTTTGATTTGAACGCAGTGTCTTAGAGTACGTTCCTTGTATGTGACTCTCATGCAGGATATATCCATCTGCCGAACCGTCACGCCATCAGCAGCCATGGGTATCATATCTCCACGAGACTTCGTAGATGTTATTTTAATCAGGCAACATGAAGATGGCGCCATTTCCTCAAATGGTACGTACCCATTCACACTACTACCTTCTTTATTATCTCATGTGTCTACAATCTTCAGGATGGTGGTCAATTCCAGTGTTGTGCAGGTCTACAATCTTGCTAATAGTCTTGTAGTCCATTCTGGTCTAGCGCAGGTCTTGCCGATGGTCTTGTGGTCAATTCTGGTCTTGCGCAGGTCTACAATCGTGCTCATAGTCTTGTAGTCCATTCTGGTCTTGCGCAGGTCTACAATCTTACTGATGGTCTGGTAGCTCATTTGGATTTTGTGCAGGTCTATAATCTTGCTCATAGTCTTGTTGTCCATTCTGGTCTTGCGCAGGTCTACAATCTTACCAACGGTCTTGTAGCTCATTTGGATTTTGTGCAGGTCTATAATCTTGCAGTCCATTCTAGTCTTGCGCAGGTCTACAATCTTACTGATGGTCTGGTAGCTCATTTGGATTTTGTGCAGGTCTACAATCTTGATAATAGTCTTGTATTGCGCAGGTCTACAATCTTGCTAATAGTCTGGCAGTCCATTGTGGTCTTGGAGCTCATTTGTATTTTGTGCAGGTCTATAATCTTGCTAATAGTCTTCCAGTCCATTCTGGTCTTGCACAGGTTCTCAATCTTGCTGATGGTCTTGTGGTCAATTCCGGTGTTGTGCAGGTCTACAATCTTGCTCATAGTCTTGTAGTCCATTCTGGTCTTGCGCAGCTCTACAATTTTACTGATGGTCTTGTAGCTCATTTGGATTTTGTGCAGGTCTACAATCTTGCTAATAGTCTTGTAGTCCTTTCTGGTTTTGCGCAGATCTACAATCTTACTGACTGTCTGGTAGCTTATTTGTATTTTGTGCAGGTCTACAATCTTGCTCAAAGTCTTGTAGTCCATTCTGGTCTAGCGCAGGTCTTGCTGATGGTCTTGTGGTCAATTCCGGTGTTGTGCAGGTCTACAATCTTGCTCATAGTCTTGTAGTCCATTCTGGTCTTGTGCAGGTCTACAATCTTACGGACGGTCTTGTAGCTCATTTGGATTTTGTGCAGGTCTACAATCTTGCTCATAGTCTTGTAGTCCGTTCTGGTCTTGCGCAGGTCTACAATCTTACTGATGGTCTGGTAGCTCATTTGGATTTTGTGCAGGTCTACAATCTTGCTAATAGTCTTGTATTGCGCAGGTCTACAATCTTGCTAATAGTCTGGCAGTCCATTGTGGTCTTGGAGCTCATTTGTATTTTGTGCAGGTCAATAATCTTGCTAATAGTCTTCCAGTCCATTCTGGTCTTGCACAGGTTCTCAATCTTGCTGATGGTCTTGTGGTCAATTCAGGTGTTGTGCAGGTCTACAATCTTGCTAATAGTCTTGTAGTCCCTTTTTTTGGTCCTGTGCATGCCTTTAATCTTGCTGATGGTCCTGTGGTCAATTCCGGTGTTGTGCAGGTCTACAATCTTGCTCATAGTCTTGTAGTCCATTCTGGTCTTGTGCAGGTCTACAATCTTACGGACGGTCTTGTAGCTCATTTGGATTTTGTGCAGGTCTACAATCTTGCTCATAGTCTTGTAGTCCGTTCTGGTCTTGCGCAGGTCTACAATCTTACTGACGGTTTGGTAGCTCATTTGGATTTTGTGCAGGTCTACAATCTTGCTAATAGTCTTGTAGCTCATTTGGATTTTGTGCAGGTCTACAATGTTGTCCCTGAGGTCAGCTCTTTGGTCTTGCCCATTGTGGTGGAAAGGTTTGAATGGGGTGTTTGTGTGACAGTGGGTTGAGGTTAGCGTACTTCTTTGACGGGACAGGACTCGTGTGTGTCTCATGGTCACATGACTGGTCTGGTGTTTGGTCAGGGATGAAATGCTCAATTCCCCCACTGTGTTTACACTGTATGTACTTCCCAACAGCCACTAATGTGAGCCATCAGGGCTGCCCCCCCCAGTCTGGTTACGTGAGGGGATTCAACCATCCATGCGGCTGCATATGTGTCCCCATATCAGCGTGAGTACACCGTCCCACATGTCCTTATGCAGGTGGCTTTGGGACCGCCGTGCTACAATGTCCGTAACCATTCTATTTGCAGGGAACCCAACAAGACCCAGGTGTACACGTTCTTCCAGACAGACCTTGGCGGCTTACTTCCTCGTTCTGTGGTAGACTCCTTCTTCCCTTCTAGCATGATCGAGTTCTACAGCAATTTGGCCAAGACTGTTAAATCTCTCAAGGACGTCTGAATTACAAAACCTGATCTCAAGATGTACATTTCATCGGAAAAGGTAGTTAGCATCTTCTTGATACTGGAGCAAAGCCCCGTGTATTTGCTGCTGTCAGTTTTTTTTAAAAGTATAATTACTCCTAAAGTACAAGTACAATTGAAACAGACCTAAAATGATACCTTGCATTATGAAATAAGAGAAATATTTCAGGAAAATAAGGGAAATTCAGATTTGTCACAAGAATATCCACCAGCAGAGTTAAAATATGGGTTGCCTAGCTAACGATGGTCGCTAGGTCAAATACAGTAGACCTTGGTAAACATACTCTAATTCAAACTTTATTTCCCATAAGAAATCATGGAAATCCAATTAGTCCACACACTAAATCACATTTCTATAGTTTTACAATTATAGTTTTGCATTCCGAACACAATTCCAAATACATATAAATGATGAAAGAAAGGGATAAATAAACATGTCAAGTTATTACCTTTGTTTTATTGTATTTCTATTCAAAGAAATACAGTGTTTATCCAGGTAAGACAATTGAGAACAAATTCTGCAATTCCGACCTGGCCAAGG
The DNA here is from genome assembly GCF_030265055.1 of Doryrhamphus excisus. Lineage (NCBI taxonomy): Eukaryota > Metazoa > Chordata > Actinopteri > Syngnathiformes > Syngnathidae > Doryrhamphus > Doryrhamphus excisus. Next base: position 5,767,826 of record NC_080472.1, on the reverse strand, counting down.
GGCATTAGACAAAATAAAAGTCAATTACCTAGACAAATTAGATTATTATGTGTGAATTAGTTAGCATTTTCTTGATGAATTCAAGAAATGTAAAAACAGATGCAGCAGTTAAGCACAATTTCCCTCACCAACTTTTTAAATGATGATTTGTCGATGAATTGGATGAGTTTTGTTTATGGCAGGTTATTGCAGTCATTTCAGGCATACAACATTTAAAAGATGTCAGACCTGGGGAATAAGGAGGTTAATGACACTGCCAGAGCAAATAACACGGGTATGGGTATTAGATGGTGAGCAATGGGTGAAGTCTTACCAATGACTGTATGTGAGGGCCAATTGACTAGGGGGTACAGTAGGGATGCTCTGATTGGGGTTTTATGCTGCTGATTCCAATAACGATCCTCCATGACTGAAATCAGCCGATACCAATCACACATTTAATGTTGGCTATATGATCAAATATAAAAGGGGGACCATAAAATCACCTTCAATGAGGAAAAAAACATATTTGACATTTTCAAGCGAACACCATATCGCTGTTTTAACTTGGATGAGACTCCGCCACCCTGGCGAGATATTTTTTTTTGTAGTTGTTAGCAACCATCAGCTTATGTAGTTTTATTAGGAGTTATGTATGTTTAAATGCATGAAACCAAGACCCTTATGGTTACAAAAGGAGATCAGAGTTAGAGCGCACTGGAGGTGCATATATGATCCATATATGGCGTTACAAGTTCGAGGTAGTCGTTACAGGGTTGGGTTGCGCTTATATGAATTCATGTTGTGACCTTCTGAACAGTAATTTCATGCCGTTACACTGAACAGAACAGTAGCGGTCATTTTTTTCTTCCCTTTTATGACATGACAGCCTAATGTGGCGCTGCAGTGCATGCATTCCATTCTCTATCACTTTATACTCTTCAGGAATTGAACCTCTGTTGCGGCAAAGGGAATGGACGTGTACTGTGTATTCATTCTTGGAGGGGAAATTGACTTGGGTCAAAGTGTCTTTTCGAAGTACTTTGTAATCCATTATCACTTGATACTGGAGTCACCATCAACCATACAGTATAGGATTTTACTCTTTGTTTACTTTTGTGTTTACTTTTATATTCCACTTTAATAACTCATTGAGCCTAAAAACCTCAAATAGGGAATTTGTGTGATGTCTTTTTTGTTTTTTTACTATGGAAAAAAATGTGCATTATTATTTTGAATGCAAATATCAAATGTATAATTCAAAGATGTGTGTTTACAAATGTATCAAGCAACAATGTTGTGCTTTTAAATGTTTTAATGTCATGTTTTTCAATCATCAATAACTTCCAGTCATGTGTCCCATTGTTCTCTGTGCTGGACTTGAGGACTTACACGAAGTACTACTAACGTGATGAGGATGCATCAAGGTGCTGAAAGGTGTGTGTGTGTGTGTGTGCCTCTCGCAGTATTCTTAAGACAGAAATTCACAAAGCCAGTCCTATGTTCAGTAAATATATGCATTAAGTGTCAAGTCAAGTAGCACAGCTTTGTATTTTATTCAGGCATGTTTTGTTCCTCCAAAAGACGATGGATCAAAGATACCATAAAAAAGGAACTATTGTGGCATGTTGTTGCTGTCATTTCATGCAAACAGTCTACATGGCATTTGCGTCCCCAAAGTAAAATAGATAAAAAAGATACATAAAAAGAGATAAATAAATTTAATTAAATTATATAATAAAAAAAGATACTTTTAAACTACCTTGAACACTGGAAAAAAATAGAATTTGTTACCTAAAATGAGATTTTATCATGAAATATCATTTAAATTCTTCAGTAATGTTATACGCTCCTGATCATAATTGGCAATAATTTACATTTTCATCTAAAGGAGGTTCTAAGTAGAGCTTCAGAATGCAAAAACAAGAAATGGGATAGAAAAGATTTGTTGAGTATTTATTTATTAGGTAATTGCTCATGTCAAATTTGTAATGACCTATTTTTTGCACCCCCATGTGACACCCCTGGCCAGTAGCACTCATGGATGATCAGAATCAGCAGCATAAAACCCAGAGAACACACCACTGTCTACTACAATGTACTGTATCCACCATCTTTTCATTTTTTTAAATAATTGTCATCAACCTGTTTGTCCGAGCAGCAGTGCTGATTGACAGGACCTTTTTGTCTCCTTTGGCAAGAACTACACAACAAAGAAAAAAGTTTCGAGTCCCGATCTCTAAACCTCATTGTGAATTAGAAAATGAATGGAGAAATATTATATATATAAGAATATATATAAAAAATTTATTTTTTCACTTTCATTTGCACACTGGAAGAAGTGAAGTGACTATGTGGAAAACTGGGACTGGCAAAGTGGTGAGCCATCTAATATTATTCAAGATTCATACTGTCCTCGTTTTGAAATAGATCATTGATAAATTTGTATCCATGTAAAAAAAACAAAAAAACATGGAATTTCAGCCCTCGGTGGAGACCGCTGTTGTAAACTGTTCCAGTAATCCGTCTTTATTAACGGTTAATTAGCTCCAGAGCCAACTGTGACAAGGGAATTTCCTTCTAAATTAAATAGTTTTGTAGTTTGTAGCATATAAAACCGGTTTAGGTTTTTTTTTTTTTTTTAACACTATTACAGTCCATTCATGAAATAACACCCTTATAGTCGCATTACTTTTTGCCGTTCCAGTCCCGCAACCAAAGTGACTGATTTTGTACTGCTGATTAAAAGCCAACATCATTTGATTCCTGGATGGGATGGTGACTAAATGAACTGTGACCTTAAGGGGAACCTATTAGGCTCATTTTTCAGCCTTTTGTATTGAGTTGTGAACTCCTATAGAGCACCTGCACAGAATAACTAGCACACAAAGCTTCATAGTTCTTCCAGAATCAACACCTATTCAGCTGTATTTCTTTGGATTTTGTGTTTCTCACGAAAACGTGATTTATTTAGTGGCGAGTGGTTGGTCACACTCGCCACTAGCTGTGAACGGCATAGCATATTGGCCTTTAACATACAGCCGTATGTGTTGGATTCCAAATCCGATTCGGAAGTCGAGACTGGACTGTCTAACGGTTCTCAGAAAAGAGGTTACTTCAAGACGTCTCTCAATGGTAAGTAGCTTTAGCATTTTAGCGTTCGGCATCATCGTAACATCTAATGTGGCAACTAATTGTGGTGGGAAACGGTTATTAGCATCCCCGCTATATGCAAGTGTATGCAAATGTATGCAAGTGATTTTGCTCCATGACTTACATAAAATAAGCACAGTTAGGACACTGATAAATTGTTACTTACTGCTTGCTTTCGGACTCTTCCACACCAAGTAACGTTGGATAGTTTGTCGGCTAGTCCAGCTGCATAATGCCGTGGACATATTAAAATGGATTTCTTTTGCTGTTAGGGAATCAGGAACTCCTGTAAGTAAACAGAGGAGCAGAGCTTGGGGAAGGGTGGGGGAAGCAGAGAGAGATTTGCTGGCTTACAGCCACGCCCATATAAGGAATCCACCCTCTGTGACATCACAAAGGGGCAGTTTTACCACGCCTTTTGAAGCCGAGTGTTTTGAGTCATCCCAAACTTCTTTTAGGGCTCACTTCCAAATGCACAAACCTCATTATCGGAGACTTTGGCATCGTTTAACACAAGAATAAAACATTCTAACTACATTTATGGGTCAGGAAAGTGGAAAAGCATCTTAGGTCCCCTTTAAAAGCCGAGGCACATACCAGACCGACAGTGAACCGTTGCACCACTACTGAAAATGCATTTCATTTATATAGCGTCTTTCCGGACACTTTGCACCGAAACCATTATTCATTCAGTGCAGTCAAACACTGGCGGTGGTAAACTACATCCGTAAAACACAACCGACGGACAAATTGCTGCCAATTGAGTCCAAGCACCAACAAATATAGACATGTATACACCAGTGTGGATGGCACCAGAGGCAAGGTGGGTGAAACGTCTTGCTCAAGGACACAACAGCAGTGATTGGGATGGATGAAGTAGCGTTCCAACCGCCAAGCCTCTGGTTTCTGGACGACCTTCCCAAGTGACCTCTACCCCCAGATGATAAATAATGAATGGATGATACCAAGTCTGCTGACAAAGACTCAACAATGTTGTGTTTTGTCTTCATTTCTCCTGACGTCCACCACAATGTGGCCTTCAGGTAAAGCCTTGATCATGGTCCAGGCCTCGAAGCGAGTCATGTCATGGAGACTGGTACCCTGGACTTGCAGTACTTCATCTCCACACTGAAGACCGACCTGTTCTGCTGCGCCACCTGGTAACCACAAATACACAAAAAATGGGTTTACTGCGTTCCACTGGTGTGCAAGAATGACTAAGTCAGAGAAAACAGAAGAATCGCCGTAAAACGGGGGAGGAAAAAAATGATGGAAGTGACCACAAAGTACAAAAATATCAAAGACAACCCACTGAATCATCATTGGTGGACATCTTTGCTGTCATCCATTTATGTAATAACCCCATGAGACGTGACGTACCTTTAAAGATCCTGTTGATGACTATCGGTTTATCTCCATGGATGGAAGCCTTTCCTCCTTCCAAGGCGAAGCCGACTCCGCCCGCACCTTTTTCTAGTTCCACACTCACCAAGGTGCCTTTGTCTTTGTCTGCAAACACAGTACTTGACACAAGCGTCCTACTACTTGGAGATTTCACATGAAGTGACGTACTTGCAGGGTGGGATTCTTCACAGCTTCTGCCTTCTTCTCTCGGTTCCTCCTCCGTTCTCTTGCAGACCACCACCACAGCCAGTTTGAGCGTGCGTGCCTGACGCAGAGCCGCGGTGGCTTCGGCATGTGTGACGCCACGGAGCGTCTGGCCGTTTATCGACAACACTTCATCTCCTTTCTGGATGGTGCCCTCCTGCGTGGCCAACCCGCTTGGGAACACTTTGTGTACCTGTACAAAGAAGACGCATAGAAGACGTATACATCAGGTTCTGATGGAGTGTCCATGACAGATTTTGTCAGGACTGGGATGCCAGTTTAATACTGTAGTGAGTAGTGATGCTCAACTTGTGGGCTGCGACCCAGAGCTGGTTTCAGTGGGTCTTGGGTTCTTTACCCCAAAAACAACAATAGCCACGTATACATGGACCCAAATATTCCAATTCTATTCGGGTTATTTGCTGAAACGGAAAGAATGTAACCTTTGTATACACCTCATTCCGAAAGAAAAGTGCCAATCCGAATGAATATATCATGGGATTCCCAGGGGTGGAATATTCCTTTCCCCAATCCGATTGAGGTATCTTGTACCCGCTCAAACGGAAAGTTGTCAGGGTGCGTTCTTCTTCTTCTGTTGTTTATTGGTGGTTGGCAAGCAGCTTTGGTGTGCATTAGCGCCATCTGTGGAACAGAATCTAAACCCTTCTATACGCCATTCACAAGTCCACTTTTATTCAAAAAGAAAATACATATCTATATAAAACATGTACCGAGCTTAATGATCAAATATAGTTTCCTGTTCCCGGGTGCGTTCTTTCAGCGAATGCTGAGATATGACGTAACACGCAGCTCCAGACGTTCTTCCATTTAAAAAAATGGAGGCGAGCAATCGGCACTGGACTGCTGCGGAAAGTTTGTTTTTGATTCAAACTAAATTTCAAGACTGGACGAAGGAAAAACTGGCAATACAGAGTTATTCCAACAAGTGAAAGAAAAACTGGAGGAAGTCGGTATCACGTGATGTTGGTGTTTACGCTTTACTGGGCATGCCCCATTGACTATTCTGGTTGATTATAGCGGCGCATGTAGACACGCCATTGGAATATTCCTTTCCATGTATACCATTGCTTTCGGAAAGGTCATTCGGAAAGAGAAAAACTCATGTAAACGTGGCTGGTATAATGACCCAATGTGCATGAACGCACCTCGCACTGGTATAAACGTATCTTTATCGCCCTGCATGTAGTAAAGACTAAAACAGTATATACTTACTGCAAGAGATTTGCTCTCCAGGTCAGAACCTCCAGCAATGCTAAAGCCCAGCCCGGCTCCTTCTTCTTTATGCAGAATCACAACATGGATGTCTTGCAGTTGCTGAGGAGAAAACATCTTCACTATTTATGTCAGCATTCTCATTTTGTGTCATCAACCTATGTGCAGGTGTAATGCATGTGCATGTGTAAAAATATCTATGTATGGGACTCCTGGTTTACCTTCAGCGTGTCGTCATCCAATGCTCTGACTTCTCTGATCATCGTCTGTATTTCTTCTGACGAAATGGCCGAGATGACTGACTGAGCGCAAGAAGCAGGAAGCGCTCCTTCTTGGCACCCCGTCTCTCCGAGCTCAATGGTACATTCTCTGAGAGTGGCCAAGCTGTGTGAGAAAGCGAATATATGACGACACATTGTGTAGCAGTCGCACACTTTTATCTCTTCAAAAGAACTGAACAGCTCTGAAGAAACAGGAACTCTTAGTCCCCACTTCCTCTTGAACAGAAACTAAGCACAGCTCTGTGTGGTGAGACGGTTCCTGCTGAAACAATGAAAGGAGTGAAAGTGGTACCCACCTGACAGAAAATCCAGTATCAGAGACATCTGGAACGGGATCACACTCCTGATGGTCGATATCATCTGCAGTAGAGGATTCTGGGAGATCTGGATTAGAGCTGCCATGGTCGGTGGAGATTGGGAGGGCGCGCATCAACGCTTGTGATACCTGGAAAGATCATTTAAATAGAGTAAAAAAAAGTTATTAGAATAAAATCTAAATTACAAGAAGAAAATTGACCAAAAAACATTGAAATGGTTGGAAATTTAAAAAAATGAAAATAAATGCAGAAAGAGACAGAACATATAATTTTATGAGAAACAAACTAACTAAAATAAAGTTGTGTTTTTTCCAAAAACTACAGCTATTACAGGAAATAAGTCAAAATAGAAAGAAAAAAATACAAAATAGGGAAAAAAATAGCAAACACACATTCATAGAAATAGTATGCTTTTTAATAATATCAAAGTTGTTACAGTATGCATTTTTTCTTGAAATCGTTATAATTTCTTAGTTACAATCAGAAACGTACATTTGTTCACTTCCTGCTTTCCTAATATAGTAAAAAATATTTTTTTGCCAACCTTCCCCTCAAAAAATCACATATTTTCCAAACATTCCCATTGAAAATTGACAATTGTTCAATTTCACGTCTCTCACATTTCTGAACTGATTAAACCTGAAAACGCCTTTTGGATCTTTGGGGGGAAAAAAAACTTTTTCCACATCCCCAAAAATACAAATGTTCCCCAAATTTTCCATAACAAAAATTTCCTTAGATGTTAAGAATTCTTAGCACATCCATATTTCTCAACCGATTCAAACCTTTCCAATAACAAACCATTCAACTCAATTCCTGGTGAATTCTACCTTTTCTCAAATCATTTGAATCATTCCGGAATGAAAACATTCAGGCTTCTCTTGTGTTGTACGGTTCTTGGTTCTTGGGTTCTTGGATTATTCTAAACACCTATTAGATGGATTTCCAGTTTGTATCAGAACCGTACAGTTTAATAACCGTGACTTATTTTTCATTCATCATTTTAATTGAAACCTGAATCCTACAAACATAGGAGTGCAGGAAAACAACACATTCTACCCAAGCTCATCAGTGAAGAGAAGTCAGAATACCGTACCTGGTTGCTGAAGGCAAGGATTTTCCCAAAATTCTCTCCCTCTAGGTCCTGATATGAGGTACAGTCTGTGGATGGACTGGCACTTCTTGTCAAGTTACTTTGTTCTCTGTGGTTCCTTTCTGGAGAACGTCCCCCTTCAGCACGGCTGGATCCCAAAGAGGATCGGCTTGGGCTGGTTAAGGTTTCGACCTCCACAGACCCGCTCTCGCCCACGTTCTGTATTTCTGCTTCTTGAGCATCATCCAATTCTGCGGATGTTTGGACGTTCAAGGTATGCTGGACTGAAACTGAATTAGAAAACTGGCTCCCATGTTTTAGATCTGTATCGGTAGTCTGACAAGATGGGGGGTCCACAGATTGAGGGTCGGTATTGGGAAGATTTTTTGTTTCACCACATTCAAGACTGGATGAGCTGGCAGAAAGTGAAGCAGACGTCTCCGTTACTCTTTCAGATGCAGATTGTTTTTTATGTGAAGGCAGACGAAGGGGGGTAGACGAGGACACATGCTTTTCCTTTTCCGCATGATCCGGACTCTCTGGGTTTGAAAAAGTCTCAAATGAATGGATTTTGTCTTTGATGGACAGGCTGGCGACAGACGAGGCAGATCTGACATTAAAACTTCGATGGAAGCCTCCGGCTCGCCTCGTCTTAACAGCTTCACCCTGCTTCTTCTGATCTTGCTCAGAGCGGATCTTTCTCAGGCTTTGGCGAAACCAAGCGGGTTTTGGTGCCACGGGAGGACCCTTCTTTAAACTGCTGAAGATCTCCATTTGTTTCTCAGCAGAATTGGTGGTTAATTCTGTCGCACTGCAGCTCAGCTTTTGGGTGTTTTCTTCAGTAGTCATGGCGACAGGCTGGTGGAGAAGGTGACAATTGTGGCTAACTTGTTGCAGATCTTCAGGGGAAGTGTCTGAAAGGCGAACCCAAGGATCCTGAAGCTGGTATTGGATGCGTGCCTGCCTCCGAAGAGCTCTTCTGTTGGACTGTGAGCAAAGCACAGCTGATCCACCTGCGCTCAACATAGAACAATACAGGTAGAACAATTTGGTCATTCATTCATCAACGGCCCACCATCAAGTCTGTGACAAGTAAAACTGTTTCAAAGAGGAAGTCAACAGCCTCTGTGTGTGGTCACTTTCCTGAATAACAATATCATTGACCAACATCTCCCGGGAAACGGAATCAGGTACGGAGATGCAAAGTTATCTTACCTGTGTGTACCTTTTCCTTCACCGTGAAGCTTTCTCTGCTCCCCTCCGACTCTTTTCTGATTTGATCTTCTTCCTGATTAACAAACAGGAAGCACTGTTGTCACGAGAGGTGTAGCAACTTCCGCTGACACTTTTTCGCACACTGATGCAAACACACACACACACACAATGCATGATGACCGATTGCAAATACATGCATACTAGACAAGATGTAGAATTTATGTGTGAATGTTGAAGAGCTGAACTGAAATACTGTATGGAAAATGTGGAATACCAGGAAAACCAGGATGTTTTATAATGCTGCAATGGTTTGAGGAAACATGAAAAAAATCACATCAATTTCCATGGGAATTTGGGGCCTGTAAAATGTGGTATTCTGGGAAAATCAGGAATTTTTCCATTCATTTTCTATGCCTCTCGTCCTCACTATGGTATGCTGTAGCCCATCCCAACTGACTTTGGAGGCAGGTGGGGTATGACCTGGACACAAACAAACAACTATTCACACTCACATTCATACCTACGGACAAAGTAGAATCATCCGATTACCCAGAGAAAAGCCACAAGGAGAACATGCAAACCCAAATCTTCCAGATCGCCTGACTGTGTGGCCATTTTACGAGAATAAACTTTTCGGTTGTTCGGGAAAATTGGGTTGGGAAAAGTTATACAACATTATGGGAATAAATTGAAAATATTATGGGAATGGAATCATAACATTACAAGAAGAAATTTTGCAAATATCATGTAATGATTCTGGTAAAATTGCCCCTTTTTTCGTGTTAGAATACATGTTTCTCTTAATATCAGAATGAGAATTCAAATCATTTCATATTTTGACTTTATAAAATTGGATCTGCTTTTTCCATTTTTGTTGATTTTTATTTAAAATTTTTCAAAGTATTTCAACTTTCTTCTTGGACATTTTCGGTTTGGAATATTACCACTTTATTCCCAAAATACCAAATTTTTCTTTATTCTTGTATTATAATAACATTCTCCCAACCTACTTTTTCAAAATGTACAACTTTAGTTTGTTTCTCAGTCTTTTTACTTTAATATTTCAACTGTATGCTAATAAAATGACATGATTTTTACTCATAATATTATGATGCTATCCTTGCCCTCCCTGGAAAAAAAGTTTGGACACACCCCTGATCGACACAAAGAGTCTTGAGCATGTCTAATGTCTAATAATAACATCATAACCTGTATGAAAAATCTTCAACATTCAAAGAATTAAGATGATGGCAAAATGACAACATAAATAAACCATAAATGAACAATCAATGACAACTACAAACACACATGCTCTCTGTGAGGACAAAGGAACTAGGATGTCTCTCCAATGCTGTGTTAACGCCAGTAGACAAATCCTGCATCACTGAGAGCCAGTGGATGGATCATGAAATGGGAATTCCATGAAATGACAGACATCGGATGCTTCATCGAGTGATCAAGAACAAAGTGTAAACCAAGTCATTAAGTCTGTGTTTCATTAAATTAGCCGTTGAACTGATTCATTAAGCTTTATTACAAGATTAATGAGGCATCCATGAGTAATATGTTTGAAACTAAGACGGCAGAATGACCATTAAAAGGTGAGATTGGGCAACATGCTCAAAACTCAAAATGATCACTTCACCTACATCCCTTAAGAGTAACTTCACCATCTTTCTCACACCTTTGCATACGTTGCTGAAGATATGGATGCACTGGAAAGAGAGTACCGTGTTAGATGTTATATTAAAACGTCAATATTCAATAAATGTTAGGGAGCAGAACAGGAAACTCACAATGAACAATGCAAACAAAGCTCATGTAAAAAACTTGACACAATCCACAGTATCAAACTAAATGTATACAGTCAATTCTTGAGCAGTGTTCCTCATTCCTGACGTGCATGTACACAGTATTCCTGCATGAAGCAGAATATGTGAAAACATACATACTACTCCTAATACTGCTGCTTTTTAGTCATAATTTAAATGCAACTAGCAATCTAGCAAACTAGCAATACCTGTATCAATATTTAACCTTTTTGGAGATGCTGACTTCATATTCCAACATGACCTGGCACCTACCCACAGTGCCAAAACCGCTAGTAACTGGTTTACTGACAACCGTATTATTGTGCTGGTTCACCTGACCAGAACCCCAGAGAGAATCTGTGAGGTATTTTGAAGAGAAGGATGAGGATCGAAGCATCCTGGTCTCCGTAACACCTCAACAGTACCATAGGCTGATTACCTCCATGCCAGACTGAATTAAAGCAGTAATTCGTGCAAAAGGAGCCGCAACCACGTATTCAATACCCTAATTTAACATAATTTTCACTGGATGAAATTTCTGTATTATAAATTCGCTTTTTTTTTTTAAATATTGTAATTTTTTGACACATGAATTTTTGGTTTACATGAGCTAAATGCTATAAACATCAAATACCACACACAACAGTCACTATCTAATCATATAGGTCAGTAAAAACGTCTTCAATTATATTTTGATACAAGCCACACTGGCCCAAACTGAAAAGTGCGACTTATAGTCTGGAAATTACGGTAATTATACCTAATGGTAGGGGTGTAACAGTAACTTAACTAAGTGTCATATTTGTATTAATTTTGGATACAGTGAGGAAACAATAACCAAAACATAAAGCTGCTTAGTTTTAGTGTAAACATATTCAATAGTTTATAAAATGAAGCAAAAACTACTAACTGCTGTGGGATGATTCGAAAAACACAGAGTGCCATTGTACCTGTAAACACTGTTGTTTGTGTATTGCAAGTCCCATGCAGTACCTGGCAGTGAATGTTTATTGAGGTGTTCAATCCATCATCTCTATCTGGGGACGCTCTACTGGAACCACTGGAGTCTCCATTGTAACCTTCCTCGCCACTCACATCCTGAGACCAGGCGTAGCGACGTGGAACAGCACGCAGCCTGGAGGTGGACTACACAACACACACACACACACAAGTTACCCTCCCTATTATATGGTAAGAAAAATAATGATCTTGTCTTACTGACATGACAGCGTGTCATTTCTGTCTGAATCACGATTGAGGAGAAACTACAATACGAGTGGTCCTCGGGTTGCAGCAGGCCCAACTGTAATAAGTGAATTTACAACCTACTAATGTGTTTTTTTCTATTTAGAGCCCTCTACACATGAAATAACATCCCTATTGTCACCTTAACACCCCATTACCCAATACAGGAGACAGCAGAAGGGTCCAGAGTTGAATTTTAGCTTGGCATGGGTTATGGCTGGAACCGTAGTCCATGTTAGGGATTATTGTGCCTGCAGTAAAAGCCTGTTGTTCCTGCGATCAAGTCTGGTGCTTGCACATAGTGACCAGTGTAGAAGATATATCAGCACAACATCTTTGAATGCTTCTTCTGAATGCTTATCAGGGCTCGACAATAACGATGTACCGATGGCCCGGGGCAAGTTAAAACAAAATTCGGGCAAGTAAATCCAATCATTAATATTCCCGTCGGGCAAGTACACTTTAGCATGCCGTACTGAGTTTTTTTTAAAGCGGTTCTTGTTGGGTGTTGGTAAAACACGGACTGCGTAATACCGATGGTAATTTGCAAACCAATCCTTGCAAATCTTGAAATGGACCAATCAGAATCGTTTATTTAGACCGCGGTCCGTAATCCACAATCCGCGTTTTACCCACACCCGTTCTTGTTCGCGATCAACCAATCAGCGATCGTTTTACTAGGAAGACATCTATCATGGCGTCCCTGCCAACATCGTCTAATTCTTCAACAACTTGTGAAGGAAAACACCAAAAAGTGATGAAACAGTGCCTCCTAAACAAGTATTTTATTCGCGGCAGAAAATCTAATGATGGCAAAGGTGAGTGAATCACATTGCTGTGACAATTTGAAGTGGTCACAATGAAACACCACCCATTAGATCCAATACCAAGTGCTGATTTTGCACAAGCTACAAAATCTAGCGGTTTCATTTCTCTGTGTATTTTTCTCACCTTTGCTTCACAAATTATTGTTTGACCATTGAGCATTTTTTTCTGGATTAAAAACACTTTACTAGTACACAAATGTGTCTATTCAATAATGTTTCATTGTGGTGCACAACTTATAAATATCACTGCTTACTACGACTACCATGTGTAAGGTAGCATGTCTGAAAATTTGTGGAGATGTATGTTAAATACATCTCCACAAATTTTCAGACATTCCTCCAAATACAATGCATCAGTACTATTATCTGATGAATTATCAGCATATATTGATATATGATATCATTATGGCACTTTTCATTTTACATGGGGCAAGTTCGGGCAAGTAGTTCTCACCTTAAGGATTCCCCATGGGCAAGTCATTTTTGTTTTTAACGTAGAGCCCTGCTTATATCTTTATTTTATTTCCTTTAGCAATTTTTATGCTTGATTTAAGCATTAAATCCACAATATTTGCTTAAATATGCATATTTTTGGACTAACAATATTTTGTATTCAACCACAAAACTGCATGATGATATTTTAGATATTTTTTCCAAAATGTGATAGAATGAAGCCGCAAAATTCAAAGTGTACACCAGTGTTTCTCGTTTATTTCCTGCTATGTCCCCCTCCCCCAACCCCATTTCAAATACTACAGATTGAACTCAAAACTGAAACCAGATAAATGCAAGAAAATGGAGAGCAGTGAAGCATACAAGCATATTGAAGAATCCAATTGCATGATGAGAAGAACAAATTGATGCAGGTTGGCAGGCCTGCGCTAATACTGAAAGTCCTCCCTGCCTCTCACGCCCCCATTGAGAAGCACTGCTCTACACTCTAAATGATGTGTTATATATATCACTATATTAACAGTTACTATGGTACACATTATGTCATTGGATGCTCATATCACCTCGTACTTCGGTACGTGACAAAAAAAACAAAACGTAAACTATATTAGGAAAGCAGGAAGTGAACAAATGTAACAGTTACTGATTGTAAAAGTACCAGATGGACGGGTAGGATTTAATAAGCTTTGCTTCTTCCTACTCCTTTTGGACATGTGGAACTGTGAACTGATTATGGGATGCATTCAATTGTAATCTGATGCATGTTCAAATGAAATAAAACCATTACCATTACCATTGTCAGAGAGGTAATGATTTGTATTGGAATGTTCATTATTGTTGCTCAGTTTTGCCTTGGTGTAGAGTTACACTTGACTTGCTGTACTTAATCTAATAACCCTCATGTAAAAATAAACTCTTAAATGCTTAAAACAAAACATCTGAACATCCAATGGCAATGGGGTTTGATACCTCTTGGTATTAAATACAAAATAATTCATTCATTCAATTCATGGTTCATTCAAACCATTTTGGAGCATAGAAAAACAAGGTACCTTATTGGCCCTGAAAGCGTCATCCAGGGTCTGCTGACTAGGCAGGTTGGCAGCAGGACAGTTAAACGGAACGTTGTAGTCATCATCTGGATATACTGGCACCGACAGTCTGTTGTCAGACCATGTCTCTGTCATTGACTGTAGGGACAACACACTTAGGGTGAGTACAGCACCCACATGAGGTCTTTCTGGAAGATCTAGAAAGCTTTCTGTGCTGGTTATTGTGTGTAGCTACTCTATAATACTCCACAACTCAATACAAAGGGCTGAAAAATTAGCATAATTGGTCCACTTTAACTCTGTCAATTAATTTCCAAGCTTTATTTATTATGTTTAGTTTGTCATATAATGTAATGCTGTTCATATTAAGGGGGGTAAACTTACTAAATCTCCAGGGGTTCAAATACTTATCTTCCACACAGTAATAAAAAATTCTCACTGGTTACATCCCTCTCCATGAACCTTTAGTAGCCTTACGTACCTTGGGTGTGTCTAGGCTATGGACACGGGCTGGTGGGTTGTGATGCGTTTTATGACAACCGTGGCTGATGAGGCAGCGGCTGTTGGTGTTATCACTGCAGGAGCGCGTCATGAACTTCTGAGCTCCACGGACCGTGGTCTGACTGAAGCTCCTTTCTGAACAACGGCCGTGAGACTCCAACCTCCGCAGTCCTGTTATGGTTTGCAATGTTTACCACTTAAATTGTACACTGTTGACCTTGGAAAACACTGGAAAATGAAAGCAATGAATATTTACCATCAATACTCCAATTGCTCTTGTCCTTTCTTAGTTTGCTGTTTTCCACAGCTTGAGCTATTGCATCGTTCAGCTGATGTTCTGATACCTGTAAAATATAGAAGGTGTAGAGGGAGGCTGGTGCAAACAATACAATATAGATGATTCATACTTTGTACATTTCATTATTGTATCAGGAGTTATGCCACAGCAATGACGTTTGGTTATGCTTTAAATTCACACTTTATTAGTATGAACTACATGGTATTCTTTCAGATAAAACCACAACTCACATGATCATTTTGTGTTATGTTTTGTGTTATATTCAAAATCTGTGAATAAATGTAGTTATTTTTTCATCAAAATCTTTTTCTCCTGTGTTGTTTTTGTTGTTTCATAGTAAACAACTCTTCAGATGTTTGAGGTGTCACTAAAACAAAAAATATGAGCGTCGTTTTTTTTGTCAAAATTAGGTATTTTGCTGAAACCGCCCGATGTTCTACTTTATAAAAAACCCATAAGGCTAGAAACAAACTTTTTTTCTGATGAAAGAAGAGTCAGTATGGAGCTCTCGTCTGTGAAAATGGCTACACAATGTGCTTTATATTGTAAGCTAACTGGAAAATGTACACAATCCAAAGCAAAATGTTGGTGTCACTTTTCAATGTGTAGCACATTGCTTTTCTCAATTTAGTCATATTGCAAGTTTATCCATGTTAAGTGAAGACAATAATATAGTCTTTCCCCCCTGCCAAAATAATGTTTCAAATAATTTCAATTTCTGACCACAAGTGTAGTGTTAGCGCTGATGGGTACAAATCAAGATGAAGATGAAGATGAAGATGATACCTACTTTGGGATCAGGGTGTCGACTGATAATAACCTGAACTGGACCTGGACTGCATTGGCTCAGGACTGTGTAGACGTCGTTCAGTGCCATGTTGTAGACCACGGTGTCATTGATCTCCATGATCTCATCCCCGCACCTGCAAGTCGCACGTCCACCAATGGAAGAGAAAGGGAGAGTGAAAATAAGACAAATCAGACAGGAGGAAGATGCAGTTTATTGCTGGTGGTCTGATTGATTCAAATATTGATGATATGCTACAACACTCACAGACCATTGATAGATCCTTACCGGAGTCTGCCATCAATGTGTGCCACAGATCCAGGAGAGAGTGTATGGATGAAGATTCCAGGACATCCGTCAGTAGATGGAACACAGCACAGTCCAATGCCCAGACCAACACCGGCCTCTGAGAAGGAACAATTCAATGCAGATTTTTCTATGGTCTCTGGTTCTCTCACAACAATCAATGCCACAAACTATTTCATCTTCAGGAAGGTCCAATTCCATTTTTGTGCATTCTTGCCAAAGTGTAGTGGTTACTCCCGCCAAAAATAAGGCTGACCTTTATGCAGGGTGATTTCTATCATGATGCGGTCGCGGGGTTTAGCAGGCTGGCCAAGAACACTCGCTCTGGAGCTGTCGCAGGTTTTACTCAGGTAGTCGTACTCTCCCGTGTCAGTGCTGATCTCGGCCATGGCTGTGGTGGAGTTTAGTGAGCGTGATCTGCACAGCTGATTTAGTTGGGGCTGGCCGCACAAGGCCCCAACCCGCAGGCTTGTTCTCACCACCAGAGCCAATAGACCCTTTTTGATTTGCTGAAAAACACATGAAAGTCATCAGGGAGGAAATGCGTACATGTTCTTGCTTCATCTCAGTCCACTGGTACACACAGCATAATCAAATCTTTCTTTTACTCAAGGCAACATCTGGGTTTAAGAGGGTGCAGCGTGATGATGCAGGTGCTCCTTCAAATTGCATATGAGTCTTTTAAATGGTGTAATATTCCAGTAATATTCATCATCTTTGTGTCGTTTTTTGGTGCAGGAAAAAAGGAGAGGGTATCTGCAGGCAATGTGCCTTCCTAGTGGTAGGAAAAGGCTCTATAGTACAATGCCTCAACCAATCAAGGCATTGTAGGCCATTTGATTGCTGACGGAAAGGCTTTGAAAGACAGAAATGTCTTTGAAAGACCTACTGGCCTGACTTCGCCTTGGCTGCCCGTCATGTTTCTTCATGTTAGGGTATTCACTGTGTCATGATATCTTGATAGCAAAGGCAAAAACGCTTTCTCACTTTTGACGTAGTGGTATTGCTGAGCCGCATAAGCAAGCCATTGCTGCGAAGTAAGATAGTCATTGGAACAAAAAGTCAAGTGGTAGACCTAGGCCTGGTCTTCAACGGTACAAAATTTGCACAAGAGCATCAAACATGGGACATTGTGGAAGAAAACAAATGCAACTGTCCTCATGGCTTCCAATGTTACTGGCAAGACAAGGAGATCCCACCTGAGACGTTTTCCACGCGGTACAGTGGAGGGGCTGTCATGATCTGGGGTGCTTTTTCCTTTAATAGAACAATGGTGTTTCAGGTTGTGCAGGGGCGTCAAATGGCAGCTGGATAAATTGTGATGTTGCAGGAGGACATCCCTCATGAATGAAGGTCCTCGTCTGTGTGGTAATGACTGGCTTTTTCAACAGGACAATGCTGCAGTGCACAATGCCCGGATTATCCTGTATGTTCCCCTGATCGAAATCCAATTGAGGACATTTGAGGATGGCAAGGGAAGTTCACAAAAATCGACACCAGTTCCCTGCTTAAAGCCATCTTCACCAGCTGCAGCCTCCTGGAAACATTGGCATCAAGCATGCCCAACCTATTTTTAAAGTGATTAACAAAAATGGTGCAGCTGCTCATTACTGAGTCTTTTTTGAACATGTTGTTTCTATTTTTAGTTTTTCAATTGGTCTTAAAATTTAGATCAGGGATGTATTTTTGTTAGGTGTATTAAAAGTTATAGTTATCTATAGTTAATTCTTCACTACTCTGCGGTGATTCCTAAATGTGAAATTGTACGTTGCCTTACTTTGAACTTGTGGAGGGCTTCATCGTGACTCAAACCGTGCAGTGACTCCCCATTGAGCTCCAGTATCTCATCACCTATACACAATATTACAAACCACCGGTGAGGATTGATGGGAAGTGCTTAATTATTCATGCATGCCATGCATAGTTGTCATTGGAACAGTACCAATACCAGTAATGATTGATCGGGTGTATGCTTACCTTCTTGTAGCCTTCCATCAGCAGCTGCTGCTCCACCAGGAAAAATGGTTTTGACATAAATCCCCATCGGTCCATGGATGCTGTCCTTCCCACCCACTATGCTGAAGCCCAGACCCTTAAACACAGCAGCACATTTGGCATTTATGACCTTAGGACTGAGTAACATTACATTACAGTACAGTCACAATTCAACATCCACGTCCCTGCATAAACAGTGTGGATTATTAGAAGGGATCTCTTTGCCTTTTTTATGCTTGAAAATTATTCAGTTCAGCAAAAAAAATGTCAAATTTGCCGTTGCAATGTAATTCTAAAACATGATTATTATAACTAGTACTATTACTACGACTGAGAGTTGCAGAGTGTCTTCCTAATTGCCTAGAATCATACAGTGGATACGGCCGTTAGTGTACTTCGACATTTGGAGTGCTTGGTTCCTACCTTGCCATGGCCCTTCATCAACACAACGTTACAGATCATAAAAGCTTGAGTGTTACTGCAGGAATGGACCAGTTGGGCAGAGCTCAGGGAGCGTGATGACCGACAGGGCTGGAGACAAGATGAATGAAACACACATGACTTTCAGAATAAAAATAACAGTAGATGATTAAGATTGTGCCGAAACCTTGGCTCAAGTGAACAGTAGATCAAGCTCACCTGGAGTGAACTGTGTACTAAATCCAGCTGTTGGGATAGGGACTTCCTGTTGCCGTAGAGATGACATCCCCCGTCAGGCTGAGTGGTGTACATTTCAGGGCTTTTCATAATGATGCTGTCCAAGTCCCCGATCCAGTAAGGACGAACACCTAAACAGAACCCAAGCAGCACCTGCTCCATGACGCCAATCTTTGATTTAGAAACATCAAATATATGTATGTATTTATTCAATTCTCCATTGAATAGGGACTTGATTGTACTATGTTGTTAAAAAGGATCACTGTTAGTTCTTCGTATTACATGACTTAAAGGACCTTCAAAAATGCTTACATTCCTCCATCCTGATTTCTTATTTTTCTGCATAAAAATGATAAATCTGTATGTAGAATCGTGTCGACTTGACAGTCATGCTTGTTCATATAGTTATGTCAGAACAGTTCAAGTTCCTACACACTGTTTGAATTGGAGTCTGTCTTATTGCTGCCCGTCTGTCCTGTTGGATTCTGCTGATGTTCGTCCGTCTCCCAGTTGGTCTCTTCCTTCACCTCCGGAATGGCCAACTTCATACAAATACACAAGAAGAAAACGTAAACAAACCTAATTGGAATGAAAGTGTTTTTAGTGACAATACATGTAAGTATATTGACGAGGTTGTTAGCACATTGTGAGTACCTTGAGATGGTTGTTGTTGGCTGTAAGTCCTTGGTCTGTGTATGCAGACAAAGACAGCTGATCTGACTGGGAGATAAGTGATGGATGCTGCAGGCTTGTGCTTAGAATTTGGGAATGGAGAGAGTCTTCACACTGCGAGGTGGGCTGCAGTAATGTTGAGGAAAAATAAATAAATATTTGTTGTGTACATAGTCAGTACATTGTATCTGCGCACAGTTTATATTTGCATTCTAACTTCTAAAGAGTTTGATGTGTGAAATACAGATGATGCACACGGTTTGCTTCAGCTGTACCTGACTACAAGATGTCGTGTACACGCTCCTCAGTCTCTCCGCCTCCATCCATGCAGCACCAGTTAGACATTGGCCGTTGAATGGTGACAGTTTTTCTGGGCTCAGGAAGTTGGAACCTCTGAGGGGGAGGAGCAAAGACAGTTCAGTATAAGCAGGTTATTTACAACAGAAGCTCTTTGAGATACTTCATGTTCAGTGCGTTCTTATTACATTTGACTATTATTGTAGTTGTTGTTGACGGTGGTGTACTAGCTGTGTGTTGCTTCTCATGTGTTGGTTTATTAAAACCATAGTTAGGTCAGGTCAGGTCATCCCGTTGGTAACCACATGAATAGGCATGCCA
Source organism: Doryrhamphus excisus (assembly GCF_030265055.1). Taxonomy (NCBI): domain Eukaryota; kingdom Metazoa; phylum Chordata; class Actinopteri; order Syngnathiformes; family Syngnathidae; genus Doryrhamphus; species Doryrhamphus excisus. Next base: position 5,747,725 of record NC_080472.1, on the reverse strand, counting down.
CTCTTGAAGGAGTTGAGCATTATTACCTTTTCAAAAGGCCAAATATTTGCTGTATATTTGGCGTGTACTTGGTGTTATGTATCAGTGTAACAATATTATGTATCAGTGTAAGAATATTCATACAGATTTTCACACCAGCAGCTTACAGTATATAGTATATAGGATGTCCCTGACGCCTGGATACACTGTATAATATACACATATATAATGCACACTATATAAAAAAATTTCATTTCATTGCTAATCAATGAATATAAAAATATCATATAGATAATGCATGTCATAAATCAAATTGTGATAATTTTCCATTTCAATAAAAAAATTACATTAAAAAGTCCATGCAATATTTATATATATTACATTATACATTTTTAATATTATAAATTTTAATAATTTAATTTCATGAATTATTTTTAAAAAGTGAAATATTTAAATGTATGTATAATTTTTATTTTTAAAAAGTTTATAATTGCATGTTATATACATTTTTGTCCAGACATTATACCTTATACTGTATACCTGTATACATCCCCTCCTCTCATCCTTGGCTCCACATGAGTATCTTTGTCTTCTGCCTGGATGCCATAATCGGACATGTCTGGTACACACACCTCCTCAGTGGCTCTTGTGGCTACACACATCCTCCAAATGCTACTCTCCTACAACAAGCAAACACAGAGATGCAAATGATGCAGCATTAAGCTTTTTTTTTTATTCATAAAATAAAATTTAACAGGACAGATAAGAACAAAGATCTGTGTTTTTATTGATGCTATTGGACTGGTTAGGTGTCCTGAACTACTTTGGATTTACAGTAATCCCTCGTTTATCATAGTTAATTGATTCCACAACTAACTATAAGTGAATTTCGGCAAAGTAGGATTCCTTATTGATAAATGGATAAATATTTTATAGTTAATAGCATAGAAAACCTGTTCAACCTCCAAAATACATTTTTATTTTATATTTTTATTACATCCCTCTAGGCATAAATACAATCTGTTACCCAAAATACTAGGTATACCAGAAATAATACATTGCAGACATGAGTAAGCCATAATATAGACTCAACAATGTTGTATATATAAAGCACAAAATTCTCAACCATTCTTAATAAGGGGGCCGCATTCAGACAAAAAATAAAATTGTTTTGACTGGAATAAAAACAGCAGCCTATTTACTGTATTTAACTACAGTAAAGCATGCTGGGAAATGCCTATTCTGCCCATTCCATATATTTTCTATGCCGCTTATCCTCACTATGGTAGCGGGTATGCTGGAGCCTATCCCAGCTGTCTTTGGGCGAGAGGCGGGGTACACCCTGGACTGGTCTCCAGCCAATCACAGGGCACATATAGACAAACAACCATTCACACTCACATTCATACCTATGGACAATATTCTCGCGTAAAATCTTTTTGTGAGGCAAGCTCAGGCAGAAGTGGTTACAGTTTGTGATTCCCAGGAAGAGAACTTTTTTTTTTTATCTGTCAACGGCATTTCACTCGGGACTGGTTTTCTGAACGTGAAATATCCGCCAAACTGTTGCTGAAGCCCAAAGCAGTGTTCTCTCGCCAGGAAAGGTGAATTAATGTGAGACACACTACACTGCTGTGAGGCCACTGAGGTGGGGAGGAACCATAGCCTTGGCCAGGAGAAGCCGTGCGCTGTCAGCGGGAAAGGTGCATTCATGTCGAATACACTATGTCTGCACTCAGTAAACGCGGACCTACAGTACCACTCTTTGAGTTCAAAATCAGTAAGTCAGAGGTCTCCAGCCAGTACATTTTTTCCTTTTTTCAATTAGCTCTCTTTTAATTAATTTCATGAATTTAAAATTTTTACACATTTCTGTATGTGCCCACAGAAAAAGTTTGGACGCCTCTGATTTGAGACGAGCACCTTTAAAAAGTCAAAATCTGCGCTAAAATCTTTCATTTTTATTTACACTTTTTGCGTTTGCCATTAGGAGGTCATGATGGGAAAAAAAAGTTGATTTTAGTGCAGATAACTATGCACCTGACTGTCTTGAAATAGTTTAAAGCAACTGAGGACATGTTTTCCAAAAGCTGATTTCTGTTTATATTTTGCTTATTGCATTCATTGTGTAAACTCTTGCATTTGTACCTTGATGCTAAAGGATTTCCGCAGTCTTGTTTTATTTTCACTGAGGCTTGTGTTTTGGTGCAGCTGTTCGGCGGTCTCTATCCCTCCTCTAGTCTCCAGGGTTAATTCCCAAGTCTTCCAGTGTCCAATTTTTGTATTTCTGTATCCTGTTTGGGCCAAGTCTGTCGTCCAGCCTGAACTCCATGTCCTTCTTTTCTCTGGCACATCCTCAGCCTCCCTCGCTTCTGGACTGGGGCAGTCATCATTGGTCTTGGAGTGACACAAAATTAAGGATCTTTGGAAAAAGAGAGACCAAGCTATCAGATATCAGGAGTCAGTGATATGCCAAGTTGTGATGAATAGCAAATAATTTAAACTGGTTTTGTTTCAATACAGAGTTTTAACACAATAAACCCCAAAAGTGCTCACATTTCTCGACCAGAACATTGTATGAATTGTGTAGAAGTCAAATCTATGTCGTTATTGGTACCTGGAGAGCATGGCGAGCTTCCTGGAGCGATGGTTCTGGCCGTCGTTTGGGTTGTTGTTGTTATTTGTATTGCTTTTCCACTGGTCCCTGCGCCTCCTCTCCATCCTCCGAGCAGCAGCCGTGCTGGCTTTCCTCCTCTGGTGGGAGTATCTCTGAGGCATGGCTGGATGAGTGTGCACCGGGAGCTGGGGAACCAGTACACCCCTCCCTCCTGGTCCACAGGTTAATGGGTAGGGTCGCTCTGGAGGGCAATTAGAAGATTCAGTTAGGACCGTCTGACACCACCGATAGGTAAGAGTGTTCTGACGATCTGCTGAACCAACTGGAGAAACTCATAGCGATAAGAGCACTTTTATCCTTTCCAAAAAATGTTGTCCTCATGACGTAGGACTTCATCACACACACACACACACACACACACAATGCTCTTCAACAGAATTACTTGCACAAAAACAAAACAGACACAGATAATGGTTTTGAGCATTGCCGCTTTGCCCCAATAATGGGCTGACTAATGGCCTGCACTCTTCAACATCACATTACAGGCCGATCTTCAGATGCATTACGTTCACATTCACCGTGAACACTTTGGAAACAACATACACAGGCTATTACTGAAACCCATGGGATGTTTGCTCTGATATTTGCTACCTCCTCACGTTCGACACCACCACAGTCAGAGGCTGACTTGCTCACAAGGTTTGAGCAACATTAATAGAATGTCACACAGGCAATGACCATGCCATTTTATACCCATTATCCTGCTCAGGATCACGGCGACCTGGACGCTATCCGCACTCAGCAGCCTATTTGCTTGATATTTTTACAGAACAGACCAAAACATAAATGTGAGCAAGTGAAATATCAAGTGTCAACATGAAGAAGATGTATCATGTAGCTCTGCTTCATCTTACTAATTTTCAGACATATTGAATTAGGCAAATGTAACTACATGATGCAACTTCCTTAATGCAACTTTTAAAGCATGTCTGAAAAAAATAAACCACATTGTACCAACACTGAGGTGCAACACACCATTGTAGGGATAAATATGTTACATTGAAACATTTCAGAACATTAGCATTATAAAACAAAAACATTTATTACCACATAAACAAAAATTGTTACCATTCAGTACCAATGCCAATTCTCAACTACCTGGCATCGGTACTTATCAGTGTAAATGTGAAAGGGGACCCACCCGGCATCCTTGCTAACTTTGAGCGAAAGGCAGAGATTGGGCCCCAGTACATCCACAGCACATGACAGACACTCACACCATCACTGGGTGGAGATTGAACCCACACTGCCGGCAATTGAACAGCTCAACAACAAGAGTAAACAATAGTTTCATAACTGACAGCTCTCTGAAGTTCCTTGAATCACAAAGCGAAGCTATGACGGAGGGGTTTCAGTGCCAGAGTGAGCCAAGGGGGATATTGTTAGCCTTGGAAGCAAACTGGTTCAAGGTTATGCGTCAGCCTGGTTTGAGTCAAATCTCACAGGAACAGGAAACAACTTGTCAACATAAGTCACTCCAGCGCCATCCGAGCCTCTTGTCAGCCTCTCTGTTCTTGGCCTGCTTCTCTCCACCCCAAATGCTTCTTCTAGGACAAATTATTCTCAACCGCGGTGTCAATTTCCACTCATATGCAGATGACACATAGCTTTATCTCACTAGAAAAACAAACTCTCAGTCCCCCCACAGTACAACAGCTGCTTCAATGGGCTCTATTTTCATAGACCAGGCACCGCCAGCGGGGATGTGGCCAGCGCACTTTGCAATTTTTGTGAGCGGCGCAGCGCAACGCACCCACGCCTCCACCCCTCCCAACGCTGCAAGTGGCAAAGAGGGAGGAGAGAAGGCGTGACAGGGTTTAATCAAATGAACGCCTCTCATTGCCTTTAAATTAGAGGCCGCAATGCGCATCACCATGTAGACCACCTCTGTTCCTGACAGTCACATTAAACACAGCAGCAGGCTAATCCAGGCATCATGCTTGTGATGATGTGTTGATGATCCTTGCATGTACTCCATGTTTTCAGATTACGTTAATAACCATCAGGTCCGAATACGCAAATTTCTTATCAAGTGCCTCCCACCAGCCACTCCCGCCTTACAAGAATAAAGTCAAAATATTAAGACAATAAGTTGCAATTTAATGGAAAAAAACAATTTAGAGTCGCCAATTTGTCCAACATGCATGTTTTTGGAATGTGGGAGGAAACCAGAGTACAAACTCCACACAGAGATGCCCAACCGGAGATTCGAACCCAGGTTTTCCTGATCTCCTGACTGTGTGGCCAACATGCTAACCACTCAGCCATAAAGTTGAAATACTGTATTAAAGACATTTTTCTCACCTATATCACAAAGCTGACATACTGTAACTAATCCCACATCTATGGATGTGTTGCTCTACAAAATATCCAAGTGGGCCTTGCGTCCTTTCATTTTTCATTATGTAGCCCTCACTAGAAAGATTTTGGACACCCCTGGCATGAGTGTTTATGCCAAGAAGCGTCCCTGGCCCCTGCTCTCCCTCGCCAACCTCCTGCTCTTCATCATGTCTCAGACTCCCCTGATGGAAGTGCATCAAAGAAAAGAAAAAGCCACCGCCGTGGAAGTGAAACCAGACGCCGTGAAAATGCTGAGAAAGAGATAAACCGTTCCCAGTTCAAGCCAGCTCCAACGATTCAACCCCAATAAAAATAATAAAGATGATTTGCTCTTATGAAATGGACAGTGATAACAAGGCAATGTAGAAGTATAATCATTGACACTTCCTGTCTCTCCCTCCCTTGCAACGTGTACAAGACAACCACTTGGATAAAAGTAAGGAATTATTGTCTTTTTTTGTAGTTGTTGCATTTAATTCTTGTATTTAATTTTTGTGACTGCGATATCCTTCATAGTACATAGAGTAATTTCGGGATCATTTAGGTAGAAGTTAGACTAAAACTCTTTTGGAAATGATCTAGCTCCTGGGGTAGTCACATGACAACCGCTGTTTTCTGTGTGGTACTTATAGAGTTTGCTTAAGGAATGTTCTGGGTGCCTCGAAACTGTATTTTGTGTAAATGGCTTCCAGAGTGGGAAAATCTGACAACGCCACCTTGGACATTACTTTCTGAAAACGATGACGTCACTGCCACGTGACCAGACGTGAGCAGATGTTTAATGCTGCCAATAATTTCATTAGTTAGGCTGTGTAAAAATGTGAACATGTGAACAAGTTAGGAGAAAAGGTGTTTACCTTTCCATTCCAAAATGGGGCCCTTTCTAGAATCCACCATACCTTGCTAGATGTTATCTGGGTGTACATATCTGTATAAAATCATCCTCTTCAGTTCTAGCAGTGAACATCTGCTGATGTTTGATGACACTTGTACAGAGTGGAAAAATGAGGCTTGGGTTGCCGGTGGAAAAAAGTGTTTATGATAGTGTTTATGATGGCTGAATAAACATGTGTTCACATATATCAGCCTGTCCTCAGTGAAAGCATACAAGTCTGCCTGTCGCCTCAGCCAGGCAGGCCCTGCAGCCTAACAGACCCCGATTGAGAGGAAATTCAGAGGGGTGGAGTTTCTCTGCAGATGAACAACGTGTGCGTTGTTTGGACTTTGCAACAGGAGTTTTCCAGTTAGAAAGCCAAAGTAGACTCCACAATAAACAGTAGACCAGGGAACCTATTTGTCATGCTTTGCAAAACACCTTTGTGGAGTCATGGAGAGATTCTTACTTGTAAAGTTTGGTTTCTTGTTATGTAATTACTCGAATAGTCTTTATGGAAGTAAAGATAGCCTGGAATTTGACACCGACGTCTTCTCTCTGGCCACATGGCCGTGTGCTCAGTGGGTTGGAGGAACATTTGCGGCAGAAGATGGAACTGAGGTTCATTTAGCTCAGGAGTGTCCAAACTTTTTCCAGCAAGAGCCAGATACTGAAAAATGAAACAATGCCATGATATTTTGTGAAGCAAGTGCTTAGCATGCATGCCTCACAGCTAGGATACCTGAGTTCAATTCCACCCGGCCATCTCTGTGTGGAATTTGCATGTTCTCCCTGTGCATTCGTGGGTTTTCTCCGGGGAATCTGGTTTCCTTCCAAAAACATGCTAGGTTAATTGGAGACTCCAAATTGTCCATAGGTATGAATGTGAGTGTGAATGGTTGTTTGTCTATATGTGCCCTGTGATTGGCTGGCGACCAGTGCAGGCTATACCCCTCCTCTCGCCCGAAGACAGCTGGGATAGGCTCCAGCACCCCTGCAACCGTCGTGAGGATAAGCGGTAGAAAATGAATGAATTAACATCTGCAGTTAAATATATTAGTACAAAATAATTAAATACAATGGTAGGAAAAAGTTTGGGCACCCCAGATCATTTTCATGATTATCCTTTATAAATTACTGGTTGTTGGGATCAGCCATTTCAGTTAAAAAATATCCTATAGCAGACAAACACACTGGTGTATGGGAAGTGAAATGAAGTTTATAGGATTTACAGAAAGTGCATTAATTATTTAAACAAAAGTAGACAGGCGCATAAATGTGGGCACCCTTGCTGTTTTATTGATTTAAATACCTTTAACACTAATTATTGGAACACAAAATTGGTTTGATAAGCTCATTGACCCTTGACCTTCATACACAGGAAAGGGTATTTAAGGCGGCCAATTGCAAGTTGCATCTTGTCTGAAGAGTAGCACCATGGTAGCCTCAAAACAATTGTCAAATGATTGTTCAACATCATGGTTTAGGGGAAGGATACAAACAGAGATTTCAGCTGTCAGGTTCCACTCTGAGGAACATAATGAGGAAATGGAAAACTGCAGGTACAGTTCTAGTTATGGCGCGCAGTGGCGGGCCAAGAAAAATCTCAGATAAACAGAGGCCAAGGATGGTGAGAACAGTCAAACCCAACCCACAGACCAGCTCCAAAGACCTACAACAGGATCTTGGTGCAGATGGTGTCACTGTGCATCCTTCAACTATTCAGCTATTCTGGTATGTCACAAACGGAGTCTCTTGAAGTATGCTAAAGCACATTTGGATCTACTAAATATTGATGTCATGTTTCTGTTGGGGTGCCCACATTTTTGGCACCTGCCTATTTTTAAATTATTAAATAAACTATTAAATAATGATTGCACACTTTCTGTAAACTTCATTTCACTTCCTATCTATCACTGTGTCCGTCTGCTATATGATATATTTAACTGAAATGGCTAATCTCAACAATCTGTGATTTATAAAGGAAAATCTTGAAAATCATCAAGGATGCCCAAACTTTTTCACTTTTTACAGGTGGGTTAACACTCAGAGTGTTAACATATCCAGTTATTGTATTTTTTGGTTGTACCTCTTCCTCACACAGCTAAACAAGCTGAAAGGACCAGCTCACTCCCTCACGTGTAGGAGGCACTAGGTGTCCGAGGATGGCGTTCAAGTAGTGCATGAAAACTCTTATGTCACTACTAAGTCAAAAGTAAAATGGAAGACACAACTGAAGGCCACCTCCAAAGGAACACACTTTTCACAAATGGCCATTCTGTGGGATCATGCATGATACACACGTGCAGTTTAAACATCCACAACAACACATGCAAAGTTGAACTCTCTGGTGCCGTACTTTTGTATACCAACATTCACTCCTCCATAACATTCCATGCAATAAAACAATTCCGTCTTACTCACCGTAGTCAATCATTTCCACTCTTTCAGTCAGCTGCCACTGCTTCTACCGAAAATACAAGGCGAGACATGAATTGACTCAAGGAAAAGAGGCGGGACATACTGTATGTAACAACAGATCAAAACCAGGCCAGTGGAATTGAGTGCATGCTTCCTCAGTATCCTTCATCTGGTTAAGACCCCCCCCCGCCCCTCCCCTCAGTCTGGAGAGCACAGCAGTGTGTGTGAGTAAGGCGCAGCTACTACCACCACCAAAATCACTGCGCTTTCCTGTCAGCCAACTCCAAAGGAAAACATACCACACTTAGCTGGAACTGACTTTACATCACAAACTGGATGAAGTCTTTTCCAAGGTTTCCTGTGTGTGTGTGTGTGTGTGAGGATGTGTGTTTAGGCAGCGGAGTGTGAATGAATTCTCTGTGGCTGACTTTACACTTGAACACAAACCCCTCATTGGAGACTTCATGACTTAGTGACAGTCAAGTTGTATGTCTTGGTCTGGTCGGCTTAAAAGCAGTGACTGGATGTTGCTTATGGTCCAGGAATGAATGAACCACTCTGGTTGACCTCAGCTTTGTTTTGGATTCATTCGTAGAAGAGGTTCGTCTTTTGGGCTACGGTCCTGATGCACTTGAACAAGGAAGCAACAGTATACCGTAATTGCTTAGACATGGTCACATTCTGGCCTTGTGACATCTTGTGTGCTTCCAAGCACCGCCCTCATCACAGAAAGGTGACGGGAGGTCCAACTGTAAGACCAAATGTAAGGTTACTTGTAGAGTGTGTCCGACTACAGTGCACCCTGCTGGGCCAGGCTCCATGTTCCATCGTGAGCTCATTCAACCACACGTATTGGAACCTCTCCGTCATGATCTGTGTGCCTATATCTGCTGTGTCTTGAACCGCTTACCTGACACACCTGGTAACAATTATCATCTGCCTCTTCTTAGCTGAACTGTGGACTGCACTCATTACCAATCCTAGTAGAGACTGGAGAAACGCCACTGGAATTTGAGAGGGCATCGAGACAGTCACCCAACACATGACGTATTACAGGAAAGCTAAGAGAATGGGAAGCACACCAGTCAGCATTTTGCCAAAATAGGAAAGAAAATAGCAAAGAAGTTGGGAATAGCAGGAGGACAAGTAAACCCCTTTGTGGTGTACCCTGAAGAGGCCCCGTGGAGACTAAAGAGCCCAAAAGTGGACCTAGAAATTAGACGGAAAAAACAGAGGACCTCCTGAATTACATTGTCATTTGTCAGAACAACAATATGAGGACTTTATACAGGTACATTATGAACAGATGGGGAGAAAAATCCAGTGACTATTTGGAAAGGGAGTGGGAATACACAAAAGAAGAGTACCGTATTTTCCGGACTATAAGTCACACTTTTTTTTTAGGTTGGCTGTTCCTGCGACTTATACTCCAGAGCGACTTATAAATGAAAAAACTGTTTAAGGTACATAAACACTGGACACCTTTTCTGTTCATGTTTATTTTTTGTGTAGCTGAATAACCATTGTGTTAGCATATCTTACACCTATTCAGCCTGTTCTCTATTCTTTTATTGTTAGAACTCGCCTTCCAAGAGGATGTAATGTCTGTTTTGGTCAAGTAGTTTGGAAAATAAATTACCTGCAAAAAACGCAACTTATACTCCAGTACGACTTCTGTATGTTTTTTTTCTACCTAATTATGCATTTTAGGCCTTGTGCGACTTATAGTCCAGAAAATACAGTATTCCTTTCCCTTTTCTGTGCATTATAACACCAGAAAACCAGTTAATATGAGCTAGCTAACAATGCATGTCATTGCAACACACCCATTTTGACGCTTCAGCCTGAAGAAAACAAAAACCAACAGTGTTCCATTTACTGTGCAGAACTGACCTGCGGCGATGATGCGTCTGACCTTGTTCACAGAAGTAGCGTTACTTCCGATCAATGGGTCTTTGAAATCAAGGCTAGGAAAGATGTTCTGGTATTGTTTTAAATCATCAAAATACGGCAAGATACTCTAAGTATTACAGTAGTATCATCAATGTACTTGTTATTGCATGATCACAGCATGCATATAAAATGTTTTTTTAATTGGTTTTGTAGTTGAAATAGGTGTGTCCCAATGATGTGCATTGTTAGCTAGGTCATACGAAGTTGTTTTCTCTTGTTAATATGCACAGAAAAAGGAAATAAATGTGTCCATGTTTAACATTAGGATTGTGAAGATGAGCAATCCCATCTTCAGGTGTATTTAGGGTGAAGAACCAAGGTGTTATATTTATTCTGAGGAAGGGAGTATATGCTTCTGTGTGGCAAAGTTAACCCCTTTTTACAACATATTTTCTCATAACAGAATGGAGAGTTTCTAATATGGTGAAAGCACGTATTGATCTGCGTTTTGATTTGTCACCGAGCAGAGGCGGATGGGGAATTGCAAATAAATTGCTATTACATCTATTCACCACAAGAGTGTGCTACTCACTAACCACATATGTTTATGAGGCCCTTTTTACAATTAGTTTGCATGCAAACTGAGAATGGCTCATTCAATCAGTGAGGTTTTTCATGAAGGTCTCTTCTGCCATCTACTGGACATAATAGAGAACAAGTGAAATTTAACATTCATCCATTCATTTTCTACCGCTTATCCTCACATTTGTTGAGAAATCCTAAAGGTCCATCTTTACATTGTGAGACGTAGAATTGGGAAAGTGATGTATTCCAATGTAACATGCATGTTCATGTTCAAATAAATGAATGACTTTCCATTAACAAACCACAAGATGCCGTAACTATTTACTGTGGATAATAACCTAAACCACCTTTGACTTGAAATAATTTGTCTTTTTTATTATTCATACTGAATTATTAATAGATTTAAAACTTTGTGTATACATTAATGCAGTGTTTTTTAACCTTTTTTGAGCCAAGGCACATTTTTTTCATTGGAAAAATCCCGCGGCACACCACCAGCTGAAAATGTGAAAAAAAGCTTATATTAACAATATAAGTGTTATATTGTTAATATTAACAATATATGTAAGTGTTATATTGTTAATATAAGTTTTTTTTCTTAACATTGAAGAATGACGTTATATATAACGTCTTGAATAGGAATCAAATAAACACAAAGAATAAAGTATTTTATAATCTTTCATATTTATACTCGGCTGCACGGCGGTCGAGTGGTTAGCGCACATCCACACACTCCATCTCTCCATCTCTGTGTGGAGTTTGCATGTTCTCCCCGCGCATGCGTGGGTTTCCTCCCACATTCCAAAAACATGCTAAGTTAATTGGCCACTCCAAATTGTCCATAGGTATGAATGTGAGTGTGAATGGTTGTTTGTCTATATGTGCCCTGTGATTGGCTGCCCACCAGTCCAGGGTGTACCCCGCCTCTCGCCCGAAGACAGCTGGGATAGGCTCCAGCATCCCCACGACCCTAGTGAGGATAAGCGGTAGAAAATGAATGAATGAATGAATGAATATTTATACTCACTCAGTGTGAAACCTGGGCCTGTTTGGATGAACACAGAGTTGATATCCTGGCAGGAATCGATGAAAGACACACATGAAGCTCTTCCTCCACAGCTCTCAGTCTTTCTCTGTTTTTACTTTTTACAGCAGTCAGACTTGAAAAGCTCACCTCACACAGGTATGTTGTGGAAAATGGGAGCAATGTCAAAATAGCTTTGTTGGCCAGCATGGGGAACTTTGGCTATTTCATTTCCAATGGCGTTGCGGGCGGGAAGTATTAATTGCTCTGCCACAAGTTGATTTAGCCACAAGTTCAGCGACGTGGTAGCTAGCTAGGTTTAAGGGTTCTCTCGTTTACCTTTGCTTTTTCTCATGAAAGTTGCGTGTTTCTCCGTGTGTTCACGCAGGCGAACAAAATACTCCACATTTTTGTTTTGAAGTGAAGGGTGTTTCGTTTGGAGATGGCGTTTAAGCTTACTTGGGACCATAGCGCCGTTGGAGAGCTTTTCACCACAACAGAGTCGGTGCCGTTGCATTTCCGGTAAAAGTAAATCCAAATGAAAGACAGCTTTTGTTTCTTGCCTCGCGCCAGAAACTTTGCTGGACGTCTTTGCTTTCTTATGACCTCCACTCATATTAGGGCCTTCATCTGGGTCCGGATTTTGTCCAGGGTCCAGTTCAGAGTCAGCATTTTTCCTCTTCAAAAACTTATCCATCACTTTCACCGTCGTCCTGCTATACACCTGTTGCTGCATCCATGCGTCACTAATTCGCTTGTCTCCAAGCACCCGGCAATTAGCTACCTGATGCTGCTGCTGCCGCTTACTGGTATGGAAGGGTACTACATGGTTACTCTGCCAGGCGTTAGACCGCACAGGCGCACAAATTTGATCATTTCCCACGGCACGCCGATATTTATTAATATCACAATGGTTGAAAAACACTGCATTGATGAATACTAAAGTTTAGACGCAAGCAAAAAAAGAGCAAAAAAGCTCACTGGTCATCATGCCAGTCTTGAATGCAGTTATGAAAAGTATGAGAATTAATTCTGTCTTGTGTGTACACCACAGATTAAAAGTTTGGGCTTCCTTTATCCCCCTGCTTTCATTTCCATCCTGAATCTTAATCATAATAATAATAATAATATAAACATATATACAAAAAAATTAGAGAAATTACAATTTTGACTATCATTAATAATAATAATAATAATAATAATAATAATAATAATAATAATGATAAATAATAATCATTATTATTATAAAATATAAAAATATATACAAATAAAAATTATAAAAATAATAATTATGACTATCATTAATAATAATAAAAAATAATACATTTTATTTGTATAGCACTTTTCAAAATACTCAAAGACACTTTACAGAAGAATGGAGTTGAATAAAAGCAAGTAAACAGAGTAAAAGATGCATAAAAATACAACATTAATTTGTTAATACACAGTTAAAACATGAGAAAAAGCGGGGGATAATAATCATAATAATGGTAATAACAATAATAATTATTATTATTTTTAAATATACAAAATATAAAACAGATTATAAAAGTAAAAAATATAATTATCATTATTATTAGTAATAATAATAATCATCATATTAAGTTAAGTGCTCTGAGAACGCAGCATTTTGTCTATGTACTGTTTATAGGACAAAGGTGGGCCGCGGACATTTTTTCGATTTTCAAGTGGGCCCTGAGTTGGTAAAGTTTGGGAACTCCTGTTTTAGAGTTTCAAGGTGACATTGATTTCACTTCTGTCTAGGTTGAGCTGGAGGAAATGGTTCCATTAAATGCAGAACAAAGTCAATGTACAGGACCATGTTCACCCACCAACAGTGATGGGAGTGTTATCTGCATAGTTGGGGTAGGACACATTGTATCTGCGTATTAACTGACGTAATGGAATTGATATGATTATGATTATTATCAAAACAAGTTTCCTTCAACACGGTCTTCTCTTGAAACTTCTTAGAATCCCCAAAAAGGGCTTGTCCGAGATCAGACGTGTTCTGACGACCAGCCAAGTTTCCGTATTATGTTGCTAAACTGGACCACTGAATGTTTTGAGTAAAACAGAGCAAGCCTGAAGAACAACAATCTCATCCCATCACTGGAACCAACAGTTCGTCACGGTTCTGGATGCACATGCCTGATTAAAAATTGAAGACAAATTACACTAAAGATGTTTCCAGTTTGAGTCCTGAGGGTTATGGAACCAAAAAAGTCAAGTGGTAGACCCAAAATATGTATAAAGGTTACGTTTATTTGACATTTGGGGGCAGGTTTTGGTTTCTATTGGCTGTAAGCTTTGGACTGACATGTCAGTCACTTAGGCTTAGATCAACCTATCCATACACGCGTTTATTATTAGAAACCCCAGCATTATTATAATCCCTCGTTTATGGCGGTTAATTGGTCAATTTCCACCAACTATTATTTATAAATGCAATATAGAAAACCTGTTTACAACTTTCTAAATTGTTTTTTTAACATTATTGAAGCCTGTTGACATGAAATAACAACCCTATATTCACTCAAGCGTTTTGTTTCTAACATGAGTCACATGACGACGGTGTCGTGTTATCGAGGCAATGCGGCTATTGTGTGACGGTATCTGCAACACTAGAATGGCGGCCATAGATATTCATTATTTAAACAGGATCACTTTTCCTCTCATTGGGTTACCGCAGCCATTTTGGAAACATGTTGTGTTGCTATGGAAACAGAGACATTCATTGTATGCTATGCTGCTCTTTTTTCACTGCCTTTGTCTAGCGATCGTGCCAAGGAGAAGCTAGAGCTTGAAAAGCTCCTACTTGGGAATGCTTGGCATTCCCGCTGAAATACGTAAATGGATAAAGATAGGCGGATGAAAGAAAGTCTGCCGCCATCGTTCCGTCAGTATGGGGCAAATCTATTAATACTACACAACCCATCCATCTATTTTCTATGCCGCTTGTCCTCACTCAGGGGTATGCTGGAGCCTAAAGCGTATTCAAGAGTCAAATGGCATATTGAGTACTGGAAATGTGTACATGTTGGCAGGTCTGCACTAAAATGTAAGCCTCTTGTGCAATGTACAAGAAAACAAATATTTTAGAAGTAATATTTGTAGAAGAAAATACAGCAATACAGAGAAATAAAATCAAAATCTGAGGAGAAATTATTAAAATGATTAAATTGGTTTAAATTGTTAAAATTACTAAAAAATTTAAAATTAGTAAAATTAGTAAAATATAAAAAATGTTAAAAATTAAACCTTTAAAAGTTTTTTTTAAAAATGTAAAAAATTACAAATTTAAAAATGTTTAAGAAATTGTACAATTTTTAAATTTAATTTAAATTCACATATGAGAAAAAGTTTATTCATTATATATTATGAATAATATAATAATATAATAATATAATAATATAATAATATAATAATATAATAATATAATAATATAATAATATAATAATATAATAATATAATAATATAATAATATTCATAATATTCATAATATACTATGAATTATATATTATTATATATTCATTATATCATATTCATTCATTTTACTAAAAAAGTGTTCATTTATCATGAAGTACATTTTTATTTTTAGGAGTGTCACTCAGCCTTGAATAATGACAAATCACACAGTAAATAAAAATGAACTAATTTTGCCGGCCTCTATACGCAAGCCGTACGCCCGATGGCGTAGCGTTCCACCCCAACTGGTGTCGTCAGGGGCAGGGACAGGAGCGTCTCAGAGGAAAAGGATTGGCAAGTTCTTCCCTCCTGCAGCAGGAAACGGTCTTAAATTATGACTCCAGTCTTTTGTCATGTGAAGGAAGCCACTCCTGATAGCACAGGCGTTAGCTTCCTGTTGTGGGTGGAAGCGTTGTTTGAGCGCAGGCAGGAAGGCTGAAGAATGCAACGCCTTCCATTTTGCTATCATGTCACTATGGTGTACATTTGTATTTTATTTTTAACCCTTAGATGCATAAGTGGGTCAAAAATGACCCGGTCAGGTTGTTTTCTTGAAATATCTTCATAGTGAAAAAAAATTATCATTTCATATTCCAGGTATTCCTCAAAAAACATGTTTTTAAAATCATGCCATTCACATTTTTAACTTATCTTTTATACATTTTAAGAAATTTTTGTTTTTGTGTTACTACCCCAACCTTCCATAAGTGGGTAAAAAATGACCCGGACTGGTTGTTCTCTTGAAATATCTTCATAATGAAAAATTGTTATTTCATATTCCAGGTATTCCTCAAAAAAAATATTTTTGATATCATGCCATTCTCATTTTTAACTTACCTTTATGCAACACACAATGGATCCATTTTCTATTGTTGTACGGGGTCATTTTCTTTTTCAAAGATGGAAAAAAGTAAAAAATTAAGATGTTTCTAACATGAAATCATTCTTGTGTGGTCCTAAATATAATACTGAATATCATACAAGTGATTATTCCTAACCAAAATGGCAAAATTGGCATAAAAACACATTGATTCTAGTATGGGTCATTTTTGACCCACTTATGGAAGAGTGTAGGGTCCAGTCACTCGTGCATCTAAGGGTTAAATGAAAAATATCTTTAGACATTGGATTTATTTTTTTAAAGTTGCACAATGTAGATAAGCCAATACATTTATTTGGAATGATGTGTTTTGAAAAATATGACGCAAATGGCCCACTAGCCGCAACTTGGGCAGCCCTGCTATAGACAGTTAAAGGCCTTGAGTACTTGTTGGTAAACATTCTATTCTATAGAGATGCTGGCTGAGTACGAAGATCAAGGCTTTGTACTCCAAATATTATTATTATATTTCCAATTTCCATGTCACATACCATGGTTGCATAACTCAAGAAAGAACTTGTGTGTTTGGTCTTCCACGGGGAGATGAACGACTCCACCACGCTTGACCTCGTGTTTACTGACACCGTGGCGTGAACTCCCATTCCTCTACGTGAAGTCTCTGCAATACCTTTTCATTTTGTCAACTCAGGGAAATGTTTATCTTTTCAAGCCCTAACATGGCAGGATACTAATCATTCCATGAAAATATATCATATTTCAAGATTATCCTTTATAAATCAGATTGTTGGGATCAGCCATTTCAGTGAAATATATCATATAGCAGACCAACACCGTGACTGAAAGTGCATTAATTATTCAAACAAAAGTAGGCCGCTGTATAAATTTGGGCACCCTTGTTGTTGTATTGATTTGAATACCTTTAGAATTCATAGAAAGTGTGCAAAAATTATTCATTTCATTTTCTACCACTTTTCCTGACAAGGTTCGTGGGGGGTGCTGGAGCCTATCCCAGCTGTCTTCGGGCGAAATCGGGGTACACCCTGGACTGGTGGCCAGCCAATCACAGGGCACATATAGACAAACAACCATTCACACTCACATTCATACCTATGGACAATTTGGAGTCACCAATTAACCTAGCATGTTTTTGGAATGTGGGAGGAAACCGGAGTACCCGGAGAAAACCCACGCATGCACGGGGAGAACATGCAAACTCCACATAGAGATGGCAGAGGGTGGAATTGAACCCTGGTCTCCTAGCTGTGAGGTCTGCGCGCTAACCACACGTCCACCGTGCAAACAAAAATAGACAGGTGCCTAAATTTGGGCACCCCAACAGAAACATGACATCAATATTTAGTAGATCCAAATGTGCTTTAGCATACTTCAAGAGACTCCGTTTGTGACATACCAGAATAGCTGAATAGTTGAAGGATGCACAGTGACACCATCTGCACCAAGATCCTGTTGTAGGTCTTTGGAGCTGGTCTGTGGGTTGGGTTTCCTTGGCCTCTGTTTATCAGAGATTTTTCTTGGCCTGCCACTCTGCACCCTAACTAGAACTTCAACCATGATGTTGAACAATCATTTGACAATTGTTTTGAGGCTACCATGGTGCTACTCTTCAGAGAAGATGCAACTTGCAATTGGCCGCCTTAAATACCCTTTCTCATGATTGGCTGCACTTGTGTATGTAGGTCAAGGGTCAATGAGCTTACCAAACCAATTTTGTGTTCCAATAATTAGTGTTAAAGGTATTCAAATCAATAAAACAAGGGTGCCCAAATTTATGAACCTGTCTACTTAAAAAAAAAATAATGAATACACTTTCCCATACACCAGTGTGTTTGTCTGCTATATGATATATTTCACTGAAATGGCTGATCCCAACAACCAGTAATTTATAAAGGAAAATTGTGAAAAAATTAATTAGGAATTAATTATATTATGTAATTTATTATGAATTTTATATTACAATATAGTACAGTAAACCTCGGATATATCGGACTCGGATATATCGGAAATTCGCTCACAACGGACAGATAAAAAAGAACCAATTTTTCTGTAATGCATTTCCAATAAAAATTCATTGCATATATCGGATTTTTTATAACGGATTTTGCCTATTTCGGACAAAATCTCCAGTCCCGTTCCAATGCATTTCCATTAAATTTCCCTCGCATATAACGGATGGCCGCATCGTGGCGCTCCGATTCGCCGAATCGTGACAGGCTGCTATACGACGTCATTTGCAGCGTTTGCAGCGTTGCCTGCGCGTCCAGGTACATTGGAAACATAGTCAAGGAAGTGCCTTTTTATAACGGATAAAATCCGATTTACGCATATACCGGATATAAATCCGATATATGCATAAAACTGACATTTTCCTGTAACGGATTTCGCTTATATAGGACAAAACCAGTGGGAACAATTGAATCCGATATATCCGAGGTTTACTGTATAGACAAAAATGTATATATGCATATGTATAAATTCCATTTTAAGAAAAATTAATATAATTTAAACAAAAACTGAATGGAATCCTTGAAAGAGTTGCAGTACAGAGCCAAACAGCATCTTGTCAGAAAGAACATTTATTAATGGTTGAAATAAATACTCCATTAAATGCACGGTCACAACACATTAAAGTACTAGGTGAAGACCAATAATGTGTAAAAAAAAAACAATCTATGGCACATACGCACAGCAGCTTTTAGCAAGTAGGGCTTCACACACCAAATGAAAAGATGCTGGAGCAGGTCAGTCCCTGGTAGCTTCACACCGCGAGGAGACAACTGAGGTAAACGTTTCAGGTTGGAAGGTTCTGTCAGTTTGTGAGGAGCTCGCATCGGGTCGATGGAAGTGGTCTCGGATTCAAGTCACATCCAGCGTGACGTAAAAAAAAAAAAACCCGCAGAGGTGCTCATCGACGTGTCGCGACAGACCTTCAGCAGTGCTAAACCGAGCCTCTTTGGTTTCAGGACAGAGTGAGACGTCGTCATCGTCGTCTATCTCTGGACTAATTCACAGAATGAGAGTTGACTGGCGGCAGAGTCCTCGGCGAGGAGCGCTCTCTGAGGGCCTGAGTGAGCAGCGTGCAGCCGTCTGATATAGCGCACGCAGAGTTCCGCAGGCGCTCCCGGTAGTCGGCCATTTTGGAGCTGCTCTCAGGGTGCTGGGCGACGTCCCTGAGTCCCTGGGTGAGGAGGACGCAGGCCGAAACCACGCTCATGGCGCCTCCCAGCACTGCGGTCTGTACGCCTTTGCCTTCGGCGGAGACAATCGCAGCTCTTCCCAGGAACTGCGGCTCCGTAGCGAACCCGACCAGAGCGTTGACGGCGTGGACGAGAGCGGCGCTGAAAAGGACACAACGGTTCCTGGTGAGCTCACCTGGCTGAGTCTTGATCTCCTTCACACACGCCAAGAAGGCGGTGCCGCTGGTGCTCATGCTCTTGACGCTCAGCTTGAACTGCTCTTTGGCAAAGCGGTCTCTGGACCTCTCGCTGGCCAGTGACGAGATGTCCGTCAGAGTCTTGAGGTTGGTGGAGATGTTCTGGGAGAGCTCCAGAAGGAGCTGGGGGGTTAGATCCGGCAAGGAGGTCGCTCGGAGGACGCCGCAGCTTTGTTCAACCTCGTGACGACAGCGAGTCACTTTGTAGCGGTCCACTAGACCCGGCGAGCAAGGCTGCGAGCCGGGCGTCTCCACAGCTGCCAGATACGCCGCGTGGGCGGAGCACTCGGTCAAAGAAACCACCAAATCGGCCATCTCTGACAAGCGGTCGCCCACCTCGGTGAAGCGGCCCATGTTGAGCTGGCTCTGGATGTCATGCGTGAGGATGGAGAGCTCTTTGGTCCGTGCAATGACCGTGTCGCGGCATTGGTCGAAGGTGTCGGCCAACGCCACGCCCTCGGAAGTCATCACCGGCCTGGTCTCGCTGGACAACAGCAGGAGGTCGGCGACCAGCTGCATCTTGGCCTTGCACGCGTCGCACACGGACGAGAGACGCTTCCTCTGTTGCAGACTGCCACCGGGGGCGCCGGTGGATCCCTCGCCGGCCGATTTGCCGGAACCGCCGCTCGCCATGATAGGGGGAATGGTCACGCTGCTCTTCTTCTGTTCGGGTTATGTTTCTACTGCTGCCTCCAATTGCATTGCTCCGTTTAAGACATTTCGATATTAGCCTCGACTGACTTCAAATTTAAAAAAAAAACTGGCCAAAATTAAAAATAAAAGTTTTCCTTTGATTCCTTCAAAGTACAGCAAATGACGTGGACATTCGATGCCGACTGAAGACGAACAAAGGAAGTTGATGAAACGCAAAAAAACAAAAAGACTGCATTATTCAAATGCCATTGTTGGGTTACTTTCACCCAGATCTGAATGATTATCTGCCATATTCCCACAATGCATTCTCAGTCATTAATAATAAAACTAAATAAAACTAAAATAAGTCAAAATGCCCTGAATTCAAAGTGTCACTGTAGTCACAGGTTTGGACTAAATAAATGCCTTCCATATGGCAAAGATTCTATATGTTTTTTTGCATTTAAACACTTGGAATTCAATCTGCTTCTGTGTTATTTTGTCAAATTAGATATTGAAGTGTCCTCAACAGAATATCATTTTATGTCCACTTTTATCAGAGCTGACGGTGTGGAGCGGCACCTCGCCCAACTGCTTCCCCGGCCTGGCGCACTCATGCTGGGTACACACCGGGCACCACCCGGGCGGCTCTCCCTCCGGCACCACCGTTCCATTGAATCCCGCTCACGTCGAATCGATCCAGACGGTTAAAGTCCATCCACGGCTCGATCCGGTTTCAACCTGGTGTTGTTCACACACAAGTTACAAGCTAGCTCCGGGCTGCTGGACTCCATTTGCACCGTCCGGATGTCCACCTCCTCCTCGCAGTCTTAACGCGGGACCACGGCGCCGGGCAGCTCGCTTCGTCTCGGTGTCCGCTCGCTTTGTGTATCCATGCCGCTCGGTGGTCCTCCGGGGTGGTCCTCTAGTGATAACAGGCGGTTGTGAAGTGTGTTCTGGTTTGGAGGAAGTGTCCGTTATTCCCGCACATACAAAGTGCTGCTCCCGCTGAAGACTGACGAGGAAGCGGGGAGGGTGTGGTCGCGCTGGACGGAGCCAACTTGGAAGAAACACTTTCATACAAGGAAGAACTCGACTACGACCAAGTGTCCTCGACGTTAAAGAGTCACATAAAGTGAGTCGATGAGGGGCATGTTCACGGAAGACGTTCAATGATGAAGACTTTGCTGTTAAACCACTCTGCCATGAGACATCCCCTCGGCGTTAAGTGTACGCCGACGCAGCTCGCAGAGACCGGATGTGGGGCCTTTCAAAATAAAAACCAAACACACGTGCTTCCGTTCCAAATGATTTATAAGTGAACCATTTCAGTGTGGTCATGTGACTATCGCAGCATATTATTTTTTTCGCCACGGAAGCTCATTTGAAGTTAATTATATAACAACTCACTCTTCTTACTATATTTCCTCGATTAATTCATCGAAAACAAGCGTAGAAAATATTGCTATTGGGTGTTTAAGCAAAACATTGCTTTGTAAAACATTTAGCTAGTAAGTAATTACTAGCAAAAATGCTAGTAAGACAATCCAATGTTACCGTGTTGCCCTCATTCGAGACAAACACCAGTTTATTGCTTTGAATTTGTACAATATTTGCAAACAAAAGCCATAAGAGTGTTTAAAAAAAACAAACATTTATTCATATGGTGAGTGAAAATCAAAAAGAAAACATGTGAGCTAATTTGGACAGATTTTGAAGTGTTGCTAGGTGGAATTGAACCACCAACGTGCACGTCTGGACCATGGAAAAGAACATCGGGTATAATTAATTGTAGGTAATATAAGTATTTGATCCTCAGCTGATGTTGTAAGTTACCACCATTCCAAGGATATTGGCATCCATCAATCAGGGTCTTCATCTAATCCCAAAAGGGGGGCTGCGGGACTGACGATAGAGCTTTCTGTGAAGTGTTCGATTTCAAGTGTTTATCTGGACTACATGTTGACCCACGTGTGTCCTCAGCAGTCAAGAGAAACCAACCCAGCGAGGATTGCTGAGTTTATTGATTTGTGACTTTGACCCCGCAGCCTCTTGGACAAAAGAAGGTCAACATCTGCATGACTCCATCATAGTTCCTGTTTCCCACCGCTGGCTCTGTTCCCCTCTAAATCTACCTTTTTACTCTCCGTCTTTTTTTTCTTGGTCTTCTTGGCGTTCGCGTCATTCTGCTGCTTGTGTTTGCCGTCGTCTTTGCTGGCAGCCTTCCCTGGGAATACCTGTCCTTCTACCGTGACCTCCAAGCATCGTTCCTGGCTCTGCAGGAAGTCTTTCACTTCCCAAGCTAAGCTTCCATCTCGGAGCATGAAAATCACCCTGTTGGAGCCCACCACGAACCTGCAGGGTGACATGGAAATGAGGAGTAATCCAGTGAGAACAACAGAAATATAGCTGATGAGGGGTCTTGACTGATCACCATTGGGATGGTGGAGATTGGAAACCAGATGTTTGATGTTGTGTGGAATACCTTTGAATGTCATAGTTGGCATTGAAGAGGCTGCCCTGCCACAGGCCTGTTATCTCCTCCGTCTCCTTCTCCGTGGGGTCTCCCGACACCGTGGCAAACACCATGAGGGTGCGGCCCTTCTTGGACATCTTTAGCAGCTCTTCAGGTTTGGACGCGTCCACCTTGGAGAAGTCAATGGGAGGAGGAGACCTGCGATGCTCTGGAAGATCTCCCTCCTCGATGTCGTCATCCTTCTGTGAAGACATCGCAATATCTACCATGAGTCCACACCAGGAGGAACTCAAACGTCCCAGCATCTCCAACACACATTATTACATATTCTGCAAACAAATAATTAAAATTTCTAAAAAAATACACAACTCTTAAAAAGTGAAGTGATATTAATATTCATTTTCTATAATACATGTCATCATAAGATTCATGACAGAGAAGGAGCCCAGTAGTATCAGCATTGGATCTATACTAGAGCCACTTGTTTTTTGTTGTGTTGTACATGTTACATTGTCGTATACAATGTTACATATTGTTTTGTATATATATATATATATATATATATATATATATATATATATATATATATATATAATTAAAATATACATATCCCATACATTTATTTGTGGTGGCCTGCCACAATTAAATTTGGACTGCCACAGATATTTTTTTTTTTAGATGTGGCGGTACCTGTTCACCCGTACTCAAATATATTAAAATGGGAATGTCACAACTCACATGTGTATAATACAACTGACTCGATATATTATAGATGCATATTGATGTGTACATTAACCTTTAAAATCAGCGCACACTTGTATGGAGTCGAGGAATTTTTTAAATCAAGGTGCATGCACACTCACACACCTGTGAGTTCATAACTTCAAATTGTGTTGTTAAATAAAGTTTTAAAAAACAAGATGATGTACATTTCTAATGACCCAAGCCTTCCACAGATAGATTACAGTCCTGTTAAACACAATACTCCAGATAATTAATGTCAGCAATTAACTGATTTGGGGACAACGTCAACATTAGCACACTCAGGAAGTAAGTACACAGTGTACACTGTATACTTATTTAAGTGTACTGACTGGCGTATTCCATTTCGAACCAAGGTACAGATAGTGAATGCTAACTAAAGTTCTGACCGGCCGAAGCAGGTTTGAACGTATAAAAAATATGAAATTGCTCATTGTGGTTGGGTAAAAGCATTTACACTTTCCACACTAATAGTGCTTATTCATGTGTGGGTACATAAGGCTCACAAGGAACTGAATCGAGTACCTCCCATTCTTCAAGTAGCCTCGCCATGTCTGCGTCATTGTAGTCTCTGATGTCCTTCTTCTTCCTCGGCTTCTCTTTGCCGTCAGTCGCTGTAGAATAAAGCAAAAAAGTACAAAAGAGGAGCACAAAACACTGCCACCGAAAGTCAGGCGCCATGTTTACAGATGGTAAAATCTGATTGGCTGAAGGTTTTACCGGTCACGAGACCTTTTTCCGGAAAAACACACCGGATGCTACTAAATCGCGGGGGTGAACTTTCAAAATAAAACACCCAGTTTTCCTACGAAGTACAGCGCCTTTTCACTCGTTGAGCTAATTTGTTTAATAGGCTATAACACAAAGCTAAGATGTGGACGTTTTGATGTGGTCTGCCATCGTCTTATAATTGATAAAACAAATCATTTTAATACTATATACTGCTTCTGGTGGAAAGGCCCCAGTGACCCAATGTCATCTGCAGTATTGATGTTTCACTCGTTTTATGAAGCAACCAAACACAGGAACCAAAGTAGACACTAGATGGTAGTGAAAGCACTTTCTCTGCACACATTGCCAAAGTATTGTTGGTGCCTGAGAACATTTGTTTCGATGAGCATTAATACACAGGACATTTTTAACAGGAGAACGACAAGAAAGAATGAAAAATATGGGACTTTTACAGAGGTGGCGGTCGGAAAAAGATTGAATGTTGTAACAACAAGACACCAAACTCTGTTCAGCATGATTTATTTCTGTACAAAAGTCTCAGAAGACAAACATATTTTTCAACTGACAAAACTCACATGTACAACACATCCATTTTGTTTACTCTTAACAAGTCATCATGGCCATGAATGTCATATGACTTATTTGAACCGTTCTTTTTATGATCCATGTACACACAATCAAAATAATACACACTAATAATGCTCATATATACATCGTAAATTGTGTTTGTTTTCTAGGGCTGTCAAAAGTAAGGCGCTAACTAATATATTTCATTACATTAGATGTTTTTTGTTGGATTAACGCATGCGCACCAAGCATTCACACGACTCTTATGACGTCAAACAAGCATAGCAGAGCGTCACCACACAGTCACACAGAGTCTGCCGCTCGTTTATAACTTCATTCTGACCTGAATCCCAACACCATAAAGTATATGGTGTATATACATAGTATATATACTGTATATATACAGTATATGGCATATACAGTATATGGCATGTACTGTATGGATATCAAATCTCACACACGTCTCTAGCCTGTTCATCCCGGGAATGACACTTCCTCATTGACATTACAAGAACACGAGATGTATTCAGGGACACTCTGTACATCACAAAGTTAGCTCTATAATGCGTGTTTGCGTGTGTGTATGTGAATAAAGAGGAAGATTAAAAATAAAAATGGATATTCTTATCACTCATTTCGTTACTCTTAATTCGGATGTACAATTTGTTACATTTTAGTGTCCTGGACAATACACATGATATCTTTGAACGCATAATCACACTAAAATGAGAGAGAGAGAGTAGTGTTAGCTTGATGGATAAATTCAGTTGATTTGGAGACATGAACACACAAATATATATAATGCTGTCCTGGCATTTATTTTTCTCTTCATTGAATACAGACAAAATAGCATATTTCAGACATAGTTGCGAATGGTGATTAATCATGATTTATTAATTAATAAAAACTGATTAATCTGACTAAAATTTGCAATACTTTTTCTAAATATACTTCAAAGAGATGGAAATCTAGATATTATAATATTTATATTATAATATTATATGTTTTGAAGTATTCACATTGATTTTTGTTTTATGTTTTGGTACAGGGATGTCCTAATTATGGCTCACAGCAAATTAAAAAAATAGAATTAAGCAAGAAAATAATAAGAAAAAAATGATGAATCTAGTGCTATAAGTGTTTATTAGTTGTGTGTTATCTTGTGTACACTGAAGATGCCTGATCATTCCACCCAGCATAAAGTTCGATTCAAATAAATAATGAAAACCCCTACAGCAATGTGACATTCATGCCCATGATGACTGTATGCAAACTTCTGAGCACAACTGTATACACGTTAGCAGGAGAGTGATGTATCGCATGTTACCTAAAGTATACACACAGGACAGTGACAACAGTACAACTCAGATGATGGAGATGGGTTGTGTCTGTACAATAAATAAGTATAAAATATATCTCTTCTCTGCTGATTTTTTTAAAAACACATCAAACATACAAAACACTAAAATACTGCTACACCCTCCGAAAAAAGACCAGCTATTTCGGCAAAGAAAATGAATCTCTGAATTGGATTTGACGCTGGTAAAAATATTTGATCGTTTTGTTCCTTGCTGCTTAAATTGGATTGCAAACACTGACTGGGAATCATCACAATGTCGGGTGGGAAAACTTTCCAAATGCTGTAAAACTGGACAAGGTGCATACAATGGAATGCCATTTCTCGCTTTTAAGCAGCTAAGGTAAGGGTGTAACTGTACATGTAAAGTGGAACCCTGTATATTCATGATTCAGAAGTTGTAACCCCGCATATTTGCCGACTTTTGATCAAAAGGTTGGGAAACCTAACATATTGTCTTTACAACCTCCATAATTAAGCTGTTTTATTGGTAGAAAACCATTTAATTTACCCTAAAATTGGTAAACCTAACCCTAACCCAAATCCCGACCTCACTCACGGTGCAACCAAAGTTACCCAACATGCCTTGCGGATGCTAAATTCATATAAAGTATTGTTTTGCATGCATATTTGTAAGTGTTTATTTCGATACCCACATAGGCTGTTTGGTGCAGGTACAATGTGTGGTATTTTTGGTTGCACTGTGAGCAAGGGAGGTGTTTGGGTAAATGGTGACATAATAGACATTTTTATGGGCATCTAACTGTAAGCTGCTTCTTCTTTCCACATGCTTAACAATGATGCTGCTGATGTACATTTGATGGTGCGTTCAATAGTCCGGAATTTATGGTACTCATTTTTCCACCACCTACTGTATTGGTAAACAGGAGTTCCCATACGGTCCCTTATTCAAATACTATTTAATTTCTAACGTTTATTAATGTCTTCTTTTACAGTTTGTCATCTTTGTAAAGGGGTCAATGAACAACATCAGCAGGGGATCAAATTCTTCTTCTTCCCGACGCCACTTAAAGTACCCTTCTAAGCTACACTATGTCTTTTTTTTCCAGATGCATCATTGCGGCTGACATCGTAAAAGTTCCAATGCAGAGTTGCGATAGTTGTGTAAACGACACCAAATACCGACAAGCAAAGCCTGCATCATTGCTTTTAAATGATAAAGTACACACGCGTAAGCTAATGTTACAAATGTACTGCGTCCCCCCCCCCACATACTGATAAGAAAAATGAAAATGAAATATGACTATGAATTTCACCGTTTGCTCTTTCTTCCTGCCATTTTTGCTGTTGTTTTTTAAACTTTCCAAATATTTCGACTGTCCTCTGAAATAATATTCATAAACGTTCCTCTGGTAATATTATGTCTTTATCCGCATAATATTTTGACTTTTGAGCAAACGAGTTTTCAAAAATGATGACTTCGTTTGGTTTGTTTCTCATAATATAATGACTTGAAAAATAGAATGTTTTTTCTTTAATATTTCAAGTCTATGCTACTAAAATTAAAACATTTTCTTACATTACAAGTTAATTCATGTAAAATTTTGACCTTTTTCTCCTTAGCACACAACATTTGTCTGTTTATATTTTGACTTTATTCTTATTACAGCTGTTTCTTTTATTTATTTCTGCTGCTGCTTATTTATTTTACAATGTTTCCTTTTTTCCCCTCAAAATCATGACTTATTCCCACAATATTTTGACTTTATTCCTCTATCTGACACACCTTTTCCAAATAAGTTTTCGTGTTTTTTCATGTGAGAACTTTTTTTTCTGTAGTATTTCAACTTTATGCTACTAAGTTCTAATGTAAAATAATTTTTTTTTTAATATGCCAGGTTTTTTTTTTTTTAACCAAAACAAAAGGCCCACCCATGGGCTGGACTTTGGACAAACCCGCTCTAGCAACACCGTCCAGTTCCACCTATAACAGGACACCCCACGGTGTAACTCTTCTACTGCTGAACCGATGCACACAAACCAGTGAAAATGTGTCAAAACATGGACGCTAGCTATGCGGTGATTAAACCCCCAAGTTTGACCCTTGAATTGAATTTTCTCACACAGTTCAATGCCCGCCACAAAGCCACCCACTGTAACTTTACTGTAACGCTCCGCCAAATTATCACTCGGGGGCTGACAAGATTGGTTGAAAAACATCAAACAAAACATCTTCGAAGGGACACTGAGCAACGACTTGTCCATATGTCATGGAGCGTTTGTCTATAGATGATAAAACTTTGAGGCTATCTGTATTACGTGTATGCTAGCGTGTCTTACAAAGCATTTTCAACACAACCCACAGAGGGCGCCACAAATGTCATTTACAGCCACGTGAAAACAGAACAGAATGGAGTGTCCTGATTTTTACACGACTGTAAAAAAAATCACGGTGGACACTCCTTCTCATTCCCAACACATCCAAACACAAAACACACCACTTGGTCTTGGAACCGTGGCTTGAAGCAGCCGAGTCAGCTGACTATGTGAGTGTATTATATGTGTGTATTTTTTTGTTTTATGGGTATACGAGGCCCGCATAGTCTCTTTGTAGTCACAACGTCACTCATAGCTTCATCTTGTGGACCACAGGGATGGGAAGGACCTGGTGGATCTTGGCTCGGTTGGGGTCCACTTCCATTCGAACCCAGTCTGGGCGAAAGGAGCCCTTGAACCCAACAAAGGCCACCTTATCTGTGGAGAGGAAATGTCATTATTGTTTTATAATACTACTAATAATGATAATAACTTGAATTAATCACACAGGCCACACAGCTACGAGACCTGAGAGTTCAATTCCACCCTCGGCCATCTCTGTGTGGAGTTTGCATGTTCTCCCCGTGCATGCGTGGATTTTCTCCACATTCCAAAAACATGCTAAGTTAATTGGCGACTCCAAATTGTCCATAGGTATGAATGTGAATGTGAGTGTGAATGGTTGTTTGTCTATATGTGCCCTGCGATTGGCTGGCCACCAGTCCAGGATGTACCTCGCCTCTCACCCGAAGACAGCTGGGATAGGCTCCAGCACCCTCGCGACCCTCGTGAGGATAAGCGGTAGAAAATGAATGAATGTCATGGAAACATGAAGCCAAACCTTTGAGTTTGACGTTTGGGTCGGCTCCAAGTCGTTCCAGCGTTTTGGTCCATATTCCTCTTGTCACCAGACGACCTTTGGACGTCATGAGAACAATTGAACTGTGGAAATAACCAGAAATGTTTTCAACAGCAGTGCAAATGCCAGAGAACAAGCTTTTCCACTCTATTTACCCTACATCTACTTAAAGCAAGAATTATTACAGTAATCTCTACAGCTCCGAGCGAACCCACAGTGGCGAAATAAGCATGAAGAAAAATAATAAAACTATATAACTCTACAACACAATCGTAAAAAGCAATGCTATTGAGTGAATGAGATGGATGGTGGTTAAGACTCATGTAATACGGTGGTGTCCAAAGTCCGACCCGCAGGCACATTTAAATACAATTATATTCTAAATAGGCTGCATGTGTGTGCAAGTGGTTAGCGCACAGGCCTCACAGCTTAAAGACCAGAGTTTGATTCCATCCTCGGCCATTTCTGTGTGGAATTTGCATGTTCTCATGCGTGTGTTCTCATGCAGTCCAAGGTGTACCCCGTCTCTCGCCTGAAGACAGCTGGGATGAGCTCCAGCACCCCCGCGACTGTTTTGAAAAGTAGCTGTTCTACATATAATTATAATTGCCTTTAACTGGCTACATTTAAAAAAATCTGAACTGGTCGCCAGCCAATCACAGGGCACATATAGACAAACAACCATTCACACTCACATTCATACCTATGGACAATTTGGAGTGGCCAATTAACCTAGCATGTTTTTGGAATGTGGGAGGAAACCGGAGTACCATTTTACCATTTTATAGTACCATTTAAAGTAGTTTAGTACCTGTGGATTGGATCTTAGGGCCTCCAGATTACAAACAAAGCACTCTACAAGCCGAGCTACACAGCTTCTACAAGACAGAGTATAATGTGTGTAATAGTAGTATGCACCAAATAATTCTAATGTGAGTTCCCATCATGCTTTGCAAACATTGCTCTTTAAATAGTTGTTAATATTTTGAGTTAATCTTTGGTCATTCCATATAGTTAAGTAAATACACTGTCTACATTGATGATTATAGTCTGTGTTCTGTGCCTCTTCGCTTTGCTTGACATATGATTAGCAAACTTGAGTACTACGTCTGTACATCACCCCTACTTAGTTGGTGGGGTACTTAGTACTTAGTTGCTTGGTACTTGAGCTTGAATTCACTGCTGGCCACACAGTCAGGAGATTGGGAAGACCTGGGTTCGAGTCTTGGGCATCTCTGTGTGGAGTTTAAGTTTTTACAACGGGTACTCCGGTTTCCTCCCACATTCCAAAAATGCTAGGTTAATTGGTGACTCTAAATTGTCCGTAGGTATGAATGTGAGTGTGAATGGTTGTTTGGTGCGTCATGAGAGAACATGAAAACTAAAGCAGGTGAAACACAGGATGGAGCAAAAAAGAAGTAATATCAAAATAAGAGCCAAACAACAGGAAGTTAGGAATTGTTTACATCCATTCAAAGTACATTTGTATTACACAACAGTGTTAAATAATACATGCATTTAGCATGACTTACCCATCTCTCAGTTCGCTGATGTACTTGTCTACTTGGGCAGGGACACCCTGAAGGATTGCGTTCCTGAATGCTTTGTTCTCGACCACCTTCCCGTCATGCCCGTCGATGACCGTCAGGTGCACGCCCTCTTCTGCTTGGTACAACTTCTTCCCATTGACCTGGAACCAACAGACAATCACAATCGTGTTCTAAGCCCCACGACACGTCGTCCTACATCGTCATGGTCTGTACTGTGCTTATTATTGTATTTTCCATTTGTGCTTTGCTATGTGGCTATTCTTAAGCATTTTATGCCTTTTATTGTTTTTTGAATGTATTTTCTCTTGTTTTCCTGAAGTGCCTTGTTGCTCCATTGCCTAACTCTGACGTTGTCTCTTTCAGTACAATTTAATGTTCCAAAACATGCAGCTGGATTGAAGTTTATTGATGGAAATGTGGCTCATTACCGAGGTGAATGTTTCCGTGTCCATTGGGATCAACTGAATGTCAGGGGTGTGAGGAGAAGAAATGTTTGAGAAAATGATTACCTCAGTAAAGGCAAAGTCCTCCTTGATGTGGTAGAAGCGAGTATTATAGGACTCCATTTTAACCTCCAGTAAGTGCTCTGGAGAGGGCTGAAACAAATCAAACCAACAATTAGCACTGCAAGACATGAAATTCTGGCGATGGTGACACCGAACTGCAATGTTGCACCCAACTGTCGGACTGAAAAGCTGTAGCTAGCATGCTAACTGTTTGCATGCAACACCGAGCACGACACCACAAAGCGTCTATGTAAGGCTAAGATACTAATGTGGTTACTAATGTTAATGTTAACATGCTAACTTTTACCATGCTAACTACTAAAACAAAAACACTGTGAAAGTTTATAAGTTTGAAAGTAGCAAAAAAATATAACATGCTAATTTAAAAATGCCAGCAATGCTAAAATGCTAGCTGTTAGCATGATAAGATTATAGTACTATATTATTAATGTAAGTTAATAACTATTAAAATGGCTTAAATGCTAAGATACTAATGTG
Organism: Doryrhamphus excisus; assembly: GCF_030265055.1. NCBI lineage: Eukaryota > Metazoa > Chordata > Actinopteri > Syngnathiformes > Syngnathidae > Doryrhamphus > Doryrhamphus excisus. The sequence goes on along the minus strand of NC_080472.1, from coordinate 5,715,955 downwards.
GTTACTAATGTTAATGTTAACATGCTAACTTTTACCATGCTAACTCCTAAAACAAAAACACTGTGAAAGTTCATAAGTTTGAAAGTAGCAAAAAAATATAACATGCTAATTTTAAAATGCCAGCAATGCTAAAATGTTAGCTGTTAGCATGATAATGTTAATAGTTAATAACTATTAAAATGGCTTAAATGCTAGCATACTTTCAGAAATCACATTGTGGGTGCAAAATGACCCCATTTGCATGTTTGCTCAATATTTCACGATATTCTGCATATAATCTGCATATTCATGAAGGCAAACAGTGCTATTTTGCTCATATGATAGATTCTTGGCGCACCCTGTTAGTCGATCAGCTTTGCATACGCTGTCAAGTTTGTAAATCCTTTGTAGATGCAAACCTTGAATAGTACAACAAAATACAGTACAACAATCCCTTGTTTATCACAGTAAATTGATTCCATACACAACCGTTGCAATGAAAAACATCCCTGTCTCTCACCAGTCTTTCATTGGGAATCTTTCTGGGCATGGGGACGTCCACCACAGGCAGCTCGGCATATTTTGGATAGGCTCGAGCCATGCAGTTGCTAGCTGGACTTCCTTTCGGGATGATGGCTGTGATCTTCACCCTCTCGCATCCTTTGAGGGAGCAGAATGCAAACCGCTCCCTGTCGTTATGAGCCTGTACCTTCAGGAAGAGCAACCTGCAACGGTCACATGATTACATCATCATTCGCCATCAGCATTTATACATAACTATATATACATATATACATAACTATATATAACTATCATCACACAAATATTAATGTGAAAATCTTATTTAAGTGTACAAACTGGGTCCAATTTGCCATGTGTTTCTGACCCTGTATCTTCCTCCCAGTAGTAGTAGCCTCTGGTCAGGTGTGAGTGGTTGATCTTCTCCCTCTGCGTGGTCCTCATGAAGACTCCTGTCTTGTGGGTCTGTTTGGTCAGACGATTGTGGATGTCTGAGATGACGACAAAAGTGGTGCCTTGTGGGTAGCAGATGCCCACACTGATCCAGTCTTTTCTGATAGAACAGATAAATATGTTTACAATCAGACAAAAATAATCTGTTGGGAAAGAGATCTTGTGGCTACACCTGTGTACAAGTTTTAAAATGGTATAAATCAGTCAAGTAAAACCAGACTTATGCAGGATGCAATGCAAGATTGAAACATTTAATACAGTTTGCTTGAATACAAAAGGCAGGAGTGCCGCCTCTTCACTTGCTTTCATCCTTTGTGACCAGAAGATGGTGCTACAGTTATTTGCCTCGCTACCTTACATTCTCAGTGTGAGACCAGGTCATTTGCTGCTTTCACATTTCCAGCCAAAAAGTCCACATGGAGAAGCTTGTCCTATTTTTGTAGTGAATCCAACAACAGTTGAAGCCCGTGGCCCTCTTTTAAAAACCAATAATGTTAAGAAAGTCAGTAGCTTCTCATCAACGGGCTTTGTACAACACTTGAAATTAAACTGCAATGTTGTAGTCGGAACACTGAGGAACAGATGCTTTATAATGTCTAACCATGTGGTTGCTTTTCCAAGCTTCTGGCAGCCAAAATGGGAATGATAGTCGGTGAATGTAAGGTGGATATTCTTTTGTGCATTATTGAAAACATTCCTGTCAGTGTGGACATAGCCTTAGGGTAGGTTCATTTTAACTGACATGGAAACTCAACAACAAAAACCCAGAAAAAAACACATGTAAACCAGCTATTAATTAATTGTGCTTATGCATAAAAAGGGTGGTGTGCAACACTATACCATTGGTGTAAGGTGTTAAGCCAACATGAGTGGCCAGCATAGAGTTGATAGCCGAGGGGACTAACTAGATGAGGGATCTCAAACTTGCAGCCCACGAGCCAATGCGGCTCGCCAAATCGTGTTTTGCAGCCCATACTTGCAGAACACAACACAAAATGACAGCACAACATGTAACACATAAAAACATATAGCGCAACTACTACTATGTGTTATAATGAACAACCTGTTCAACTTCTTACAAACCAAGTACTACCAGAGCCAGCATCACTCCCAATTGGGGGTGTGACAAAACATTTTTATCTCACATTATTGCGATATTAAACTATGGATTATCAATACGCTCTCAGATTGTATCGTTTTTTAAAATTATTATTAAAATTATATAATAATATATATTATATTATATAATAATATAATATACTAGCTAGCGCCATCCCTTCTTAGTGAGTGAAATTGAGTTTGAGACCCCCGAACCAGACTAAAGTGCCTATTAAACTCAGTCAAATCTCATCATGACCACATCCGGAATCCTCGGAATTATATGTATCCTCATTATATTGCTTCAGCAATTTTAAGAGCGTTTAGCTGACCCATTAGAATCCATGTGCATATGTTTGCTTATGATCCCACTAAGCTGAAAAAAAATGCTCAACTTTTCATCGCTTTCGCCCAGATGAGGACCAATCAGTGGGATTGCTCACACAGGTAAACATGGAGGGAAAAAAATTCCTACTTTACCAGAGATATTTGACATTTCTAAAAAATAAATGAGAGAAAGTTTATCTTCAATTCTAGCAAGGGTACTCCATCAACTCGTCTTTTCTTATCTGAACTACTTTGATACCCCAAAATTCCCTCCAAATTTGACAGCCAAAACCGTGGGAGACTCCTAATTGGCTCAGCATGTGAGCTCATCACAGCTGTTGGTCGCCAGCTAAAAGGAACAGGTTGTCAATTCACTGTGCTACACATTTCTTCTGATTTTTCTTTAGGGGCAAGGGGGGAAAATGGCTCTTTTCACAGTAAAGGTTGCCGACCCCTGTCCTATACTGACAAAATTAGAAAGTGGTGTTCGGCAGTAGTCTGTAGCGCTTTGGAGTGTGACCAATCACAGCGGTGTGGGTGTGACTGGGTGGAATAAAATAAAACAGACCGTTTTGGAAATCCAAGGAAATAAAGCTGGAATAGGTGCAGATTCTTGAAGATCTAAAAAGCTTTCTGTGTAGGTACTCGTGTGTAGGAGTCCACATCTCAATACAAAGGGCCGAAAATTAGCATAATAGGACCCCTTTAAACTTTTTCAAGTATAGATATCGCTACATGAGGTCCATCCATCTATCCATCCATTTTCCTCCAAGGTAAAATACAAATATAAGGCATTCAGAAGATGCATTCAAATACGTTGAGATGATATGTAGTATTCTACACTGGTGACTGGTGTCAGTTATGTTAGTGTAAGACACACAAGCACCAAACTTTATTGCAGGTTTGAATGATCTCATTCAAAGGAGGCACAATAATAATAAAAACAACATTTATCATGATCGGGTCTGGTAAATTACTGCACTGTAAATCAGTTTTGACTGTTAATGTAAATTAATCTATCTATTGTGCTCAAATAGGGGCTGTAACAATGATATTGAACCTTGATAGGCATTAGAGACAATTCAAATTAAACTTAATTTGACCCAAAAAATTGAAGATGTAAAACAACGCTAAAAATACATGATTAAAATCCGCAAATAAATATAACAAGAATTCCCATGATGATTGTAAACTTCCAGGCTTTGAAGGGACCTGAAATCAGGTGATGCTTGATGTACATGTGCATGCCGTTTACTGACTTGTTGAAGTTAATGAGCCAGACGGTGACCTCGGCAGGTGCTGCTTGGTCCCAGTGGATGGTGTAGCCTTTTGCCAAGGTGATCACAGGCTGGAACTGCTGGTAGTGCTTCCTCTTCCCAAGAGCGCCTTCTAGTGTCAGGGGTCGATCGGGGTACTCATCTCTCACAATGTGCATGTTCAGATTGGCGGGATTACGTGTCTGGATGTAGATCTGTCGAAACAACAGCCAATAGATACTGACTAGCGATGTCTTGAACATGTAAAACATTAACATGAACTGAGGTAACGTAAAACGCTGTAACACGCAGTGTCATAACACCAAACATTGTAACACAAAATGTCATGTAACATGTAACAGGAAACCTTGCAAGAAGAAGCATCATATCAAATGTCATAACATGAAATGTCATAACATATAACACTGTATCATGAAATGAAACACAAAACAGTTTAACATAAATAACATGAAACTATAACATGAACTGAAATTGTACACACAATTCCACAACAACACAAAACATTGTAACCTACAAGACTGTATGGAACCTGAAATGTTGTAAAACAAAATCATATCATGGAACCTCGTCACATGAAACATGGCAACATGAAAGGCTGTAACATAAAATGTTGTAACCCAAAAAATAATAATATAACAAAGTGTAGATCTGTTCAATATAGAAACACTGTCAAGATAATTCATTTAATAATCACTAGGTTAAAACATAGAGGACGTTAATGAATGGAATAGTCTACCTGTGCGTAGTGGCCACTGCAGATGGCAGCCCTCCAATCAGGCACATCGATGCAGTCTGGGTGGCGCACCAGCCAGTTGTCGTCCTTAACCAGGTAAGCGCCCGGATACTCGCTAACCGAGCCGTCAATATCGTGAAAAATGGTGGTCTTGTCCCCATCCATCTGCATTTTATTAAACCACGGACCGGGCTCCCCAAAAAACACACGGGATGTGATCTATGGGAGGCACAGGGAGCACGCACTGGTGGGCGGAGACATTGGTACACATTTCATTTCAAGGAAATGCATAATGCATAGTACACACACACACACACACACACAGATAAACACACGGACACACGCAGACGCACACAAACTCACAGGTACATGGTCGAAGGTGATGTCCGTCACATTATTGTTTGGGCAGCTCTGCCATGAGTTGTTGAGTCGAAAACCAAAAGCGCTACTGTGGCGTCCCTCCAGAGCCGTGTATTTGCGAAATGTACAGTTTTGCACGTTGATGGGTCCATCGTAGATCTGCATGCCCCGGATTGGGAAATCACTGCAGGGAAATAAAAAAAATAAATAAACAAAAGATGGTATCTTGTATCATGTGAAAGGATCTGCTCCTATGAAATGGAAAGTGATAACTAAACAGTGGAGCTTCCCCGTCCCAAAAAGTGTGTCTCTCCCTCCCTTCCAGTATGCAAGACAACCAGAGGGATAAAAGTATTTTTATGAATGTATTCCATCTTTTTATATATGTCTTTCATGTGTTCTGTTGTTTGTCGGTGTCACTTACATGCCCCGCGGGAGGGTTCTACCAGTGGGGTCAGCACCGCCTGGGCCCCAGATACTGTTATCAGGGAGCGGCATCCCGTGATTGTCACTTTCACCAACAAACACAGAATTCTTCACTTGCTGACGAGAGCCATCGTCATCTGGAAATGTCCCTCCACTGCACACAGGGACAGAAAAAAATAGAACTAATAGAACTACGAGTCAAACAAAAACCTGTGAAGGAATTTATGGCTGCTGGGAGTAGGAGATCTAAATCCAGATTAAAAAAACCCCCCATCAAAGTCCATTTCAAGCATTCTTGAAAATCACCCAACTTCCTGAAATACCAAAGTTTGCAACACAGCCATGTCTCATTTAGTCTGAGATCATACTGGGAACTGAATGATGACCTCACACATTATAGTGCTGGCATTCCGAATACAATACATTATTCCAATACCAATATAAAATAGTCCTCCACATGTCTGGTGTGTGTGCACCAGTGTAGTGAAGAATTAACCATGGCAAGCTATACAAACCTCTGTTCATCCAATTTTTAACTAATTGTTTGTTTTTTTAACTAATTGATAATTTATAAAGTATATCAAAATTACTCATCATTTATACCTGATTCCGAATCCGAAACTTCACCTGCACTGTCAAGTATACAGGTTCACAGTCGCACTGGTTGAATTTTTGGCGAAAAGGTTACAGAATCGATTTAAATGCACTGAATCGTTTCGGCTCGTATCGTTCTAAGTGAACTAATATCGTCCTTGAATCGTATCGGCAACCACGAATTGTGAATCAAATTGAATCGTTATTAAAATTGTTGTAATGCGGTGTCCGAAGGCCAAACCAATTCACGAGGCAGACTTGCAGTTCGCCCAGTCTAGGCACATTTATTTAGATTGACAGAAAAAGTTACGGATAACACTAAAAATAAAATAAAATAAATTGGGAAAAAAAAGAATGACTTGACTTCCCAAAACAGCATCAAGAAAAAAAGGTATTTGCTCACATCACTGAAATCCAATACTGCAGCCACCCCCCCCCCATACATCCCCAGCTGCCCTCCCCCCATCCTCAGTACATGGTATGGTCTGATGATGTCACTAATGACATCACCAAACCTATAAAACCCAGAGACTCATGGTGGCTCCTCCCCAAACATTCCTGCAGGTGACTCCCCTGGTAAGTATCCCCAGGTAAGACAAACTCTGTACACCTGTTCGACTCCCAATTTATTATTATTATTTTTGTATTATTTATTATCAAAGTATTGCTTCAACCACAGTTGAATAATAATAATAATGTCCACAGTTGAGGTCTGGAGGTCTGCGTCTCCACTGTACACAATATGGACAGAGTACCGCTCATGAAACTCTGACTTTTTGCTTCAAACAACAGTAAGGTAGAACTCCTTTTTCAGATTGATGGTCTCCTTAACATCTCCAACATTGGGTGTGATTTCCGTCACTGGCATTGACTTACCTTCCAACCACAGCTATAGAGGCACAGAATACGGCCCATTTCGACTCAATATCGCTGCAGGTAAAGCCCTGCCGGATGAATGGAAAACTCTTTCCCAGCCATCTAACCCAATTCTTCCAACTGATCAGTTGCCAGCTCAGCCCCTCTCTTCACTAGTATGCTGACAACATGCAGACGCAGGTCTGATGATCCGACTACAAAGTCGTTCATAGACCTGCGGTCTAAGGTGTCAGGTACACTGATGGACATTCTCATGTTCCTGCACGTTGTTTGTTTTGAATAAATTAGGATTTGCACAGTTCAAATCCAATCGCACCACAGGATTCATATCATTTCTCCCAATCACGGCCTTCTCGGTCAATGAAGTCTCCCAGTAGAACTAGAGAGTCCTCAGCAGCCATGCTCTCTCACACACCCTCGAGGGACCCCAATAAAGCCTTCTCCCACAGGAAAACTTACATTCCATATTCCAAGAACCAAATTTGACAGACAAAGACAAGGTCACCCAGGCACCCAACATTGGCTGCCACCCATCGCTAAATACACTGGACTCTTATGTTTACCCTTGCAGATGGTGGGTCTACAGCGGGGGAGATGCCAACACTAAAACATCAATTTTTAGTCATGTTTTGCCACTATGATTGGACAGGCTAGGTTGTGTTGCAAACTGCAAATGTGAGTAGAAAATTAGTGCACATTACCAGGAAAGGCAAATCCTGAAGCTACAGAATTTATTTGCATTTGTAAAGTCAGATGCAGTTCATTTGAAGGTTTGAATGTCTTTGCCTCAGTTTAAATATTATAGTAGAGCTTGCTTAACTATTATACTATTGCAGTGGTGCAATGTTATGGAAATATATTCCTGAATATGTAGCATGCATGTCCATCAGCTCTGCTGCACCTAAGCTTACCATGCATTATGTAGGACTGATGTGGGGCGGGATCATCAGTATGCATCATGCCTAAAGACTTTACTCTAATTCACACCTCAGGGACAACTCTTAAATTACTTTTCACACTGCTTCAAAGCACTGTTTACCACTGCCCCCTAAGCTCCTTATAAGGTATTTTCCAATTACTCACACATGCCGAGAGAAAGAGAGAGAGGGGTGTCTTACATCACAGCTAGCAAAGGCAAACAAATAAAATAGACAGAAAATATAGTGTGTGGGCCATTCCACCGAATTGGTGCTATTTGGAAATTAATAGATTAATAGATTAATTTAAACTAACTCCAACACTGCATAACAGAATGTGTTCCAGATTTCTAAAATTCTACTTGTAAATCCTTCAAAAATTACGATAAATTATTAAAATATTAATATTATTATGTATTTTTTTACACAGTTATGTTATTTACTAGTCCCTAATAACTACACTTTTATTTTATTTTGTTTTATTTTTAAAAAATGTAGTCACAATTCACACTTACGTTGTGCCCTTGAGCTTTCAGCTTGCATCATTCGCATCCTCTGCAGGCCATGGGAAGGACAAAAGTCAATTTGGGAAGGGGGGGGTCGTTCTTGAAAATCTCAGCACAATCCTGAATTATTATTATATTATATAAATAAATATATATATATATATAATATTATATTATTTATATATTAAATATATAAAATATATTGTACATTATTTATATATTATTATATTAATAAATTATTATAATTTTTTTGTTATTTATTTATTGCATATCACTGTAATGTGCTTTGAGACAAAATGCTATTGGCATAAACGCCATGTGGGTATATTATTTTATATTGTAATATTTGATAATTGTATTTTCATGATTCCATGTTAAACACTCACTCCACACAAACACACATTTTGGCTTTGGAAACATATCCAAACTTTAAATATAGTTCCCCAGTTTTACCCCATTCACATTTTTTGAGTAGGTCAGTATGTCTATTATCAGATTTAGAGTTGATAAAAAAAGATTTAAGAGAGCATTACAACAAGCAAATGGCCTCCATAATTACTGATTCACTGATTCAGAAAAAGTTCTTACCTTGCCAGAGTAAGGCCAATGCCATTATCTGCAAATCTAAAAAAAAAAACAAAACAGAAATACAATAAAATAATCAAGTGCATTTTGAGTCACTCAAAAAAAGTCAGTGGAATGCACTCACTGGCAGTCGTCAAGCCAGACATCCCCTCCTCTCAGCCACGCACCATGATCCTGGTTCTTGTAGGCTACAAAATGGTGAATGAGAGCAGGAACTCTGGGTTTGAAAGGGTCAGCATCCTGGTGGGGGCCATACCTAAAAGGTTGACAGGTACCATCACCGGTATTAACAAAACAGACCTTTTGTCATAGACAGACACATAGAAACGTCATTCATGCATTAAGGGTCCAGTAGTTGTTGTCTTATTTCTGCCTGGCAATGCGTGCTAGAGATGTACAAGTCATGAAATCTGAACACTCGGGTTTCACTGGCTCACAGGTGCTCGACAAAAAGTTTTTTTGACTCATCGGTGCTTGATGAAGACTGGACTTTCACTGATTCACAGGTTCTTGACAAAAACTAAAAGAGTTTCACTGACTAACACATTCTTGTCAAAAACTGTAAGAGTCTCACTGACTAACAGGTTCTTGTCAAAAACCGAAAGAGTCTCACTGACTAACAGGTACTTGACGGGGCATAAAGTCTCATTGACTCTCAAGTGCTCAACGAAGACTCAAGTATCACTGATTTACGAGTGTTTATCAAAGGATAAACTTTCACTGACTCAAAGTCATCATTGGTATTCGTCAGGAAGGGCATCCGGAATATAAAGTGCTCAAGCTAGAATCAGTATGCAGATCAAAAGACCCGCTGTGGCGACTCCGAAATCAGGAAAAAGCCGAAAGAAAGAAACAAACAGGTACCTGACAAAGGCTAGAGCTTCTGGTGCTAAATGAAGACTCAGGTATCACTGATTTACGGGTGCTTGACAAAAGGCTCGAGTTTCATGACTCGATTGGTTGTTCAGGAGTCAAGTCAAGACTGAAGTTTCACTGACTCACGGTTACCGGGCGGACACTCGAGTTTCACTGACCCATGGGTTCTCAACAAAAACTGGAGTACCCAATTCACTTGTGACTCATAAGAATCGGAGTCAGTAATTGGAATCAGCTTTACCATCACTAATGTCCTCCAAATAGTTCTGGATGTGAAACATGAAGTGACAGGCTGGAACAAGTTTAATGGAGGCTGACCTGGATCCGATCAGCGACAGGAAGGGTCTCTTGTCCTTGTCATTGGCCTGAGTGGTCTTGACTCCATTGTCCAGAATGAATCCAGCCTGAGACCACGACAGAAATATTCAAATATTCAAACACTGAGCAACAGTAGAGCTTGTTAACACTTTTGATAAGTTATGCATTTTCAAGCCATGGGTTGGCAAACATTTCCATCAAATTCCACAAAAAACAGGTTGTATTTTATATTACAATTACAATATACAATATTACTAATACTTTCAATGTCAATGCAACATATACAGTGTCACTTGTGAATTGGTGAATGGCATTAAGAGAGTTAGAAGCTATGGATGCCATTGCTTTTGAGAAATGCGGATAATGTATCATTGGAAAATAATAGTATTTCATGCATAACACATGAAAAAAATCAACCTCAGCTCCAAAAGCAACCTTGTGTTACAAACATCCCATGGCGGCAGGATGACATGAGCTATGCTCCCATTAGGTTGATCCCAAGTAAAACGTAGAAAAAGGCGCAAAGAGCCATCAGGAGTGCAACACTTTCCACCAGCATGTCATAAACACTCAAACTGTCCTTAATGCGGCAGGTGCCACTCAGAATCAGAATTTATTGTCATTGTATTGCATACAACAAAATTTGAGTGCAACTCCACGGTGCATTTTGTAGAAAGTAAAAATAAGAATAAGGAAAAGGATAAAAATAAAACAAGGAATAACAAGATAATTATAAAAGTGACAGGTGCTGTTCAGAATAAGTGTAAACAGCTAAACAAACAGCTAAAATGATGCATAAGACTAAAAATAGCCAATTAGCTAAAAATGTCATCCAATACTTCTCTACAAGAGAGGAGAAATATGATCTCAGGGAAGAAGTACATTTGAAACACTTCTATGCTAGGACTACGTTATGCTAGCCATAGCATTTCAGTATGTGGAATCAAACTATGGAATGGATTGAGTAAGGAAGTCAAACAATGCACAACGATGAGCCAATTCAAGAAACAATACAAGCAGTTGATGTTTGCTAAATACAAGGATGAAGAGTCTTGAACCAGTCATGATGTGCTATATATATCACTATATTGACACTTACTATGGTACCCATTATGTCATTGGATGCTCATATCACCTTGTACTTCGGTACGAGGCAAAATAAATAAAAAATAACACAATTAAAAAATTAAAAAATTAAAAAAATTAAAAAAAATTAAAATAAAAAAAAATAAAAAATTAAAAAAATTAAAAAAATTAAAAAAATTAAAAATTAAAAAATTAAAAAATTAAAAAATTAAAAAATTAAAAAATTAAAAAATTAAAAAATTAAAAAATTAAAAAATTTAAAAATTCAAACATTAAAAAATTAAAAACATTTATAAATAAAAAATATTAGGAAAGCAGGAAGTGAACAAATGTAACAGTTACTGATTGTAAAAGTACCAAATGGAGGGGTAGGATTTAATAAGCTTTGCTTCTTCCTACTCCTTTTGGACATGTGGAACTGGGAACTGATTATGGGATGCACTCAATTGTAATCTGATGCATGTTCAAATGAAATAAAACCATTACCATTACCATTACCAAATATATGTACATCACTCGCCTATAGGTTTCCATTTTCTTTCCTGCCCTTGATTTAGTTTGCTTTCCTTCTCCTTGTTGCACACACTGTCTAATCTCACTATGTGAAGGATTGTTTTTATCAATTTTCTTTTTTTTTATCATCTCTCTTATAATGTTCATGTGTCCAGACTCACCCGGTAGTTGGAGTGGGCTCTGTTGTTGCTGAACTGACCCATAGGTGTGTGTTCTGTTTTCCCAGGCGAGTATAACCCCTCCGAGGGTCCGGTGGGTACATGGTGGAAAATAAACCAGAAACCGGTTTCCTACAGGACACACATGGAACATCTGTAAAGATTCTGTCACACAGAAGAATAAAACGGGCAAATGCAAAGCACTTTCTTAACATGAATGTACAGTTTGGCATATTTTTAATTTAGTTTCTTTTTGCAACAGTTTCTTCTTGTCAAGGGGTTTAACTTCCACAACCAGAAAATGGAGAAAAAATTATACTATATATATATATTTTTTTTTTGACATGCAGCTCATTACTACCCCTGCCATTTTTGGTCCTATTTAAATTCCTGGATCCGTTGTGTGTGGTTCGCACCTCTGAACATATCTGGATGGATTAGCTTTTTATTTCACCGTCCCCGTATGAAACGTCTACAGCTGTGTCAAATCCCAAAGTGTGATCGTAATTGGCACGCTCACACATGGAATGTGCAGTTCTGTCTGCTCGATGTGGAAGTTTGTCATGAATCTGACCTGGCAACACGGTAATGAGACAAACCCGCACTTGAGATGGAGGCTGAGAGGCATAAAAGAGATGGAAACTCACCTCTGAGCCTGCAGCAGCACAGTTGATGAGGTTGTTATTGGGGTTGGCAATCCAGAAAGTTGAAGTTGCGCTTGAAAAAAAGAGAGACGGTAACTCAGTGGGGAAGAAAAAACAGAAAAATAGACATCCCCTGCGGGATTTTGTGATGCTGCGATCGCACCAGTTAACACAAAATCAGACAAATCGTGCATATTATGCCTTGCAACTTTGTCAAATTCCTACAACTTCCCTGCAGATTTTGCCCAACCATCAAGATTTTTGCCAATCAAATTTGTCCCTGAGCAGCACTCCCTTGAGCAGTGCATGTCAACATGTAGTGGTCATTTGCAGAATGCATTTTTCAGTATATGGCGCTCGATGGAAAAAGTTTGGAATAAGCACTAGACTACAGCAGCCAGGGTGAACAACATGAATTGCTACATCATTTCTATTTCTATCAAGAAAGCCATGAAGGTCAGAATACAAGGAGGAAACCCACAATGACAATCATTTCACATAATGTTCCACTATGAAAACACAATATAGTAAATATTGTGAAGACCTTTGAGTAAACAACATTTTAAATGGCCAACTGAGAATCAAGGTCAGTTATTCAACCTTTGTCCAGGATAGTTTTCAGGGTTTTTGCTTCTTTTGTACAATAAAGCTACCACAAAAATGATGTCTTCTTCATATCTTTGTAAATTTACAAAAATATTTCAAATGCCATTTTCCCCATTGTATTTACCATATAGAAAAACTTTTTTTTATTAAGTTTTTAATAAGTAGGGGAAATCTCTTTGTGGTAAACAATTTTTACCACAACTACAACGATAATTACATCAAATTTTACATAAAAGGAAATCGATTTCGGAACTAGACCATTATTTAAAACATATTTTGTATTACTATTTTTCTTTATTATTAGCATATTGGTTCTTAAACACGCCCACAAAAGTTAATACATATACAAGTGAGACCTCTTACGCATGTTTTTGTTAATTTGTGTCAGCTCAAAATAAGATTTGTTTATTTATGATACTGGTTTTAAATTCAAAATGTTTTTGAGTAAGACTATTTAGGAACATTCAGAAAGGATTATTATTAAGGATTTGCCACAATGCACCTTTCCTTCATGAAATGCACAAATGAAAATACCTAAAACACGGGGCAATAGTAAAAATTCATCAAATTTGCAAAGTCAATGGAATTTCTTTTTGCTTTTAAAACACATTCAAATACGTATATAGAAAGTAATCATTATATTACAGTCAATATTATTTTATTACACCACAATTATTTTTGAATATTTAATGTGAGCTGCAACTCATCCCACTTTTTTAATGGTCATTGAACGCACCGATACACCAATGTATTTTCCCCCTAGGACAACACTGGACTTCAGCCACGGTCATCACACTGACAGCCCGTCAATAGCAGCTGTAACTCCAATTTAGCTGGCAGTTCAATGCCAAAATCATCAGAGAGATGTCTAAATGTGAAAAGCACTGGTTAGTTATGCCAAGGTAGCACTGTATATGACAATAAAAACAATAGCACTGCTCCAGTCTCACAGCGACAGTAGATACAAATACCTATTGTCTTGCTACAAGAGCCATGTGCCAGGGCTTTGAAAGCTAACCAATCAAAATACTCTTCTTTCTCAATTTCTGCTCAATCTGCTTCAATCAAACTACGGTGTGGGCCGAGGGTCAAACAGGCGGAGCATATGTTAATCACAGCTGTTAAAGGAAACTTCTGTTAACACGTCATTAACGCATTAACTTAACCTAATATTTTATATATTTTACCGTGATAGCGTGAAGCCTCAAGCACAATGTACCATACTGTATGAATTGGATGGAGGAGGAAGAAGGCAGGAACCAGAAGGAAACAGATCCTCGGATAATGTGGGAGAAAAGCAAATGCTTCTTGTATGCTAATGCTGGAGAAGGTGGATGATTCTGTCTACGTGAACGCCATCATGAATCCAAAACCTTTGCTGATACTCTGCGGCTTCATGCAAAGCGCTTCAAAGAGATCCAAGTCATGTGACCTGGATTAGGACACTTTATATTCAGTGCTGCTATTTAATGCTTTAAATCAAACGTATTTCGGACAAAGTGTGCAAAGAAAAGTGATACTTTGTTAGGAAATATATCCCAGAAGAAGACTTGAAATGTATTCAAATGTACTTATAAACATGATACAGTGTGAGTGCAAGTTAGAGCTGAAAAACATTGTACAGTGTGAGCTAGACCTGAGCTAGACGCTAGCGTGTACGTGCAGTGTTACCTGCAGTCTTGCCGTGGGTTGGCGACGTATCCTGGGTAGGCTCCATCAGTGATGTCACGACACATTTTACTGTCTCTGTCTGAAGGCAGGAGAGTTCCTGCTCGGACCATGAGGCCCAGACAGTGATAAAATGTGTTTCTCTCCTCTGGACCGTCCTCTGTGAAGAAACAATGGCCGAGCGCGTCGTAGCCCACCACGTCCTTGACCTGTAATGACAACGTATCGTTGATTGACATTTAATACCAACAGTGATTCAACCACAGAAGTAAGCCTTAACATAATAATGATTCGGGTGCATGAGAAAGTGGACAGAAAATGCATATTACACATCACAGCCCCAACAGAACCAATGTAAGAACCAGAATATAACAAGAAATCCCACTAATTCAGTTCCTGGTCCTCTGGTCTCTAGACAAACCAGCTGGTCTTCAGTCTTATCCTGTAGTAATAATATGTACATTTCCACATTTACAGTAACCATTACAATTTTCATGTATTTTTTTATACAATATCTTCCCTGTAGATCTTGTACATGCAGAGAAAAACTTTATTAGTGAACCTGCCAAGTAGATTTGTTCACAGAACACATCAACCCTGTGGACAGAGACATCCATTTCACTCAGGAAGGCATAAAAGTAAACATATTGCCATTTTCGGACTGCAAAATCAACGCAATGCTGGGAAAACGAAAGCCTCAATATTGACTTCTACAGAATATCTGCAGACCAGTATCTGCTCTTTGACCGCTATCACCTACTAGAACCTCCAGGACAGAGCAGAGATGATCCCCACCACTGACAATGAAAGACAAAAGAATCAGACACACATAAGGGACTTTGTGACATCCACCAGGAGAAGAAGGGTCAAGACACACCAGCCTGAGAATAGAAACAGGCGGTGAAATGTGGTGGTCTTTTATGTGGCTGATGTACCAGAAAAACTAAATCCAGCAATGTTGTTTATGCAGTAGAGTGCAGTGAGGAGAGCAATGACATCTACATTGGAGAGACCAACGTACCCTTATACGTACATATATACGTACATACATAGGTACATACGTATGCACCACAGTTCCTTTGAGCCCATAGACAGCACTCCGTTTGCATCTCAAAAAGGAAGGACAAAAACCTCCCAAAGACTGGAAGCCCTTGGAGCCACAGTTTGCATTTCTGAGCTGCTGTTATTTATGTTAGTTTATGTTAGTTGCTAATAGTAATATTAATAGTATTAATTATGAATATGAAACTACAGGGGCTGCACGGCGGGCGAGTGATTAGCGTGCAAACCTCACAGCTAGGAGACCAGTGTTCAATTCCACCCTCGGCCATCTAGGTGTGGAGTTTGCATGTTCTCCCCGTGCATGCGTGGGTTTTCTCCGGGTACTCCGGTTTCCTCCCACATTCCAAAAACATGCTAGGTTAATTGGCGACTCCAAATTGTCCATAGGTATGAATGTGAGTGTGAATGGTTGTTTGTCTATATGTGCCCTGTGATTGGCTGGCAACCAGTCCAGGGTGTACCCCGCCACTCGGCCGAAGACAGCTGGGATAGGCTCCAGCGACCCTCGTGAGGAGAAGCGGTAGAAAATGAATGAATGAATCTATAGGTGCAATTTTAAAATCAAAAGAAATATCTTAAAAATGGTCAAACATTCTTAACGAATCTAAAAAAGAACAGAATCAAAATATTTCTTGCCAAGATGTGAACTCACCAGAAGCCCATTGGAACCATGGATGGTGACACAACGAGAGAACGAGTGGTGGATAGACAGATCACTGACAGAGGAGGGGGGGTTGTAGCCTCCCCTCTCATCCACATCACCATCCATATGGAAGTGGACGGGGTAGTGTCCCATGGTCTGTTGACCCATGTGGTGCAGCTCCATGCCTGATATATGAGCGGCTTTGAATCCTCGCTCCACCTGATGATGACAAAGAGGATCCATCACTTCATGAGAACATAGCAACCAAGTTAGAAACACTTGAGGGACTGGAATGGTGGAAGAAGCTTGGTGGCGTGATTAAAGCAGCCATGTTCAAACTATAGCATGTTTGGCTTTTTTTTCTTCAACTGTTTGTGCAAACTAATAATACTTTCTGAAACAAGAAAGTTTGTGCTTTCCACAGCAGTGTTTATGATTTCGGTTTTTGATTCGGTTTTTTGACTAAATTTAGTCAACTAAACTATAAAAATAAAAAGATAAGGCATCTTTAAAGTATTTAAACTCTCGGAGGAGCATTCACTGACACTCTGAACATCACAAAAATGCTGTAACGCATGCCAAGCTCAAACTCAACTCTGAACCTCTGACATCACTTCCTGTCCAACATTGGAAATGTCTTAAATGACTTATTTTCTGTGATTATATCCCCTATACTTGGTAATAAGAGTGTAAAAGTGACTGTGGGGTGTTATTTAATGTTTCAAGGGCTCTAATTATGTTAAGAACCATATTTAGAAGGTCAGAAACAGGTTTTCTATACTCTCAGTACGAAGATATTACATTTGTTAAAAAGAAATTCACCAATCAACCACGATAAATGAGGTATTACCTTACAGTCGTTTACCTTTCTTTTAATAAAATACAGCAAAAATAGTCCTTTTTCAGACATAGTTGCGAATGATGTTTCATTATGATTAATTCATTTGAAAAGTGTAATTAATTTGATTAAAATTTTTAATTAAATGACTTAATAATAATGTATCCCTGCACTGAAAATAAAGGATATTCCGAAAAAATTGTATAGATTCCATGACATTATAAAAGTGTTCCGTCGAATAAACTTCGATTTGTTACTTTACATTCTTATTCAGCTTCTTTCCTGTGCCTTTGTTCCTAGTGGCCATTTGATGCTGTCTTGTTAACGGACTCAAAGGAATACATTTTTTTACACTTTGAATTTTCTTTCCAAGCAATTTTCCTCTGGAGATTTGCAGCACAAGATAAATGAGCAAGGTTGTGACACTGACTTAAACACCATTTGATGTTTCTGTCAAATCAGCTAATACATCTCCACTTTGTGTCATACATCTGGCGTCATTCCCTTGCAGGACATTCCAGCTCAAATGAACATCTGCTACAAATTAAAAACATGCAACGTTTTTGTCACTTTGCTTGTTGGACCGTACAAGATACATTTATCAATGGAGAGTTTTTTCTGCTTGAGCTTCATAATGCTAGACAGAGATAAAGTATTGGAACAGTATGGCAAACTTTTGTGTTTTAGCTTTAGGCTGTCCCAAGTGCGGCCTGTGGGTGATGTCATTTTCTTATCAATGGAAGACACTTTACCGGTGTAGTGGCTATTTGTCCTTCACTAAAATAATAAATGTAACTTATAATCAAAAGGCCACTGATGCACCATGGGTTTTGTTTTACGCAGGCAAAAGAGTCATTGTCCAAACAATCTTGTTCCGTTTCTTCTTCTTTCCTTTTATTACCAAGCAAGCAAACAAACAAAAAAGGAACAAGGGCCTTTTCCTGTTGCCTCTCTTGCGCTGGTACAAAAACCATAGGCCCACCCCGGTGCATGCTGGTCCTGTGAGCACTGCCTACCTAAATATATTGCAGGTGCCCAGGGTGTTATCCAATGAAATAAACCCACAAATTAACTACTAATTAACCCCAACAAGATATGATAGATAAACAAAATAAATAAATAACTAACAAGAAAATATTATCAAGTAATCCAAACAAAACAACAACAACAAAAAAATAAATCAACAGATATCAGAAACCTAGGAACACACTAATAAATAGCTCCTACAACCGGTATACTGGTACATAAAACTATCGCCCAATCCTATCGCGGCATACTGAAGGACATTCGACTCCTTGGACAGCACCTCACCAAGGTTCTTTTCACACTTTGACCAGTACAACAATCCTGGGGACGATATTCCCATTCAGCTGCAGCAGCACTCGGTAGTAACCCGTCCAGACGGTGTGACAGGAAGGGTGACCAGCAAGCAGAGGTCTTTCACGACCATCTTCAACCTCCCGCTACTGCAGACTGTTGTCGCCACACCCATAATCAACAAAGACTCATCACATCTCCAAGCAAGGAAGCAATGCTGATGACCATGACCCCTCCACACGCCTGGATGACGTCACCCTCTCACTGTGCATCTGGATGCCATTCCTCAGGAACAAAACCCAGACTGTCAGGATGGGAATCAACACCTTCTCCACTCTCCACCTGAACACAAAGACACCTCAGGGATGTGTCCTCAGTCCCCTCCGATACTCGCTGTTCTACCATTCCCATTCACTCCACACTAGCTTCTTTGCTGGTGACACCATCCTTGTAGGGATGATCAGGGATAACGTCATGTCAGCCTACAGGGAGGATGTTTGACATCTCCAGCGATGGTGCGAAATCTTGGTGCATGCTAACAACTTGGAGATGAATATAGTCAAAATAAAGTAGCAATGAGCACATCATGCTGTATTAATAATGACAGAGGAAGTACAGGGGGTGGAAAGCTTCAAGTTTTTTGGAGTCCAGATCTCAGCAGACCTCCACCAACCTTTTCTCTTCTGGTGAGTACTCCCCAAGCACCTACTGCAACTACTGATAAAGCTCTACACATCCACCGCCTCATGACCTATTGCTGGGATTGGTTGCTTCAGCAGCTGCACTGCAGAGGACAGGAGGGACCTGCACCGCAGCACATGATTTGATTCATACTTCTCCCCACTTGGAGATATTTACACTTGTAGAAAGAGGAAAGACAGAATTATGAAGAATCCCTCTCACCCTGGACACTCACTGTCCATCCTTTACACTCCTGTGTATATATATATGCTATATACGTATATATGCACCTGGTTTTGGCTGGGGCCCCCTAGCCAAATTTTGGAACCCCTTGTGGCATGCAGGTCGTAATGTTTGCCCACCCCTGCTTAATGGTAATGGTAATGGTTTTATTTCATTTGAATATGCATCAATTACAATTGAGTGCATCCCATAATCAGTTCCCAGTTCCACATGTCCAAAAGGAGTAGGAAGAAGCAAAGCTTATTAAATCCTACCCCTCCATCTGGTACTTTTACAATCAGTAACTGTTACATTTGTTCACTTCCTGCTTTCCTAATATAGTTAATGTTGTTTTATTTAATTTTTTTTTTACATTTTTTGTCCCATATCGAAGTATGAGGTGATATGAGCATCCAATGACATAATGGGTACCATAGTAAGTGTCAATATAGTGATATATATAGCACATCATGACTGGTTCAAGACTCTTCATCCTTGTATTTAGCAAACATCAACTGCTTGTATTGTTTCGTGAATTGGCTCATCGTTGTGCATTGTTTGACTTCCTTACTCAATCCATTCCATAGTTTGATTCCACATACTGAAATGCTATGGCTAGCATAACGTAGTCCTAGCATAGAAGTGTTTCAAATGTACTTCTTCCCTGAGATCATATTTCTCCTCTCTTGTAGAGAAGTATTGGATGACATTTTTAGCTAATTGGTCATTTTTAGCCTTATGCATTATTTTAGCTGTTTGAAGATGAACTATATCAGCAAGTTGAAGTATTTGTGATTTTAGAAATAAGGAGTTAGTATGTTCTATGTAGGCAGCATTATGAATGATCCTTACTGACCTTTTTTGCAGTACATTTAGCGAGTGAAGATTGCATTTATAGTTATTAGCCCATATTTCCACACAATAAGTAAGATATGGTAGAACCAGAAAGCAATAAAGAGTGTGGAGTGATTTCTGATTGAGAACAAAATCCGATCAGCTTAGATCAGAACATTTTCTTTCATAAAGAACATTAGTTCCTACTGCACAACACACTCTATCTTACCTTTATATGTCCTCCAAAGGTGTCAAAGTCAAAGAACTTGCAGGCTTCATTGCCATAACAGCTGGGCTCCATCTCACCACGAAGTAGGATGCTACGACTTAACAGACCAACCTCAGCTCTCATGTCCACACCATCCACCTCTTCACCCATGTGGATAAACACGGCTTTACCTGGGAACATGAACAGGTACACACTTCATAAGGGGTTCCAGAGGGTATCGGACCGTCACAGGATTCCAGACTACCAAGTGGGTCAGGAAGAATGGCAATCCTCACGGGACTTACCATTGGCGAGCTCCAACCATAAATTGGCACCTAGATTTGTCGGACCTTATCCCATAGACTCTCTCATCAGCCCAACCTCCGTCAAGCTCAAGATTCCACCCTCTCTCAAGGTACATCCGGTATTCCACATCTCCTGCATTAAACCTGTTTCCTCAAGCCCGCTATGCCCTCCGACCGAGCCACCGCGTCTAATTGATGGTCAGCCAGCCTATACTGCGAGGGCCATTTTTGACGTAATTGAAAATTAGGTTATGGAAAATTTTAAAATACTACCAGAATAAAGTAAAAATATGAGATGCAAGTCACAATTAAAAGAGAAAAACCTTTTACAATAAATATTTTTTGGGGGTGGCACAGCAGAAATAAAATAACAGTTGTAATTACAAGAACAAAGGGAAATATTAAGAAAAAAAATTGGCATTTTAATTAGAAAAATTTGACAATTTTTTAGACTAAACTTAAAAATAATATCCTTTTAGCAGCATAAAGATAAAATATGCAAGAAGAAATATTTTTAATAAACAAAACAAAATAAAGTTGTAATTTCTGGAAAATTAGGTTGGGGAAAAGTTTTTATATTATGGGAATAAATACAAAATATTATATATTTATAATATTATATTATTATTATATCAGGGGTCACCAACGTGGTGCTCGTGGGTGGACCACTTAAGGCACCCACGAAAATTATCATTGTTATTTTGTGCTTTAAATTTTGAATCAGAATTGCTTACATCAATGTATTTCTTTTTTTAAATCGTCGTATAACATCAAAAATTAAAAAAAATATATTTTATGTATGACGAACTCTGACCTCAAGTCAAAATACGTATACTGTAACTTCTTGGCATTGCTATACAAAATATCAAAGTGGCCCTTGCATCCTTTCATTATTCAGTATGGGGACACCACTGCTCTATCAAATACTAATTCATTATCTTTCTGTTACAGTCTAGCCTGTTCTTTAAAAAGGCGTTTGGATCAAATACTTATTTTCCCCACTGTATGTTTGAGGAATATAACTAGACTGGACTTGATCCAATAAGGCTGGGTTCATCAAAACAGGTCCAAACAAACATGGTCGCGACCACACGGACTAATACAACCTCATTAAACCTGTCAACACTGCACAAGTTTAACTTTGGCATACACGGCTGGATAAGTAGATCACTGCAAGCTATCTTTAATTCTCTCTGATCCATGTCCAAAATTTGCAACAGCAAGAAACAAGCAACCTCCTGCTCATGCAAAACCTGAGGGGTTTTGGAGTCATGTTATTTTCATGGTGTATTGAAAAATCTGGTGCTGCACAGTAGCAAGAGGAAGCCATAAATGAATAAATGAGTGGAACAAGAGGAGAGCTCAGAGTTAGTTGAGTAATATTGAAAAATATTGTAAATCACAGTCTGAGAACCATAGCTAAATGAATTCATACTTTGTTAGTGAAGTGAAGTGAGGTGTCAGGAAGTACCGTACTTAGTAGTATGCATACACATTGGGCTCTAATTTTGTGGCGTACCCCATGCAGTGATAATTTGGTCTGGCGCACCATTTTGCGCAGCCAATTTGGTAGACTAGGCTGCACTGACATGGCCGTGGCTGCGCACCGGGGGAGCTGTCCACACTTTTATATTGGCGCAGTGACAATTTTGTGACAAAACAGCGTGCCAAAGATCGTCAGCTATGACCTGGTCTGTTATTGGAGTAGGTGAAGCGCACCCTGCACACCGTTGATCCAGACTTGACCGTTGCAGGTTTGAATGATCTTGCAACAGGCTCCTAATTAATGTACGTTTCGCGGAGGTGTCTGGAACCAGTTAACTCCGATAAACGAGGGATTACTGCACTCATATTGGACTATAAATGCACACATGATGATGAAGGAAACAAAATACGTCCTGTGCATGCTGACTTTCACATACAGTATTGAATGTTTCAATCAGCATGAATGGACCTATTTAGAGACACATCCAGGATACACGCTGAGTCTTTTCCTTGGACTTGAGTCAGTCCAAACACCTTTCTCTGACTCCATTACAGTACTCCGAGTTGTTTCAATTTGGCCTGCATGAAACTCAAAACATCCAGGTTTGTACAGTTGAAGCCATGGCTTGCTAAAGTATATGAAATGTGGCATTGCGTTGACTTTTTGCAATATTTTCTTTAAAAGAGATGTTATTTTGAAGGCAGCATATGATACGATGCACCAAATTCTACTACTACTTCAGTTTAGGAGTACATTTTGTCCCGGGCAGAGAAAATCTGAAGTGATTTCAATTTGAGCCCTCTTTGCTACAAAGTATTCTCCTATTGAACACATTGCAACCCATTACTTTCCCTAACATGATCCCAGTAGGTGGCAGGCCTCAAAGCAAGAATGGATGTGTAGCTGGAGAAAACCCACGCACACACGGGGAGAACATGCAAACTCCGAGAATGTAACCCGGGTTTCCTGACTAGGGATGAGTCAGATATTATACAGGAGTATTCGTTATGGATAATGCATTTTTGGATGCGAGTATGAAACGACTACATTTCATCATAATCCGTATTCATGGTTAAAGAAAATGTTCATTACGTATTCATTCTTTCGCCTCTGCAAGTGGGGGGTCACAGTGCGGCATCTAATTCGGCAAGTTAAAAACAGCTCATGTTACGTTGGTCACACTGCCTCCACTTTGTTAGGTTTTCTTCAGTTCGCCTCTCGTTTGGTTTGTATCAAAAGTGACTTGGTAAACTTGTCTCGTAACGTATGCAGGCTTTTGTGACGTCAGTCACTTATGCATGAGCGCTATTTTATTTGAAATGTATTTCTGTCTTATTCCATGAAGTCATCATAAAACAAGTTTTTTTTTGTCAATTTACACAGACAGTGGTAATATGAACTGATTTGGCTGTCGCAGTGACTGGCCACAACATTAGGTACACCTCTGCAGTGGCTGCATCGAACTCTCTGCCTGTATGGCTATGGTGAAATACTACAGTCTTCTCAAGATGCTACAGTATGCACATTGTAATCTTAAAATCAGCACTGGTCATCTTGAAGGGGCTAGTGACACTTTTGACAATTGAGACACAGGTGAGGGTCTTTAAAAGAATTCTCAATAGAAGTGAGACTGAGTTGGAGGGCGGCTACAACAGAGCCAAGGGCCACATTAATAGATGATGGTTTCACCCAGGAGACACCACTAACCTTGGTCGCATCATTTCTTTTGGACCTAAAATGGAACCTTGAGGCACACGTTTAGAGATGGTAAGTGGTTCTGATACAACATTTTTTGAATTCACCCGCTGTACACAGTTGTAGACTCTTGAACAGACCAATGTTAGACAGCCAAAACTAAACAATGTTGTCATTTCTTGAAACAAAAGCCTTTACCAGATCTAAGAAAGCAGCTATAAAAACCTGTTCATCGTCTATGGATATGATAACATCATTGAGGATCTTAAGCGTAGCAGTGATGCATCCTTGGTCAGTTCTGAACTCTGACTGCAGGTCTGACAAGATATGGTTGGTGTTAGCTGTTTGTGAACACTGTCATCTTAATAAAAGTCTTTTAAAGGCTGAAATTGGCCATGTAGAAACCTGCAGAGACCCTGTCAACCTTTCCAAAATTTAAATATTCAGCTTATTCAGGCTGGTGAGCAAAACATCCCCACATTTTCTGTAACAACATTCCCTTTTGTGGGTACCTACAACAAATACATGAGGGGGCAATATGACAACATTGGGGTTTTACAGGGTTTGCTATGGTGATGGACAGGCTGACAGATGAGGTTAGACAAGAATCTCCATGGACCATATGTTTGCAGATGACATTGGGATTTGTAGTGAGAGTAGGGAACAGGTGTAGGAGATGATAAAAGAGTGGAGGTTTGACCTGAAAAGGAGAGGAATGAAGATTAGCCATAGCAACGACTATATGTGTGTGAATGAGCGGGACCCAAGTGGAAGAGTGAGGTTACAGGGAGAAGAGATACAAAAGGTGGAGAATTTTAAGTACTTGGAGTCAACAGTTCCGAACAATGGAGATTGTGAAAAGGAGGTGAAGAAGCGTGTGCAGGAAGGATGGAACGGATGGAGAAAAGTGTCAGACGTGATGTGATAGAAGAGTTTCAGCTACAATGAAAGGAAAGGTATACAAAACTGTGGTGGGAACAGCCATGTTGTTTGGTCTCGAGACAGGAAGCAGAACTCGAGGAAGCAGAGACGAGGATGCTGAGGTTCTCATTGGGAGTGACCAGGATGGATAGGATCAGGAAGGAGTACATTAGAGGGACATTACATTTTGGAGATAAAGTCAGAGAGACCAGACTAAGATGGTTGGGACATGTCCAGAGAGATAGGGAATATATTGGTAGAAGGATGCTGCCAGGTAGGAGGCGTAGAGGAAGACCAAAGAGGAGGTTTATGGATGTAGTGAAGGAGGACATGAGGGTAGTTGGTGTGAGAGAGACAGATGCAGAAGACAGGGTTGGATGGAGGAGATTGATTTGCTGTGGCGACCCCTGAAGGGAAAAGCCCAAAGAGAAAGAAGAGGAGTTTTACAGGGTTAATCAGTTTTTACTACGTCCACATTTCTCAAGTGATTCCAACTATTCCAACAACAAAATATTCAACTCATTCAAAACGTTTTTTGCTCATTTTGTGCCCCAAAATGACCACGGAATAAATGTCTTCTACATTTCTCAAGCCATTCAGGCTAACAGTCAAGCATTCAGGCTAACCCGTACTTCCCATACTTGATAATGAATACCTGACGGGATAGCAGAGGTACTTGAGGTCATGGTCAGAGCAAAGGCATTCCTCTGTGGAGACTGGTAACTCTTTTTGTTGGTTTTGGCTGATGAATCATATGGTTTCTCTCCATGGACCACACGGGGGGAATAACTGCTGGAAGGAAGCCGGTTGACTGCTGGGGTGCCCTTCAGCCATTAAACCTTCCTCACGCTTTTTGTCTTCCTTGGTTCATTTCTACAAAATCATTTTCCAATTCATGTCCCTCTCTGGTCTTTGTCTATGTTGAATGTTTAATGTAAGTTTGCATATGTGAGGTACAGTGTGGACATCCCTACAGTCTGGACATCCTGTATAATGTACACATACATATGCAATCCTGATCAGAATTTTAAGAACAGTTAAAAAAACTGCAAGAATTTACATTTTGCACTGTTGGATTTTAAGGAAGTTCAAAGTACAGCTTCAAAATACACAAACGAGGAATGGAAGTGAGACACAAACTGTTTGCAACAGAGTTAAGCCACAAAATTCAAAGCGTAAAGTGGCGAGGGATTCCTGCTGTTGTATAACATACTGTATGCATTTTTGTCGAGAATTTAGGAGTATCGTGTATTTTGCAATCCACCAAAAAACAAAATCAACACACACACACACCTACACACACTTCTGGCTATCCTGTAACAAATTCACCTTGACACCATCGTTGAAATATGCTTCTTTCATCCAAGGTCAATAATGTGATTACTACTATCCAATAAGTAAAATCACCTTGATAAGGTGAAATAAGTCATATATTGCTTCCATAACGTCTGCAATGAAATTCATAGCCAAAAGACAATTTAAACTTCAAAACTATTTTTCTCACCTTGAACTTTAACTTGGTTGGGAGTGCAAGTAGGACACGCCATGAGGTGAAACTCTTCAGTCTGGTGCATGCTGTAGTCAGTACTGGCCACCACCACCTGATCTCCAGGTTGCCATCCGACTGGCTGGTCAGCAAGCTCCAGAATGGTGCTGTTGGACAACAGGTCAATGGAAATGGACGCCTGAGGACGAACTACAGAATGAGAGATAGAGAGTTAGTAACTGTTATTTTGTCAGTCGGGTGATGTCCTTTCATTATTAAAAAATAACTACTTTTTTAACTTTTTTTACGGACGCAACACCAGAGTTTCTCCTATAATTTGGTTTCAAATGTACGTATATGCAGGCTCCAAACCAAGCAACCACGAGTGGCCTGGTGCTTGTGTGTCTCACTGATTTTGACTTTTAATCCAATCCACTATATTTATATAGCACATTTTATAAACAGAGTTTCCAAAATGCTGCACAGACTAGTAAAATAAAAAGTACAAATAAAATACAATAAATAAAGGTACAAATTGAATTTAATCCAAAACTAAAAGATCAAATAAGAAATAAAAAAGCAAAATAGATATTACAATATTAAAAACAAGAAGCAAAGCAATACAAGTATAAAAATAAAACCAATTAAAATAAAAAGAAAGAATTAAAAAACCATATGACTCACTCCGAGTTAAAAGCCAGAGAATAAAAGTGGGTTTTAAGACGAGACTTAAAGCTTTCGATGTTGGGGCCCTTTTTTACTTGGGAGGAGAGAGAGTTCCATAGCTTGGGGCCAACCACAGAAAAGGCTCGGTCTCCCCTGGTCTTAAGTCTCGTCTTGGGCACCACAAATTGAAGCTGGCCCTCGGACCTAAGTTATTCTTGCAAAAAAAAAAAAATCTACTGCTGATGTTTAAGTGTTCTTGTTAAATTATATTCTTTAAATGTGCCGTGGGCCATTAAAAAAACAGCTGCAGGCACACTATAACATAACACTGTTTTATAATAACTTCTTAGCTTTGTCTATGTTGGATTAGCATTTGTAAAAAAAAATATCAAAACGGTGTTTGATTTTCTTTTTGTATGTGACCCTCGGAAAGTGAAAATTAAAAGTATGAACTCGGAGGTTGGCCTGTGGCAGAGTGATGTGGTGGTTAACTAACAGTGGTGGTCCATGCCGTTGTTGTGCCCAAGCACGTACATGCAAACAAACTCAGTCAGATTTTAAAAATGTGGTTAAAATAAAGAATCTATGAACTCTGAGCTGAGGCTTCACAATATAGTGTCTTAGAATTCCAGTCACACACAAACTCTGCTTCTTTCACTATGTTGACTGATTTGGACTGTTTTTTCCACCTATTTAATGACTAAACAATTGCTTTCACACTATACAAGATAAATATCTATGTGGTCACTTCATGCGTGCATTCACCCACATAAAACTACTTGTTTCTAGCAAATAGGAGTATATTTGTAGATTGGAAAAATCTAGAAGATGTCTAATAGCAATCACATTACCCAGTTTCCCACACAGGAAGCGGACTCTGTAGTTGTGGCACAGGCCATGAGCTTGGTCCTTATTGCGGCAGACAAAGCCATAATCTTTATCATTTTTGTGGATCACATCGCCTGTCTGGTTTGACGAGATGCCATCGTGGGTTTCGGCCTGAAGAGAACACACACAAAAAGGACAATTACTCTTTATAGCTGCTTTCAAATAGCTAAATACAGACGTGATGCACGCACTCCCCTGAATGATTAATGCATTGTCCATAGGTATGAATGTGAGTGTGAATTATTGTTTGTCTATATGTGCCCTGTGATTGGCTGGGTCAGCTGGGATAGGCTCCAACATACCCCTGGACACAAACGAGCATAAGCAGCAAAAAAAATTAGATGGAATGAGCCTATCTCCATATTATTTTACATTTGTCCACCATAGTATGATTATGTACTGTTTCATTGATAGCAGAGCATTTGCAAGCTGATGCCTGTCCTTTTGTTCTGCACCGAAAATGCATCGAAATGCACAACAAACTTGACGACATAAACACAAAATAACAGTGACTATTACTGATCACTGGTCTGGTTTTACTGGTCTGAAGACTTTTTTTAAAAAGAAGATTAAAGACACACCTTTTTCATCAGGCTTTTAACAAATATTTTAAACTCTTCTTACGTTTTTATCTTTTTAGTCCTATTTTATGCTTTTAGTCTTTAGCTTAACTCCAGTGTTTCCTCGGGGGGGTCCTCCACACTGGGGGCTGTGTCGGGTCTGCTGATGGGGGTGCTGTCCTTGGGTCCCTTTGACCTGGCCAGCTGGAGGTTCCTCCCTTTGATGTGGGGGTCCACCTGTCTGTCGGAGTCAGGGGGCCTGGGTGCTGGTGCCCCGATGGCATGGGCTGCGGCTCCTCCCAGTGTGGACGGCCCCAATGGTGGCGTTTCCTTGATCCTCAGTGCCATGCCATGTCTGCCATGTCTCCCTACTGTGTGTGATTGTGTGTGATTGTGTGTGTGTGTGTGTGTGTGTGTGTGTGTGTGTGAAGGGTGGGAGGTAGGGGCTTTCTTTTTAATTGTTTTCTTTTTAATTGTGGTAATTGTTTTTAATTCTGTAAAGCACTTTGTGTTGCATGCCCTTGCAGGAAAAGTGCTATACAAATAAAGTTGATTTGATTTGATAGTGGAATACGTTTGTACTTTCATTGTGAACCAAAACGGAGCGTGTGCGTTTCTGCATCATCATGCTTTCCACTTTCTACTCAGCCCGTGAATGATGTTTTGTGACTTTCACTCATGATTTTAATGGTCAGATGTTGGCATAACGTACATGACACACAACAGAAGGGGGTAAGCCATAAAAAAGGCTGCTGCTGGTTTCACTTGCTGTTTTGCCACAGGCGTTGGATGCATAGTGGAAAGACTGGGCTGCTTATCTTTTAAGGAAGGCAAACATCTGCTGTGTTATATATAGTGCGACTGTGTCATGTACCAGCATTCTAGCGGCGAGATGGACCAAAGTGACCCACAACTGGAGTCGGATATCACATCAATGTCTGCATTAGGGTAATGTGGTAGAACCAGCATGGATTCCATTTACCTGAATGTCCAGTGGACTCTTACACAGTCGGTCAGGATAGGCTTGATGCAGATCTGTTAGCTTCTCCCAGTCGCCGGATCCCCTCTCATCATCCCTGTCAAACCATTCTGTCCACTCAGCCTCTGTACGGAACACACACACATGTACACATATTGGTGGCGAATGTCGGATTTCTTCATGTCAAAGTCTTGTCCTGCAGTCTGCATGTATTTTGATAGTCTGGGGTCAAGTGGACCATGTGAAAACACAGGGACACTACCATTGTGAATTTAAAACTACTGTGATTTCTGATGTATAAGACGCACGTGTTTAAGCCGCACCCACTGAATTTAGAGCTGCTGGGCTCTGGGGTCCTCTAGGTCCCTCTAGTGGATAGAGGCAACATTGCAGCGCTCCCGCAACAATAACTAATTCAATACTTTTCATTCATTCATTTTCTACCACTTATCCTCACGAGGGTTGCAGGCGTGCTGGAGCCTATCCCAGCTGACTTTGTGTGAGAGGCGAGGTACACCCTGGAATGGTCGCCAGCCAATCACAGGGCACATATAGACAAACAACCATTCATACTCACATTCATACCTATGGACAATTTGGAGTCGCCAATTAGCCTAGCATGTTTTTGGAATGTGGGAGGAAACGAAGAAACTGTGCAAACTCAACACAGAGATGCCCGAGGGGGGAATCAAACCCAGGTCTCCTAGCTGTGTGGGCTGCACGCTGACCATTCTTTCACCGTGCAGCCATTAAAAAAAAAAAAGACTTAAAAAGAGATGTTTTTCATTTTTATCTTGTTTTGGTACTTTCCTTGTATATTTCCTACCTAGCTTTTTAAGTTTCTGTGTGATGATTTCTTAGTAAAATGACAACCTGTTTTTGTAGCTTGTTGTGAGTTCACTTATAGCTCGTGGTTGCAAAAGCTACCGCTTCCTCACAGACTCGCAAGCGAAACAGTGTTAAAACTATTAATTGTAGTTCTATTCTAGCTGCACCACTGTATAAGCCAATGGTTTCAAGGCTTAATAAAATAGTAGTAGTAATAATTCATAATTCTCAGTGTTTACGGAGTATTATGGTATTATGGAACAATGGTACTCTGCACTGGTCAATAGGTGTCAGTAATGTTACATTGATGACATAATAGATGCTGCAGGAAGTACTGTACAGAACAGGAAGTAAAAAAACAACAACAAAGCTCCCAATGCTAATGTACATCCATCCATGCGTGAGTTTAATTATGTCTTATTATTATGACTACTGTATTAGTAATAGGAGTGTAAAAGTGATTATAGGGGTGTTATGTCATGTTGAGAGGGCTCTAATAATGTTATAAAACAAATTACAAAAATTTCACTGAAATTAACAGCATAAACAAGGGATTACTGTACATGAAGAAATACAAACTTACTGATGGATTTAAATAATTATATTTCATAATAATATTGAATTTTGGGGAAAGACAACATTTGCCATTTGTAGATTAAATGCATCTTTTACGTTGTATTTATTAAATATGCAATGTGCAGGACACTGTGCTTATTAAAGTTTTTTTTATTGTGCATTTATACATTTTATGACCTGGAGACACAAATGGCGGCTAATATGTGTGATGCCGCCACTATTTGGGTGCACATGTGCTCATGTTTGTATGCCTGGCTAATTTCTTTCATAAGCACACTTTGTAGCAGATAAAAGATGAGAAGTGTCTAATTGGAATCAGATATGAAGGGGTTGGCAAAAGCAGAGACAATAACACCACTGAGGCAGACTACTGATGAGAAGATCAATTGCAGCTCAGGAAGACGTGGAAGTGCGGCAACTCAGTAAACAGTGTTGCTTGTGTGTGTGTGTGTGTGTGTGTGTGTGCTTGTGTGGTCCTGATTCTAAGAATACAGATCAATTTCAAGTCAAATATCGGTGGATTTAACACACTGGAAACATCAGTGATGTTTTGTATATAAAGTACGTGATTTGAAAGATGGGCTAAACATAGACGCTAAATTTTTCTTAACTTGGCATGTTTTTGTGTAGCACAAAAGTACTTTGAATTAAATTAACAAACACTCCAGAAAAATGGCATTTACTGTTATGACAAATAAATCAAATCAGGCTTTCCATAGAGATATTTCCCTAGCTTGTTTTCTATGAATTGCTTATATAAAGTAGATATCAAACCACCCACAAATGGCAAAAACCTGCAAATAATTAAGATGACATGCTAATCAAGCTATGTGATACGTCTACGGCACTACTGTACACAGCATCAATTTGCCTAGGGAAGTGCTGTCTATTTCCAATGAATTATGTTGACATTTACACCCATGCTCACACGACAGATACACCTCCCTCCCTCACTGTTCGGTGAGTGAGGGCCTTAACCTGCCACGGTTAAGGTCAGTGTTCATGACTCAACAACGGCTTGCATGGCAGAGTTCCAAGACCAAAACCATCACTGAACAAAAAGAACATTAATGTTTGTCTCAATTTTGCCAGAAAAGATCTTGATAATGGGCGGCACAGCGGTCTAGTGGTTAGCGCGCAGACCTCACAGCTAGGAGACCAGGGTTCAATTCCACCCTCGGCCATCTCTGTGTGGAGTTTGCATGTTCTCCCCATTCTCCCGGTCCAAATATGCTAGGTTAATTAATGCTAGGTAATTGGCGACTCCAAATTGTCCATAGGACAATTTATGATATGATATGATTTAGGATATGAATGTGAGTGTGAATGGTTGTTTGTCTATATGTGCCCTGTGATTGGCTGGCCACCAGTCCAGGGTGTACCCCGCCTCTCGCCCAAAGACAGATAGGATAGGCTCCAGCACCCCCGCAACTCTCGTGGGGAAAAAGCGGTAGAAAATGAATGAATGAATGAAGATCTTGATAATCAAGAAGACCATTGGGAAATGACGCAATCAAAGTTGGACTTTGGAAGGTGTGCATCCCATTACATCTGGCATAAAAGCAATGTCACATTTCAAAAAAGAACATCATAACAATGGTAAAATATGGTGGTGGTAGTGTGATGGCGTGGGGCTGTTTTGCCGCTTCATGACCTGGAAGACTTGCTGTGATAAATGGAACCATGAATTCTGATGTCTGGCCATCTGTTTGTGACCTTAAGCTGAAAACTAACTTGGGTTTTGCAGCAGGACAATGATCCAAAACACACCAGCAGGTCTGAATGGCTGAAGAAAAACTAAATTAAGACTTGGGAGTGACTTAGTCAAAGTCCTGACTTGAGACTCATTGTAAGACTGCAAGTTAACTGCAAGTTATTGCAAATGCTTGATTGCAGTTGTTGCTGCTAAGGGTGGCCCAACCAGTTATTAGGTGACGGGGAAGTTTCAATGTATTGTCATTGACCAAAATAAATTAAAATAAATTAAAATAAATTAAATTTGATTGGTGATCTGAAACATTTCAGTGTGATACCAGGAAGAACACTTTTTCACACCACAGTATTTTGGAGAGTACAAGGTTTTGTTTGCCATTATTGTTCACAAACTTAACATTGTAGAGCTGCAACTCATGACTGGATGGATTAAAGTGAAGCTTGTTGTTTCGATCAATCCAGTAATGGGTTAGACCCTAGACAGGCCAAATCAATATAAAGAAAACACAAACAGTTAGTGGTGTGAAGAGGCAAAAGAGGCAAAAATGTTCAAAGTTAAAGCTGATGGTGTGAATTTTGCCTATAACACAAATATAACAGGTCTGCTTTCATGGATGATTATGGGAATTAAAGAATATACACATTTAAAAGACTCACGTTGAGGATATTTACACTTTTAAATCCAAAAATGATTAATCAAAGGCCAAAATAGTTGTTGATTAATTGGAACAGACATGTTCCATGATTAAACACTGCAAAAAAAAAAAAATGACTCCCTTCTCAGCTGTTTAGTCAGCAATTTTGGAGAAATGTGTCACATACAGTGCTATTTTATATTTGTCTAAGCCGGGTATGTTGAGTAAAGTTTTGTTTGGGAAGTGTGTGGGTGGGTTTTCTACTTCCAAATGCCTAATTATGGCAACAATCAGCACAAAATGGCAGGACTTAAAGATTTTTTTAAGTGGTTAATTCATGGCAGTCTATGCACTAACAAACAGTAGGCATTCAGTCTCTGGGATGCATTTGGATCCAAGCAAAGGTTTGCATGAAAGTGTGAAAGTGCTACCTTGCATCCACTGGCTGCTGGCCGTCACAGTGAAATGCTCCGCTTTGCTCAGTTGAAAAAGACGAGAGCTTCTGGCCTCTGAGGAGGCTTTTGTCCCTGTGGATACAAACAAAAATATTAAGAGTCATATTCTAACAAAAAAAAGTCAACATTTTAGAGGAATAAACTATTAATATTATGAGGAAAAATAAATAAACAACAATTCATTCATTCATTTTCTACCGCTTATCCTCACAAGGGTCGCGGGGGTGCTGGAGCCTATCCCAGCTGTCTTCGGACAAGAGGCGGCGTACACCCTGGACTGGTGGCCAGCCAATCCCAGGGCACATATAGACAAACAACCATTCACACTCACATTCATACCTATGGACAATTTGAATTAATTTTGGAATGTGGGAGGAAACCGGAGAACCCGGAGAAAACCCACGCATGCACGGGGAGAACATGCTAACTCCACACACACATGGCCGAGGGTGGGATTGAACTCAGGTAATAATAATAATGCACAAAAGTTATTTTTATTTTAAATAAATACATAATCATAATTTTATGTAATAATAATAATAATTATAATATGTACAAATATATATATGTATAATGTATACAAATGTCAAAATTATGAGAAAAAAAATTACAAGGGGAAAGGTTAATAAAGACAAAAAAGCCACAATTTGATGTCAATATAATAAAATACATCATTTTAGTAGTATTTCACCTTTATCACAAAGCTGAAGTGCAATTATATATACGTGTAATGTATAATGTGAAATATGTATAACGTCTCCATTTTTCAGTATGTGGCCCTTGCTGGAAAAAGTTTGGACACCCCTGATCGATCATTAAATGCAAGGCAAGCAACACTGTATAGGTTCCTACCTTGATAGACAGCATGATCTTCCACAGCAGAAGACACGTTTCCTTTCACCACAATAAAAGACCATGGATGTCTGAGGAGGACAAGGGACATACTAGAGACAGAAAGACTATGACCAGCAACACCAATATTTTTTCTCTGTATGAAATGTAGGAATTTATGGTATGAATTTCTGCGTGGAAATTGCAGAATTCTGGGACAAGGAAAATTGACATCTTGATTATTTAGTACAATGGTTCCCCTTTTTGAGACTGAATTATTTTCAGTCACATTTACAGTTGGCGAATATACCGAGCCACCAAGAATAAACAAATAAAAAAATTTTTCCTGCTGTACAACAAACCCCACAGCTGCCTGCTGCAGCGCGTCTGCACACTATGACAGTCCAGCACATTTTTAGAGCTTCACCGTGTTGTGGGTCGCAGGAGGGGACATCCCAGAGGATTCATGACGCATGTTGCGTGTAACACAGGTGGTCAAAACACCGCTATGATAGGGAAGATGTAAAAAAAAAGAGAGAACGCAAGAGAACGTATTGCAGGAAATACACTGCTAATAGTATAGAGAGCAGCACTGGTAATGTGATGATGCCCATGTTTGCATGACAGACAAGGACGAGTATGAAAAGTGGATCGTTTTTTTATGAGCTTGTTGGGTATCATGAAGCCATGTCTGAGCCCGGTGACGTCATAATGCAAATTAGATGAGTGAATTTACTCCCATCACAACCTTTGGGGTCATACTGATATTTCTCATTTACAGTATCCACCATAACCCAAGGGGGTGCCTCCCCAGTTTGAAAACCACTGAATTATACAAAGCGGAAAATTTTAGGGGACTGTGTCAAACATAAAGCAATTGCATTCTGAATGTGTGGAATATTTTGATGTAGGATTGGTTGACAAGTCGTTGAACATCAAAAATAGATGAATTTGGGTGCATAATAACATTTCTACAGATTAATTAAAAACGTGGAATTATTTCATGAAGAAGTATTGTTCTGAGGGCAGTAAACTCAAGTCAACATCACAACGTCTGGTGAACGTTGGCTTACTAAAGAGCCTGAGGGTGTGCCACAAATGACAAAGCCTATCTCAGCATGGCAGCTGTGTTGGTGTGTTAGCCAGCAGGGTGGGGAGAGAATGAAACAAAAGTCATTAGGCAGAAACCCCTCTGTCGCTTTGCCATCACTCCCATCTCATTATGCCACCACCATGGAGCAGAGTGCAAATTGGAAACTCTAATCCGAAGCCTTGCTTACTCTTTCCGTGTTTATGAAAGCATCTTCCTGGAAAACGTTACACACTTTAGTCTGAAATTACAAAATGTGTGCACGTGTACACAGTCAGTCACAGTGTTGATCTCCTCCTAATTTTGCCAATTTACATCCTATAAAAACAAGCATATAATAGTAATAATCGATAAAGTCATGTCCTGTCCTGTCATAGTTTTATACATTCATTCAATCATTCATTTTCTACCGCTTATCCTCAGGGGTCGCAGGGGTGCTGGAGCCTATCCCAGCTGTCTTCGGGCGAGAGGTGGGGTACACCCTGGACTGGTGGCCAGCCAATAACAAGGCATATAGACAAACAACCATTCACACTCACATTCATACCTATTGACAATTTGGAGTTGCCAATTAACCTAGCATGTTTTTGGAATGTGGGAGGAAACCGGAGTACCCGGAGAAAACCCACGCATGCACGGGGAGAACATGCAAACTCCACACAGAGATAGACGAGGGTGGAATTGAACCCTGGTCTCCTAGCTGTGAGGTCTGCGCGCTAACCACGCGACCGCCGTGCAGTCCTAGTTTTATACAATACATCATAAATACGATCAAACACATTGCCGTAATGTACGTATGTATTAACAAGGTGTTGACAATCTTCCCCTAGCTAGTTCGATGCTAAATCGCAAATGCTAGCACAACACTGGACTTCAAACACGGTCATCACATTGACAGCCGGTCAATAGAAGCTGTAACTCCAATTTTACAGGGTCAGGCAAAATGATCTTACACATCTGTAGGTTAACTAAAAGGCAAATAAAGTAAAGAAACAAAAAAAAATGTTTTATTTTTTAACAGTACATATAATGTCATTTTGCTTTGTTTCTTTACAATGCCATTGTTTTTCGTTTCTTTGTCAGTTGCTGCCATGAATTAGACTGGTGAGCGTTGCGCTTTCATTGTGGAAACGTTTATCAAAACAAACGAATCTGTAACTGCAACACAACGAGTGTTCCGTTTGTACTTCAATCTTGGTAGACATGATCCCGTTATGTTATGGTTACCAACTTCAGAGCTACTGGATCTGCATTGAAATGAAAATCAACCGGCCGACTTTGCAACACCAGAACTGATTTAATTTTTAAAACACAATGAAACAGAACTGCATTATATGTACTTTTTGAAAATAAAAACACTTTTTTTTGTTTCTTTATTTGCCTTTTATTTAACCTACAATTGTGTCAGATCATTTGCCTGACTCTGTAGCTGGCAGTTCAATGCAAAAATAATCAGAAAGATTTAAAATGTCAAAACCACTGGTTAGTTGGGCCACTCTTATGCCAAGGTAGCACTGTATATGGCAATAAAAACAATACCTGCACTGCTCCAGTCTCTGGCAGGCCATGGAATCCATGATAAATCAAACACAACAACAGTAGATCCAAATACCTTTGGTCTTGCTACAAGAGCCATGTGCCAGGGTTTTGAAGCTAACTTTACCAATCTAAATACTCTTTTCTTTCTCTAATTCTGCTTCAATCAAACTACGGTGTGGGCCGAGGGTCAAACAGGAGGAGCGCATGTTAATCGCGCCTCAAAAAAATTACCGCCTTTAGAGGAAACTTCTGTGAATGTGCCATTAACGCGTTAACTTTGACAGCACTAAGTCTAACCAGAAAAATCAAAAGAGCAAATACTGAAGTTCATAATAATATACCACCTATATCACAAAGCTGAGATGCTGTTTTTCTTGAAATATACGCCTCGGCATGTGTGTTGCATCCTTTCATTTTTTAGTACTGGCAACCCCCCACATTCATTGATCTTTGACTTATTTATGATGTCATGCATTTACCGAAATCCTAAATTTCCGATGTGCTGACTGCCAAGTTTGGTGATGATCCTTTTGGCCGAGTCCTCTAAGTTGTTTGAGGCCTCATCACTGACCACCATGGCGACGATGAGGCCCGTCTCCACGTCGTCGACATACTTTGCAAGCCGATGACTCTCCTCCTTGCTGCGATACGTGTCAAATCTACGGGTTGTGAAATCAAAGTTACTGTGGATACAAATGTCTGGAAGTTTTCTTAGACTATACACAACCCGTTATTTGGAGATATAGCGTTTTCACTGGGGCTGTCAAAATTAACACAATGAATTTCATTAACATTTGAACGCAATACAGAACACTCGGGGATCTTTAGCACTCAGCTTTGCATCCCGTCTCACCTGTCGTCTCTCAAAACCTCCCCATTCTTGGGGTCAACGACGTGGACAATCATGCCTCGGTTCCCCCAGCTCCTCTCAAACAGGTACTTGTTTTGCTTGCTCTCTCCAGGGTGGAGGGTTTTGTTGAGAAAAGTCCATGACAGCTTCTTAGCCCCGTGGATCTCCAAAGAACCACCAGTCCCCACGCCGATGTACTTGCGGCCAAAGTAGGTGTGCTCCTGATCACTGTCATCTGACCTGAGAGCAGCAGTGTGCAGATATGTTCTTATGAATAATAAAATAAGCAACACAGAAGGAGAAAACTAATATAGTAGAAAACTATATTTTTTTCTGCAATGGTGTATAATGTGAATGTGTATTAATTATAGAAAGAAGGTTAAATAGACAAACAACCATTCAAACTCACATACTTATGGACAATTGAGAATCTCCGAGTATGCATATTTTTACAACGTGACAGGAAGTCGGAGTAAACCACTCCAGGGAGTGAATGAAAAATTTATTTTGGTCTTGGTGCTTTATGTGGCATTACATTTCCAAAAAAAAGAAATACAAATGAATACATAATGAACACTGGATATATTTGATACAAATCTTGTATTTACATGTTTTCAATGTAGTTTACCTTCCAAACAGTGAAATGGTGAGGTTGCCCTTGTACGGACAATCTGGGCTTCCAATGTGCAATGCCCCTTTGTTCCCAATAAGAATGTGTTTTGTTCGAAGAAGAATGGGCCGGTTGGTGTCAGCAATCACCAGCTTTCCTGCACAGGTGGGAGACACAAATAAAGAGAGAAAAGATGGAGAGGTCGCATTGAAGCCTTCTGGCACAGTTTTCATGCTCCGGTGCTCACAGACACCTTCTGTTTCCTACCATTTGTCCCCTCTACCACAGGAGCTCCACAGTACTCCACAGTACAGGCATAGGTCTTGTTTTTGCCACATTAGCCTCTTTGATCACCAAGAAACAGACCCTTGCATTTTGCACATTTCATGACATAATAGCACAAATCTTCACTTTGAAGAACATCTTCTCTGAAGGTTCTTGCTGCTTAAACCGAGCAGAAAGCTTTGAAATCATCGAAGAAAACACAAGACAACTAATCCCCTTTTTTGTGAGAGACAAAGTCATGACGACTCTTAGTTATGTACTCTAGCGCGGGTGTGTGCAATGACATTTTTCCAGGAAATATTCCTCTGAGTAAACAAAACGTTACATAAAAATAATTTACATTTTAAATCAGATTAATTAGTTTTCAAATTAATTAGTCACGATTAATCACCATGTGTCACTATGTCTGAAACATGCCCATTTTTACTGTATTTATATTGAAAGACAAATTATAGTGAAGGATTATGTATATTTGTATGTACTAACAGCTCCAAAATTTTAATCAAATTAAGAAATAGCACACATGTCTGAAAATCCCTGTACCTAACATTCATTCATTCATTTTCTACCGCTTTTCCCTCAATTCTCGCCTGAAGTCAGCTGGGATAGCCTCCAGCATACCCCCACGAATCTACTGAGGATACGCGGCATAGAAGATGGATGGATGGATGGATGAATGGATGGTTCCTTTAATAGCAGAATACCTGAACCTGACCTGAACTGTTTTACTATGAGCAATGAGGAGTTGCGTTCAAAACCTCCACTCATTCAACATGACTTCACATGTTTTGAGTGAATTTTATGGGATTTCCCAGCATCATTAAATGCAATAAAATATACTGAGAGTTAAGGGTTACAAGGTGAGTGACAAGAACATCCACTTATTGTTTTTTTTTTTGCATTTCTGTTTTATACCGGGGTCACCAACCTTTTTGAAACAGTGTTACTTCTTGGGTCCTGATGAATGCAAAGGGCTACCAGTTTGATACACACTTCTAAAATACACAATTTCCCTTTAACTATATCTTATTCTGAATAATTAATGATATTCGTCAACCCTACTGCAATGCTTATAAGCTAGCAGTTAGCAACATAACAACAACATCTCAGTTATAAGCAGCACACTAAACACACTGAAATAGCATGCTAGCAATAGCACAAATTAGTGGCAATGGCTAACTTAGCTCAGCTGTTAGCGACCAGCTTTGCACCTGAATCCCAACACACTCCAATATGACGGTGCAAAAAGCGTCTAGTATTGAAAGAATGAGAAATAACCAGGTTATTCGCGTTAAGCGCACATTATTAGTTGAACATCAAATGTTACGACAACTCTCACGTCTGTGAGACTGCCCTGGTGCATTCAGGTGCCCATCTAGTGTCGTAAATGGGAGGTTTAATCATATTCACATAAAGCAGCAAAAGAGAATGGACACAAGTAAACCGGTCTTTCGTACAAATATTTCAAATATTTTCAAATATATTGTCCTTTCCTGTTTACATGTAATTGTGATTTAAACAAGA
Organism: Doryrhamphus excisus; assembly: GCF_030265055.1. Taxonomy (NCBI): domain Eukaryota; kingdom Metazoa; phylum Chordata; class Actinopteri; order Syngnathiformes; family Syngnathidae; genus Doryrhamphus; species Doryrhamphus excisus. The sequence goes on along the minus strand of NC_080472.1, from coordinate 5,675,709 downwards.
ATAACAACGAAAAAAATTAGATGCAGCTCGCAGGTTGTTGTGATGTTCGGGGTGTCAGTGAAAGCATCTCGAGATCTGTTTAGTGAGGAAGTGTTCCGATGACGAACGAAGTAGACGTGTTTATGTTTACAGTTGAGATACATAAATGGTGTATGAATTGCACTGTTGTTGATGTGTTCAGCTCAGAATAATGTTATAAAGAGACGACAGAGTCTGCGTGACTCTGTGGGGAGATACACTGTGTCGCCGTCTGTCAGAGCGGTGACTTGTCATGGCTTGTCATAATGCGCATGCGTTCATTACTAAAAAAATAATAATTACGCAATTAATGAAATAAATTAGTTGCCGCCGTTAATGCGTTATGACATTTTCACAGCCCTAATAAAAATATGTATGTAACATGTTATATGTAGTATATATGTGTATACAGTATAACATAATATTATATGTTTGAGTAACATGCTGTATGTGAATTAACTTCAGAATTCACACCATTATGGGAATATGTTATTATTGTTTATTCTTACCTCCATTTTGGATCTCAATGGAGTGTACGGTAGCAGAAGTGGTGAGGAGAACCTTCCTGCCGTAACCGATGACGACACGATGATGCTCACTATGTCCAGGCATCCATGGCTTTAGTCCTGGCTCTTTGTCCGGACACACTGACAGAAACAGCAAGAAAAAACTGATTCTGTGCAACGGGAAATCTGTTGGTATGTGTAAAGTTCCAATTATTAAAAGATAATAGAAGTAAAATCATCTGTTTTAAGTTTATTTAAATTGTGGATCACTGGAAATATGATTCGTTTTAGTAGTACACATGAGTAAAAAGAAAGTATACATAGAAACATTGATGCATAAATAGATGATGATAATAGAAAAATACTTCAAGATCATCACATCGCAGGCATATGAATCGTAATCAGCCACCCCTTGTTCTAACACGAGTTCTTCTGGAGCACTGCTAAAAAGTACTGCCAAAAAAACAGCAATCAAAAACATAACAAGTATGAATTTGACAAGCATGTGGTTAGGAAATTATTTCACATAGATAAGCTTAATTATACTAAACTCAATTATAATTCCTTTAAAAAGCTTCATGCTTCTTCTGTTATCTGAAGTGACAGTTTTATTCCAGTCATGTACTTAACAAAGAAAAAAAATAATTACATCGGATTTAATATTTCCATCAGCCAAGATTGCTTGAGCACATATTCTTAAGTTTGCTTATCACATCCTATTACAGAGATGTGGGGACACATTGTGGAGGTCGCATAAATATCATCGTAGCTACATTGTTATTCAAAACAAGCATCCGCAACAGCAGTTGTTTGAACAGTGTGGCGGCCTGCCACAAATGCATTTGGATGGCCACAAATACATTTGGTGCTACCTGTTGGCCAGTGACGTGCGGTGAGCTTCATCGCTGGTGAAGCAATGACCCCTATTCACAATCCTTATGTGAAACATAAACACATATTTTTTTTCCCTTTTCTGTGCATTCTAATGAGAAAAAACAAGTTAGTATGAGTTAGCTAACAATGCACGTCATGTGTGCTAAAGCCCTAACCAAAAACGGCAACAGTGTCCATTTACATAACTGACTTGTATTTTAACCAAACTATGTCGATATTGTTGCTGTAGCAGCTAACACAAAAAAAATCGATTTATCTGTCGGAGCAACACAACAACTCGGTAGCCGCTCGTCTCAGCATCAATCCCAGATGGAACAGACAGAAGAGTAGATACCTAGCTCTCCATTTCGTGACGGAGACTCAACAAGATGCTCGTTTACTGTCAGCATTTTTTACCTAAGGACTGGAGCATACGTCTTGTGCTGGAAGACAAAGGCATCCCAATTAAGGTGTGGAAAATAATCAATATTAATTGATGTCCAGCATTTGAAGCGGTTGAAGTTCTTTTGTTAATCATCTTCTCTTGAATTTTCACAGTAGCTGTTGTTTTGCAGCCCTGGTGGCGTGGCCGACGTTGAGCCTAAGTACTGTACGTATTATGTCATGTTCTCTGATTGGCTTATTGCTGCCAGTGTACGTATTACGTTCCTGTGTCAGCGGGAAATGGTCCGATAGTCAATCTTACTCAAGTAGCACAACATTTTTACAGACTTTTAAGAGCGTTCATTCATTCATTCATTTTCTACCGCTTTTCCTCACAAGGGTCGCGGGGGTGCTGGAGCCTATCCCAGCTGTCTTCGGACGAGAGGCGGGGTACACCCTGGACTGGTGGCCAGCCAATCACAGGGCACATATAGACAAACAACCATTCACACTCACATTCATACCTATGGACAATTTGGAGTGGCCAATTAACCTAGCATGTTTTTGAAATGTGGGAGGAAACTGGAGTACCCGGACAAAACCCACGCATGCACAGGGAGAACATGCAAACTCCACACACAGAGATGGCCGAGGGTGGAATTGAACCCTGGTCTCCTAGCTGTGAGGTCTGCGCGCTAACCACTCGACCGCCGTGCTGCCCTGGTCAGGTCTTGATCCGATTAATTTCCATAAACAAGGGATTATTCCACTCCATTACAATTACATGCACATGCAGCAAAGACGCAAATCAGACAATGACATCATTTACATCATTAGGGCGTCTGCAGCCAAATATTATTCACAAATATGATCGACCAAATCATAGAAAGGATTTATTCTCAGAATGCACATACACGGTGTGCATTATGTGCATTATTTTACAAATTTCCCCACTGAGGGACGAATAAAGGCATATCTTATGGTTATTTGAAATATTGCTCAAAATATAATAGGTCTGCTTTCATGGATGGCTTGAGAAATTTAAAATATTCACATTTGAGAGGTGAAAGATGGCAAACACGGAGGCTGTGCTGGACGAGTTACGCCACTATATGTGAATAGATTGTGGATGCTTGGGCTAAGGTATGTGCTTTAACTGTTGTCCGATCTTTGGTGAACAGCCACCTCACAATGAAACTGACTCCGACAATGATGAGAGGGACCCCGGCATGTATTAGGGCGAAAGAATATCTGCAAATCTGGGGGGAATCTTGAATGCTGAATCGCGATTGTGTAGGGATCCACTGTACTTTTATTCCTGGTGGATGGAACATCATCCTTAACTGCAATATTGTGCGCATGGAAACATGGTCACTGTGACCGACAAGCCTAATTGAAGTGTATTATTGTGTTAGTGTCTTTTCGACAAGAGTTTCTATCTTGTCCTCAGTGTGTATGATGGTTATCTCATTCCCTGCAGCCAGATGGCTCTATCAGTGACATCCACTGGTTGCGGATCTCAAATAGATTTTCCAGTGGATTAACGCAGATTGATAAGAGGCAAGAAGCAATGGGATAGATTCTGCCGTCTGCTGTGAGTAATGGCTGCTGGACCAAGGGTGCTGGCATCCTCTGATTGGAACATTCTGCCGTACATGAGGCAGATCCGTCTCAAGACACAGTCAATCTATCATTACCTTCTCAGAGATCCAATACATTTTAGCTGCTTAGAAGAGATCAGTTTGTACATCTTTGTGTCCAAACCTAAGATATGCTAAGCAGTTAAATACGTTTCAAGAAAAAAATGCATCTCAGCTTTGTGATATAGGTGAAAAATCACATTTTTTAGTATGAACCATTCCAAGCACATTGGGCATCATTGTTCTGATGATAATACTTTTTCAGAAGTCTTTCCATTGAAGAACATGAGGCAGGATGGGATGTTGAAAAGCTGTGAAGTTGAGAGATGAGCTAGTACAGTCGCAAGGCTGACTCCATGTGCACAACTGATGTCCTTCAATGGGAAAATTGGATTTCGTTTTTGTGCGTGTCCTTTTATTAGAGAGGCAAAGCGTGAAAGTGTCTTCTGTAAATGTGAAGTTGACTTACAAAAGACTCCTATGGCCGTGTGTTGTCATTGACATTCATGTCCATCCTCTGCTGAGGTAAAAGGCAAATGTCATACAATGCCTGCTCCCAACATGCTTGTCTCTTGGAACTGCTGTTTATTATTGTTTTTGTATGTATAGTGTTGTCCTGATTTCTTTTGTTTGCATGTTTGTCACACTTAAATGTTTAAATCATCAAACAAATTGAAATATTAGTGAATGACGTGAGATCTAATGACATACACACCTTCCAAAAAGTTCAACTTTTTTCTCGTTAGACCACAGACTATTTTCCCAAAGGTCTTGGGGATCATTAAATTTTTTTTGGCAAAATTGAGACAAGCCTGTAATGTTCTTTTTGTACAGGAGTAGTTTTTGTCTTCTTTCATTTTTGTCCGTTGCCTTTCTTATGGTGGAGTCATGAACACCAACCTTAAAGGGGACCTATTATGCTTTTTCCACTTTTCTGACCTATAAATGTGGTAAGAATGTTATATTCTCGTGTTAGAAAATGCCAAAGTTTCAGATAATGAGGTTTGCGTATTTGGAGGTGAGCCCTAAAAAATATTTGGGATGGCTATGAACGCTCAGTTTTAGAGAGTTTTTATAACACTGGCTCACTATGACATCACAATGAGCTAGATTTCCTTATATAGGCGTGTACAGGTACTGTAAGCTGTTTGCACTGTTTTGTCTTGGGAGTGTGACCAATCACAGCGGAGTAGGAGTGTCCGGAGGCGAGTCCTGGGTGGAATAAATGAAAAAGCAGAGGAAATACAGGGAGGAATAGGTGCAGATTCTGAAAGATCTACAAAAGACTTTAAGAGTCTAGTTTGGAGTTGTTGTTTTTTTTCCCCTCCCCTCCCCTTCTTCCCCCCCTTCATCGCCCAATCATCCCATCCTGTCACCCCTTAGTATAGTATGTATAAGTATGTATAGCATACTTCTGTATAAGTGACAAGAATAAAGGGCTACATCATCATCATCAAAACTTTTTTCTGCTCCACAACGCAACACAAACGGCCAAAAATAAGCATATTACATCCTCTTTCACTGCGGCAATTGAGGCCTGCAATTCTTTGAAAGAGTTGACGTCGCGCTCTTGTGGTAATTTTGGTTGACCAACCACTCCTGAGAAGGTTCACCACTATTCCCATGTTTTTTCCCATTTGTGGATATTGGCTCTCAGGAGACACCGAACAACCTAGTTTCACACATTGTTGTGTGTTTCTGGCACAACGAGGCTTCGTGGATGCGTCTGCATAAATAAGGCCGTTAATGATCTTGTCTGTACTCCAAGGCCAATGTTCCTGCTGTCAATCTTCCAATACGTAGCTAGAGGTAAGACTTAGAAGATGCAACAAAAAGCTCTGAAACCTGCTCGGAGCACCCTGAGCTTTGGGGTTGGCATCATATTGAGCAGCACTGATGGTATTTTAGGGAGTAATCCATCATGGTTCTTGACAGCTGCTGTACGTTTAGTTATTGGAGCAGATGCTGCAGGCGGTATTTCTGAGGACAGAGTAGACGTCTGTCAAAAATTATGTATGGTGATGAGTCAGAAAACAAACGGCAGGGGAGTAAAAGTGCAAAAGTTAACTACTCAGTAAACATACTCAATCCCGAAATAGATGGACAAATCTCTTCCCTAACGTATCTAAGTTGTACTTTTCTTAGTTTGCAGATTCCCATCGAATAAAAACAAGTATAAATCTTGCCCGTAACTCACATGCTCGTACGGCGGAGAACAGCAGCGCTGCCACAAACACAAAACATATCTTCATCTCTTGGCTTCCCACGGACCAACTTCACACCAGAGGCCTTCCGAGGTGGCTCAGACCTCCTGCTTCGTAGCGGCAAGTAGCGACTTCACAGGGAGTGGCTATAAGACTGATCTGTAAGAGAAAATATGAAAGATAAGGTATTTTAGGCCACACCAACACGGATCCTTTCAAAAACAGTATCATGTTTATTTTGTCTGATCAGAAGCCTGAAAAAGCAACCTGTAATGACTTCACTGTTGGTCTTTTGTTAGATAAGACATACAATAATACTGCAGACTTGCCAACAGAAAGTCTTGAATAAGCTTGTATGCTTCACTGCTCTCCATTTTGTTGCATTTTTCTGCTTTCAGTTTCGTCTTTCAGTTTAGTCTGTACAGTACAAATAACTAAATAGATATCCGTTTCTTTCTTTTCTTAATTTATTTCAGACATGCATACTATGTTACATTATTCTTTCTCACATATACACTTACAATACAATACACTTACAATATCTATTTATATATTTATATATACAGTATAACCTCGGATATATCGGAAATTCGCTCACAACGGACGGATAAAAAAGAACCAATTTTTCTGTAATGCATTTCCAATAAAAATTCATTGCATATATCGGATTTTTTATAACGGATTTCGCCTATTTCGGACAAAATCTCCAGTCCCGTTCCAATGCATTTCCATTAAATTTCCCTCGCATATATCGGATGGCCGCATCGTGGCGCTCCGATTCGCCGTATCGTGACAGGCCGCTATACGACGTCATTTGCAGCGTTTGCAGCGTTGCCTGCGCGTCCAGGTACATTGGAAACATAGTCAAGGAAGTGCCTTTTTATAACGGATAAAATCCGATTTACGCATATACCGGATATAAATCCGATATATGCGTAAAACGGACATTTTCCGGTATACGCATATAACGGATTTCGCTTATATCGGACAAAACCAGTGGGAACAATTGAATCCGATATATCCGAGGTTTACTGTACACACAGATACATACACACATATATACATACATATACATACACACATATCTACATATATATATATATATACATATAGTACATACATACATGCACACACACAACACCTCATTACTACACATGTCTGAAAAGGAGCAGGAAGAAGCAAAGCTCATTAAATCCTACCCCTTCTCCACGCCATAGCAGTTACCAATTCAATAAGTGATTTTTTCCACACATATAATCACAGAATCTTACATAAGACAAAACAACAAAAGAGGAGTGGGAACATCGGACTCCCCAGCAAAACCCCAGGACATTGCTGAAGCTCACCACCAACCCCGCCAGTCAACCCACCTGGCCCCGACCCCCCCTAGCCCCTGAGATGCCCGACATCACCCACCCCTCATGTTGTCTGCCTATGAATTATGTTACCATGATGTAAACAACTGGAATGGTTTCTCAATAGCATTTGAAATTTGGGTCATGAAAACATTTCTGTCCCCCAGTGGGTGGCAGGACAGAAAATCCTCAACCCTGACCTAATTATATGCTTCACTATTTTGTCCTTTAATGTTGAACCTTTTATATTACATGCCAGGATGTGACCTAACATACCGCTGGCATAATAAATAGTCTTCCATTATAGGCTTTTGAAATAAACACTCGCTAATTGAAGGTCAGGAGCAATTAAGTCTGGTCCATAATGTCTCACTGCTTTGCGGTGGTGGCAGATTCTTCATGATTACCACTACAGCAGAAAAACAAACTCGGTTGCCGTTCTTATTGCTCTCTTCATTTGGAAACCAGCCTGAGCTAAGAGGCTGTGGGTAAAAAAAAAAAATCCTACCCCCAAAAATATGGCCAAAGAGTACCAAATAAGTGAATCTTTGATTAGAGGTCATGTTATTTTGGTCAGTTCCTGTTTTTCATCTGGTGTTTCTTGTCTCCTGCTCCATATTTCAGGCAGAATCAGTATTGCCTTTATTTATTGCATATATATTATATATTATATATTATATATTATATATTATATATTATATATTATATATTATATATTATATATTATATATTATATATTATATATTATATATTATATATTATATATTGGCGGCACAGCGGCCTAGTGGTTAGCGCGCAGACCTCACAGCTAGGAGACCAGGGTTCAATTCCACCCTCTGCCATTTCTGTGTGGAGTTTGCATGTTCTCCCCGTGCATGCGTGGGTTTTCTCCGGGTACTCCGGTTTCCTCCCACATTCCAAAAACATGCTAGGTTAATTGGCCACTCCAAATTGTCCATAGGTATGAATGTGAGTGTGAATGGTTGTTTGTCTATATGTGCCCTGTGATTGGCTGGCCACCAGTCCAGGGTGTACCCCGCCTCTCGCCCGAAGACAGCTGGGATAGGCTCCAGCACCCCCGCGACCCTCGTGAGGAAAAAGGGGTAAAAAATGAATGAATGGATGAATGGATGAATGAATTGGACTGCCAAGATGTAGGATTCGATATCCAAACTCACCAGAAGGTGATCAGAACTTGGAATCTGCTTTGAATCTGCTTCATATTCAAGTAAAAGGGATAAAATCACAAATGTTTGCCAGTTAATAAAAAAAAATCCACAAGTGGGACTAAGAAATATTTGCCAGCAATGAACCTCTCCGCACGTCACTGGTAGTAAATCAGAGCCTCATAAGTGTAGCTCAAGCTGCATGTGAATTATTGCAGAGATTGTTTATATTCATGCACACAACTTGGCATCATCGTCAAGTGCTGAGGTGATGCTGCAGGTGCTTCAAGGTGTCATCCTGAATATGAGTAAACCGCTTCCACTCGGCTGACCTTTATGGGCGGTCTATCTCAGTAGATCACATCAAATAGGATGACTGACAGCGCTGGAGTTCACTATTTGAAGTCAAAGAATGCAAATAAGTCAAGTCAAAACAAGTATTTTCTCTTTATCCTTTGTTCACAAGCAAACTATATACATTTTATAAGCAGATACACATTGAGCATGCAGGTGGAATGGGTACCACCATATCTACATGCTAATTACCCTTTAGGATGGACTGCATCATGGGTAATAAATACCAAGAATGCACCTCATGAAAATGTCAGGTGAAGGTCATAAAAACATGTTGCGGGAGGGCTGATTGTTAGCAGTAGACTTTCTGGTGCAAGTTTTGTGTTCATCACAGCTATTTTGCATCATTTTCCACCCGATGATGGTTTATTTACATCTTTTTTATGTTCGAGGCATTCAGGAAATACGCTGCCTCTGATTATTATGATTACAGTTGCACATCTGCCTGCATGGGCAGTTCAATTTAGATTTGTTCATTAGGCACCAAATAACGACACGTTAAGTGAATACACTTTTCATGATTTCACATACTCGTTGCTGTTTTTCGTGGTAGACTTTTATTAGCCAAAAAATACTGAAATATAGACATAGTATTCTGGTCACTAGGCGGCAGTAATATTACACTGATGAGACGGAGTACAGTAGAGTATAGTAGATCACATTACCTGAACGCTGAATGCAGTCAGCCATGGCATGCCCACCGTGATAGAGGAGAGCTGGGCATCCAAAAACTCATATACCGATATATTTAGGTTGAATATCGATATACGATATGTATCCCACAAAGTGACTTTAGCCAAATATGCGTGTCCATTTGTTTTATTATAATAGATACTTAGCCTGAGGATGTTTTTAAAATTTTTAAAGCTTCATGCAAAAAAAAAAACAACCTAAAAATAGTTGCTAAAATATGCTATGTCTTTTACGTCCATGCAGTGACCCATAGCCTGCACAAAACAAAGAATAATACGAGTGTAAAGGGGATTGTAGGGGTGTTATTAGATGTCTACGGAGCTCTAATGGTAAAAAGTACAGTATTTACAAAGTCATGAACAGGATTCCTATGGTTTTCCAACAAAAATATCACGTTTATTAATATTGAATTATACTTCTCGGAAATTCACTCTTATAAGCAATGAGCGAGTGATGACTGTATTCCCATATTTTGACTTAAATTTTCCTTTATTCATTGTTTTTATGACTTGACATAAATCATATTTTTTCCTCAAAAAATTCCACTTTATTCTACTAAAATACATTATTTTTCCTTGTATTTCCTCATACTTCATTATTGCAAAATGACAACTTTGACAGCTTTTTTTCTTCTAATATTTTGACCTTATTCTTGTAAAATTCCTGCTGATTTATTTTTCAATTTTGTTGTTGTTGGGGTTTTTTGTTTCCTTGTTAAATTACATTTCTAAAAGCCCTTGAAAATGGTGGGGGTTCCATATGTCAATCAAATAGTATCTGTTTTATATTTATATATGATTTTCTTGTCACTTTATTATTTGGACAACCATGCATGAATGCGGGTTATTTATTGATGACAATTTAAAGCATGCAGTTTTTCAAGCAACAGTAGTATTCCAATACACAGTAGAGTATATTTTTCTGCTGCCAGAAACAATGAACCTGTTCCACTGCCAAGTCAGGAGGCCTGGAGAAGACGCATGCGAGTCCCTAATGGGACAATAACATTGGCATCAGCGGGAGTACAAAGCCACTTGCTTAGAAAAACTTGATAATCGCTCACATTTTCTCAACAGATGTCTTTAGATGATTGGATTTCCTCCAAGAATGGAGAGAATCTCCTGCTGACTTAGTAAGTTACAAACACCTGAACACTACATTGTTTTTATGCTAGCTTTATTGTGACAAAAAGGCAGAATGCAACCAAAATAACATGAAATAAAGGCTATAAATGAATGAGAATGAGAGAGAGGTACGTAAATATGTACATTTGAGAAAGCTTGCTTCTCTTGCACGACCTGGCAACACTGACACACATACTGTACCCGAAGCCTATGTTTTGTTTTATTTGATACACTTACTAAACACTTATATAGTTGCAATACTTATTTACTTGTACATTATACCGTAAATGCTGCTACTTCTTTCGGAACCCTGCGATTTACAAAGCAGAGTGGCTAATTTATGGCAGAATTCTAATCTTGTGCATCTTTACTTTAGAACTATTCTATTGTTTCAATACTGTGTCAAATCGCCAGTCAGTGAGGAAACAAGAGCTCTTGCTTTGGCTTTAGCCAATCACAAGCTATCAGCACAATGATCATATCAACCAACTGAAAATCACAATCAACACTTTCCTAACAATACTACATTTACTACACAGCAACTTCATACTTAAATTGTGTACCTGACAAATATAAAAACATGTCCCAATATAAGTTAAAAATGAAAAAAACAACATTTTCTACTTTGTTTCTGAGACATGTATTCATTGTGGCGCTGCAATGACATCAGCTTCCCTCTAGGCTTGGGCTCCAGGCCGGCTGGTTACCTCTGGTGGACAGAGGCAGCAGTACATTTTTCACGCTTTCCTTCATCCTTCATTCATTCATTTTCTACCGCTTTTCCTCACGAGGGTTGCTGGAGCCTATCCCAGCTGGTTTTCTCAAACAAAATGCATTATGGGAAAACTTTTTTTTTTCACATTAAAGTCTCATTACACTAATTGAATGGTGCACTTTTCTGTTTTTTCTCAAAATTTTGTGGGTACAATTTATACACCGGAATACTTGTAATCAAATAATCGAATACAGATACTCATACTCAGAACTTTGTCTTATATTATGAATGCCTTATATTTGTATTTCAGTTCATTTAGTCATAATATTGGCAAAACATATACAAAATTTCCCAAAATATGCAGGTTTTTTTTTTGCCAATAACAGGTCATAGTCAAGTCTGCACGGGAGGCCCAGTGGTTAGCATGCAGGCCACACAGCTAAGAGACCGGAGTTCGATTCCACCCTCGGCCATCTCTGTGTGGAGTTTCCATGTTCTCCCCGTGCATGCGTGGTTTTCCTCCCACATTCCAAAAACATGCTAGGATAATTGGCGACTCCAAATTGTCCATAGGTATGAATGTGAGTGTGAATGGTTGTTTGTCTATATGTGCCCTGTGATTGGCTGGTCACCAGTCCAGGGTGTACCCCGCCTCTTGCCTGAAGACAGCTGGGATAGGCTCCAGCACCCCCGCGACCCTCGTGAGGATAAGCGGTAGAAAATGAATGAATGAATGAATGAATATTTGGAAAAACTGTAAGAGTAAAGCTGCAAAGTGCATACGGACGGCTGTCCATCAAAAACACACTTCTAGTTTGGTCCCCATTTACTTTTGTGCAACTATTAAACTATCATTGAAGTATCCAAAGGACTAGCAATGAGCCAATGAACTGAACTGTGCGTGTGCGTGCACTTTACTCATTCCCACATCATGCGCATCCTATGATCCGTGCACATGTGACAAAATTCCCACATTTAGCATTGATTGAATAAAGGGCGGAGGACATGCTTCTCGAAGAAGAATCTCCCTAATCTCGCCAAGGACGCCATGAATAGCATATAATAATATACATGAGCTCCGTGTCAAGGGTGGGGTCTGCTCGGAGGCTGACTAAACATGGACAAGTAGAGAACCTGCTGAGTGCACGTTCACCTATCCTTTTTCCTGCTCCAACTTCTGTGTGGAGAAATGTTTTCATGTCTCGTCAGGAAACCGCTGCTGCTTCAGCTGGAGATTTTGATAAGCTTTTGCATTCCACGTACAGTTCAACGTATGAGATCCTGCAGCGGCCATTTAGCCGGCATCATGTGTTTTTGTTAGTTCACAGGAAAATAGGCTAGGGGTGTCCAAAGACATTTGTGGCCTGCAGTTGGTTTTACCTTGGCCTGTTGCATATTCCACAGATTCAATTAAACGTTACATTACATAGAAAACAAAGGCAAAATGGCCGAAATCTCCCCGAAATACACGACTGGTCAAACGTTTTAGAACACCCAAATTTCTCTTGAGGAAAAACCTACACTAATAAAGTGTTAGGATGGTCTGTCTCTCTCCCCTTCTCTCTTCAATTGCCATTGTTTTTGCCATTATCCTCACAAGGGTCGCGGGGGTGCTGGAGCCTATCCCAGCTGTCTTAGGGCGAGAGGCGGGGTACACCCTGGACTGGTGGCCAGCCAATCACAGGGCACATATAGACAAACAACCATTCACACTCACATTCATACCTATGGACAATTTGGAGTGGCCAATTAACCTAGCATGTTTTTGGAATGTGGGAGGAAACCGGAGTACCCGGAGAAAACCCACGCATGCACGGGGAGAACATGCAAACTCCACACAGAGATGGCCGAGGGTGCGATTGAACCCGGGTCTCCAATAATAAGTCATAGTCAAGTCTGCACGGTGGACGAGTGGTTAGGCCACACAGCTAGAAGACCAGAGTTTGATTCCACCCGGGTCTCCTAGCTGTGAGGTCTGCGTGCAAACCACTCGTCCACCGTGCAGCCTTACATATATTCTATTAATGTAATTTATTCATTTAATATGTGTATATATTTGTATTTTTGAATGATAATTTTGAAAATCATTAATTTATTTAATGAGACTATTGAATTAATATTCCTTCATTCATTTTCTACCGCTTTTCCTCATGAGGGTCTCGGGGGTACTGGAGCCTATCCCAGCTGTCTTCGGGCGAGAGGTGGGGTACACCCTGGACTGGTGGCCAGCCAATCACAGGGCACATATAGACAAACAACCATTCACACTCACATTCATACCTATGGACAATTTGGAGTCGCCAATTAACCTAGCATGTTTTTGGAATGTGGGGGGAAACCGGAGTACCCGGAGAAAACCCACGCATGCACGGGGAGAACATGCAAACTCCACACAGAGATGGCCGAGAGTGGGATTGAACCTGTCTCCAATAATAAGTCATAGTCAAGTGTGCACGGCGACCAAGTGGTTAGCGCACAGGCCACACAGCTAGGAGACCAGAAATCGATTCCACCTGGGTCTCCTAGCTGTGAGGTCTGCGCGCTAACCACTCGACTGCCGTGCAGCCTTACATATACTAGTCTATTAACGTAATTTATTCATTGAATATGTGTATATATTTTAATTTTTTTATTATAATTTTGAAAATCATTAATTTATTTAATGCAACTATTTTATTAATATTGTACATTCAAATTGTTTTGCTTAATGTGTGTATCATATATTATATATCCAGACTTGAGGGGCACTCTGTAGTTTGAGAATATTGCATTTGTCCAACAATGACATAATTTCTCAGAACGATAGCGTGCTGAATAATTGTTAGTCAGTCAGTCTTGGCACCCGCACAAACAGAACTAAAAATATCTCAGCAGGGGTATATCATTAGAGACCTGCGTTGCCAATAAATAACATGAGTCACTCAGCAACAAGTCAGACAGCTTTGATAACAGACCTGTCTCATATGCAGAGGAGAGACCATGCAGGTATGTGTGTGTGTAGGTACTGTGTATGTGTGTATGTGTGTGTTTTCCCGGATTTTGCGGCAGAAAACAAAATTCATGTGGACACATTTGAGAACAAGATGCCCTCTGTTTGATCCATAGTGCAAGGTTAGCGTGGCGTTGAAAGTGTTCAGCATACATACGGTAGCTGAATGCACTCACTCACGCGTACGCATAGCTGTGCACCGCCATGGGAACCTCACTGGAGATCCCCATCTGGCCTGTTGCTTTAAGCACATATTTGCTTGTGTGTATCGGTGCAGATGTAGTGCATGCACAGGTGCAGACGACATGGCAAGTCAAGTCTTGCCTCGGGGGAACAGAAAATATATAAATACGTTTTACAATTCCAAGAATGTTACTTCAATGCCCTTTTATCAGAAAGTCACACAATTAAAACACAACATTTTGTCTGGTATACTTTGTGTACTGACATGTGGACATGGTATCAATAATTCATGCATTTGTATTATATAACGCTTTTAATGGGGATGTAATTTAAATATTAAAGTATTTATTACCAAACATGCACGTATTGAAATGACTGGAATAACATTCCATGCTGACTAAGGAATGGCTACATCCTCAGCTGTTTCTGAAATGCTGCCAGCCTGGGACTCGCCGTCACAGCTGACAAAACACAACCAACCCGGGTCCCAATGATGTGACATTTGAAGAGACTGATTTTCATTTTGAGGCAAGAGCCACCATAATCACGGTTCACTACTTACGTGCATGCCAGGCTAACTATCCATTTTCCCTTTGTGGCAGGGGTAAGCTGGAGCTTATCCCAGCTGTCTTTGGACAGGTCAGCAGCCAAACTGGAGACCCCGTTGTGAAATAATATAGACAGTTGTCCGTTGTCACATCGCGATTCGAGTATCTCTCCTTCACTGTATCGCTTTTTTTTCAAAAATGAATAAGTGATCTCCGTTTTGTGGTTAGGCTACATAGTGGTCAAGTGGTTAGTGCGCAGGCCTCACAGCTAGGAGACCCGAGTTCAATTCCACCCTCGGAGTTTGCATGTTCTCCCTGTGCGTGCATGCGTGGGTTTTCTCCAGGTACTCCGGTTTCCTCCCACATTCCAAAAACATGCTAGGTTAATTAGCGACTCCAAATTGTCCATAGGTATGAATGTGAGTGTGAATGGTTGTTTGTCTATATGTGCCCTGTGATTGGCTGGCCACCAGTCCAGGGTGTACCCCGCCTCTCGCCCGAAGACAGCTGGGATAGGCTCCAGCACGCCTGCGACCCTCTTGAGGATAAGCGGTAGAAAATGAATGAATGAATGTTTTAAAGGTGACTACAGTGGTGTTATTTCATGCCTCAAATAATATTATAAACCATCTTAATGAAGCCATGAACAGATTTCCTATGCTCTAACTATGAAAAAATTAAATGTATTGATATTGATTCCAACCTCACAGACATTCACTTATCACAGTCAGATCTGGAACCAATTAACCATGATAAATGAGGAATGACTGTAATATTTTAAAGAGTTTTCTTCCACATAATATCAGTACAAAATGTAATACAGTGTTGGGATATAGTGTTGTTCCAATCAATTACTGCGAGTGAGAGCTAAAAGCTGAGAGAAAATGAAGTGGAATAGTGCCCATGCTAATGCTATGGGTGCCCTGGTACTTTTCAATCCACTGGTCAGATGGATAAAGGAAGATATTTTAAGAGAGTGAGTGACGGGCAGAAGAAGAGTGACAGGTGAGATGACAGCAGGGACACTTGCATAATTGAGGTCAGTGGAGGTCTGCAGAGAAAGCCAAGGCACGGCATAAATGTCATTATTTCATTATTGAATTCGGGCCCAGACTTGACTGTCTGCCTGCAGCCTAAAATAAATGAAGCCTACTTGGATGTTTTTTTTTGCTGAACCAACAATCACTTCATGAAAACAGTGTAGGCCTGCTGTACATAATACATTTATTTATACTAATTAATAAGTAATTGTATGGTCATATCACCTCGTACGGTACGGGAAAAAAAACAAAAAAAAAAAACAACTTAACTATATTTGGAAAGCAGGAAGTGAACAAATTTAACAGTTACTGAAGAAATCAATTAATAATTACAAAATATATAATACATAATAAATATATTAACTTAAAATAAGTAAAGAGATTTTAGATTAATTAGTGACAAATTAATAAACGTATGTTTGTTGACAGTTGACAGTATGACTATATGGACTATATGGACAGTTACTATGGTACACATAATGTCATTGTATGGTCATATCACCTCGTACTTTGGTACAAGACAAAAAATTAAAAAAACAAAACAAAATAAAAAAAAAACTTAAACTGTATTATGGAAAGCAGGAAGTGAACAAACGTAACAGTTGCTGATTGTAAAAGTAACAGATGGAGGGGTAGGGTTTAATAAGCTTTGCTTCTTCCTACTCCTTTTGGACATGTGGAACTGGGAACTGATTATGGGATGCATTCAATTGTAATCTGATACAAGTTCAAATTAAATAAAACCATTACCATTACCAAATAAACAAAGAGTAAGCATTGAGTAAGAGTAAGCACACAGAGCGGTGGTATGTCCATGAAACACACAAATGAGTCCTGTCTCTTTAAGAAAGTACTGGTACTTCTAATCTATATGGACGAAAGACACCTGTCTTCCATTCAAACGTCTTCACCACCGTGAAGTAAAACCAAAATATTGTAGACGTGAGTTCGAGAGTTTTTGCAATACTGTGGGGGAGCTGCTTAATGATGCCCAAAGAGGTGGGAGTACAGTCCACGCATCAGTAATAAAAGTAAAACCAGGCGGCGTAATTAAAAGAGGTTGTGAAATACTTTCTATTTGAAGGTTGTTCACACACACACACACACACACACACACACACAGCCTTCACGCAGGAAGAAGGGAAGTCCTCCTTAATTGTTGATGTAAGCCAGCAAATCTCCCACGCCTGATAAATGATTCCTGACACGGCAGGGAGGGATGCTGATAAGATTGCATGAAACTTTGCAACTTTTTTTCAACAATTATTTCCAATTCAGATGACTCGACACTATTTTCCTAACACACACTCTCACCTCACTATCCCCAACCATATTAGATGACCGTGTTTACCTACCATTATACCCCCCCCCCCTCCCCCCATGGACAATACTGAAATATAAAACATTTTAATCTTCTTCTTTCTTTTTGGGCTTTTCCCTTCAGGGGTCGCCACAGCAAATCAATCTCCTCCATCCAACCCTGTCTTCTGCATCTGTCTCTCTCACACCAACTACCCTCATGTCCTCCTTCACTACATCCATAAACCTCCTCTTTGGTCTTCCTCTACGCCTCCTACCTGGCAGCATCCTTCTACCAATATATTCACTATCTCTCCTCTGGACATGTCCCAACCATCTCCGTCTGGTCTCGGACTTTATCTCCAAGGCTTCTTAACGTGTAATGTCTCTCTGATGTACTCCTTCCTGATCCTATCCATCCTGGTCACTCCCAATGAGAACCTCAGCATCCTCATCTCTGCTACCCCCAGTTCTGCTTCCTGTCTCGAGACCAAACAACATGGCTGTTCTCACCACAGTTTTGTATACCTTTCCTTTCATGGTAGCTGAAACTCTTCTATCACAACCCGTTCCATCCTTCCTGCACACGCTTCTTCACCTCCTTTTCACTATCTCCATTGGTCTGAACTGTTGACCCCAATTACTTAAAATTCTCCAACTTCTGTATCTCTTCTCCCTGTAACCTCACTCTTCCACTTGGGTCCATCTCATTCCCACACATATACTCCGTCTTGCTACGGCTAATCTTCATTCCTCTCCTTTCCAGGACAAACTCCAAACTCCACTCTTCTATCATCTTTATTACCTGTTCCCTACTCTTACTACCAATCACAGGTTAAGTTATGATTACTAGTTAATTGAATTGACTTATTCAAAAACAGTGTTGGCCAAATTACTTTAAAAAAGTGATGAGTTATAATTACTTGTTTACTTGTAACTTACATGAAAAGGTAACTGAATGCGAAAAGGTATGACTCATTTACAAACTATTAGTCAAAGTAACTAAAAATGAGTTCTAGTTACTAATTAGCAGCCTCTCCGACCACCACCCAACATTCATTCCCATCCATACGCCAATGTGGGCAGCACTGGAGGCAAGGTGGGTGACTGGGTGGATGGAGCGAGGATCCAGTCCCCAACCTTCCAGCTCTGCCCCTATCTCCTGACCAACTGCCCCCCAATGTGACTCTTAAATAAGAGTATTTAGATAGGGAGGAAAGTAATGCTTCAAATATGACAAAGAATTGGGAATTATTTTTGTAGTGGCGTTGACAGAGGTCATTCGCAAAGCCAGTCCAGTAATTTGAATGGTTCTTTGAACTTGAACTGGTTCGGGAACGTCACATTCACCAGCACTAGTATAACGTTTGGAATAGTGATTAATTCGATTACTCCTTACTGGAAAACAGTAACACCATTAATAACAAATGGATTCTTGCTTTGATTTCTACGTAGAAGTAGTAGTATCAGATACTCAGACTGTAAAACGCTGCATTTACTGTCGACGTTCAAAGAAAACAGTGTGAAAGCAGTGTTTTTGTCAAAGCACAGTAAATCAGACCAAATGAGGAATAACAAATGATACTGCGGTGCGAGGTGGATGTTTAAAATGACACTTTTATCCTTTTAGCGTCACACTCAGTCAGCCCAATTTCTTTCACCAGCCAGAGTGCAACAATTATCCCTCCCCTGTTCTGCATTCCCAAGAACACGGCTGAAAACAAACAGAAAAATCTACAGACATGAAAGAAAAGCATTTAGAGTTCTATTTACTTATTTGAAAGAAGGGTTTTAGACATGCACACTGGTATGCTGGCAGCTGCCAGGAAATAAGAGTTAGCCGTCACAGCTTTCAAGCAGATGTTCACCTTGAAATAATAAAAACACTTGAAAACCACTCTGCTCTTGAGTGCTCCCCGTCTATAAATTCAATCGCCACTGTTTTGCTGTGTAAACAGCGTGAATATTATTCCCTTGCCATTCCGACAGACCGCCGCTGTACGCCACCCCCTATTAGCGTGTCTCGGCGTGTTGTACGTCATTTCAAAGCTGAATTTGTGATATACACCATTCCAGCGTACAATAAGTGCAGGCTCGGTAAACACTAACGTCAGACCAGTCAGAAATAGAAATATGAATGAAGCCTGACAGCATTTCAACAGCACATAAAAGTCACACAAAAATGGTTCTGTTTCAATGAAAATGATGTACTAAATTATTCCAAACCGACCTTACATCAATTAACATTTTTAACATCCATTAACAACATATTTTTACACATATTATTGATTGATTACATTTGGTAAGCATGGATATGTTAGCCACACCGTGCTACCTAAACAATTCTAATCTTTGAACCACCTAAATTGACCTAATCGTCAACTTCAATGTGTAAAGAAAAGCCCCTACCAGCCCCTCTTTACATATCTAGGAGCAATTGCATTCGACCTTAATGTTGATTGACAGATTGGACAGCCAATGAAATTATAAAAACACCGACATGCAGCATGATGTGCAGACTTGGTCATAATCGCAAGGAACTTCTGTGTAACGGAGAAACGCTGTTGCCCTATTAAAATAATGGCTGAAGTAATTTTTGACAAAAATTTTGCTGGTCGATATTTGTGCTATTAATAAATTCATTCATTCATTTTCTACCGCTTTTCCTCACGAGGGTCGCGGGGGTGCTGGAGCCTATCCCAGCTGTCTTCGGGCGAGAGGCGGGGTACACCCTGGACTGGTCGCCAGCCAATCACAGGGCACGCTATTAATAAATATTAAATGATAATTAATTAAAATAATTATTTGATCATTTCAACCCTTTTTCTAAAGAAAAAAAAATATCATTAAGATTATCATTCAAAGATCATTGTGTTGTGTCACATTTGAGTCACGAGATGATAGTTATGTGTAGTGTACCTGTGTGACATATTAGCCACAAATGGTGCGTCATCATTACGTCACAAACAATTCCAAAGCAACTACACACACAGCAACGCAATAAGTGGATGAAAAAACAGACAATACACAACCAATGCATAATGCAGAATATTAACCAACTACTATGTGAGCTCGAACCATGTGCTTTCCAGCCTTTTTTTTTTCTTCAAAAACTCTAGAGCAAAGCATTCGAGGAAACAGGAAGTCCTCCCTGCGAAGCTACACTTCAATAAAACCTACACACACACACACATCTATGTAGTTTATTGTTAAACTATTGTAGGAGGTCATAGTTGAGCTGTTTAACATAACGGATACGACTTGATTGCAGATGGTAGCCATCCTTTTACGTCATAACATGTGCTTGAATACAAAACTGCGCACCATATTGCGCCGTTTCGTTTAATTTTTACTCTGCCAATCAAAAGCCTGAGTAAGTGTTCACTGTCGGGTGGAAGGACGCTGGCCTATGTGTCTCCATTCGTATTCTGTTTGCAAACTTCTAGCACTCGTGTAGCCCCGCTACTAACACAAAGAGGCTAAATAGCTGAGAAGATGTTCATTGTCTTCTGTGTTCATTTCATTTAGAGCCAATGCTCACATTACACATGCAGCGCGAACCCTCTTGTCATCCACAGACTAACAGATGGCGCAGATGCGCATACACTTATATGTCAATTTATCTCAAGCTCATAATTACTGGACTGTTTTATTTTATCGTTCAATAAATTAATACATCCATTATCATGACAGTCCTAATCACACTAAAAGGAGTGAAACACAGCGAGTTCGCATTGTGAAATATGAAACAAACGCAAGGGTCTTCAAATGCAACATCTTTGGAATGCCTGACTTTCAAATAACCTGGTAAGGTAAGGTAGTTATTAACTCAAGATGTGGACCCACAACCATTCATTCGCAGGAGTATGCTGGAGCCTATCCCAGCTGACTTCAGGTGAGAGGCAGAGTACACCCGGGACTGTTCACCAGCCAATCAGAGGACACTTACAAATAATGATTGACACTCACATTCATACCTATATGGACAATTAACCTAACATGGATGTTTTTGGAATGTGGTGCTCTACGTCCAGGACGTGAAAAGTGTTCCGTGGTTTTACTTTGCTGTGTTGGGCATCACGTTACTCTAAAGACACCAGGACCCTGAAGCTATTTCCCAAATATTAAGGGACTGACAACCCCCTGGGAAGATAAAAAAAAGGAAATGTGAGAAGCCAGAAAAGTATGTTCTGACCTCGGCTGAGTGTGTGCGCCAGATGAAAAACACACCATGCTTACAAATACGCTTCACTCTATCAACTCGTGTGGTCTTGAGCTTTATGGATCTTTATTAATCTATGATCTTGAGGTGAGGTGCATCGGACCTACAAACAACACATACATCTAAGACGCATTAATATTAGCCTCTCCACCACACCCATGCGTGTGAGTAGCTGAAGTATATAAACGTATAAAAACATATTTTAAAAAAACGTAAGTATATAAACGTTAACGTTGACAAACCCGTGGGATAGGCTCTAGCATACTTCTGCGAATGAATGGTTGTGGGTCCACAGCTTGAGTTAATGCCTACTTTACCATACCAGGTTTTTTGGAAGTCAGGCATTCCAAAGATGTTGCATTTGAAGTTTCATATTTCACAATGCGCACTCCCTGTGTTTCACTCCTTTTAGTGTGATTAGGACTGTCATGAGAATGGATATATTGATTTATTGAACAATAAAATAAAACAGTCCAGTAAGTGTCATTGTTGTGGTGGAAATCATTTCTAAACGATGGACTAATCTTAAATAATGATATTTCTAATAATAAACATGTGTATGTATGGATGGCTATGTTTTGATCAGAATGACTGACAAGTCATTTCAAAGCAGAAACCAGTTCACACCTCCACAATTGAAATTGACCACTAGCTTTTTCAGAAATTACGTAACAGGAAGATGTCATGACGGGTTTATATAAATATATATTAATCATTTCTAAATGATGGACTAACATAAAAAGACCCAGGACACATTGGATAGACTCCCAACTGGCCTTGGAACGCCTCGGCATCTGTCAGGAGATACTGGGCATAGTAGCCATGCAGAAGGAAGTCTGGACTTTCCTGCATAAGTTGCTGTCCCTTGGACCCGAACTTGATGGATGGATGGAAATAAGGAATCGTACTTTGCGGAAATTCACATATCACGGTTGGGTCTGGAACCAATTAACCGCTATAAATGAGGGATTACTGTAGAGCCTCGTTGACCCTGGTACTGGAATATTTGGGCCACAAGAAGCGAAAAATATTATTTTTTTATTATTATATATTATTTTATTATTATTATTAAAAAATAAAGCATACAAGGGCTATAGTGAATTTTTTTTCACATGTGAATTTCACATTGTAGCTACAAACAACCATCTGTCACAACCCAAGACTACACATACGTACATTGATGATAAAGTGAGGAAAGTAGTGCCAGACTTAAAAGCTTGGAAAGGTCAAAACAATTGTTGCTGACCATATTTCCACCTACTCTGCTCATCACTTCACACACCTTCACCCTGAGTGGGCTATAACAGGAAACAAGTGTTTGTTGTGTTTTAAAGAGCAATGTCCTTCAGTAGTAGTGTCAATCAACTTGCAGTCTTTCTCTGTTGAAGCCAAATTCCAACCACTGTAACAATTTAAATAACGTATCTACATTGTATCAACATGTAACTACATTACATCACCCCAGTGCAACGCAGGTGTAACGATGTACAGTTGTCCCATTGTTTTATGGTAATGGTAATGGTTTTATTTCATTTGAACATGCATCAGATTACAATTGAATGCATCCCATAATCAGTTCACAGTTCCACATGTCCAAAAGGAGTAGGAAGAAGCAAAGCTTATTAAATCCTACCACTCCATCTGGTACTTTTACAATCAGTAACTGTTACATTTGTTCACTTCCTGCTTTCCTAATATAGTTTAAGTTGTTTTTTTTTGTTTTACAATCATTGAGGATTTCCTGATATCGTCACATTTTGTTGTAATCATCTTTGTAAACGCACATTAATATGAAAAGCAATAATAAATACAGTCGACCCCCACAAAGTCACAAAGTCCGCAACATTTCAGATAAAGAAGTTTGGGATGGCTCAAAATGCTCGGTTTCACAAGGCGAACTGCAAACTGCCCCTTGGTGATGTCACAGAGAGGCAGACTTCCTTATATGGTTCATAGTTAGGACGCATGTGACCAACTACAGCGGAGTGGGCATGCCCGGAGGCGGGCCATGGATGGAATAAATAAAAACAGACTGTTTTGGCAAGAATCACAAATCAAAGTAAACACAAAAAATACAGCTGGAATAGGTGCAGATTCTGCAAAATCTAGAAAGCTTTCTGTGCAGGTTATTGTGTGTAGCTGCTCTATAGGAGACCACAACTCAATGTAAAGAGTCGAAAGATGAGCATAATAGAACTCGAGCCTAAATGTTTAGCTCGATAGCTTGCAAGTTTGGAAAAAGCCCTCCTCCCATTGTGGAAGTGGTACATTTTTGGCTTCTTAAGTTTGAATTGCAACTGATTGGCTCGCTAGGTTTTTTAGCTCATTAGCTTGCTAACTTGCTACCATCTTGAATCCCTGCAGCATAAAAGTTGAAGAATGTGTTGTAGACTATGAATAATAGGAGTGTAAAGGTGACTATAGGCATGTTATTTCATGTCTACAAGGCTCTAATAATGTTAAAACAATACTCATACTTCTATACTGAGCATATTGAATAAATATTGAATCCTATATCGCGGAACTTCATTTATGGCGGTTGGGTTTGGAACCAATTCATTGCTAAATGAGGGACAACTATATAGTATTCATTCATTTTATACTGCTGATCCTCACGAGGGTAGCAGGGGTTGCTGGAGCCTATCCCAGCTGTCTTCGGGCGAGAGGCGGTGTACACCCTGGACTGGTGGCCAGCCAATCACAGGGCACATATAGACAAACAACCATTCACACTCACATTCATACCTATGGACAATTTGGAGTCGCCAATTAACCTAGCATGTTTTTGGATTGTGGGAGGAAAACCGGAGTACCCGGAGAAAACCCACGCATGCACGGGGAGAACAGCCGAGGGTGGAATTAAACTCTGGTCTCCTAGCTGCGAGGCCGGCGTGCTAACCACTCCCACACCGTGCAGCCCTATATACTATTCATCCTCAGACAAATATATATTCGAAGGCACGCGTCCCCTGAAAAAGTAAATAAGAGTTAAGCCATGCTAACCAAGTAGATAAAAGCCTCAGCTGTCAACTCTCGGTCCTGCAAAACTCTTTAAGGCATCAGTGAGTGACGTTTACTGACGCACAACCACATCAGCTGGCATCCCTTACACGTCTGTGTCCTTATCCCCCCGCCACCTCAAAGCTGTAAACCTCAGGCAAACACTGATCCTTGTCAAGGCAAATAATTGTACAGCGCACAATGTCGTATTATTTCTTATCTTTCTCTCTCACTCTCAGGATCCTTCCTTTAATAACGCCACCGGCAATTAAAAATAAATTGCATGGCTTCCCTAGCCCCGTTGGCAGAGACACTGAAACTAACAAGAGTGTTTCCTTCCTTGGTCACTTTTTAGTCAGATTGATTGTGCAACTCCAGGCCCTTGAGAACACTCATTAGGTGAGTCATGTGAATAAAGAAGTGGAGGCCTGCAGCCAGTGGCCTTTACCGAGCGCTCCTGCTTAAATGTCAACTCTTCCTGAATGCGAGGAGACAATGCGCACCAGTGACTCACATTTCTGCAGCTTGTTCGTTACAAATTCTTTTAGTGCAGATAATTGCTTCTTAGTGCCGTAATTCCCCAAAGAAGCCAGAATGATGAATGAAATGTAATTCTCTGATTCTGTCGCTGATTTCAGGGACGCTTTGGATAAGTTTGCCACCATCATTCTTCCGTGTTTCTTGCTAGTGCAGACTAATGATGACAAATATTGATGCTACCATTATGATGCAACAATATGATGACATGTGCAATAGGAAAGTCTTTAACCTCTAAAAGCTTAGCTTTATGAAGCTTACTAGACAAATAACATAAATAACTAGAAAATTCTTGCGGAAATTTTGATGGGCATGCAACTTGTGCTGTGAACCTCGGGCCCAGTGTCTGCTGTGCCATGCCGCTGAGCATCGCCGTTCGTACGTTACATGAGGAATTTATCAAAAAAGCAAACATGATAAATGCTAGCATTCTATACAATATATATACAACAATATCCCTGCATCATGCCATGTCTGTATTAGCCTTTAGATGTGAGGAATACAGTTACAATGTTAACATGCTAACAGATATCATGCTAGCACCAAAAGTGCAGAGAAAGCAACATTATGCCATGTGTGTATTTTCATTTAGATACGCATAAAAAGTCAAAATGCTAACATGCTAACAGTTAGCATGGTAGCATCTAGCAAGAAAGCACCAAGTCCCAAAAGTGTTAAGGCAGTCCGATAGTGTCCCTACATCGTGCCGTGTGTATTTGTCTTTAGACATGAGTAAATTAGCTAAAATGCTAGCATGCTAATGGTCATTATGCTAGCACTTAGCAAGAGAGTCTCAATTTCCAAAAGTGTTAAGGCAGTCCCATAGTGTCCCTACATCATGCCATGTGTGTATTTGCCTTTAGACATGTGTAAATTAGCTAAAATGCTAGCATGCTAACGGTCATCATGCCAGCACTTAGCAAGAGAGCCTCAAGTCCCAAGTGTTAAGGCAGTCTCATAGTGTCATAGGGCCTGCATTGCAGTGCATTCCCATAATAATAATAATTAGGGTAATTTAGGATTATGGATAAAACAAAAGAAACACGTATTTGTGTTTTTTAATTATATTTGTATCGTTATTGTCTTGAACTAGTATAAGTTATTCAGAGAGACACATTCAAAGATTGATGTTGTGACGATATGTAGTATTGCATACTAGTCACTAGGTGTCAGTAATGTTACTGTAGTGTTTGATGAGACACACAAGCACCAAACTTGACCGCCGGGGAGCCTATTTACCCATGTGTGGTATTCTCCCCCTCTACTTAAGTCAAATCATTCAGATACGCGCGTTGGGTGGAGCAACCCTAGAATGTGGGCGTTCCCTGTCCAATCTAGTCTTGCGTGTATTCTCCCCGCTGACATTGTCACTCTCCCACTCATAACGCATACCCAAACCCCCCCTGATGCTTTGGTCTTAGCATATCCACACACATCACACACACATGATCATGACATTCACATCACTATGACAACACAGCCACAAAAGCACAGGTAAGAAGTCTGTACAGTACAAAGACGCCAAATATTCTTCTTGGTGAATTGACCGTATCAACATTCATCTTCAATGGATAAGACCTTGTCAAATTACAAGTGGGCTCTGTCATTTTCACACATTTGAAGGACATTCACAAGTGCTAGCAAAATTATCCACGGTTTTCACACAGCCCCATCAAAATTATGTCATGGTAAAGTCCGCCTCCTTAGTCAATGAATCACAGAAGCTCGCCTGCATTCACCACTTGGGCCCATGGGCCTGCTTTAGGTGCAATGGCCGTGTCGGGAGTCTGGACGGGAGAATACAAATAAGGGAAATGTGTGTAACTCCAAGGGCGCAGTAAAACACTTAGGTGCAAACGGGAGAATAGGCCCCCGAAAAAACAACAAGCTTTTATTACAGGCTTGAATGATCTCACAACAGGCATAATAATCTTTAACATGGGCTATTCTTGTGAAAACTCCGGACCACCGGGCTCTCTAAACGAGCTGAAAAAAAACATCTACAATACATCTAGAATGCTGCTGCTCGAGTCCTGACTAGAACCAGGAAATATTGCCAAAAAAGTCCAGTTCTCAGGTCTGTGCACTGGCTAAGAAGAATAGCCTTTTGTGTACAAATTGTTTCATAGTCTAATTTTTCATGGACATTCTATAGCGAAAGCGTCAAAGCGGTCCTACAATATCCCTGCATCACGCCATGTCTGTATTAGCCTTTAGATGTGAGGAATACAGCTACAATGTTAACATGCTAACAGATATCATGCTAGTACCAAAAGTGCAGAGAAAGCAACATGATGCCACGTGTGTATTTTCATTTAGATATGCATAAAAAAGTCAAAATGCTAACATGCTAACAGTTAGCATGGTGGCATCTAGCAAGAAAGCACCCAGTCCCAAAAGTGTTAAGGCAGTCCCATAGTGTCCATACATCATGCCATGTGTGTATTTGCCTTTAGACAATGAGTAAATTAGCTAAAATGCTTGCATGCTAACGGTCATCATGCCAGCACTTAGCAAGAGAGCCTCAAGTCCCAAAAGTGTTAAGGCAGTCCCATAGTGTCCCTACATCATGCCATGATGTCAATTCAATGCAAAGTCCATAGGTTTACCTTTATTTACGATTGAGGCAGTTGATTAACGGCAGTAGATATTGATCACGATGATAGAATAGTGTTGTGTACGATTTCAGATGGTTGATATTAAAGTCATGCATCATTTCTTTGGAAGAAAGTTAACTTGCACAGTCGGGAGAGTTGTAAAACCCAGTTTCAAAAGGAGAGCTGTAGCTGGATGTGGTTTGGGATAATAAATGCCGATTTGATGAATTCCCTGGACAATCACAAATTTCATTGAGTTGTGTTGGGGAAGCAAAGCCTGCAATGGATTTAAAAAAACTGCTGTCATTGTGATGTCGGCTCACGGACAAAAAGAAACACTTACTGCAGAAACGGGAGTGACAGCTTGGCATTTTCAGGAGTGGTAAACAGGAGAGAATACATCATACGACTAGATGAGTGTGTTCCTTACATGGTTTTGTGAGAGGAATATGCAAGCAGGACGCAGCTCAATCCCGATTTCATGTTGCTTGGGTGTTTATGAGCTCTTTGGTCAAGAGCCCGTGAGTAAAGGTGAGGACTGGAAAGAAGACCAAGTGCTAAACTGAGCACTCCGCCCTCTAGCTCAGCACTTTCCTCAGTCCAGCAATATTAATGCTGACACCACAGCACCTGCTCATGCAGGATTTTGCTCAACGACACATCCACACGTCTCCAATCATGGCGACATGTCCACTTTTTGAAATTGCTGTCCTCTTTCTGCATCACTAAATGGTCTTTTGTTTGACATTCAAACAAAAACATGGCAAAAATGCAACAAACACCTCGGCCAAACACACAGGAAATACCCACTCGTGCAGAGCTTTTCATAGAAGATTTGCTTCCCCATGATTCTGTGTCACATAAGCTCACATTCTTTAGAAACAAGCCCCCACTCTGCTTTGTATCAAATCCTTCTGGGACCTGCTGTGACACAGTCTCTTGGGCTGTTTTCGAAACCGCATACTTAATACGTTATACTATATACTATACACTATATATTATATACTGCCCATACTATCCACACTCTGGTATTATACGGGAGCCAGGCAACAACATTTCGTTGGCAATTTCACTGCTGTGTCCATCCATCCATCCATACATACATACATACATACATACATCTGTCCATCCAGCCATCTATCCATCCATCCACCACTCCACCCACCCATCCATACATACCAACATACATACAAACGTACATACATACATACATACATACATCTGTCCATCCAGCCATCTATCCATCTAGCCATCTATCCATCCATCCATCCATCCACCACTCCACCACCCATCCATCCATCCACCCATACATACAAACATACATACATACATCCAAACATACATACATACATATATCCACCCATACATACATACATCTGTCCATCCATCCATCCACCCATACATACATACATACATACATACATACATACATCCATACTGCATACCCAATCCATCAGACCATATGCAAAACTTTCACGCTACAGCGTACTACATGATAACCCACAATGCATTTCGCTCCTACCCAATGCTGAAATCGAAGTTGATTTCACTTTATTATGATTATTTCACGTTGCATCCTGGGTAATTTGGGTGTGAGTAGTAAGCTAATGATACATACTCAACATTTGTGGCCAATGCAGTATGCATCTTGGAACTTCTCGCATACTCAAAAATGGCATACTGCCAGTGTAGACACACTGCATACTCAAAGAGTTAGTATGAGTAGTAGCTACTAAGTATGCGGTTTCAAACACAGCCTTGGATTACCATAGCCATGCACTCCTAAAGAATGTGGTCAGCTTGTGAGCTTCTTACAGGGCAATAAATAGAGAAGGGGCGTCCCCCAAGATGTTGAAATTGCTGAAATTTCCGGAATAGAGGTGTGTCCCAAAATGACATGTCATGTATTGCTATCTTAATTACGCTTCACTTTACTCTAAGGAGGAAACATGCAATGATGATGCATCCTGTATATCCGGTCCAGGTCTACATACAGCAAGGCTTTCCAAATTTTTCCCATGACCCCACCCCCACATCCTTGGCCCGACCCTTGAGCAACTGACGATGCCCCAGACGACAATGGACTGCCCAAAAGGGACCTTGCATGTCATGAGTGGGCGTGTGTTAGCCCCCTAAATTCTAACTTTCTACTGTGTAGTCAAAATTTGAAGGGCATCCGGCCCCAGGGTTGGATGAGCGGAATGGAAGACCACAAGACAGACGGATCGCCCATCCACCCCACAGCATAGTGAGACTCCAGGGTCCTAAATGTATGTGTGCTGTGACATGAGCTAGAAGTGTATGACAACGAATGATGTGATTGGCGGGCAGCTGAGACATTGGTTGGTTGGTTGGTTTTTCACACCCCACGCAACACCGTTCACGGGTTGGAGTGTGCGAGCCCCCTAAATCCCAATTGTGTACTGGAACCACCACAAGGTAGCTCTTTACCTATCCCTAGGTATCCCTAGGTTCTGTATATCTGTTGCAACAGGCGGGGCATGTACAGGGGACCAAGAACCCACGACAACCCCAGGGCACCGGCCAGTCCCCCAGGGACAGAGCTCATGCCCAGAACCCCTGAGCACTAACCTCTAAAAAAGATCCCAACCCTCCACTGGTTGAATATAATATCTTAGTAGTGATGAAATTTACAGATCATAGGCCAATCATTTGGACACACAATCGCCTATCATAATCTAAACATCATAACACTTCATTTCACCCCAACACAGCAATGAACATCCCAGATCTTTCAACCACTCCTGAGTTCGAGAGGAAGGATAAAAATTACCAAAATCCCATTCAAGGAAGACTCCCCCCCGAAAGTTTATATAAATAAAAACCCGCTGAGGTAAGCAGGGGCAGCCACAGTTCACACGTCCATCCTTATACGCTGATATTCCAATTCAAACTGCTGTAAACATCATTTGTGGACGTGAGAAGGAAGGGAATGTCTCCAGTGAAGTGGAATGCAGAATGAAAGTATAATAATAATCCCTGCAGTGACTTAGAATATCTTTATGGGAGTTTAGGGCTTGTTGTTTTTGGGAAGGAAGCGGGAGTTGCTGTCTGTTCTGCTGAGAGTCAGACATCTACGGTATGTGCTTTTGTAAGAAGCGTGATTAGAGTGTTTTATTACAATAACACACCGAAGGGGAGGGGCTGGCAACAAGGAAATGCTTTTTCATGTTTAGGTCTACAATTACCACTTTGGTGAAAGGACGACGTCACAATCTGGATCTGTGTTTATGCTCCAAGCTAATGATTTTATTTGGACTGCTCCAGCTAACTCTTATTAATCAATTGTTTGCTTCCCAATTAGTGGTGTTCAAAGGCACAGCAGCTGCAGCAGGAAAATGGCAGAATGTTGTTCTTCCTATCCATGTATCCGTTTTTGTCCTCCTCCAGTTCCATCGACTGCTGTCACTACCCTGCATGTAGTCAGCCATGGCAAATGATAACCAGTTCATTCATTCATTCATTCATTTTCTACCGCTTTTTCCTCACGAGGGTCGCGGGGGGTGCTGGAGCCTATCCCAGCTGTCTTTGGGCGAGAGGCAGGGTACACCCTGGACTGGTGGCAGGCCAATCACAGGGCACATATAGACAAACAACCATTCACACTGCAGTTATACGAATAAAGTTATAACATTATGAAGAAAAAAATATTAAATTAATCCAATAAAGTAAATAAATAGTACAATTTAAAAAATTAAATGGATTAAAGTTGAAATATTTTGAGAAATTTTTTTTAGCAAATTAGGGCACAAAAAACTTTATAAATATTACGAAGATAAAGTCAAAATATTATGGTAATAAAGTCATAACACGACAAGACAAAGAAAATGTAAAAGTTGAAATATTTTTTGGGGAAAAAACATCTGCTTTCAAATGAATCTGTTTTTGACCACCTTTTTACTGCATTCATTAATTAATTCATTAATTTTGCAGAGGGTGCTGGGGCCTATCCCAGCTGACTTTGTGTGAGAGGCGGGGTACACCCTGGACTGGTGGCCAGCCAATCACAGGGCACATATAGACAAACAACCATTCACACTCACATTCATACCTATGGACAATTTGGAGTCGCCAATTAACCTAGCATGTTTTTGGAATGTGGGAGGAAACCGGAGTACCCGGAGAAAACCCACGCATGCACGGGGAGAACATGCAAACTCCACACAGAGATGGCCGAGGGTGGAATCGAACCCTGGTCCTCCTAGGTGTGAGGTCTGCGTGCTAACCACTTGTCCGCCGTGCCGCATAACCAGTTCAATGTGGTGTAAACAAACAGGAATGTAAAGGTGACTATATGTCTGCAATGGTAAAAAAAATGTACTTGAACGTTCTAAACACATTTTCTATGCTTTAAATTTGAAAAATATACATTTAGGGATGTCCAATATTGGCTTTTTTGCCAACTCTCAATTACCGATTCCGATGTCAACTGATATATTTTTCTGGAGTAAAATTCTTGTTGGCTCCTCCACCCGTCTCTGAGGAGATAATTATTGTATTACATATTATACGTATATAAGGATAAGTTTGTGTTTGTTGTGCTTTAATTTATGTTATTTTTAGAAACATTAAATATACTTTGAGGCGGTCGAGTGGTTAGAATTTACGGTCATATCACACGCACACACAATTCTTACATATAAGCACTATAACCTGTGAACAATAGTGCAACTTTTTTGATGCTGATGATGCTACGTTGAATACTCGTACTCAGAACTTTTTATATTATGAATGCCTTATATTTGTATTTCAGTTTGTTTAGTAATAATATTGGCAAAACATATACAAAATTTCCCAAAATAAAATATGCAGGTTTTTTTTTTTAATAATATAGGTCATAGTCAAGAGTGGTTAACGCACAGGCCACACAGCTAGGAGACCCAAGTTCAATCCCACCCTCGGCCGTCTCTGTGTGGAGTTTGCATGTTCTCCCCGTGCATGCGTGGGTTTTCTCCGGGTACTCCGGTTTCCTCCCACATTCCAAAAACATGAGGATAAGCGGTAAAAAATGAATTAATTAAATAGATTTTGACTTAACCATCTGATCAGATCAAATTCATTGTTTTTGGTGCCTGTTTTCCAAGTGTATGAGTGTGTATGTTATTGTGTGTGTGTGTGTGTGTGTGTGAGAATGTGAATGTATAAACGAGAAGCATTGTGAGCTCTGATGTCACCACAGGACATACTGCAATCTCCCGAAAATGCAACGTTTGTGCTGCATGCTCTATATCGGTTCTCATTATAGGAAAGATCCTAATACCGATATCACCCGATCTCAAATTTTTAGGCTGTTATCAGGCCATAGTCATCGGTGGCTGATATGATCAGTATGATATTAATCAGCCATCCCGGATTACATTTATAAATATTGAATCCTACTTTGTGGAAATTCTGGAACCGATTCACCTCCATTAAGGGACTAGTCTATTACTGTCTCCTATTATTGTAGATTATTCATTCATTTTCTACCGCTTATCCTCACGAGGCTCGCCAGCCAATCACAGGGCACATATAGACAAACAACCATTCACACTCACATTCATACCTATGTACAATTTGGAGTCGCCAATTAACCTAGCATGTTTTTGGAATGTGGGAGGAAACCGGAGTACCCGGAGAAAACCCATGCATGCACGGGGAGAACATGCAAACTCCCCACAGTGATGGCCGAGGGTGGAATCGAACTTGGGTCTCCTAGATACTCTGATTTCAGCCTCCCAAGTGAGAATATTTCTTCATGTTCTGTGAGGTTTTTTTCATGTGTTCTCCCCAGCCAAATCCTTGTGCTTACCCCTGCAGTTCTTTCTCACATCAAATCTCTCCTGTGTGCTTCGACTCAAAGAAGAATAAAATAAAAGCCGTGATTGACTTTTCCCAGGGATAGGGTTTTCTTTCCACTCACAGATGTAGTAACATGCGGAAAAAAAAAAAACTTTTAAAGTTGAAGCATTCAAATGATTCTGCCAATATCTGGTTCCCCCCATCCTATCAATTCTAAAAACATTTTAGTGCAATTATCTATGGATTTTCATTCATCTTCCTCATCCTGGAGATAGCCAAGCCCCAAATCCCCTGCACTCATGTGGCTTCTATGTGGGTACTCTCATATCTTCCCAGTTACAGATGCAACAATTAGTGTAATTCAATGTAATCAAATGGAATCAACTATTTTGCTATTCGATTAATCATTTTTTTGATGTAAAAATAGTTTCTGATTTCAGCCACTCAAATTTGAAATTGCCTTAGTCCTCCATCAAAGCCGTCCTATTAGCTTACTAACTGTTTGTGTTTGCTTCATATTGATTTGGTCTGTCACTACTGACTCCATTCATTATAACAACAAGCTTCAGATGAAGCCACTAAAAAAAATAATAGTTATTTTAGCGACATGACATCAATTAATATCACCATTAAAAAGACCATTAATCAAAACATTCCAACATCAAAGTGGATATGATGCCAATCAAAATATTGCAGCTATATCACAAAGCTGAGATGTGTTTTTTTTAATTGAAATGGATATAACTTCTAAGCATTTTTACTAGCCACGTATACATGGACCCAAATATTCCAATTCCATTCAGGTTATTTGCTCAAACGGAAAGAATGTAACCTTTGTATACACCTCATTCCCAAAGAAAAGTGCCAATCCGAATGAATATATAATGGGATTCCCAGGGGTGGAATATTCCTTTCCCCAATCCGATTGAGGTATCTTATACCCGCTCAATCGGAAAGTTGTCAGACTGCATTCTTCTTCTGTTGTTTATTGGCGGTTGGTAAGCAGCTTTGGTGTGCATTAGCGCCATCTGTGGAACAGAATCTAAACCCTTCTATACGCCATTAACAAGTCCAGGTTTATTAAAAAAGAAAATACATATCTATATAAAACATGTGCCGAGCTTCGATCTTCGTTCTTCGATTTGAAAAAATGGAGGCAAGCAATCGGCACTGGACTGCTGCGAAAAATGTGTTTTTGAATCAAACTAAATTTCAAGACTGGACGAAGGAAAAACCGGAAATACGGAGTTATTCCAACAAGTGCAAGAAAAACTGGAGGAAGTCGGTATCACGTGATGTTGGTGTTTACGCTTTACTGCGCATGCCCCATTGACTATTCTGGTTGATTATAGCGCCGCATGTAGACACGTGATTGGAATATTCCTTTCCATGTATACCATTGCTTTCGGAAAGGTCATTCGGAAAGAGAAAAACTCCTCATGTAAACATTGCTAGTATGTGGCCATCGCTGGAAAAAGTTTACACACCCCAAGTGTAATCGTACACAATTTGGACTAACAGCAGACGCAAAATAAAAAAACAATATCCACTAAACCAGGAAGAAATCCAATCAAAGACAATATAGTGGACTGAACCAGCACAAAATGAAGAGTGCGACAATTCAAGCAGTAAATGTCACGTAAATATCAAAATGTCAGGATCCAGTGTAGTACTTTAATAGCACCATTGCTACATAAGCTCCAGCGCCATCCAGGTCCAAGATACAATTAGTTTGCAGAGGGTAATTACACATTAAGGTCCTTCTACTCTTTCGCTGGAAGCAGCAACGAGGCAAAGCCTCTTACATGGTGTCAATCAAGTGTACAAGATGTCCACTGCATTTCCTCAGTACTCCTGCCTCTCAAATCCCATCATGGGGACTGCAGTTCATTTTCCACTGTCATACACGTCATACACGTCATACACATACTGTCTAACATGGAGGTGGAAACATTCTGCTTTGGGGACGTTTCTCTGAGCAAAATCCCTCCTGGGGAGCAACCTAAAGAAAGTCCTTGCGTTTTGTTTACAATTTTCCTTCACTGTCTGTGACGGAAAATACATTTCTGGGGATCACAATAGATGAAAATATGAGCTGGAAACCTCATATTACAAATATACAACATAAGGTGGCCAGAAATATTTCAATATTGAACAAAGCAAAATTTGTTCTCAATCAGAAATCACTCCACACTCTTTATTGCTCTCTGGTTCTACCATATCTTACTTATTGTGTGGAAATATGGGCTAATAACTATAAAAGCAATCTTCACTCACTAAATGTACTGCAAAAAAGGTCAGTAAGGATAATTCAGAATGCCGCCTACAGAGAACATACTAACTCATTATTTCTAAAATCACAAATACTTCAACTTGCTGATATAGTTCATCTTCAAACAGCTAAAATAATGCATAAGGCTAAAAATAACCAATTAGCTAAAAATGTCATCCAATACTTCTCTACAAGAGAGGAGAAATATGATCTCAGGGAAGAAGTACATTTGAAACACTTCTATGCTAGGACTACGTTATGCTAGCCATAGCATTTCAGTATGTGGAATCAAACTATGGAATGGATTGAGTAAGGAAGTCAAACAATGCACAACGATGAGCCAATTCAAGAAACAATACAAGCAGTTGATGTTTGCTAAATACAAGGATGAAGAGTCTTGAACCAGTCATGATGTGCTATATATATCACTATATTGACACTTACTATGGTACACATTATGTCATTCTATGGTCATATCATCTCGTACTTCGGTATGTGACAAAAATTAAAAATTAAAAATTAAAAATTAAAAATTAAAAATTTAAAATTTAAAATTTAAAATTTAAAATTTAAAATTTAAAATTTAAAATTTAAAATTTAAAATTTAAAATTTAAAATTTAAAATTTAAAATTACAATAAAAAATAAAAAATATATTATGAAAGCAGGAAGTGAACAAATGTAACAGTTACTGATTGTAAAAGTACCAGATGGAAGGGTAGGATTTAATAAGCTTTGCTTCTTCCTACTCCTTTTGGACATGTGGAACTGGGAACTGATTATGGGATGCACTCAATTGTAATCTGATGCATGTTCAAATGAAATAAAACCATTACCATTACCTTTTTGTCTGTTTTCATGGATGACAAAGAAAATCAAAAAACACTCACATCTTAGATGTGATCAACAATTAATCACATTGTGAAATAATTGCATAACGGGCTAATCACCAACTTGATTAATTGCTGCAGCTCTACCCTGGGAAGACATGAGAGTACCCAGAGAGGAGCCACACAAGCATGAGGAGATCATGCATATTCCACAAAGATCTCCTAAGCCAATCACGTCCCTGCTGGGAGGCAACCCGTGCACCATGGTGCTGTGCATGGACACTTGTTCCCAGGTAATGACTACCTTCAAATACAAATGGAAAGTGAGACAGTCTCTGGCATTGACTATGATAAATATGTCTGTTATTATCTATGAAATCTACCTCCAGGATAAGGAAGATGAATAAAAATCCATTAATAATTGAACCAAAAATGTTGGTTTTAGACTTGATAGGATAGAGGGATGCAGATTCTACCAGAATCATCGGTATGTTCTTATGTCCAGGAGTGGAAAGAACCCTATCCTTGGGAAAAGTCAATCACGGCTTTTATTTGATTCTTCTGGGAGTCAAAACACACAGGAGACATTTGATGTGAAAATGAAGTTCAGGGGTAAGCACCAGGATTTGGCTGGGGAGGAACACATTTGGGATATGTTAGATCCGGAATGTTTTCAACAGCCTTTCAAATCAGTTG
Source organism: Doryrhamphus excisus (assembly GCF_030265055.1). Taxonomy (NCBI): domain Eukaryota; kingdom Metazoa; phylum Chordata; class Actinopteri; order Syngnathiformes; family Syngnathidae; genus Doryrhamphus; species Doryrhamphus excisus. The sequence goes on along the minus strand of NC_080472.1, from coordinate 5,638,663 downwards.
TGCAGTTTTTCGTTTCTGGTTAAAGTCGATATAATCTTTAAGACAAGATGATTTTAATATGATTTGTTGTTAGTAACATTCTTATTTGAGTTTACCAAATGAATATGTATTAGACCAGGGGTCTCAAACTCAATTTACCTGGGGGCCACTGGAGCAAGGGTCTGGGTGAAAAAAACATTTATTAAAAACATAAAAAAACAAATAAATAAACTGTCTTACACTTTTTCAGTGCTTTGGTTGCGGTTTTCCAAAAGAAAAATTCTAATAAAACATTCCACTGTTCTCAAATACATATCTTGGAATGCTGGAGCCTATCCCAGCTGTCTTCAGGCGAGAGGCGGGGTACACCCTGGATTGATCCTCAGCCAATTGTGGGGCACATATAGATACTGTTCTCAAATACGTATCTTAATTTTTATTTTTCTACACAAAATAAGATGAAAAACTAAATAAACAAATTAAGAATAAAGAAATTGATTGACAGTGCTAATAATAATATATAATCAGCATCATCATATAATATAATATCTAAAAATATAATATCATTCATTCATTCATTTTCTACCGATTATACTCACGCGGGTCGCAGGGGTGCTGGAGCCTATCCCAGCTGTCTTCAGGTGAGAGGCGGGGTACACCCTGGACTGGTGGCCAGCCAATCGCGGGGCACATATAGATACTGTACTCAAATACTTAATTTTTATTTTTCTACACAAAATAAGATGAAAAACTAAATAAACTAATCAAGAATAAAGAAAATAAATCAATCAATCAGTAATAAATAAATAAAATAATAATAAAACAGCAAATTATCTACTGTATGACTTATTTTACCAGATATTGGAACCCATGCATGGACCCACAAACAAATCCTGTGAGGAAAACCTTCTGAGGAAAACACATTCCCTCATTAGGCAAAAACTCACTAACTGCTGTCACTTCTTAGAACCCTGCCAGGAAAATTGTTGAGTACACAAGCTTCCATCTTGTAAATGTGGACACGCTCAAATGAAAACTACATCCGGTCCATGTCTAACGCCCCTGGCACCATTTAGTCATCATACTGTATGGCCATCGCTTGTCCGAGTGTTCTGAGCTGCTAAAACAGCAACAACACTTCCCGAGGACCTCGCTTAAACATTCCCAATTATATTTTCTGAATCCAAGAATCTCCGACATTTCTGTGTTTCACTCACTGACTTTTGAGTTGACAGAAGCTTTTGAAAACGCCTGACTAAACGCCTTCCAAGTTGGGATTAACAAATATACAGTAGAGTAGTTCTGTTATTTATGGGGTCTGCTTTCTCAGACTAATGGTGAAAAAGCAGTGGTAGGAGAGCTGTGGAAGGGACAGACAGAAAGTGACATTGCGGGACGGGAGCATGGCGTGAGTTATGGCGGCATAACCCACGCGTATTATGGATTATGGTGCCTGTGAGATCATTCAAATCTGCAATAAAAAGCCTTTTGTTTGGTGTCTCACCCAAAATTACGGTAAATTACGGTACACCTAGTGACCACTGTTGAATAATACATATATATTATCATTGAATGTGTCTTCTGAATGCCTTATATTTCGAAATAATTCATTTAGGTTCGGCTGCACGGTGATCTAGTGGTTAGCGTGCAGACCTCACAGCTAGGAGACTAGGTTTCAATTCCACCCTCGGCCATGTCTGTGTGGAGTTTGCATGTTCTCCCCGTGCATGCCTGGGTTTTCTCCGGGAACTCCGGCTTCCTTCCAAAAACATGCTAGGTTAATTGGCGACTCCAAATTGTCCATAGGTATGAATGTGAGTGTGAATGGTTGTTTGTCTATATGTGCCCTGTGATTGGCTGGCCACCAGTCCAGGATGTACCCCGCCTCTCGCCCAAAGATGGGCTGAATGAATGAATAATTTAGGTTTTTTATGTCTTTGAGGACAAGCATGACTGCAAGAAGCAAAGCAGATGCATTTGAACACACCACCACATTAGCATATAGCATATAGCATCTTCCTGGAGGAGAAGCCCCCACATCTGAAATGATCACAGTCGCCCCCTTGTGTTTCAGAAGCACACAGCATAGCAGAAACGACCTTGTCTCTTTCACAGCTTTCCACTGCAGACGCGTTGAGTGGATAAAAGAATAAAAAAAGTATTGTAAACAATGACACAAACACGCACAAACACCTGAGCCCCATGCGGCTCACCACAATGGAATGCCGACATTCATTCCAGCACCGTCTGTCCTGCTTTGACAAGCCAAAATGTCTCATGAAACGTGTTTACTGAATGTTGACAATACATGCGGATGCTTGTGTGTGTGTGTGCTGCTAAAAGTTTAGGCTCAGGGAGCAGTAATAGAAAGGGCATGGAAACACATCATCATCATGTGTGCATTCATGAGTGGATATGAACAGCTTGCATAGAAAAGTACAAAGTAGCCATTTTTTTTCCAAACTATGGAATGGATTGAGTAAGGAAGTCAAACAATGCACAACGATGAGCCAATTCAAGAAACAATACAAGCAGTTGATGTTTGCTAAATACAAGTCATGATGTGCTATACATATCACTATATTGACACTTATTATGGTACCCATTATGTCATTGGATGCTCATATCACCTCGTACTTCGGTATGTGACAAAAATTAAAATTGTTTTTTTTTTAATTAAAAAAACTTAATTCCTATATCAGGAAAGCAGGAAGTGAACAAATGTAACAGTTACTGATTGTAAAAGTACCAGATGGAGGGGTAGGATTTAATAAGCTTTGCTTCTTCCTACTCCTTTTTTTGGACATGTGGAACTGGGAACTGATTATGGGATGCATTCAATTGCAATCTGATGCATGTTCAAATGAAATAAAACCATTACCATTAGGTAGGTAAGACATAAATCAGTATAGTTTCCCCATACCGTTACAGTATTATCTCCGTCAAACGCAGTGGAGGTTATATTTTTGCCGATGTTAATCTGTTTGTTTGTTTATGTTCAAAATATGGCGTAAACAGGATATATGGATGAAATGATAAAATTTTGGGGATGATCCAGATCCCTACCTGGAAAGGATTCTTTAACATTGCCAGATAGAACTGCTTGCAACCTTTAGATTTTACCACCAGAGGAAAATATTGCTATGTTTTTTGTCAATCTCAACATTCCCAGTTATTCTCCTCGAATTGTACATTTTCCGGCCCCAATATTCTCAAAGAATGCAATTTTTTCATATTTCTTAACACATTCAAACAATTCTAACATTAAAATGGACACGAAAAGTCCCACATCGTGTAATGCCGCATTTTCCACCAAAAGATTTCCATCCCAATTCCCAGTTATTTCTCAACTGATTCCAAACATTCAGCTCGTTCAAAACATTCAGCCCAATTTCCACGGTTCAAAAATCATTAGTTTTGCAGGAATTCCGCTTTTTCCAGGGCAACAATTCCCATTGAAATTAATGTAATTCCACATTTATCAAACATTCATTAATTCATTCATTCATTTTCTCCCGCTTATCCTCATGAGGGTCGCGGGGGTGCTGGAGCCTATCCCAGCTGTCTTCGGGCGAGAGGCGGGATACATCCTGGACTGGTGGCCAGCCAATCACAGGGCACATATAGACAAACAACCATTCACACTCACATTCATACCTATGGACAATTTGGAGTCGCCAATTAACCTAGCATGTTTTTGGAATGTGGGAGGAAACCGGAGTACCTGAAGAAAACCCACGCAAACGCCACACAGAGATGGCAGAGGGTGGAATTGAACTTGGGTCTCCTAGCTGTGAGGCCTGCACGCTAACCACTTGGCTGTCGTGCATTTTATATTCTAAAATTATTAAAACAAGGACAATCAAACTTGCCTTTTTCTTTTTTTGCTATTTCTTTTATTCAATTTTTTGTTGTTGTGTGATTGGATTTAGTCCATTGGTACTGTACTGTAGCGTTCCGTGAAACGGACTTCCAAAATAAAGCACCCTACGCTGAGTCATTAGCTATTGTCTACTGAGTGCGACTGGGCCGAGATAAATGGCTTAAACAGTAGTAAAAATGTAAATAGAATTGTAACTTCTTCCAGGAACGGCGGTTTGTCGTCTCCCACATGCTAAGACAAGACCATCCACCCTGTAATACAGTCAAAGCTTTGAGGGAGCCAGAATAAATACCTCCTTTTGTAGTTCTGTAAAATCATCAGGACACACCTGCTGCCCTCCATACGTGGACCACCATCCAGATGTTCCTAATGTGCTATTTCCACTGCAGAAAGTGGCAATTACACCTCCCACAGCTTTGGATGTGCTCCAGTAAATGTGGGCTAGTTCTCCACGTGTCGAAGGTTTGCCGTGACACCGCTGAGCAACAGCACACATCTGAATACCTTCAACTTCGACAGCATTGTTGGCATTTCCCTCACTAATCCCCATCCACTGACCTGTTGACACTCGCACCACCGTACACAGTTTGAGCGTGATCTTAATGAACTTAATCTAAGCCTTGACATGCTGAGACATGTGGGAAAGTCCATCATTTTACCACCTATACTCAGGACAACAGAACTACCTTTTATTAGCAAGGAAAGCGATAAAAATACATGTAGAATTGTCAACAGGAATTCCGGTTGCAGTTTCAATGGTTGCTGGAGCCTATCCCAGCTGACTTTGGGTGAGAGGCTGAGGTAATCGCAGAGCACATGTAGATAAACAACCATTCACACTCACATTCATACCTATGGACAATTTGGAGTCGACAATTAACCTAGCATGTTTTTGGAATGTGGGAGGAAACCGGAGTACCCGGAGGAGATTCGAACCCAAGTCTTTCCGATCTCCTGACATGCTAGGTTAATTGGCGACTCCAAATTGTCCATAGGTATGAATGTGAGTGTGAATGGTTGTTTGTCTATATGTGCCCTGTGATTGGCTGGCCACCAGTCCAGGGTGTACCCTGCCTCTCGCCCGAAGACAGCTGGGATAGGCTCCAGCACCCCCGCCACCCTTGTGCAGTAGAAAATGAATGAATGTTTGATAAATGTGGAATGATATTAATTTCAATGGGAATTGTTGCCCTGGAATAAGTGGAATTCCAGGGTGGAGGGTCGCGGGGGATGCTGGAGCCTATCCCAGCTGTCTTCGAGACAGCTTCGGAGTACCCGAAGAAAACCCACGCATGCATGGGGAGAACATGCAAACTCCACACAGAGATGGTTGAGGGTGGAATTGAACCCTGGTCTCCTAGCTGTGAGGTCTGCGTGCTAACCACTCGACCGCAGTGCAACCTCTATGATAAACTTGAAGTTCCCAATATGAAATGGGTGATCACACCTTCTCCGTAAGACTAACAAGTCAAATAACCTCAGGGACAAATTAGTACAGTATAACATATATCCCTCATTTATCACAGTTAATTGATTCAAAACCTGACAGTGATAAGTGAATTTCCGCAAAGGAGGATTCCTCTTTTATAAATGCAATATTTTTTATTTGTTTAGTAAGAGCACAGAAAATCTGTTTGAAAATTTACACTGACTATTTCTTTAGTGTTGTCCCATGAAAAGACTTTAGTATTTGCAGAAATACGGTGGTCTAGTGGTTTGTATGGAATCATTATTTACATTTACTGGACCATTGCCAACATAACGGAACCATTTTTCTCTGACTTGTATGTGTTGTTGGAATACTGTGAGGTTTCATATACTAGGTTTCATTCATGTTTACGTTTATGACTGGTCTAACATTAGTGTTTACCAAGCCTGCACTTAGGATTGTATCCTGGAATTACGTACAGTATCTCATTTCATTCTCAACAAACACCATCACTCCTCCACGGGTATTACACTTCACAGTCCTGAATGTTGATCAGAAAATGCACTTCCCAAATGAAAGCCTATTTGAGGTTCCTGCCAGAAGGCTTTCTTCCAGTCGTCTTCTAATCTGACTGCATGTCAAGACCCATTTATGTCGTTCTCCTAGCAACTGACTTCTTCGCATGAATAACATTAAAAGCATCCACAACATCATTAAACCCTCATTTACTTTGAAAGGATCAACTGTCACCTGCGTGTCACCGCAACATTTCTCACTAACGTTCACCCTGAAAGAATTTTTATTGTTGAGTTTGTTTCTTCCCAATTGTGGTCTGAAGTAGCAAAGACAGCACAGAAGGTATTAAAATGTCATCGCAAATTTCCAGCCGAGACACTAGACAACTGCTGTTGTGTCTTCTGCTACCAGAACACGCGATGCTGGGCTTTGTGCTGACAAATCACACTAATAGCTAACACACACACTGAGGTTACGAAACACCACTTTGTCGGCTGTTTTGCTTCGACACAGACTTTGACATTTCCCAGATTTGCTGTTCAAACAGCCAACAGCAGCCTCGTCGGCATCCCGTGGGATTTTTTTTTTTTTTTTTTTTTTGGAGGACCAGCCACCATTGTGGCATGCTGCCAGCAGTGGATTCATGCAACGTGCACAGCAGGTAATCCTCCGGGCGATGCACTGCTCCTCACAGAAGGAACAGATGCTGTCATTCAAACGCAACACAATGTAGAGCTCTTCCTGATTTACACATTGGAAGAATGCAAAGGAACAACAGCAGCAAAACAGAATGAACGGCAAGAGAACTGTGCACACTCGAGATGTGCAAGACATAGACCAGAACTTGCAAGTTTTTGTTGCTGAATCGAGATTCATGGGTACTGACTCTATTAACTCGTTCACTTCACTCGGAGAAGATGAATTTACTGACTTACTGGTGCTTGACAATGACTTGACTTTCACTGACTCACAGGTGCTCCATAAAGGTGAGTTTACTAAGTTGCGGGTGCTTAACTAAGACTCAGAGTCAATGACTCATGCATGCATGACGGGTTGCACGGTGGTCGGGTGGTTAGCGCGCAGACCTCACAACTAGGAGACTTGAGTTCAGGCTTCAGGAGTGCTCGGCGAATACTCACATTTCACTGACTCACAAATGCTCAATGATGACTACTTGCAAAGACTTGAGTGTCACTGATTCAGGAGTGCTGGATGAAGACTCAAGTTTCACTGATTCACAAGTGCTCGACCAAGACTTTAGCTTCACTAACTTACTGTGTTTTACTGACTCACTGGTGCTCAATGAAGTTGAATTTACTCAATTATGGGTGCTTGACAGAGACTTGACTTTCACTGACTAACGGGTGCTTGACAAAGACTTGGGTTTCCTTACTCACGGGTGCTCGATAAAGGTGAGTTTACTGACTTTCGGGTGCCTGACTAAGACTCAGATTCAATGACTCATGTATGCTTGACGAAGACTCAAGTTTCAATGACCAGTCACGAACGTATGGGTGCTCACATTTCACTGACTCACCAATGCTCAATGATGACCACTTTCAAAGACTTGAGTGTCACTGATTCAGGAGTGCTGGATGAAGACTCAAGTTTCACTGATTCACAAGTGCTCGACCAAGACTTCGGCTTCACTAACTTACGGTGCTTGACATAGACTTGTGTTTTACTGACTCACTGGTGCTCACTGAAGATGAATTTACTCAATTATGGGTGCTTGACAGAGACTTGACTTTCACTGATTCACGGGCAATCGACAATGATGACTTTCACTGACTCACGGGTGAGTGATGACATACTAGCAAAAGGGATCAAATACTTATTTATATTCTTTCTGTTTAAATCCATGTAGCATAGAAATGATGTACTTTTCATATCCTTACTTTTCATGTTTTCCCCACTAGATATTAAAAAAAATGTTCAGTCAACAACAACCTGACTATATTTTGACTACATGGACGGTAGAAAAAAAAAACACCCCAGGAACTTCTGAGTCATCATAGCTATTTATAGCGGCTGCTGAGGCCTCGGTACCTACGGTGTGTGAGGACTGAGCGATGCCACACATACACACATAAATACTTCCACAGCCTCAAATATCAACTGTCTGACTCGGTAATCCCTTGCAATGTTGGGACCGCAGCACAGGAGATTTACATGACAGCAGTAGAGCACAAATTTGGTACCAGACTGCCTCAAGCACTATGCACAAATGTGGCGGGAACAACCCAGTGCAGAATTACACACCGAGCTCACTATTTTGTGGGATGACCTAAATGTGTTTTTGCAGGTCAGGTCAAAAATTGCCCATCATTTTTTTTCACGTTAGTAAGTTTCTTGGAGGCCATTTATTACTTTGCATGCATGCAAACGTCATCTCTCAAAACAAAAGATGTACATGTATGATGATTTGACTGTGTCATATTTTAAGTGACATGTCCGCCATGCAATGCTAACAGACTGTGGCCGTTGCATCATCCGCATATTGAGCAGAAAAAGGAAAATTTTGATCGCTGTTGGTGTCAGTGCGCTTTCCCATTTGAGTTCATGCATGGGAAAACCTACAAAAACACAACCGCACATTTGCACTGAAATAAAAACAGGAAATGACTCAAATCTTGGAGCGTTCTACATCAGGCTTTAGCAAACTTTTAAAAAGTGACCTATTATGCTTTCTCTACTTTTCTGACCTATTTTTTCTGACATTGTTGTTTGCATGTGTTCAATGATGGCTCTGCATACTCGGTTTTACAGAATTCGAACACCGACGTCATTAGCCACGTTTATATGAGTTTTTCTCTTTCCGAATGACCTTTCCGAAAGCAATGGTATACACGGAAAGGAATATTCCAATGGCGTGTCTACATGCGCCGCTATAATCAACCAGAATAGTCAATGGGGCATGCCCAGTAAAGCGTAAACACCAACATCACATGATACCGACTTCCTCCAGTTTTTCTTTCACTTGTTGGAATAACGCCGTATTCCCAGTTTTTCCTTCGTCCAGTCTTGTAATTTACAAATTAACAAATTTGAACAATTTAAGTCTATATGAATGAAGAATTTCACATGCTTCACATGCTGTGTTAGCAGTGTTAGCTTCACTGCTACGCTAATGTGTGTAGCATTAGCATCGGCTAGTTACTTCCATTGCCTCTGAATCCATAGTGAAAAATTTAAACGAAATTGATCCTTAATGTATCCAATTCATTATTTTTTATTCCTCATGCTTTCCTTGTATTGCCCTGAATTCCTGAATTTTCCATTCTGTGTTACTACTACCTTGTTCCATGTTTTCCCTCTTTGTTTGCTACTAGCTCTCATGCTAAGTATTGTCTTGCTTTTTCAGTCATTTTTGTTAACCTTGTTAACGGATAGGTTTTGGTTTTTCCTGGAGCATCTTGTTGCCCCGTTTCTTTACAAGTGCTGTTTTCCTTTCCTGATGCCAAAGTAGAGTATCTATTATTTTGGATTGTATAATTAATAATGTCTAGGAATTTTTTATATTGCCATTAACGTATGTAGGCTTCTACATTTTCCATATAAATTGTGTTGTATAAAATTCACAGCGCTCATATTGAAGCGGATTAACCAATGTGAAAGAGCAAAGGTGAGGCAGGAAGAAGACAACAAGCTAAGACATCGAGACGGTCATCTGATCCCGGGCTGACACGAGGTGCCACAATTCCAGACTTTCACTTTCAACTGTGGCCATCAAGGCCGTGAGCCAGAACTCCCCAGAGGAGCCCTGGCATCCTAGGCCTCATTTATCACAGCTGACTAAGACAGATGGATCATCACTTATAAAACAAAAACAAAAACACTATTGTTATTGGTGAATACAATCTTTGAACATTTTTTAAAATGAATCGAGCCATCGAGAAATGAAATAAGACATCTAAAGTCACCTTTACATAAGAACAGAAAATAAGATTGTAGGGACGATTGTGTCTGTTGTGAGAGTATTCAAATATGCAATAGAAGCCTGTTGTTCTGCCGATCAAGTCTGGTGCTTGTGTGTCTCACAGAACATTACTGTAACATTAGTGACATCTCGTGACCTTCGTGACCTACTTATTTTAACATCTTCCATGTGTCTTATATTTGTATTTTACTTTGCTTACTTATTTTTATGCTAGAAAATTCTTCAATTATGACGAATAATATGGCGTATTCCACCTTCAAACAGCATATAATTTATTCATTTATGTATATTTATTAATTCATTTTCTAATGCTTATTCTGGAGTGTGCTGGAGCCTATTCCAGCTGTCTTCGTCTGTATTGCCGCATTTTCCATCAAAAGATTTCCATCCTAATTCCCAGTTATTTCTCAACTGATTCCAAACATTCAGCTTGTTCAAAACATTCGGCCCAATTTCCACGTTTCAAAAATCATTGCTTTTGCTGGAATTCCACTTATTCCAGGGCAACAATTCCCATTGAAATTAATGTCATTCCACATTTATCAAACATTCATTCATTTTCTACCGCTTATCCTCACGAGGGTCGCGGGGGATGCTGGAGCCTATCCCAGCTGTCTTCGGGCGAGAGGTGGGGTACACCCTGGACTGGTGGCCAGCCAATCACAGGGCACATATAGACAAACAACCATTCACACTCACATTCATACCTATGGACAATTTGGAGTGGCCAATTAACCTAGCATGTTTTTGGAATGGGGGAGGAAACCGGAGTACCCGGAGAAAACCCACACATGCACGGGGAGAACATGCAAACTACTCAGGGGTGGAATTGAACTTGGGTCTCCTAGCTGTGAGGCCTGTGCGCTAACCACTGGGTCGCCGTGCAGCCTCATTTATGTATATATTGGATGAAAATGGAAGTATGAATTGACTGCATATATATGTATAATAGAATGTATGCAGTAATAGAAGAGTTTTGGTAAAGAGTAATGTGTTTGTTTTGCAAGCCAAGCAGTTAAAGTGAAAAGTTGAAACCTTTACCCTTGGTGTCCTCACATCACCCCATCCTTTCTGTGGGGATGTCAGTCCGAAGCCAGTTCTTTTCAATTTGGCAACAACACTCACGAGGTGAGCCTCACTCCAACATTCCTGGAGAAATGGCCCAAATATTCTCTGGCGAAAAGAGTTGGAAAAGCCAGACCGGGGTGGCCTCTGAGTGTACAAAGCGGATCAAATATTCAAATATGGAAAAGTCATGTAACACAAGTATGATGAACTTTATCTACCAGGGTTACAGTACACACTCAACGCCTTAGAAAGCCTTTTCATCGAAACCTGCACGGTGACACATATTCCGATTCAGTGCGTCCAAAATTTCTGCCCACATCTCTACCGACCTCGTCTTTGTCGGTTACGTATTACACCGGGAAGGTCATGGGTTTCTAAATAGGAGAATTGTGTCGGAAACCCAATGTTCCGTACCAAAACTGCAATTATCAAATAATTTGATAAAAAGGGAGGAAAATTTGTTTTCTCCATATATTATTTGAGACCCAAGTTCAATTCCACCCTCTGCCATCTCTGTGTGGAGTTTGCATGTTCTCCCCGTGCATGCGTGGGTTTTCTCCGGGTACTCCGGTTTCCTCCCACATTCCAAAAACATGCTAGGTTAATTGACGACTCCAAATTGTCCATAGGTATGAATATTTTGGAAAATGGATGGATGAATTGACTGCATATACGTATTTATGTATAACAGAGTAATGTGTTTCTTTTGAACTTGGGTTTCCAAGTGTCGGAAAACCAATGTTCCGTACCAAAAACTGCGATTGCGAACACATGTACTGGCTTGTGGCAGCCAAGCATTCATAGCGAAGTCGCCTTTAGATCCTTCGATGTTTTCATCGGGTCTTTGTCGGTTACGTATTACACCGGGAAGGTCATGGGTTCCTAAATAGGAGACTTGTGTCGGAAACCCAATGTTCCGTACTAAAAACTGCGATTATCAAATAATTTAATTTAAAAAAATGGTTTATATATTCTGCTACATTATTTGAGACCCAAGTTCAATTCCAAACTCGGCCATCTGTGGAGTTTGCATGTTCTCCCCGTGCATGCGTGGGTTTTCTCCTCCCACATTCCAAAAACATGCTAGGTTAATTGGCGACTCGAAATTGTCGCCAATTTTTGGAATTTTGGAAAATGGATGGATAAATTGACTGCATATATATATATATATATATATATATATATATATATATCTTTTGAACTTGGGTTTCCAAGTGTCGGAAACCCAATGTTCCGTACCAAAAACTGCAATTCCGAACACATGTACTGGCTTGTGGCGGCCAAGCGTTCATAGCGAAGTCGCTTTTTGATCCTTCGATGTTGCCTCTTCCTATCATTGCGAAGCAGAATTTACCAAGCGTTGGATTGTTCACCCACTAAAATTCCGATTCAGTGCGTCCGAAATTCCTGCCCACATCTCTACCGAACCATGATCGCACATTGCTTTCATATGGTCTTTGTCGGTTACGTATTACACCGGGAAGGTCATGGTTCCTAAATAGGAGAATTGTGTCGGAAACCCAATGTTCCGTACCAAAAACTGTGATTATCAAATAATTTAATTAAAAAAATGCTTTATATATTCTGCTACATTATTTGAGACCCAAGTTCAATTCCATCTCTGTGTGGAGTCTGCATTAATAGGGAACGTGAGCTGGATTTAGACCGTCATGAGACGTAGTAGAGTCATGAGGTTAGTTTTACCCTACTGATGATGTGTCGTTGCAACGGTAAAACACCCAAAAAATGTTATCGTCCCAAAATATGAAATAAAGTATAAAAAGTGTAAAAACTGGCGCTAACAGAAATGTGTTCCATGATTTGATACTGATTTGACGTCATTGCCAGTTAGACTTTGTTAAACCACAAAAAAACAATGAGTCACGCTTTGACAAATTCTTGGACAAATCCTCCTTGTTGTTCCTGGATTGTTCCAAAATGTGCCGACATAGGAAGAAGCCACCGAGCAGCCTCTCCAACAGCTAATCACCTTCTTAGTGGAGTCCTCCATGTTGCCGTTTAGTCTCAAATCTCAAGCATTGTTATTTCTCGTAAACCTTCATATTCATTTTCCGCAGAATCAAAATAATGACTTTCTGCTGAAACAGATCACTACAAATCCTCCTTACCACAAGCTCTGTGTTTGTTTCTTTTTTATTGGTTTCTGAGAGTGCATTTGGAGCCAATATATCAGTAGCAGCTAATGAGAATAAGCTGGCAGTGAGACAGCAGGAGGCTGAAATGACTCTAATGGCTGTGAGCAGAACCTGGAATAAAACTGTAGTTGTAGTTGTCAGGCTAATTGACTGTAAGGAAACATTAAAAATAAATGGAGCTTACCACGTGTTTACATAACCCAGACACATTTTGCACCATATACAGGAAGTTTCCATCTAATGACGCTGATGTAAGTGGAGTTTGAGTCTAAGTGGGAATGTATACAGAACTAACTACACAGAACACAGGAAGTATATCAAACTACTTGAATCTTTGTGGTTGTCTTGCACACTAGAAGGGGCGTTGCGAGGGAAGGCGAGACAGTATGCGTCTTAATTACCACTGTCCTTTTAATAGGAGCAGATAATTTCACATGTTTAAATATAGCATCGTTATACTTCATGATGGTTGCCACGTTTCTATAGCTTGGATCGGTCATGCAACAAATGCTTATTTCTCCACTTTCTGAGTATTTCATTTGGATTATCGCTTTCCTTTTCTTTGAAAAAGGAATCAAACTATGGGATGGATTGAGTAAGACCCTCAAACAATGCACAACGATGAGGGAATTCAGGAAAAAATACAAGCAGTTGATGTTTGCTAAATACAAGGATGAAGAGTCTTGAACCAGTCATGATGTGCTATATATATCACTATATTGACACCCACTATGGTACACATTATGTCATTGGATGCTCTTAAAAAATAAAAAATAAAAAATAAAAAATAAAAAATAAAAAATAAAAAATAAAAAATAAAAAATAAAAAATAAAAAATAAAAAATAAAAAATAAAAAATAAAAAATAAAAAATAAAAAATTAAATTTTTGAATTAAAAATTAAAAATTAAAAATTAAAAATTAAAAATTAAAAATACATAAAAAAACTTAAACTATATTAGGAAAGCAGGAAGTGAACAAATGTAACAGTTACTGATTGTAAAAGTACCAGATAGAGGGGTAGGATTTAATAAGCTTTGCTTCTTCCTACTCCTTTTGGACATGTGGAACTGGGAACTGATTATGGGATGCATTCAATTGTAATCTGATGCATGTTCAAATGAAATAAAACCATTACCATTGATGCCATCAGAAGAGTCTGCCTCCCCAATGGGAGACATCAGGAAGGGAAAGAAGTTGACCAAAAACTGTCCTTCCTTAATGTAGGAACATATATCTGCCTCCACATGCAACCTGATTTCTTTTGTTGTACAAGTATTTTCAATGAATATCATTACAAGTTTCCGGACTCAAACTGCTTCTATCACTGTCACACTTTGTCTTAAACGTCCAAGTTAAAGCATGTTTTCAATAACGTAATCAAATAACATCCACCCCAGGGTTCTTTTAAATTGCTGTGTTTCACCAAATTTGCAATAGACGTTGCAGTGCGTTTGTTGTTTGGCACCCAAATACATCACCATGACTACAATATAAACAAAAAAGAAAATAAATACACTCCTTTGTCTATTGGCAATGTAAAAAAAAAGAGTTAAATAAAGTAAATGCAGTGGAACATTGGTTAGCATCATTAATCTGTTCCCTAACCAAAATGTACCCTAACCAAATCAATGTATCTGATCCAGAAAGCTAAAATGTTAACTCGAAACACATTTTTGTAGTTTTACAATTACAGTTTTACTTGCAGAAAACAATTGTACATGTCTATAAATATTGAATGAAAGACATAAATGAACATTGAAGGTTACCTTTCAAGGTTAACATTGAAGGTCACCATTCAAGGTGCCTTCATTAAAGACGTGATTGTTGGCAAAGACATGATGTGGCTGCGAGATTAACACGTACACCATCTTGGTTATTCCTCAAATGTGTCAAGTGTTTCTCACCTCAAGTTTATGCTTTTCTTTTGATCTTCTTCTTTCTTTTTGGGCTCTTCCCATCAGGGGTCGCCACAGCAAATCAACCACCTCCATCCAACCCTGTCTTCTGTATCTGTCTCTCTCACACCAACTACCCTCCTGTCCTCCTTCACTACATCCATAAACCTCCTCTTTGGTTTTCCTCTACTATCTCACTATCAGTCTGCACTCTCTGACTTTATCTCCAAGGCCTCTAACATGTAATGTCCCTCTGATGTACTCCTTCCTGATCC
Organism: Doryrhamphus excisus; assembly: GCF_030265055.1. Lineage (NCBI taxonomy): Eukaryota > Metazoa > Chordata > Actinopteri > Syngnathiformes > Syngnathidae > Doryrhamphus > Doryrhamphus excisus. The sequence goes on along the minus strand of NC_080472.1, from coordinate 5,623,520 downwards.
TATCCATCCTGGTCACTCCCAATGATCACTCAGCATCCTCATCTCTGCTACCTCCAGTTCTACTTCCTGTCTTTTCCTCAGTGGTTCTGTCTCTAGGTGAAGTGTTTCTCACCTCAAGTTTCTGCTTTTCTTTTGATAACAGTTGCAAAATAAGCCAATTATCAAATAATTTGTTAAAAAAGGGGGGAAATTTGTTTTATGCATATAATCTGTTATATTATTTGAGACGGGCTGCACAGTGTTTGAGTGGTTAGAACTAGAGTTCAATTCCATCTCGGCCATCTCTGTGTTGAGTTTGCATGTTCTCCCCGTGCATGCGTGGGTTTTCTCCGGGTACTCCGGTTTCCTCCCACATTCCAAAAACATGCTAGGTTAATTGGCGACTCCAAATTGTCCATAGGTATGAATGTGAGTGTGAATGGTTGTTTGTCTATATGTGCCCTGTGATTGGCTGGCCACCAGTCCAGGGTGTACCCCGCCTCTCGCCCGAAGTCCAGCACCACCCACGACCCTCCCGAGGTCAAGCAGTAGAATGAATGAATAAATGAATTAATTATTTGAGACTGGCATTAACTCTGTTAGTTAGCAAAGAACTACAGAGTCGACCACTGATGACATCATATATGAGTGATGGAGCTGACTTTCACTTCCTGCTTCCTTGTAGTAGCAAATAGGATGCTAACAAGGATGTTTTGTGATAAAAAAAATACATTAACAACACAATTGGACTCATATTGTGTATTAAAAACATGACAATATACATTTTGTATATACATATTGTGCACTAAACAAAAATCACATACAAACTAAATTTTGGAAAAGGGATTTAACACAATCATGCACAGATAGAGTCAGCACAGAATCAGGAAATCAATGAGGGTTTCTATGGAGTTCTGAGCGATGACAAAGCGCAGCAGCAGCTTCATATAGACAAACAAACTGACTATTTTCCTACTCTTATTAGATTGCATCCACTTTCTGCTTGGATCCACACATTCCAAGCAGCATCCATTATTGCATTGATTTGTCATCCCAATGAATTATGAGTCAGAGGACCAGAAGCCACCATTTGACAGTTTTGTTTATCCACAAAAGCTGTTAGAAAAAAAAAGTCAAACACAAGCTATCTATCATGGTACGTCTACTGGCTGTGAAATGAGCATCATTACAAAAGTCTATGATTGCCAAACATTTGGTGACGTTTCAGACGCCCTTGGTGATGTCAGTGAAAAGCAACAAGCAACAAACTTTTATTATTATAGAAAATTACTTCAAAAAAGTTATTAGCTTTCCGTGACGCACATTCAAAGAGCCGCCCAGATATTGGTCCACAGGTTTCATAGTTCTCTAATGCTAAGAGTCCACTGGGCCGGCGCCAGTTGGTGCCAGTTTGCGCCAATGCAATTTGCGGTGGCGCCTAGTGGCGCCAATACGGTGCCTCGTGGCGTGCAGTGTCTCAAACTGCCTCCCAAGTGGCTCATGGTAGCCCGTAACAGCGGCAAAAATTGAGTTTGGCGGCAAGAAAATTTCTAAATGTTTTAAATCTTTGTGTGTCCACCAAGTGGAACCAAATGGCGCAAACAATCCGCCTATTGGAATCCACTAGAATGTAATGGCGTGAGCCAAGTTGCGCCAATGATACTAGGAGTCCACTGGGCCGGAGCCAGTTGGTGCCAGTTTGCGCCAATGCAATTTGCTGTGGCGCCTAGTGTCGCCAATACGGTGTCTCGTGGCATGCAGTGGCTCAAACTTCCTCCCAAGTGGCTCGTGGTGGCCCGTAACGGCGGCAAAAATTGAGTTTGGCGGCAAGAACATTTCTAAATGTTTAAAATCTTTGTGTGTCCACCAGGTGGAACCAAGTGGAACCAAATGTTGCAAACAATCCGCCAATTGGAATCCACTGGAATGTAATGGCGTAAGCCAAGTTGCGCCAATGATGCTAAGAGTCCACTGGGCCGGCGCTAGTTGGTGCCAGTTGGTGCCGGTTCGTGCCAATGCAATTTGTTGTAGCGCCGAATGTCGCCAATATGGTGCCTAGTGGCATGCAGTGGCTCAAACTGCCTCCCAAGTGGCTCGTGGTGGCCGTAACGGCGGCAAAAATTGAGTTTGGCGGCAAGAAAATTTCCAATTGTTTAAAATCTTTGTGTGTCCACCAAGTGGAACCAAATGTCGCAAACAATCCGCCAATTGGAATCCACTGGAATGTAATGGCGCGAGCCAAGTTGCGCCAATGATGCTAGGAGTCCACTGGGCTGGCATCCGTTTTTTAGATTATGTGATTGCCGCATGGTGGCTCGCTGTGACGCAGAATAACGGCAACATGGCAACATGCCGAGCAAACATTATTAATTCAGTGCCACAGCGAGCCACTACGCACCTAATCACATAATATTTGGCACCAACTGGCACCAACTAAGTGGACTCCTAGCATAATGCTGCTCAATTTAACAAAAAAAATGAAAACCATGACATTTCCATCACTTTGTAAAAAAAAAGTTACTATTTTCTCCTCCATAAATGTAATTACTCCAAGTCGGCTCACGGGATGAAGTGGGAGATAGGTCACTGTTGATGCACTACACTGCTGATGGGGATGTCAGATACCCTGTGATTGTGTGCATGTTTGTGCCTCCCACCCCCGCAAGTTGCAAACCTAGACCAAACACTAGTGTGTGTGTGTGTGCATGTGTGTGTGTGTGAGTTTGGAATACTAAGTGTCATGTGTTTATTCTTTAATAAAATGAAAGATCAGATATCTTAAGAGATGCTGCTGATATGACTTTAATCTTCTATAGTTCATACTGCAGTAATAAAAGCTATCCATGCCAACAAAATGACAGAATATTACGTTTAAAGCGTCATAGATCTTTATCAGTAAACTTAATAATGATGCCGTTAGGATGTTGGGCTTTTAGTCCCATGGATGCTGGTGTTGCTATTCAAGCCAAGAGACGCTCCCCTAAAGCAAATGCAAAGGAATTCAACTTAAACAATTGAAATTTAAACACAGTGTCCATGAAATGGATGCCACAGTAGCTGCCATTTTATCAAAAATGGGCAACATCCGCCATCGGTGATGGCCATTGGCAGTTTGACATCTGATCTATGGACGGTCTTGGAGGATGACAAAGTACTTTGGTCCACCCGCCTTCAGGACTTTTTAAACTTCAACGTATACATTAAAGTAACTTTTCCAATCATTCAGGACACCATGGCTAGCTACAAACACATTGTGAAAAAATCCTGTATTTTTATGGCAACATTCCCAATAAAATCACTGAACAATTTTTACAGTTTCCAAAACCATTTAAAAAACATTCAGGCAATCTAACAATATTCCTAGTTATTCTCCTTGAATTGTACATTTTCCGGCCCCAATATTCTCAAAGAATGCCATTTTTCCATATTTCTCAACAAATTCAAACAATTCTAACATTAAAATGTTTGTCTCATTCCAGACACAATGGACACGAAAAGTCCCACATCGTCTATAATGCCGCATTTTCCACCAAAAGATTTCCATCCCAATTCCCAGTTAGTCATTTTTATGCTAAAAAATTATTCACTTATGACTAATAATACGGCGAATTCCACCTTCAAACAGCATATGATTTATTCATTTATGTATATTTATTCATTCATTTTCTACCGCTTATCCTGGAGTGTGCTGGAGCCTATCCCAGCTGTCTTCCGGCTGTCTTCGTCTGTAATGCCGCATTTTCCACCAAAAGATTTCCATCCCAATTCCCAGTTATTTCTCAACTGATTCCAAACATTCAGCTCGTTCAAAACATTCAGCCCAATTTCCACATTTCAAAAATTGTTGGTTTTGCTGGAATTCTACTTTTTCCGGGGCAACAATTCCCATTGAAATTAATGTAATTCCACATTTATCAAACATTCATTCTTTCATTCAGGGTCGCAAGGGGTGCTGGAGCCTATCCCAGCTGTCTTCGGGCGAGAGGCGGGGTACACCCTGGACTGGTGGCCAGCCAATCACAGGGCACATATAGACAAACAACCATTCACACTCACATTCATACCTATGGACAATTTGGAGTCACCAATTAACCTAGCATGTTTTTGGAATGTGGGAGGAAACCGGAGTACCCGGAGAAAACCCACGCATGCACGGGGAGAACATGCAAACTCCACACAGAGATGGATGAGGGTGGAATTGAACCCTGGTCCCCTAGCTGTGAGGCCTGCGTGCTAACCGACTCTATTCATATATTGCACAATTCCACATTCTCAGACACAATATTCCCATCCTATTCCCAGTTTCTCAAGTAATTGAAACAATTCCAATATCGAAGCATCTCATTCAGGACATTCAGACTAGCAGTATTCCACATCCCATATATTACCACTTTTCTTGGAATTCTGCATTTTTTTTTTACACAAATTCTCATTGATCTTGATCATGTCTACTATCTCCACATTTCCAAACCTTTCCAAAAGCAAAACATTCAGCTCATTCAAAATATTAGTGTTACAAGTATTAGCAGTTTTTGCTCAAATTCCCTATTTTTCGGATCAAAAGTTTCCATTGAAATGAATGTCATTCCACCTTTCTCAACCAATTCAACACAATTACAACCTCAAAATGTTTCCCTTATTCAGGACATCCAGACTAACTTTTATCATAATTCTGTATTTTCATAACACAAATTCCCACATTTTCCATATAGCACATTTTCCATTACATAATTCTCATCACAATTCCCGGTTTTACATTTCTCCCATTTGTCAACCAATTGAAACGACTCCGACACAAAAAACTTTTTTCTCATTCGGGACATTCAGTCTACCAATAGTCCACATCCTAATTATTCACCCTTTTCCAAAAATTCCACATTTTCTATATCACACATACCCACTGATCATGAAAATTCCTACTACTGCCACATTCCAGCCCATTCCATCATCTGATAATATTCAACATCACACAAATCCTCTACAGAATTTTCCATATAAGCAACTCCAATTGAATTCTTATTATTTCCTCAATTTTAAAATCATTCCAATACCAAAACAAATCATGGAAATTCCCACATTTTATGTAATCCTGCAATTTTCAAGACAACTTCCTGCTGGGAACATGGCACAATTCCTATTACAATACAATTCCCATTGAAAGAATTGTTATTTTTCCACAATTCTCAACCCATTCAAACCAATCCAAAACCAAAACATTAATTTTCCATATTTTCCATACAGCATTTGGGTTGATCTCCAGCATGCACACACAATATTCCACAAATTGCCAAACATCATTATGATCACCAAGAGCAGGCAGACACTTGCACTTCCTGTGGTAGACGCGGTACGGAGGCTACGGAGGCCTGCCTGTCCAAACAAGCAGCGCTGCCACCGTTCAAGAGAGTTGACGGCTTTCACGCAGCACTGCGGTGGGATCGTGCTCTCTTTTCCGTGCGCTGACACGTGCTTCCTGATTATTTTGACAGCTCCGAGTCTGCTGCGATTCCGCTTTTAAACGACTAATCACTGCCGAGGTTTTCTTGGCCTGTTGCATAAAGTTGCCTTGGCAGAGGTTTCACACTCCAGACTTCCCTCCTACAAAATGCTGCGAGTGTTTTCATCAGCGTATGAAGAGACTTTGCCATTATTTGGAAAAGTTCTACACTGGGAAAATAAGTATTTGATCCCCTGCTGTAAGTTTAGCCCCTGACTAAGATATGTATTTGACGGAGTGTACTTAATCCCCTTGCAGTCAGCAAGCATTCTGACACCCGCAGGCCGCTTTTTATTTAAAAAAGTACTCTAATCTCAACTCCTCATGGGAATACAAGACGCCTGTCGTCCATTTTAACGTCTCGTCCACCATGCGGAAGACCAAAGAGATGTCCGTCCTTAGTGTATAAGGAAAGACAAATCCTTTGGACATTTTGTGGAGCATGAAAATATACTTACATGGCTATTCCCTTATGGGAAAAAAATATATTGCAGTATATTGGCAAATTTAATGCAATGTATTAGGAAATATATTTCCATATATGGGATCTTATGTTTATATTTTCCGATATATTGCAATATATGCATCGATCATATATTTGTATATATTGATACATAAAAAAAATATCTTGCGATCAAGACCAAAAAAGGACTATATTTTTACATATATAAAATTGCATATAATTTGGGATATATAAACTCATATATTATATATTTGGATTTAATATATTTCAATATATTGAAAGTGGAAATCATTTGTTTATTCTGCAATATATTGCCATATATTACATGAATATATAATATATTGTATAATATATGTATTAAAACATATTATTCCATGTATTTATAATATATAATGTATTGGAAAATATAATGGAAAAATAATATATTATAATATAATACAATATATTTAAAGTAATATATTGATAAATATATTTTCTTTTCGTAAGGGTTGGCTTCATTTACATTTCTTGAAGGGGTTTTAATTAAAAGAAGAACACTCTTTAAGGTCCCAAGAGGTGTTGTTGGATTATTTGTATGTGCTATTTATAGCATCTGGAAAGCTCGACTTGGTCTACATGTACGTTCCTGTGCTAAAGGCACTGATGAACACTTGGATACACACTTATGATCTAATCTTTCAAATACCACTGTCTGTTGGGACCCACACATTAGTCAAGCCATCTTCACTAGCCTCACTCATGCACAGGGAGAACATGCAAACTCCACACAGAGATGGCCGAGGGTGGAATCGAACTCGGGTCTTCTAGCTGTCAGGTCTGCGCTCTAACCACGTGACCGTCATGCAGCCCCTAGTTAGACGCATACTGTATATAAACACTTGGTGCTATTATGCTATGTGTTTTGCATGCTAATGTTAGCATTGCTAGCATGCTAACATTAGCAATCTCAATATGTAGATACAATAAATGTAGGCGTAATATTTATGATGTAAATCATAATGCTAAAATTATAAAATGTAGATTATTATATAATAATAAATAATAAATAATAAATAATAAATAATAAATAATAAATAATAAATAATAAATAATAAATAATAAATAATAAATAATAAATAATAAATAATAAATAATATGTAGATAAAATAAACTATGGTGCTTGGTGGAGGTCACTTATGAAACAATTTAAGGTAATTATTTGTGTGTGTGTATATATATATATATATATATATATATATATATATATATTCATTCATTTTCTACCGCTTTTCCTCACAAGGGTCGCAGGGGTGCTGGAGCCTATCCCAGCTGTCTTCGGGCATGAGGCGGGGTACACCCTGGACTGGTGGCCAGCCAATCACAGGGCACATATAGACAAACAACCATTCACACTCACATTCATACCTATGGACAATTTGGAGTCACCAATTAACCTAGCATGTTTTTGGATATATATATATATATATATATATATATATATATATATATATATATATATATATATATATATATATATATATATATATATATATATATATATATAAAATTCTGTATGGACTATAATAAAAAAATATTCACACATTTTTTTACACTTTTAAATCACAAAAGTGTGTTGTGTAATCATATTCTAAATTCTAATCAATTATTACAGGCCCAAAGTAAATAAAACAGTCAAATATTCCAAAGAAGAGTATTGACGTTTGTGTCATAGCCCAAAGAAGAATAATTATTTGAATACATTTGCGGTGTTCATTCATTGAGCAGATACAGGAATGATGAACTTATGACTGATGTACTGTATTTGGTGTCAAAATATCAGTGCTTCCAGCACTGTTTATGCAACGGACCATGCAGGAACTTCTAGAAATGCTGAGGAAAATCATGATGACATGCGCTTAATCAAAACAATCATTTATGTGACTTGTCAAACCAAAGATTGTCTTTCCGCTGGCATGTAAATCCAATTATTCTGTTGCAGTCACCCAAAAATATGAACAAAAACAATACATTTTTACAAACAATGATTATTTTTTTGCATGCAGAAAACAATGCAAAATACTTAAAATAGATAAATGACCATTTAATATGAATTTGACCTTTCATTAAAGGTCAAATTGATATGAAATGTTAAACTTCATACTTTGTGATGACTTCTTTCTTGAACTCAACAGAGTTTCTCCGTTTCTTTAGCCAATTTTTGGCGTTCGCAACTTTCTTTGGCCCCATGGCGGGTTATTTAGCTTATTTTGTACTCAATAAAAAATGCATGGATGCAATAAAGGACGATATTGAATGATAACGGAGACAGTGTACAAAAACAAGGGCAAAATTTGGTGAAAATTTTAGTCGACAACTGCATTGTACTTAACTTACAAAGTTCTTAAATGTAGTCGATATGGCAGAGCTGCCAGTATAAAGTACAAAGTACTTCTCCTAACAGTTTCGTAGCTTTGGGAAGATGATGAATATGTCAAAGATTATTTTTGGATTCTCCCTCAGCAACCCCGTAGACAAATACGGAGTAGTTCCTTTTATAATAACAGAGGGCAAAAGAGTGAACAGCCAGCAGGCCTGACCAGAGGAAACACATTTTTCTTGGAGACTGAGGAGTGCATGGTTTTCTCAAGTCAACGGTGTTTTGGATGCCTGCCCTCAAACCTCCGTGCCAGCCCTCTGCCAGGACTTCCCTGTGTCGTTGTCTGAGCTTGCACGAGTGGAAACTCCAGCCTGCACTGGAAAAGTACAACAAAGTTGTGTTCTTTACCTTCTTTTCAGGACAAAGTCTCAAAGTAGGCAGGGATTTCAAAATAAATCTTTCATTTCCTTTTTTCTACCGTTTTGGGTTCTTTTTTTTTTTTTCCAAAATGAGTTACACCAGGCGTGCTCAAAGTGCGGCCAGGGGGTCATTATTGTTAAAATATAATTTAACAAAAAAACTAAAAAAACAAAAAATTAAAAAAAACAGCAACAATAGAAAAATCAACAGTAATTTTACAAGAATAAAGTTTAAAGAAAATCAAGACAAAAAAAATTTATATAGCTAGAAAAAGTCATAATTAATAAGGTAATATTAGAACGACAAATAACGTACTTTAAATAAAGTAATTTTAGACAAAACATTAATATTAAAATTTTATATTATTGTGAGACTCAAAACAACAAATTAAAATTAGATTGCGAAATATATAGAATATATGGGAATAAAGTTAGAATTCTAAGAAGAAAGTTTACAAAAAGAAAGTTGAAATAGTAAAAAAAAACAATAAGATAAAAAACAACAACAGTAGAAATGCAAAAAACTGCTATAAGTTTATAAGAATAAAGTCCAAATATTAAAAGAAAAAAGTTGTATTGTGAAATTAAGTCACAATTTTACAAGAATACATTTTTAATATTTTGACAAAAAAATTCATTTTAGTAGCACGGAGAATAAAGATATTAAAAACTAAATAAATAAAGTTGTCATTTTTTATTATAATAATAGTTATAATATGGGAATAAAGTTAGAATTCTGAGAAGAAAGTTTACAAAAAGAAAGTTGAAATAGTAAAAAAATACAACATAAAAAACGACAGTAGAAATGCAAAAAACTGCTATAAATTTATAAAAAAATAAAGTCAAAATATCAAAAGAAAAAAGTTGTATTCTGAAATGAAGTAATACTTTTACAATGATAATTTTTTTATATTTTGACAAAAAATGTATTTTAGTTGCACGGAAAATAAAAAAAATATGTAATTTTATTGTTGTAATTTGAGCAAAAAACTAAATAAATAAAGTTGTCATTTTTTGGAAAATTGGATTATAATAATAGTTATAATATTGGAATAATGTTAAAATATTTTGAATGCAAAAATGCGGGGAAAAGAGCAAAGTTCATATGAATAATACACTTACATCCTTTCATTTTTCACAGTGTGGCCGACACTGGAAAAAGTTTGGACACCCCAGGGTTACGCAATCAAAAAGTTGGTTTTCGTACGCGCCATTTTTTCTATTCATTTAAAAGCAGCACTACACTGTCAAAATTCATATAGCAAGTACACAGTATACACAGTATACACAGTGTACACGTGTGACATTTCCAAGTATACTTTCTGTGGGTGCGAGTTTCCCAGTGAGAAGTTTTCCATGGATGTAAAAAAGCATCTCCATGCCAAGCAACATTACCTTCTCCATCTCCATGCTGCATCAGGTCACATCATTGCCATTATCACAGCTACACTGATGCCACTGCGCTCTGCTGCTCCCAGCATCAAACTATCAGCTTGTGGGGAATGGAAAGTATCCTGCAGGGTGCTTTCAAAGACAAACGACACCAAAGTTTTCTACAGCCTCATCAGAAAAGCAGTCAAGCCGTCCACCGATATGAAGATGGAACCTTTATGTGCTTCATTTCCAAAATCCTAGTAAATCACTGATTCCGATCCAGGAAATACTTTCACAACATGTCTGTATGTTCTTTTCCAAAAGATGCTGAAATGTTTGATAGCCTGTATGAGCACACAGGACGAGCAATCGCATCAATGACGTTTATGTTGACACATCTTTATCATGTGCATGAATGTACTGCCGAGCGAACAAGCCTGTCATGTTTTTGTAATACTTAATACTTGATACATAATACTTGATGTATTATTTCCTGTTTTCTTCATGTCTTATGTAAGTGTTCCCTCAAGACATCGCGGTTCACCTTTCGCAGACTTGCTGTTTTGCTTGTGTTTTGAACATGCATTGTGTTCTACATCCTTGTGGTGTATTAGAGCAACATATCTGTGCTCTGTTGTATGCGTCTGTTATTGTATTTATAACTACTACAGATAGAGGGTGTTGTATATACACGTAGAAGCCACAACAGTTCTTACTGGCTAAGAGAGAACCCACACATTGTGTTCTGTGTCCTTGTGGTGTATTAGAGCAACCCATCTGTGCTCTGTTGTATGCGTCTGTTATTGTACTTATAACTACTACAAGTAGAGGGTGTTGTATATACACGTACAAGCCACAACAGTTCTTACTGGCTAAAGGAGAACCCACACATTGTGTTCTGCATCCTGACTGGCTGTAGACCATTGTCAATCAATCTCCTTTGGGCTGTTTCCTGTTGTGGTCAATGGTTGATAGGAAACTAGCTAACAGTGCTATCCGCCAATCAACAACAGAAAAAGAAGAAGCTAACTGACTTTAGGGCAATATTAACCATTTTAACAAGGATACAAAAACGCTACAGCTGAACAGTTCCAGGCGAGGTGTGTCCAACCAAGTGGGTTGATCATTGAAATTCAAAGAGAAGGAAGAGAAAAGTGTATAAAGTGTACAGTAAGGGGTGTTATGGTCTTAAAACAAAGATAATAATTGTAAACAAAAAAATTAAGTTGCCTACTTTGTGGATTTCACTTATTGTGGGCTATTTTGGAAGCTATCCCTCGCAATAAACGAGGGAACATCGTACTCCAAACTCGGAACAAGAAAAGAAGGGAAAAGATGATGGAAAGAAGAAGTAAGATGGACAGAAGAAGAAGGGGGAAGTCTCCTACCATCTCCTACCATCCAAAGGAGATGAGGTGAGCTCTAGCTTTGAAATTGGAAAGACCCTGCTGGAAAAACCAGCATATGTTGGGTTTTCATGCTGGTCACTGGTCTATGCTGGTCCTCCAAAACATAACATATGCTGGTCTATGCTGGCCCTCTATGCTGGTTTGGAGGACCAGCATAGACCAGCTACCAGCATAACACAACAACAGATGCTGGCACCTGACCAGCATTGACATGCTGGTCTACAGACCAGCATAGACCAGCTACCAGCATGAGAACACAACATATGCTGGTCTATAGACCAGCATAGACCAGCTACCAGCATGAGAACACAACATATGCTGGTCTATAGACCAGCATAGACCAGCATATGTTGTGTTTTCACGCTGGTAGCTGGTCTATGCTGGTTTGGAGGACCAACATAGACCAGCATAGACCAGCTACCAGCATGAAAACACAACATATGTTGGCAACATATGATGGCACCTGACCAACATTGACATGCTGGTCCTCCAAACCAGTATAGACCAGCTACCAGCATGAAAGATATGCTGGCATATCTTGTGTTTTAGCTGGTCTATGCTGGTTTGGAGTACCAGCATAGACCAGCATATGTTGTGTTTTCATGCTAGAATGTTGGTCTCAGCGGCATACATTGTGTTTCCTGGGCCACCAGACCAGCATACCAGCAAGAAAACACAACATATGCTGGTCATTCTGGTATGCTAGTCCTCCAGACCAGCATAGACCAGCTACTAGCTAACAAAACACAACATAGTATACTGGACATGCTGGTAGCTGGTCTATGTTGTTTTTTGTTTTTTGTTTTTCTTATTGGCTACTAAAAAATCATCCAAAGTGTGTAAAAAGGTTAAAAATGAGAATAAGCACGTAAAGAGCAAATTGTTATTTTTCTAGCCATGTTGTTCCTAGTATTTCCGTTCCCACTTTCCAAAAGCACCTGTGTTCCACTTTTGTTCATGTTGCTTTTTGTGTCACTAAATAAATACAGGTGCTGTTGTTGCACACCTACCATGTTTATTTCTTTATCGGAGTCTTTTAGCCTGTTCCTTTCTGGTGGAAAAAGTCGAAAAAGTGGGAGAAAGGTGCATAGATGAAGTAAAAACGTTTGGGGATGTTTTTGTTTCTCAGAGTGAACAGAATTCTATAGTCTCGGGATGAGAAAGAGAAATAAGGCAGCTGTCAATCACAACATCGCTCATGATTAACTCTCAAATCTTGGCTCAAAAGTTCATCTTCTATTTCAGCATTTTGATCCTCCTCTAATGGCTGCTTTTATTGTCTTAGTGATGAACAATTCAGAGCCGATTCGTTTTTTCCTGATCTTTTTTACTGTTCGGGGTGAATGTCATCGGTCAAGATGTGTGTCGTCGTCTCTGTGACCCCGCAGAGCAGCGAGGTTAAAGACACCAGCTAAATCTGGCCACATTCCGAACCCTCTTGGTGACATATTATCTCCAAAGTGACTTGCGACAAATCAACTTTTTCTGGCATTATTGGGTTTTCTGGTATTAGGGGACTTAACAGTGAAAGCACATATTGTTCAAAGCAGTCAGAAGGGGTCAGTGTGCAGTCAGCTCCCGCAGCACACTAATCACGCTACCGTGAAGAGCGATGCCACCAGGGTGGGGGCGAGATCTGATGTTTCACTATCTTATACTTCTTGTACGGCATCGTACTCTACTCTACCCCTACCTTCCTATTTCATCACCAACATTCATGTTTGTCTGCCTCAAACCTAAACTACTGTTCATACAACGCTTATATTTACAACATAATAACATACAAGTCTGAATATACAATATAAACATACATTACACAAAAAGTGTATTTAATACATAGTGAATTCATACATTAAATAATACCATATACCAATCAATCATGATTTATAAAATTATTAAAATAAACATAAAAATATTGCTTCATAAATGAAAAAAATACATAAAAATAAATGTATTTTGATAAAATTAGACTTATATAATATAATTTATATATATAATTAAATGTATAATTTATAATAATATATTATTATATTTTAATATATTTAATATAATTTGCCAAAAAATGGCAAAACTAAATAAAAATCAGTAGTTTTAAAATACTAAAATCTAACAGAACATTTTGACTTTATTTTGACTTTATTCTATATAGTTATGAGAATAAATATCAAAATATTATGGGAATAAATTCATGGTAATGAGAAGAAAATGTATGAGAAGAAAGTTGAAAAATGTAGTTGGAAAAAAACAACAAAAATGGAATAAACCAGCTGTAATTTTATAAGAAGAAAGTCAACAAATATTGCAAGAATAAACTCATAATATTATGATAACTATTTTAGTAGCATAGAGTTGAAATATGAAATACATTTTTTAACATAATGAGAAAGAATTTATTATTTAATTAAATAATTTATTAATCATTTATTTAACAATTATTTATTATTTAGTGAAAACCATCAAAATATTATTGTACAAAAAAGACATATTAAAAGACAATATTTAAAAAATAACATTTACAAACATTATTGAAGAAGACTTAATACTCAAATTTGGTTCCAACCAAATATGAAAGTGTCCCTTTCATCTCTTCTTATTCACCCTTGCTGTCTATCTTTTATTATTGTCATGGTGAAAATGCACAATGTACTGTTGAAGGTTACACAGGGAATTGGGTACTTCCTGACTTCCTCAACAACCTGTTGGAGGGCACTTGTGGGGTGAAGGGTGCACTTGCTACCTCTGGAGTATGTACTGGTAGCACAGTGTAAACACATATTGAGGACAAATATTTTTATTCAAATAAACCCAGCGCTGTGCTAGGAAGTCTTATTTTTTTATAATTCATAACAAATTCATTTATTAAATTAAGTTTAATTTTAATTGAATTTATTTAATTTAAAAAATTCTACATTATTATTTAATAGATAATTAGAATTAAATACAATATATATAATTGAACAATAATGTAAAAAAAATCTGATTTAAATATATATTTAATTCCCCAGTTGACAAATATTGACATATATTTGTAACAATTGAATGATATATGTGTGCAGGCAGGAGGAAGACAGAAGACATAACAGTACCTCGGTCTCTTCTGGACAGCTCAGCCCACCCGAAAGACTCCCTCAGCTGCCGTGAAATAATGTGCACAGATCCTAAATCCTAATTCCTAACGACGAGGTGCGCGGCAGCACACCTGTGGCCCCCAGCGGCCAAAAGATGCAAGATATTCAGCATGGCGCAAAGAACGACGAAGCCTCGCGCAAAAAAGGAAGGAAGGAAGGAAGGAAGAAAGCTTACCCGAATGTTGCAAAGAAGCTGTGATGGCTGGTTCCGGCTGTGGTTCGGAGCTGGTCCTGTGGTAAGGAGCAGCGGAGTGATGGTGCAGATGTTCCGGTACCGGTGTGCACAGACGCTGGAATTGTTTGAGCGGCGCACCAGCGCGCACGAGCTCTATTTACTCCTCCTGCAGGAAAGACACGCCCACCGCGTGTCTCCACGCTGCCTGTGTGCGCGTGCGTGTGCGTGCGCAATAGTTTGCACTGAAATATTTCTTCTTTTTTTTTTTTTTTTTTTACTCATAAGAAGGCTTATGGATTCCATTTGATACTCTGGCTGTAAGTTGATTTACTTAAATGAATTGATATGTATACTTAATAGAGTATACATTGTATTATATATATATATACACAATATATTTGAAAAAATATTGATATTAAAACAATTTTAATTTATTTTAAAATTTAATTTAAATTTAAAATTTATACATTAATTTTTATTATTTTATATTTATTTTAAGATCAGTAATTGTATTCAGAAATATTGATTTTGATGGCATTAAATATATTTATATTTCATGTTTTAAATATAAAATATATAAGACATAATATAATGTAATATATAAATACAACATATTTATATTTGTTTCATATTTGTTTTTAATATTGTGTATATATATTTAGATTTAATTTTTAACCAACTAAAAAATACTACAAAAATAAGTATATCATCTACATATTATATTTTCATTTTAATGGATAATTGTGGTTAGTATGTATGTATTTTTTTATTAATATTGATATTTAAATGTAAGAAATATAGATTTATAGAGATACAATACCAAAGCAATGTCCTCAGCTAGGAATGCAACAGTTTGAGTCCCGTACAAAAACAGACAAATGGCCACGCAACACAAGGGTTTAATCATGTGCAGGTGAGCTGAATGCAAAATGCTAAGACACACAAGCACCAGACTCGATTGTCGAAACAACAGTCATTTTTTTGCAGGTTTGAATGATCTCACAACAGGCACACTCATCCCTAAAACAGAGTACTGTTGTGGCCGTAACCCATGCCATGCTAAAACCGAATCCCCGACATCACTTCCTGTCCACCTCACCCCAATCACTGGACCACATTTCCAGCAACACGCGCAAACACAAGTCTCTTTTGTGTCTTATTTTTTCTTATAATGTGAGTGTAAAGGTGACTATAGGGGTGTTATTTTATGTCTGGACAGCTCTAAAACTGTTATTATGCTTTTCTGACCCATAAATGTAGTTAGAATGTTGTATTCTCGTGTTAAACGATGGCAAAGTTTCAGATAACACATTTTTACACATTTGGAAGTGAGCCCTGAAAGAAGTTTGGGATGACTCAAAACGCTCGGTTTCAAAAGGCGTGGTAAAACTGCCCCTTTGTGATGTCACAGAGGAGTGTAATTCTTTATATGGTTCATAGTCAGGAAGCACTACAGGAAGCACACTGGTTTATTTATGTGTGACCAATAAATGGAATAAATTAGTAGACGTTTTGGCAGGAAGTAGGAATAAGAGCAGCTTTACGTGCTGGTTATTGTGTGGAGCTGCTCTATAGGACACCACAACTCAATACAAAGGGGTGGAAAAATTAGCATAATAGGTCCCCCTTCTAAAAAAAATGTGTTTAGAATATCATAAACAGGTTTTCTATGCTCTATGAAAACATTCCATTTCTTAATAAGAAATCCCAGCATCCTGCAATGCACTTAACCACAGTCTGGAACCAATTAACCGTCACAAAATGTTGATAATATGTATACAAATAATGTTTTTCATCAGACTATGACACAATAAAATATAACAAAGACGAGCATTTTGAGGGGAATAAAAATACGTTTGATGTCACGACATTCACTTCATGTGTAAAACTGAATTTTAAATGGCTGTGATAAATACGAGGGGCATATTATAGCATTTTGATGATGAATTTTGGGGTTTTTTTATGGGTGTGCCCTTCAAATTATTCAACAAAATAGGATCTAAACAAGAACCCAGGAACCGGAACCAGAATCAATAACCAGGATTACATCCACAAGCAAAAAGAATATTCCTGATTCCCTGACTTCAAGTTGTAAAGATGGCGGTTAGTTCCTGTTGATAGCTGAGACTTCCATACATTCCTCCACATATGTCTGCTCACCTGTTTGGAATTTGCCCTCTGTGGTTCCTACCATTGCTTGGTACGGGAATGTTTTTGTATTCCACTTTTGTGCTTCTTCCTGCAGGGCCGTGTGGTTTAGTCCTGTTTTATTGTTGTTCCATGGTGCCTTGTTTTATTTTGGTGTGCACCGTCTTACGTCTTACATCTTCTTTGTTGTTTTTCACCCATTTCTTCACATGTTTGGGAGTCAAAAAGCATTTGACTGGAGGCAGGTATATGTATATCCTCTGTCACACCTTGTGTGGGTTCCCACGTGTCAGTTTGTCTGTGTTCCCTCTCTGGGCTTTGGTTTCTCTTTTGTATTTTGTATTTGACTTCCTGTTTTGCCTTGTCTGCCTTCGTTGCCATAGTCACCCACACCTGTCCCTAATTTCTGTTGGTATTTCGTTCAGGTGTGTGCTTCTCCCCGGGTGGGATCATGATTGTTTGTCTGTCTGCTTCCTGACTTGCTTTATCCTGCTGCTGCAATTCTTGCTATAAATATTTTTTACCTGCATTTGGTCCCGTTCTCTGCATCCTGGGGTCGCACCCCAAAGCTCTCAAACCCGATCGTGACATCCTCGTGGTTACCTCGTATTGGTCCGAGTTCTCTAGTCTGTACCCCTACTTCCTTGTTCCCTTACTATTAGTAGTAAGCATACGATTAGTAGTAATGGTAATGGTTTAATTTCATTTGAACATGCATCAGATTACAATTGAATGCATCCCATAATCAGTTCCCAGTTCCACATGTCCAAAAGGAGTAGGAAGAAGCAAAGCTTATTAAATCCTACCCCTCCATCTGGTACTTTTACAATCAGAAACTGTTACATTTGTTCACTTCCTGCTTTCCTAATATAATTTTTTTCAATTGTTTTTTTAAATTAAATTAAATAAAAAAAAATTAAAAAAAATAAAAATAAAAATAAGTTTTTTGTCCCGTACCAAAGTAGGAGGTGATATGAGCATCCAATGCCATAATGGGTACCATAGTAAGTGTCAATATAGTGATATATATAGCACATCATGACTGGTTCAAGACTCTTCATCCTTGTATTTAGCAAACATCAACTGCTTGTATTGTTTCTTGAATTGGCTCATCGTTGTGCATTGTTTGACTTCCTTACTCAATCCATTCCATAGTTTGATTCCACATACTGAAATGCTATGGCTAGCATAACGTAGTCCTAGCATAGAAGTGTTTCAAATGTACTTCTTCCCTGAGATCATATTTCTCCTCTCTTGTAGAGAAGTATTGGATGACATTTTTAGCTAATTGCTTATTTTTAGCCTTATGCATAATTTTAGCTGTTTGAAGATGAACTATATCAGCAAGTTGAAGTATTTGTGATTTTAGAAATAAGGAGTTGGTATGTTCTCTGTAGGCGGCATTATGAATATAAGCTCCTTGTTGCTTCCATTCCTCGTAGTTCTTGGCATTTTTTTGGACACTGAGTTTTTTATTATATTTTAGCTTTCGGCACAGCAATGGCGACGTCGCTACAAAGCTTGTGGGAGGGTTTACCGCATTGTGGAGAGGAAGAATAAAAATGTCTTTTGTGGAATGTGGCAGAACATCTGATTGTAGGTTGGACTGAGGTCATGAAGTGCAGAACATGACACCGCATTTACGCTACCTGCACTTTAAAGTATGGCATTGCTGCGTAAAACAAAAAAAACTGCAATTTAATAGGGGAGTCTTAGAATAGTGAAAATGTGAAAGTTCATTGTTTGGTTTGCCGGCCACTCCAGGGAAGGTTCACCATTTGTTTTTTTGCCATTTGTGGATATAGGCTCTCATTGTGGTTTGCTGGAGTCCCAAAGTTTTACAAATAGCTTCATAACCTTTTTCTTTTTTACCTTTTATTAATGGGGGAAAAGGGGGGGGGGTCACGTTGTCACACAGGGATATTTTTTTCCTCCCTTAATAATAAGAGGTTTCGTTTAAAAACTGCATTTTGTGATCAGCTGTGTTGCCATTGACTAATATGTAAATTATTTGAAGATAAATGACAAATACTTGGCTGCACGGCAGTCGTGTGGTTAGCGCGCAGACCTCACAGCTAGGGTTCAATTCCACCCTCGGCCATCTCTGTGTGGAGTTTGCATGTTCTCCCCGTGCATGCGTGGGTTTTCTCCGGGTACTCCGGTTTCCTCCCACATTCCAAAAACATGCTAGGTTAATTGGCCACTCCAAATTGTCCATAGGTATGAATGTGAGTGTGAATGGTTGTTTGTCTATATGTGCCCTGTGATTGGCTGGCCACCAGTCCAGGGTGTACCCCGCCTCTCGCCTGAAGACAGCTGGGATAGGCTCCAGCACCCCCTGCGACCCTCACAAGGATCAGCGGTAGAAAATGAATGAGTGACAAATACTTTTTCACACCACTTTGGTTTACTTTCAGCCTGTTTACAAAATGTAGCTCCAATGGCTGACTTTGTCTTCTTATTAAATATGTATTGGGTTTCCTACTGTATAATCAGACATTTGTTAGGTATATCAGATTGAGATTTACCTTGGCATATTTGGACTGTTATCTTGGGTTTTTCTAACAAGGGCCACCTACCCACTGATGTACTGCTTATCCGCTCTACTTCCTAGGCGTGTCATATCTCCACCTAATATACCTTACAAATATTGCCTGACTATATACAGAGTATGACGACAACGAAACTTTCATTTTTCACTCTGTCAGTTTGGCATACGTTGCCCTCCAGAATATTGCAACAGCGAGGCCAATTCCTTTATTTTTGCTGTAGAGTGAAAATATTTGGGTTTGACATCAAAAGATAAATATGACACCCGAGAGCAAATTTAGATAGCACCCATTTTTCATGTGACTGAAAATATTGGAACATGTGTGTCCTATATACTATTTATTCAATCAACAAATAGCACAATAGAGTGTAGGAAGTGCTGCAAGTACTTCCTATATGATATTTATAGTGTATTATTATTAGCAAGAATAATGATGTTATGTGCTAAGAGTAAAGACTTATGCTAACTCTTAGCATCATTGGCGCAACTTGGCTTGTGCCATTACATTCCAGTGGATTCCAATAATATAATAAAAGGGATGAGCGAGTACGCCACTATCAGTTCACCCATCAAAATGATCTGTATCTGTACTCCGAATGGGCGCGGAAGTGGTAACTAACCGGAAATAGGCGTGGCTTAAATCTGTACATTATTTTAAACCTGAAATTAACATGGATGGATGAGAGGTTGCTATATTTATTGTTATTGTAGCTGAATATTAATATACTGTGTATGTACTGTGTATGTGTGTAAGTGTCAGACACATTAGTTTTTATGATCAACTCTTCTACAACTTTCAGTTTTTCTTACTTTTTCGACGATGTACCGTCCACAAATGGCCTGCAGGCTACACTTTGGACATCCCTGGTTTACAAGACACACACACCGAGTTGAGGTGTGTCGCAGGTGATCTTACCTGCTGCTCGAGGTGCTCACTGAGGTTCATCAGCGCGTTGAGAGGACGCAAGAGTTCCTCCATCAGCGGTGTTCCTGGCCTCGTATGTCCTCTGATTCAGCACCTTGGTGTCACGCCTGCCAGAGGTGTTAAGTTACATAGGACACTTAGCCAAACGTCCTAGTAGCAAGGGGCATTTGTTGGCTTTTGGGCCAAATGTGTTGAAAATGTTCTTGTTATGACAGATTTGTTTAGTAACACTGGCTGTTCCTACCTGTGACCAACAGGTATCTGTATATATATATATATATAATCTGGATTCTGTATAAATGAGCATGTGTTGTGTAATTATTCCACCTTGGGAAAAGAATGGTTGATCTAAGTCCCAAAATGAGAAAAGCATTATTTTCTTTCATGCAGTCTTTATTCCATTTAAAGTGTTAAAAGATACATTGTGTTGCTTGTTTTGCAACAATTAGAAAAGCATCTGTTTAAGGCATATTGCATTCTCCTTCCATCTGCTTCATATTTGCATAACGCTGATTCCAGTGTCAGACTACAGAATATCAGGATGGTACACAAGACAATCAAATGTGGCTTTAACTGCTACAGTGTCAACCTAGCAACATTTCTAATCTAAAAACTAGCAAAACAATTACCACTGACAAGGTGCCATCAAATCCTTTCAAAGACAAATTCAAGCAAATACAGCAAAGTTAAGACTAACATGATGAAGAACGTGGTCGATCCCATCCGTCCGCTATCAATATTGGCTTCCTATACCAGCGTCATTTTATTCCAGCTATTCCGGTACTGAGATTGGATCGGAAGTGAAACGACGTGGATATGAGAAAAATACTTCATTATTCAACTTTATAGTGGGTTTTTTTTGTGAAATGCGGTAAAAACAGTCGACGGGAAAGAAGTTACTGCTGTGGTTCTTCTTTCCTCTTTAAAGTGTTACGTTCACATCTTTGGAGTTTCAGCCTGGGAAAAACTTCCACAGTGGCTCAGCAAGTAAGACTTTTGGAGGAAAGTATTGCAAGATGGTACGGGACACTTTACATCTTTTTCCAAGCTTTCACAGTGATTGACTGATTGACAACTTAGGGGTGTAACTGCGTAATTGCGTTTTTCAGTGCAATACCTTCAATTTCCCCACACAGCACTAATTACAAAGTGGAAGACAGGAAGTGTTTATGGTGTCTACTGTGTAAACAAATACAGTGCAGGCCAGCGATGTCATGGCTGACAATAATGCCAAGGAGAAATCAGGCCTCCCCAGTGAAATATGTAAAAGGTTCAAATACATCCTTGCACTTTACTTAAAAACAAGAACGCTAATGTCTTTTTATTTTAGACTTGTACAAGATCAAAGAAGTCACAATATTAAGAGAAAAATTGAGATTTCACATTAAATTTTACAAGATGACAGCTGTGATATTTTGAGGAGTCACAATTTTACAGGAAATACTAATTTTAGAATAACATAATGGTAATACGATGAGGAAAGTTGGAATTTGACTAGAAAAAGTGGCAGTCGAAGATGAAAATGGTAATACGGTGGTTTCAGCATTCGGATTTTTGAGTCGCGCAGGAAGCGAGTCGACGAAAACGTCAACTTGCTCAAGAATGACGCAGTGACTCGTTTTTATATTGGCACCCTTAGTCACGTATGGCCAAAAATAGTACATGTGGGACACACAATGTAACTGTACCACAGACTATGTGAGTACAAATACAATCATTTAGAACCCGCAAAGTATGCTGAGTAACATAAAATGTTATCGTTTTGCATGTATGTGTGTAATACTATACAGGCATTGTGTGTTTCACATTTTGGATTATTTTTTATTATGTTTGTGATTATGTTATTTTTGAGTACGAGTATGGAGGTCTAATTTGTTTTTTCCCCCCGCCATTTCTGGGACAAACGTAACTTCTGTGACTAGCAATATATGGGATAAATACCCACTTTGCACAAGGTACCCACTTTGCCCCACCCATACAATGGTGTACCGTCACACCCCCATCACTTACCCAAAAGCAAAATAGCAGCAGGTGTAAGTCTGCGCCGTAGTCACTGTAAGGCGAAGGATAAAGGAGGTACGCGGTCAAAAAATGGACAACAACCGAAATTGCAACTTCGAGAGGGAAAAGCTAGCAAGCAGTCAGGCTTGGCTTTTCAGCAGCACAAGCAATATCGATACTTGTCTTGATGGTTGTGTTGAGGTAAGTCGACTTATTTCGTATTGATCACTGACTGAGCAGCAGTCATCAGGGCTAAAAAAATAAAAAATCACAGCTGTAAAGTTGAGATATGTGGTGGCATCATTCAGACCATCCAACATTGAAGCATCCAACATATCCACTGAAAAAAAATAAAAACCAGGAATGCTACAAGATAAAAGTCCATTCCTGTACACGGAATTCAAACCTGAAAGTAGACGCACGATTCAAGTGTTTGATGAACCCTGTAGAATAACTTCAAAATAGGAAGTACAAATGGATTCGTCCTGTTTGAGTACAAAAGAATAGAAAAATCCAGCTTGGTCGGCAGGGATGCAACATAGTTGGAAGTTCATGGTTGGACCAAATGAAGGAACCAAGGGAAGGAACCAAGGAAAGGACTTTGGATTGAGAAGCAGCTGCTTTTGAGGCCTAAGGCTCGTCAAATTGGGTCCACATGTACAGTACGAGCAGCGGCAAGGTTACACGCACTTTACCAACCTCCTCTTCCATGACACCCTTCATACCTGTCACCAACTGTCTCCAAGGACAGGCAGGTGTCGACTCCAGCGCTGTCCGTGCTTGCTCAAGAGAAGTCGGGAAAGGGGGACTTGAACCCTGGCTCAGGATGTGGGAAGCTCAAAGGAAATGAAGCGTTTGAGCCTCTCCAGGTACTGCGCATAGAGTTCGATGTCATTGTGGCCCGCTCCCTCCACCCAAAGGGGCTCCACGGCACGGGGGCAGCGCTCATACATGGCTAAACCGTGGGAGAAATCAATGACTTCATCTTCTGTGCCGTGGATCACCAGCACGGGAGATACCACCTTGGACACCTTGTCAATACTGGAGAGACCACAAAGGAAAGGACCATGTGTCACAAAATGGCACCACACTCTTTGGTTTCAAGGTTTTTGGGGGAACGCAGGCAAGACAGGACCGTTTAAATCAGGGGTGGGCAAACTACGGCCCCGGGGGCCACATGCGGCCCACCAAGCGTTTGAATCCGGCCTGCCAGTTACTTTCTAAGTATTTCAACTTTTAACATACAAACTGGCAGGGTGTACCCCGCCTCTTGCACGAAGTCAGCTGGAATAGGCTCCAGCACATCGCCGCTTTAATTTATAATACATAAAATTTGCAAAATGTATATATATATTTGCACTTTCAAATCAATCAAAAATAAAGTATGAAATATATAGCTACTCGCCCCTCATAGAAGATAATGTAAGATGAGCCATGAACACATGGAATGGGAGCGGCTATGGTGCATTCAGGGACTGCCAAGGTGTCAAATCTGACAGCTTGAGGAAAAACATTATCAATGAAACATGAAGATATAAATATGTAAATATTGTGGGCTTTTTCTACTGTGATACATGTATGCCAAGGGTGTACAAACTTGACATATTCAAAAATGTGAGGGCCATTTTGATATTCTGTAAAGATATGCTAAGACGTTATTTATGTATATTTCAGGGAAAAAAATGCATCTCTGCTTTTTGATATAGGTGAAAAAGAATACGGGACAAATGCTGGTCACTTCTAATTTTTCACATTTTTGCAGTTTTTTTCCAAATAGATACATTTTCTTAAATAATCTTCCTAATTTTCCAAAAATTACACCTTTATTTCAGTTAGTTTGTTTCCTATAATATCAAAAATATCATCCCTTTAATAACATATATATATATCAACTCTATGCTACTAAGATGACATGTCATGGGTAAAATTTTAAAATTAAAACTGTAAATAATATTTTGACTTTATACTTGTAACATTATGCAAGCCTGTTATTATGACTTATTTCTTTAATATTTACTCCTCTGTACCCAAAGTCAGCTGGGATAGGCTCCGGCACATCGCTGCTACCCTAATAAGGATAAACGGCATAGAAAATGGATGGATGGACAGTGAAAAATGGTCTCGCTCTAAAGTTTTCCGCTTTAGAATTTATAATACATAAAATTTGCAAAATGTATATGTATTTACACTTTCAAATCAATCAAAAATATGTGGCTATAATGAAAGTCAATGGGACCAAATTGGTCCCAAGGGTGAAAAGTTCAGGCACGTTTCCTTTGACATGTTTTCATTACTTACACGACATGAACGACTCAGCTCTTACGGCCAGTTCTTTGAAGAGAACAACGGGAGCCGACTCCTGACTTTATTTCTTGTCTGTTTTTCAAATAATAATCATAACAACAACCGCGCGTGATTGGTGAAAACATACGCTGTGTGTGTGTGGACGCTTAGCAGAACAAGGGAAGGAGAGGTTACACAAACAACACAGTCGTGACGACGCAAACAGGAGAAAGCGAGAAAAGAGAGTGAAAGAACGCCGTTACAGAATTAGAAGCGACACCTAAAAAGATGAGGAGCAGCTGGAAACAAAAGCCGAGGCACTTGGACTCACCTGGGAAAAGCGTCGAAACAGTAGGTCTTGCGCGTGGCGGGGAACGCCACTCGCAGGCCCGACATGAGTGGAGAGTGCAGGATGACGGCGGCGCATTCATGGCGAGCGGCCAAATCGATGGTGGGCACGGTGCCAATGCTCTGACCATATAGGATGATGTTCTCAGGCGATACACCATATCTGTGTTGAAAAAAAACATGTACATTTATGTTTATCAATATTCAATAAATGGCTTGTGTAATTCCTAGTTTGCATTAGTTAGATGAAAAAAAAACGTAGAAATATGTTAGTAGAAAGGATGACATTGAAACTAATTAAGGAATGAACTGCATAATAAAATTGGCAAATTAAAGGCAAAAATCACCCCATGATTTTGAAAAATATCAAGTAAAAATTATTTGTATCCCAAAATGTGCAGTATTATCCACCCCAGTCAACACCAGAAGGTTCTAGTTGGCTGCTGTGTTTGTTTTTTGGTTGTATTGTTTGATAATGTAAGCTATTTGTCTGAGACCCTTATTTTGTTCAGTGCAGTCTTACAGGGCGTAACCACAGCGCTTTTATTGTGAAGGCCGGAAGCACACAGCATCGTCTCGCCATATAAATTACTGTAGTCAGCCGCCCAGTACACTAACAGCACACTTCCGGCCTTCACAATTTAAGCTTGTTAGAGCGTTGAACAAAATATGTCCGTGAAAAATATCTCGCATTAACTTTTTATTTGATTTTATAAGTAGACACTTCATGTTTGTAACTCACTTGCTCGTCAAGACCTGCCAGGCCGCCTCGATGTCCGCATACAGGTTGCTCTCAGAGGGTTTTCCGGTGCTGACTCCGTAGCCCGAGTAGTCGTAGGAAAAGATGTTGCAGTTGATTCTGGAGCCGAGGCCGATGTAAAAACTGCACATCTGTCCCAAATCCACGGCGTTCCCGTGGGAAAACAGGAGAGTGTAGCGGCCGTTGGGAGCACAGCGCACGAACATGCAACCCACCCGGTTACCCCGGCTACTCCTGGTGCTAAACACCTCCACGACGTCTAATTCACGCTGGGAGTACTGCCAGTCCGCCCGCTCGCTTAAATGTAAGCTAGGAACTCCATTACTGTCCGTATGCACAGAGTACGTGGGTTCCGGGGGGAGAAAGGCTAGTTTGGCCGCGATGCGACTTGGACACGGTGGACAACAGAAGAGCCAACATAGTTCGCTGAGAGAAAAGCCATTCATGCTTGGTCCGCGTACGGGCATTTAGGTGAAAAACAGTCTTCCGGTTGCACTTTTAAATTGTGTGCCATCAACAAGCTAAAGCTAGCTGCCTTGAGAGGACAGGTGGATCCTTTCTCGGCTTCCGCGCTAACAAGCTAGCCGGTGGAGCGGATATAAACAAACCTCTCTTTTCCGCGGATAAATGTTGACCATAGTTTGCTTATTAAATACAAATTTATACCCGAAAACATAACACAAGTGAAGCATTGCTGATATACGGATACAAGTTATTTTCAAATTGTGCCTGCTTCATGCTGATTTAAGTAGCCTACGAGGACAAATGAACTCGTTTTCCGGTTTAACCGGATATC
Organism: Doryrhamphus excisus; assembly: GCF_030265055.1. Lineage (NCBI taxonomy): Eukaryota > Metazoa > Chordata > Actinopteri > Syngnathiformes > Syngnathidae > Doryrhamphus > Doryrhamphus excisus. The sequence continues at coordinate 5,596,908 of NC_080472.1, read as the reverse complement.
CGGTTTGGATGTGTAACATTTTTTTATTATTAAACGTGAGGCAATAACAAGAAAAAGCCAGTAGAATAGAATAAAAAGAACAACTTACAAAACAAAACATATAATCGCATATGGATACTGTTCAATCACCTGTTTTGCTGATTTATAATAATAATAATAATAATAATAATAATAATAATAATAATAATAATAATAATACGACTACTACTGTTACTACTACACTAATACATTTATATCAGGTGTGTATGCTTGTTTGAAAATAAAAATCATGATTAAAAAAAATTAGTTAATAATTGATTAAAATTTCAGCGTTCAGATAGACACAACAAAATTAAGACAATATAAAAAAAAGGCTAGCAGTAAAATCATAACAGGAAAAAGTAAATAAAACAACTTAAACAAAAAAAGACAAAACACCAGTCAAATTTTAAAAACTTCATCAGTAAATTAAAAATGACAAAACAACCAAAACAAAAAATGAAACAACAAAAAACATCAACATAACAAACTAACAACAAACTAAAACACAAAATTAAAACAACATTTAAACAACATATAAACATTCAAACACGAAATTACTAACAACAAAACAAAAAGCAAAGGCACATTTAAACATCTTAAAAAATAATACATATATGTAAAAATGTATTAAGCAATTATACGATGACATTCATACATGATACTGTCCACTTATGAATCAATTTACTTGCCAGTAAATAGAAACATGTTATATGATGTATAACGCGCAGCCATTCTTTGAATTTTTGCCTAATACCAATAACCTCCCCCAAGGAAAATATATAGCCGAGAATGTTTTTAGAGATTAGATGTGTCTAATGATGCTTCCCAGGCATGCATACCTGCATACTTCATCTGGAAGCACAGACTGCAGAGTGCCAGAGGCTGTACACATGCCAACCACTCAACTTTATTACTCAAGGAGCTTTGTGTCTTACAACAACATTTTAAATGTCTACTTTTGACACATGACTCGCTCCTCCTCCTTGAAACTCTCCTGCTAGCTTGACATTGATGTTTTTTTTTAGATTCCAGATCAACATTTGCGATAAAAGTGACTGTTAGGTTAGATTAATTTCCCTTCAATATGCTTCACACGCTTACGAAACACATTTAAAGTATGAAATGTATAGCTACTCGCCCCTCATAGAAGATAATGTAAGATGAGCCATGAACACATGGAACGGGAGCTGCTATGGTGCATTCAGGGACTGCCGAGCAAGGTGTCAAATATGACCGCTTGAGGAAAAACATTATCAATGAAGCATGAAGATATAAATATGTAAATGTTGTGGGCTTTTTCTACTGTGGTACATGTATGCCAGGGGTGTACAAACTTGACATATTCAAGAATGCGAGGGCCAATTTTCATATTCTGTAAAGATATGCTAAGACGTTATTTATGTATATTTCAGGAAAAAAATGCATCTCTGCTTTTTGATATAGGTGAAAAAGAATATTAGGACAAATGCTGGTCATTTCAAATTTTTCACATTTTTGCATTTTTTTCCAAATAGATAATTTTTCTTAAATAATCTTCCTAATTTTCCAAAATTACATCTTTATTTGAGTTTGTTTGTTTCCTATAATATTAAAAATACCATCCCTTTTAAAGAATATGTACACAACTCTATGCTACTAAGATGACATGTCATGGGTAAAATTCTAAAATTAAAACTGTAAAATAATATTTTGACTTTATTCTTGTAACATTATGCTTGCTTGTCATTATGACTTTTATTTATTTCATATTTCAACACTGTGCTGCTAAAATGATACTATTCTTAAAACTTCTTACAACTTTATAAAAAAATAATATTTATTTGATGAACAAAGGACAAAAAAAGGACCCTAGCTCCACAACACCTGAAGAGACAAAAAAACACACAAAACTATCGAAAAATGAAGACAAGATCAACTAAATAATAATAACAATCATAACAACAATAATAAATAATAAACTGTGATAACAATAACTCAATACTTTATATTAAAAAAATCATACAATCAAAATCATACAATGCCACTTGTTAATTTTTTTTCAAGTGTGTCATTGGCTATTAAAAAAAAACAGCTGGGGTCGCAAAAGGCCCTCGGGCCACACTTTGGACACTCCTGGTTTAAGACTTATGGTCATTTCAAAATAACCTTTGAAATCTTATTGCTGGCTGCAGCTTCCAGCTTTGGGGAACCCGTCCGTACCTTGGATAGTTCCATGATCCAACAAAAAGAGCCTATTGTCCGTGAATGCAGCATGAGTGCTCCACTAATGCTTCATGACTTAAGAAAATGATCCTTGTAGCTTCGTAGAACTTTTCTTTTACCTTTTTTTTAAACCTGGAAAAGCAGTAGCGTTTTTTTTTAAATCCTACTGCATTTGTTGCATTCCCGAAAAGGTTCCTGAGCTGGAAAAGAGGCTTATTTCAAACATTAGCAGTCACCGCATGCAGGCTTTTTCCACGCACTTTGCTGTCAATCATGTGCGTGTGATTTGGTTAACCTCTTCTACTATCACTGAGCTTTTATTCCCAACAAAAACCAAACTCTTGAGTCACGCTGGCAACAAAACAATTACTACTTCATGCAGTGTTGAGTTCCTAAGACAGTAATGAAGGTCCAATCAGAGTATTCCATGGATGCTCTCAATGACATGCGTTGCCCGCACACACGTTTAACATTTTAGATTTCGCCTTTGTTTGCTTGGCGGTGCTCTTTATGACGGTTGGCTGCCAGCGTCTCCTGTCTCCGAATCACAGCAGTTTTAGAGCAGACATTGTGAGCAGCATCTGTGGTCAGGAAAAAGTCGAAATGGAGAGTTGAGGCTGGCACAGGAAGTGGAAAAATTATTATTTTTTATTTTTAAAGTCTTTAAAATACGGTTTTGCAAAGTCCGCTTATGGAAAAACAAAAAAGATGACATGCCGCTTGGATTGGTGAGCTTGGTTAGGATGAACGTTTTCTGTTGACCAAATTTTTTTGCTCTTTTTTCTCAAATTTTATGGGGGGGGGGGGGGGGGGGGGGGGGGGGCTTAAACACAGTCATCCCTCACTATGTTGCACTTCGAACATTGTTCCAAAACTCTATCATGGTCTTCAAAAATGAATAAATAAATGATCACTGTTTCATGGCTGAATGGGGCCTATTTAAAAAAAATGGAAAATTCAGCAAACAGTGCATATTTTTGCCTACATTTAGCATTTTAAAGCATAAAACGTCTAAATGAGCTAACATACAAAATGAAGCCCTCCATTCAAATTGTGAATGTAGTACTCTACATTGGTCACTAGGTGTCAGTAATTGTTCAGTGAGACTAGCACCAGACTGATAAAGCTAATAAAGACCATATTAATAACACATAATATTAATAACTACGAAAATTTAAGTAGAAAATTTGAATGGGCCTGCCGTTGTAATTAATTACCCCAGGTACGGCACTGTACCTGGACAGTGGGATCAATTTCCCCACAATATTGGTAATGTTGACATTGGGACTGTTGCACCCATATAGTATGCTAATGTTGCTAACACCTAGCATAATAATATCTACATATGAAAATGGCAAAAATTTTAGTATTGCTAACATGCTAACATTAGCATACTAACACCTAGCATGATAGTGTGCACCTTTGAAAATGACTGAAAATGCACTTGTGCTTAAATTAGCATGCTAGCAATAGTAACATGCTAACATTAGCATGCTGACAATTAGCATAATAGTGTCTACCTATGAAAATCACCCAACATTTCTGAAAAACACAAGAAGGCAGCCTATGCTTAGGCTGTTTTTCATATATTACGCCACTGTTACATAAAATGTTGCACGTTATAAATAGCACACGCTCATCTATAAGGCCATCTCATCATCATCATCAATATTTGTGCCCTTTCATCATCGCCAGTACCGGACCTGAATTTACCTGGTATCGGATCGATCCTTCCATTTGCAGTGTCCCCTCATCCGGCTTTTAATAACGCTGCCAAATAATGCAAGAGTTCCAAGTGTGAAGTGGACACACATGATCAATAAGAATTTATTGTCACAAATCACACGTTGTTACACAAAAATACACAATTTATACAGGCCTAGAAGTCAAAGTAGATTTAACAACTAACTAAATACCAACAGTTAATATTGACTCACATTGCACACATTATTATTATTATTACACGTAACACAATAACACATAAAAATCACATTTATTTACAAAAAATGTTGATCTGACATCTTAAGCGCAAACACTGAAGTGTGTGTGTGTGTGTGTGAATATCATGTAAAAGCTGGCACACTACAAAGTATTCCGAAAAGGTTTGAGATGAAGAAAGTGAAGTGGTGTGAAATGTACAACAGCAAACACACCAGTCAAGACGCTATTGATGAAGTGCACTTTATGCCTCAACTCAGTCGACTCTGCGTTTATAAAATGTTTATAAATGTTGAATTTCTACACGGAATGACGACACGCTTTTTACACGGTAAGGTTGATGAGGTGATGATGATGATGGTGCGTGAGGCAGATGGAGTTGAACTTGTTCAACGCTGACGATACACTTCATCCCTCTACGCTTGTTGGGGTTACCAGAGGAGGTCGGTCACGCTTTCTCCATGAAACCGCGTCAGTGGAATGACGTCCTCATAATTATTCATGGCATCATCATTACAAAATACTCATCTAATTAATACAATACAAACAATATAGTATAACATCTCATCATCATAATAGAACACAATTTTCTTTTTTAATGAATACATTCACACATTACTAATACATTTTTTTAATTTATTGGTAAAATCTATTTTGTATTTTTTATTTGTATTCATTCATTTTAAAATGTATTTTATTTAATATTATTATATTAAATAATTTAAAATGGAATACCTTTTAAATTAGTAAATTATTACAAATAAGATACTAAGTAATTAAGTTCCACAAATTGATAATAAAAAATCCTTATTTATTAATTTATAAATGTGTTCAAATTATGTTTGTATTTTATTCATTTTTAAATAAAATTTAAATGTAGTAACGTATTCATAATTTTCTCAATATTAAATTAACAATTCTTTATTGCATTTTTATCAATTTTTAAATGATTTTCATTGTATATTATTTACAGTAAATGAATGACTTTACAATACATTAACTCATTTAAAAGTTAGTTAAAAATGAATAAAATACAACAGTAATTTTAACACATAAATAAAAATGTTTTTTCTTCAATCTATTAATTCACATCTATCATTTCTGGCAGTTTATTGGCTCCAGGCCCAATTATGATAAGTGAATATGCATTTCTTTTTACTTTTTCTTTTACGTATTCAACGACAAAACATCATGATTAATATATTTTTAAACATTTCAGATAGAATCAAAGTGTGAAGTGGCGAGGGACGAGGCCCTTCTTAATTTTTTTTGGGATTTTATTAATTGAAAAAAAAAATATGAACGTACTAGTTTAGTATTTATTAATTTAAAAATGTATTTCATATTACATGGTTATTGATATTGATTATTCTTTAGCATTTTATTCCTTCAATCCAAACCAATGAGGGTCAAACTATGCAAAGCGGTCATATTTGCAGAAGCAATGAAACTAAATAAGAAAGAGGTTGTTTTTAAATCAAATAATTCCCGATGAATATGAATGCATTTTAAGGTTGTTTTTTTTAAATAGTTTTAACCATAACTTCAACGTTAATGATATTATTCCAGAATACATCATGTACTTTTGTGTATATTTATAAAATGTATTATATTTAATACTTGTTGACGATCTGATACAAGCCACTTTCATACGCAAAGGGCCAATTAAGTGGTTGCGGGCTACCTGGGAGGAGACGTCGGAGAAGTATGAAAGTACCATGAGATGAGATGACCTCCTCTGGTAAAAGTACACTAAGTGTCTTTGAAGATGTTAAGACATTTCTGTGTCTCAATTGGTGCACTTGCGTATTTACAGTAATGGACGCTTACCAGCCTCAATAGTCACCATCTTGGCGATGTAGCTAAGCGGCATGGTTCCAATTGAGCATTGAAAAGGAGGGACGGAGATGAAGTGGGTAAATATTGCAAGGCCAGCAATACACACTCAAGAACTAAGTACACGGAGTACTTAGTGAAGTGCACCGACACGAGTATTCCATTTGAGACACTGCAGCATCCACGGGGGGCGGGGGATAAAGTGTTGCACGTTGACTGAGGTAGCGTCCATCTGACTCGTCTTTCAGTGATGAGGTATGTTGACACAAGCGCATTGTTGTGTGCATGCTGGATGGGTTCAAGCCGACATTCAGATGTGAGCCGGTGGCCGCCAAGCCAAAGAAAAATGCCACGTGATGGGTGCAAACGTCAGTCCGCTTCCTGTAGCGAAGGAGGAGGAAGAGCGGAGGGCGGCTTTTACTCAGAGAAAGGTGGGAACATGCCGAGGTCGGCAAAGTCCTCGATGTTGTAGTTGGCCGTTCCCTGGGTGGGATCTCCAGCCATGGGTAGCATGTCCTGGACACACGCAGAACGCAGACGTCAGCTTCAAAGTCTCAGCAGACCAATTATATGTGTGTGTGTGTGTGTGTATGTGTCACCTGGAAGACTTCAGTCTGGCTGGGGTTGGGGTGTGTGTGCTGCTCCCCAGCTTGTTGGGAGTGATGCTGATTCTGCCACTGGGACCAGACTTCACTGGGTCGACCCTGAAACTGAGCTCCAGTCTGGCTGCTCTCTCCTGACACGTCTGGAATCACACAAGACTTCGTTTTTAAAATGGCACCAAACATGACCGTATCATCACCTCTATTTGCCTCTAGCACCAAAAAAAATGGAGTGAATATGTGGGAATTTTATCAATATGTCTTTGGTAGAAAAAGAGTTAATAGCTTTAATATAATTTAAAATTAATAAAGTCCCAACATGTTACGTTAGCAATTAAAAAGTACAACATATACTAAAATAATTTTAACAAATTAATATATTATACAACATACTATATACAATATAACATATATAACAATATATGAATTAAAAAATGCTTTTCAACTAAAATATATATCACTTTTAATTTTATTAATTTGTTTAAATTATTTTAAAATATATTCGATATCATTATATTTTTTTAAATCATTTTTTATGTTTTATTAAATAATATAAATCAACATTTTAACAAACAAATACATTGACATTTTAATTCTATTTAAAATGTAATAAACACAAAAAGTATTAAGACATCAATACATTAGAAAATAAGATTAAGATTAATTTATTAATCACAAATTTAATTATTTGTAATTAATATAAATAAATCGATGTATTTACAAATACATATATTGTTATTTTTTATTTTTGTTCAATTGCATTATAGTCAATGTAATGCATTAAAAAAATAAGATTGATTAATTTCACTAATCACTAATTATTTGCGATTAAAAATAAATAAATAAATACATTTACAAATAAATATATATATTAAAACAACATTTTAAGATACTGTATGTTCATATATATTTTTTAATGTTGTTCAATTGTATTAATTGTAAAATTAATGCATTAATGTCTTCATCATATTACACATTATTATTATTACATTATATTACACTAATTGTTACACACGACTCTTTTCTATCCTATTGGAAAAAGCTAGTAATTGAACACATGATGACATGGTGTAAATTAACTATGGGCTAATGTTGAGACATGAAAAAAAGGGGTAGGACTCTTCCTCCCTCGTTCTTCCTACTCCTTTTCCGACGTGTTGACTTGTGCAAGTGTAAACGTGTGATGTATTTTCTTCTAACTTTGTTAAACATGTTCCAAACCGATAAACCGCCTTCCACATCAGACAGATGACATGGATGACACACCAAAAGCTGTGCTGCGGTTCGTCAGTCCTGAGTAGGCGTTGCCGCTGGGAGAGGAGGTCGCTGGGGATGAGAGCGGACTGTAAGAGGCTGCATCGGTCTGGTAGCTGTGTCCCGCACCGATACCAAATGGACTGGACTGGGCTTTACTGGACTGTGGAGCAGACACACTTGCTTAGATATTACACATACATTATACATTTAACATATATATAGAAGATCGTTTTTTTATGTTTTTGCTTTTTTAGGTATGTTGTAGGACTGGGCAATGTATTGATATTTAAAAATATCAATATCAACCTCGGCACATTGCTAATATATGGCTTTAAAAACTTGGACGTCAGACAGACAGATGCTAAGCCTGATGGAATTGACACTTTGGTATTCCTGCCACAACATAAGGACATGCCTGTGTTTACCTAAAAATACTACTGTTTCATTTAAAGTTCTAATCTACACCTTCTGCTCCGTCTTGGCAGTCAAATTCATCCATCCATTAGAGCACAAAAATATCTTAAATGCATTTTACTTGCTTCCTCCTCTGCTAGTGCTGGTAAAATAAACAAACAAATAAACGCTGATTTCCTCTCTTTGGAAGGACAGCAGTGACAAGCACCTTTCAGCTCACACACGCCCCCAAGCGTTCAGTATGAAACAAGTACAGCAAGCGCCTCAAAAAGAATAATGATGTCACACGTACATAACAGATATACTACACAGGCTGGAGAAAGTTATGGTGTGGAGAGGCGGGGTGTGTTACAGCCGCAAACGTAATTAACCACAAACGTAATACAAATCTGCAGCTTTGAATGTAATAATCCCGCAAATGTAATACATTTCCCACAAACATATTTTTGCCTACTGCAAACATAATACTGAATTATTAGTAATAATACTGAATTTATTACATTTTGTTTGTAGGCGTACATGTGCGTTTTAGTTACAGTATATTATTGTATGTGTGATTTTGTGTGTATGTGGTGAAGAAATAATCAAAATAAATTAATATAATAATAAAACATAATAAAAATAATTTTAATAATTGTACTAAAACAACTGCAATTATCACAATTATGTTATCTTTTTAATTTAAAATAAATTATAATTTAATAATTAGATTCCTTTAATGTATTATAATGCAATTATAATGTAATTTATAATAATATTTATAATAATATATATTTTTTCCACAAAAAAGAAAAAAAAAGAATTATCTTGTTAAAATCCTCAAAATGACATCTACACATTCTCCCTCATTAAAAGAATAAAAATCAAACAACAACAACAACCACAAAGATCATTATTTTGTCTCATATTACATTTGTGGTTATTACATTTATATTAAGTTATTACATTTACAGATTTTCACTTTCCCACATATGTAATAATAATGTAGGAAATTCAGTATTACGTTTGCAGTAGGCAAACATTATTACGTTTGTGGGAAATTTATTACATTTGCGGGATTATTACATTCAAAGCTGCAAATTTGTATTACATTTGTGGGCAGTTATTACGTTTGCGGGTGTACCTATGGACATTTTAGAGTCACCAATTAACCTAACATGCATGTGTTTGTATTATTATAATTATTATTATTAATAATAATAAATTATAATATTATCATTATTATTATTATATTTGATTCCATTTTTCTATAAGTTAGCCCAAGTTCACGAGTAAAATATCTCTGCTGCTTTGGTAGGAAGTATGAGCCTGTAAAATGTGTTGAGTGATGATGTGCCAATGTAGTCTGCAGCACAGCCATGTTTTTGAAAGAGTATGAAAGAACATGGCCGCCTGCACTTGAAGACTGTGTGGCATCTGGAGCATCTGGACAGAAGGAAAGAGCTTTTCATCTCGTACCCTTCCAATAAAATTCAACAATCTCTGCTGCCCCGCCCCCCTCCTGTTTCGATTCATACTGTGTTTGGAGAAGGCCAACGTAGGACCAGAAATTTGGTCGCGCTCTAAACTTGATCATGATGTCAGATTGAAACATCTGTTCAGGGACGGTGAAAACATCATGCCTCTCTTTTACTCGAAATTATCTCACTTCAGTCGTTTGATTCATTTGCTGGAAATGTGAATTCATCCTGAACACATTCTTTTACTTGAAGCTTTCCAGATATCTAGAGTCTCTAAGTCAGGGATGTCCTAAATGCGGGCCGAGGGCCATTTGTGGCCCACAGATTATTTTTTATTGCCCTTGGCTTATTCTATAAATAGAGGTGAATAATAAAATGGAAGAAAACAGCAAAAATGGGGGAAAAAGCAGTATTTTGCAGTTATACGAATAAAGTTATAACATTATGAAGAAAAAAAAATATTAAATTAATACAACAAGGTAAATAAATAATACAATAACAAAATAAATATATTAAAGTTGAAATATTATGAGAAAGAAACAGTACAAAATAAAATTGCAATCTTTAGCAAATTAGGGCACAAAAAACTTATACTTACTACTACTTACTTATATATATATATATATATATATATATATATATATAATATTACGAGGATAAAGTCAAAATATTATGGTAATAAAGTCATAACACGACAAGAAAAAAAATGTAAAAGTTTAAATATTTTTTGGGGAAAAAACATCTGCTTTCAAATGAATCTGTGCAACAATTGTTGTTTGACCATCATTTTGGGTGCTGGAGCCTATCCCAGCTGTCTTGAGGAAAGAGGCGGGGTACACCCTGGACTGGTGGCCAGCCAATCACAGGGCACATATAGACAAACAACCATTCACACTCACATTCATACCTATGGACAATTTGGAGTGGCCAATTAACCTAGCATGTTTTTGGAATGTGGGAGGAAACCGGAGTACCCGGAGAAAACCCACGCATGCACGGGGAGAACATGCAAACTCCACACAGAGATGGCCGAGGGTGGGATTGAACTCTGGTCTCCTAGCTGTGTGGCCTGTGTGCTAACCACTCGTCCGCCATGCAGCAGCCTTCTAAGTATATATTTTTTAGCATTGTTAGAGCTCCCTATACATGGCATAACACCCCTATAGTCACCTTTACACTAGACATAATAAGAGGTCTGCATGCTAACCACTCGACTGCCATGCAGCCCTGCATGAAAACATTATGGGCCCAAACCTGAAGTTGAAGGTTTGTATGTTAGCTTGTATTACCTGTCCAGAGAAGGGGGGTCGGTTGCCTGACCAAGACACCTGGCCTGGGTTCAGTTGTCTTGAGATCTGAGCAAGATTCTGATTGGATGAACTTGATGCTTGGATGTCATTTACACCTGGGACGTGGATCACAGAGGAACTGTGGGGACATAGAGAGTAGAAACATCAGCAAGATACATTAAATCACAGCCCTTTAGTCACCTTCACACTCATTACCCAATATACAGTAGTAGACATAAAAAAAAGCCTGTTGTTCCGGCAATGAGGTCTGTTGCTTGTGTGTCAAACCAAACAATACGGACACGTAGTGACCATTGTCATTTTCATCACCACATCTTTTGAATGCCTTATATTTGTTTTATGCCATTTAGACACTTTTATACTTAAAATGCTTGATTTAGGAACAAAAACCCCTTATGTTTTTTTTTTACCAATAGTAGGCCATATTCTATCAGAAAACATAAAGTCAGGCTTTGCATAGCAATTTGAAGGCTAAAAGTCAGGTAACCATTCACACTCACATTCATACCTATGGACAATTTGGTGTCGCCAATTAACCTAGCATGTGGGAGAAAACCCACGCATGCACGGGGAGAACATGCAAACTCCACACAGAGATGGCCGAGGGTGGAATTGAACTCGGGTGTCCTTGCTATGAGGCCTGCTTGCTAACCGCTCTGTCACCGTGCAGCCCCCCTATGAATTCATTGAATAAATACAGTAAGAAGTGTTGATTTGTAACAATTAACACCCTATTGAAGCATTACAATTGTCAAATGGATTTAAAATGAGTGTTCACGGTAATAAAATGAACTTTGGAAATGAGCTAAGACAGGCGTGGGCAAACTTTTTGACTCATGTTCAAAAATGTGGTATTTTTTGGCTAAAATGTTGGCTGTAAAAGTGTCATACAAGCTGCGGCATGTGCTCGGTCCCTTTTCAAACATCTGGAGGTTGTTTTGCACAACTGCATGCTAAAAATGTTAGAATGGGTATCATGACAGACCAAGTTTAAAAAAAAAAAACCCATAGAATTTTACAGGTTTTTAAACTGAATACACACAGAAAGTGCATGAAAAAAAGATATGGGATTTACAATATGAACTAGGAGCTTCCTTACATTGAACATCAAGTGTATGTGAACGTCACTCTGTGACACCGTCTTTTGTAGTCAAGCAGAAGCACAGTAAAAATGTGACAAACATGGCGAAACACCCATGTTTGGTATAGAATTGTGGTAAATAGTTTATAGAATGTGGTATAGAATTTACTTCTCTTTACTTCTCTTCTTATTGTCATATTGGCTGCTCTGTATACAACCCCCACTCTGCTTTGTATCACAGCCTCAACTTGGGATCTGCTGTGACAAAGACTCTATAAGATTACTGTCTATATCACAAGAAAGTGCATCAGCTCTACCATCATAAACTATTGGAATTATGCAGATATTTTTATAACTTTTTTCCGCCAAAGACCACATATGGAAAAAAGAAAGGATGCAACAAGTATATTTTGAAAAGCGACAAACATAGATATGATAAAAACTTACATATTTCAAGAAAAAGCTGCATCTCAGTTAGGTGAAAAAGTTTGATTTGTCCCCCCATTTTCGCTGTTTTTTATTTTTTATTTTCCAAATTTTTCAACTGTCTGTCAATTTTGTTTTCATAATATTCCAACTTTATTCCCATTATATTTTCAGTTTATTCCCATAATATTTTGACTTATTCCCCAACCTTAAACCTTAAAAAAATATTTATTTCTCGTAATATTATGAAATTTAAACTCTAAGTTACTAAAATGACTTAATTTTTTCAGAATGCTACAGTTTTATATCAGCTTTAAAACATATATTTTATGCTTTTTTTTTTACTGTATTCTGGTAAAATTCACGTGTTTCTGGTAGTTTTTCCCTCCCAACTATTTCAACCACCTCCTTTTTAAACATTATTTCCTAAATATTTTTACTTTATTCATAACATTCCAACCTTTTTCTGCAACCGAATTTTCCAAAAATTACAACCTTGTTTTATTTCTCTTAATCATATTACAAAACATTACAAAAAATAAAGTATTTTTCTTTCAGATTTCAACTTTATGCTACTAAAATGACATTTTACTGGTTGCAAATGGCCCCCATGCTGCACTTTGGAACCCCTAGTTTAAGATTTAAGACTTAAAAATAACATTTGAAGCTATAAACTGGGATAGTTACATGACGCACTCCAAGCTATATGTCACTTGTACATCACACGACGCTGTAGAGCACACATCACATTTAAAGGCTTCTTATGGCTTCAAGCACCTAAAGGTTTTGCCAGTGTGTCCCTGCTGGAATGGAGAGCTCTGGGAATAGAGCTGCTGTCCTCCCGCTGTCGAGGAGGGAACCATCATCTTCTTGTCTCCAGCTGCGAACACACATACACACACATTCACACAGAGCAGATTAAAATGATAGTTAATAACAGGAAATAGCCGCTTGATAAGCTTGGTTGATGAATTAATTAATTACGCATCAGTTCCGTGATCATAATCTGAGCCTATTATGATTCAGGAAGAATATGTAAAACACTCCACATACATCCGGAGATGTTGGTGTACATTTCAGCAAAGCGTGGGTCTCTCTCCTGGGAGAAAAGAGCTTCTGGTTTGTCAATGTTCTTCCCAGCCTCATGGACGCCACTGTTCACGTTGGCCACAGGAACCTGAGAAGACAAGAAGCTCGGTCACCAAGCAAATACAGTATAACATGTCTCACTTTTCATGATTTATCATTTGAATTATTTCAATTAGAGTTTTTTTGACCTGGGAAAGATCATAGGCAGTCAGTCCATCTCTCTGGTGAACTTCTAGCTCCGCCTGCTGCTGCTGAAGCTGTCTGTAAGGACCACAACATATACATCATCAGCAACGAGGTGCTTTGCATACAGTAATCACTCCATCATTCCAACATTATCCTCAGTCCACAACAGAAGAAGGCATTGGAATCTTTGATGCGAAAAAAAAAGCAATCCTAAAAATCACATAACCTTGCAAACTCCTATTACCGGTTTGTTGTTTTCCTCGATGTTGCATGATTGATGTTAGTATCTGGTGCTTGTGTAGCTTCCAATGCACGTCTAACTTCCATGTCAACAACCTCTGTACCTAATTCACAACTGCTGCTGCATAGTATGTAGAGTGGAACCGTGAGTGGAAGACATTCCAAAGTGGAAAAACAAATATTACATTGCGTGGTGGAATTATGCGCATTTTGCAATACGACACAGACGCAGGGATGGAGTTTGTTAAAGAATAGCAAGGAATGTATGATTAGAGGAGTCATGAACTGGCATGACAGCCTCAGCATATTTTTTGGACCATCACAGAAGCAACATGACTTGGAATGTCGGGAATGTAACATGAACACATGTAACTGATGCACGTCCACAAGCAGCTAAACAAAGCAGTGACCTAGCCTGACGATGTAAAGTATTTTATTTTAATTAATTTTAAAATTAGCTTTCTTTGGGCACTCCATCCCACAGATGTACATAGTACAAATGGTCTAGTTTGTGTATACTGTTCGAAAAACGAGTTTGGTAAATAACTTTTGTACAATATTGTGGTGTCTGCATCGGAGTCCAAGAGTCGTCACACGGAGTCTGAACATTTTCTAATGATGTTGCACGCTTGATATTCTCAGAGCCACCTGAAATAATATAAGCAAGTAGGACTTCTTGACTTCCCGCTCAAATATAGTAAGTGAGTGCCAAGCGACCATGACCTCATCAGTTCATCACTGGGTCCAAATGGACATTTGTACCAGATGCTAGACAAGTCATTTCTGGCATTCCTGGAAGGTTACACAAGAAGAACGTGACAGATGTGAGGCTACTGTGACCTTGACCAAACCATCACCTAAATTTCGCCATAGTCTTCCGAATTTGTCCTACATTATACAGTGTTTGTCCACATCTAAGCCGACATTTAAAACATTTCCAGACCCGACTGCAATAAATGAATAGCCGCCAACTTCTAAATTGAATATTTTTGTCATTAGAACATAGAAAACTGGTTTACATTTCATTCATTCATTTTCTACTTCTTATCCTCACGAGGGTCGCAGGGGTGCTGGAGCCTATCCCAGCTGTCTTCGGGCAAGAGGCGGGGTACACCCTGGACTGGTGGCCAGCCAATCACAGGGCACATATAGACAAACAACCATTCACACTCACATTCATACCTATGGACAATTTGGAGTCGCCAATTAACCTAGCATGTTTTTGGAATGTGGAGAAAACCCACGCATGCACGGGTAGAACATGCAAACTCCACACAGAGATGGCCGAGGTTGGAATTGAACTCGGGTCTCCTAGCTGTGTGGCCTGTGTGCTAACCACTCGTCCGCCATGCAGCGGCCTTCTAAGTATATATATTTTTTAGCATTATTAGAGCTCCCTAGACATGACATAATACCCCTATAGTCACCTTTACACTAGACATAATAAGAGAAAATAAGCCATATAAGACATAAAATAAGACTGGTGACAGTGTGTGTTCCTGGAGCGGACAGGAAGTGACGTCCAGAGTTCAGGGTCACAGTAGTTGCCACATTAACTAATTAATTAGTAATTTTTTTTTTATTATTCTTGGCCTAATTAAGGCATAAAAAATACAAAATTAACTAAAATACAAATACAGTTTAAAGGACGTGAATGATTTGTAGTCTGCACTGGCTCATAGCAGAGATTCAAGTGATGTGTCATTAGTTTTCGGAAAGGAAGAAACATCTGGGGATGAAATAGAGACGGTGCAGAACATGGAATTAAGCCGTATTTATCACAACCACCGGTAATGGGACTGTTTTGTTCCCTGTGGGAACAAAACATTTTGGCATGACTACTATTTTCCTAAAAAATAAACCAAACAAAGTTGATGAGTTAACTCCAGTGTTTGCTCACTAACCCAAGATGAGAGCCGTCGCTAGGCCGACACCATTTGGGAAATGCTCCCTATCCCAAATGCTCCTTAAGGCGATCGGACAAAATTCCCGCAACGTACATTAAATGTAGTTTTTACTCATTTTAATGTACGCTTTCAAAAACCGAACGAACAATAATATAACAAACAAAAATATTTTTGGAAAGAAAATGGATGGATGGTAAACTACGTATATATCATTTTCTTTAAGGAAACTAATCAAAGTTTGAACATGTTACTTTACAAGTAGAAAAGATGTGTGGTATGAGTCACTTACTTGACATTTGTGTTGGTGCAGATGATATACTCGATCTCATCAGAGTAGGGGTTCTGGAAGGTAAAACTGCTGGTTCGGATCAGCATCCACTCTCTGTTTTTCATGCGGAAACGGTACATCACCGACAGAACTTGACCCTTTAGCTTCACCACCTGAATAACAAAAGCCAGGCATCAGGATGGATGTTTTAGATAATGCATTCCAATTTGACTTAGGTACACAGTTGTAGCAGCATGTTCATGTGCATGAAAACACAATGTGTCCAATGCAGAGGCGTCAAAACTTTTTCCATCAAGGGGCCACATAATAAAAAATAAAAGGGAAGGGTGTGGGTTTTTTACTATACACACTAAACTATACACAAAAATTCAGATTCAAATATCACTTTCAGAGAATTAATGTTCAGGTTGGGATTGACAGTTGAAGTTTCACTTTGACGTATGGAGAGGGAAAGTATTTGATATTATTTGAATTAGTACGGGGGGGATTTCATTCATTTATTTTCTACCGCTTGTGCTGGAGTCTATCCCAGCTGTCTTCGGGCAAGAGGCGGGGTACACCCGCGGTGTGTTGCAGGGTCTTCCGGCAACACAAAGCTGCCCGGCGGATGCCTGTCTGTAAATCATGCGACAGAAAAATATATCGGCGAACCCACGCGCGTATCGGCCGATACCGATTCAAGTAAAGAACACAAATATCAGCCCGATATATCGGCCGGCCGATGTATCGGTCGATTCTTAGATGACACAGCTGATTTAGGAGCAGTCATGATTTTGATCGGTTATGAACGAACGGGTCAAAAGAACTAGTTCTTTTTTGTGAACGGAATGAATGAGGTCACCGCCCCTCAAATACCCGTTCAGTTGCAAATGCTTTTTTTGATTGGCTGGCGAGTCAGTTCACCGTTCCTTTTGTAGGGCGGGGATAATTATATCTCATATTTGGTTTTCATTTAGGGTGCATTCTTAAGTTTTTCAACGCACATTTATCTAAATATTTTCTTTATATCTTAATTCATATTTGTTTGCACTGAAGTTGAGTATTTTCTTTTTGTATTGCACAAAGCACATGTAATATTTAATATTTATATACTTGATATTTAGGGCTATAGGGTTTTACATTTCATTCATTCATTCAGTCATTAATTTTCTACCGGTTATCCCCACAAAGGTCGCAGGCGGCGTACACCCTGGACTGGTCGTCAGCCAATCACAGGGCACATATAGACAAACAACCATTCACACTCACATTCATACCTATGGACAATTTGGAGTCGCCAGTTAACCTAGCATGTTTTTTTTTGGAATGTGGGAGGAAACCGGAGAAAAACATGGAGATCATGCAAACTCAACACAGAGATGCCCAAGGGTGGAATCAAACTTGGGTCTCATAGCTCTCCAATGCAGGTTTGCATTCTCTTCCCCCGCCAGCTACAATAGAATATGGAACAATAGAAGAAAGATGTGAAATAGCCCATGGATGTAAATGTGGGTGTCACTGGGTGTCTGTAGCCAGCTCTGTTATTGCATTGAGCTGTCAATAAATTAAAAGACTGAAGGATTCGATCTGAGCTAAAATGACTTAGAAATAAAATACAGATGGAGTTGGGGCCATCATTTCAGTCCACGTAGGCATTTTTCACATAAGCGTTGCACACTTGAACTTAACTAGACTTTACCCAGATGAGCTGCGTGTGACAAGGCAAACGTCAAAGTCAGCCAAGGCAGACATGAAATGGATTTTTCTGTGCCAGCTCCCAAATCCTAAGATCACAACCCATTGAACCAGCATGTGAAGAGAGTCCTTCCCGTAAATCAACAGCCTTTGCTGATGATTTAACCCTGCGGCGACCCAACCGGGCTCTTTGATACACTTTTTCATATTAATACATTTTTGCCAGTGTTCATATTAATGGTATTTTCTTTGTATTGGCTTGGATTAAAGTTCTTCTTCTCATAAAGGTTACATATACATTACACACAGAGGACCTGCACAGCCGAAACTCGCCCCCACTTATTACCATATAAACCAGGACTTTTGCTATGATCACATGTTGCCATCACATGAGATGATACCTCTGACTGCCTGTTGATAACTAATAAGGCATCAAAATAAACTTTGTTGTAATTCACTGACATATGTATTTGTGTGTTTCTTTTTAAAATAGGAGATGAAGTATATTCATTCATTCATTTTCTACCGCTTATCCTCACAAGGGTCACGGGGATGCTGGAGTCTATGCTGTCTTCGGGTAAGAGGCGGGGTACACCCTGGACTGGTGGCCAGCCAATCACAGGGCACATTTAGACAAACAACCATTCACACTCACATTCATACCTATGGACAATTTGGAGTCGCCAATTAGCATAGCAATAGCGTGTTTTTGGAATGTGAAATGGATGCACAGGGAAAACATGCAAACGCCACATGGAGATGGCAAAGGGTGGAATCAAACTCTCCTGTCTTGGAGCATGTTGATCATTAATTATTGAACTATTTCAGTTCTTTATATTGCGGTTTGGTAGCCCGTTAACTGGTACCAAGAAACGGGAGCATATAACCCCTCCCCTGGCCTCTTTGCACTGTTTGCCTGTTACTTACAGGATCAAGTTCAAATTTGTTCTCTTGCTTTTTAAATTGCTGAATGGCCTGGCTCCCTTGTACTTATCTGACTTACTGACTGTTTACGTTACCCCTTCAGAGTTATGAGGTCCAGCTCACAGCTCCTTTTAACCACGCTTCGATCGAAATGTTAAATCTCGGGGTGTCGCAAGTTTTTGGAATGGCCTGGCCCTTAAAATTAGATTTGCACTGGATCATTTTAAATCCTTATTGAAATCTTACTTTTATGGTCTGGCTTTTAAGACGGGTTAACATTTCTATTAGTGTCATTACTTTGTTACCTTCAGCTGTACAATTTATTATTATTCTAGATTGATTATAATTGATTGCAAGTAATCGAGATGCCCATATAAATATATATTTCCTGCTCGCATAACAATGACATTGTTCTTTCATTTCTGACCAACATTTGCAATCAAAAGGACTGGCATAATTATTACATAAGATTCAGCTCTGGAATCCTCCCAGTCTCTCTTCAATTTTCATTGTTCTCGCAAACACAAAATGCAGGTTTAATGTAAGAGGGAATACAGTAATCCCTCATTTATTGGTTTGTTGCGGTTTATTGGTTCCTGACCCGACCGTGACAGTAAATTTCCGGACTCATAATTTCTACAGCGTAGTTACAGCATACAAAAATCTGTTTACGACATTCTCAATATAGACTTTAACTAGGGATGTCTATCGATTACAATATTTAATTGTGATTAATCTCATTTTGTTTACAGTTAATTAACCCAATTTAATCACGGATAAAATAGTGTTTATTGATAGTAGGAATACAAATCTCTTTGTGGTAAATGAGTCAATAAGCAACTACAACGATAAGTACATAAAATGTACCAAAATCATACAATTTTGGTAATATGGGAGATTAATGCAAACAGCGATTTGTACATTTTGCTCCTGAAATAAGTCGATAAAGTGCATAAAAGTAGAGTAAAATGTTTGCGCATCTATGTATAAATCTACAAGTCTCCTACAACTTTCTTTGTTCACACAAAAAGTTGTGGCGTTGATGACTAATTAGCTGTTATCAGAGCGTTGCAGGAAATATGACTGCTCTCTATGACAGAGATGTTTTCCCACTCATGCACCAAAAATACTTTTTTTCCGTTTAAAATGCAACATACTCTCCTCCGAATTCCCGCGTGTTGCGCATTCAAAATAAAAGTGAGAAAGCCTTTCTTTCATCATTCATTTACTCATCAACAAGCGGTCATGAGAAGATTGCGGCTGGAGCACACCTCCACAAACCCGGTTTGTGTTCTTTACTCCAACACACACGTCTTTAACTCTCACATGAGTACACAACACCCTCTAGTACTGGAGTAGTAAATACAATAAAACACTCAATCAGGAAAAAGCCCAAAGAAACAAACAAACATACAACAGAGCACCAACACATCGCTCTAATACACCACAAGGACACAGAACACAATGTACGTTGATACACTGTTAAAAAAGATTCAAAATTGTAGATATATATTGGAATACTGTACTGCATATCAATACTTTAATCTTTAATTGAAGCGAGTGGTGACTGTAAGTTTCACTTTTCTCACAGCAACTATGGCGCATTGAAGGACCGCCAAGCAACGCTCTAAGAAACAACATCATCAGTGAAGCAGAAAGACATGTAAAAACTGTGGACTTTAACAATGGTGCATGTACAGTATGCTGTACATTTGACCTATTTATAAATGATTAATGACGAATGGTGAATGAGGTGTGTTTTTGGTGAAAAACAACATGTCAGAATATCTGCAGATTTGTGGGGCCAGGAAAAATGAATAGCGAAGGTGCTGACTGGGATCCACTGTGTGTATGTATGTATCAAGATGATGAAATTACCTGTTGAAAGCTTTCTCTCAGGTGACTCTGGTCCTCGGGGTGGCAAAACTCCAGAATGTCTTTCCCCAACAGGTCCTTGGAAATAGAAAATAATTGTACATTTAAAACATATAATGAAGTGAGAAGAGCATATCATGATACTCATATTAATACTATGGGGTGTCTTCATGGGGAGTGCAATATCAGCGAGTATTTCATTGAAAGTCCGTCTTCACTCCAACACGTAGCCAAAATGTCGACTATTGAGCTAATGCACACCCACTGTTTTGAGTGCAACATCCAGGTACTGACAGTATACTGTATTTTGCCATATTGTGAGCACACAAAGATGAAGTACTCAAGAGTTTTCAACTTAACTAAGAGACAACCAGTGTGCAAGGTACCAGATTGTTTTAATGTTTAACGATACATTAGAACAAGTTCTTTAGGTAATTCTGTAGCTTTTGACAATGACTGTTTGTTTTTTTGCACCATTTAATAAAAACTTAATGCCAAATTGATTTTCTGGCTATTGTCCTCCATGCTAGTTTAAATCTGTGTTTCTCTGGACGGAGTAGAGAAGCAAACCTCCAATCGTGCTTTCCAATTAGTGTTCCAAAGCTCAGAGCCTGCAGCAGAACGATGCTGGATTGTTCCTCGTCCTTGTCGTCTGTGCTGCTTAGCACTACACCAACAACTGAGAAAATGTTCTCTCTTCCTCATTTACTACTACACCGTTTTTTGTGTTTTTTTTTTTTTTTTTACTGAGCTTCAGGCCAGCCTAGTTTCTTGATGTCATGGCGTCTGTTCTTAGAACTCATTCAATCCCAGCCAATTTTCTTCGACACCTCCAGTACCGACCATTATAGACGATTTTTTAATGGCTATATCAGCATAGAACGTATGTATAAGCATAGAAATATTAGACTCTAGTACTTCATCAGAAAAAAACTTTGGTTTCTACCATATGTTTCAGGAAAATATCAGTTCCCAACAAGAAAAGGTCTTTTTGTGAAAACATATATGCAAAGGCAGGGAACTCTGTTAAGCATTTTTACTTCAGCATAGTTTCCCTCGCTTACCTGAGGCTGATAACCAATGACATTGATGCAGCGCGGGTCCACAAATGTGACGACGCCATCGGAGTTGTGGCGTGACAAGAACTCTGTGGGTACGGCGAGGCCGTTCATATCCATGGAGACTGGCGAGCTTGTCACCTGACGGTAGAGTAGAGCATATTTACATTGGACCTTTGTGGTGGAATACGGCATATACAGTATATTATATATATATATATATATATATATATATATATATATATATATATATATATATATATATATATATATATATCGTATTTAAGCAAATTTTACCTGTTTAAATCTGTTTTTAATGTCTAACTTGTCTATACCTGACTGCTGTGTGTCGCTTTTAGCCTTGTTTTTAGCTCTGAATGAATGTTGTATTTTAATGCATCTTTTACTCAGTTTTTTACTCAATTCTATTTTTCTTCACTGTAAAGCGTCTTTGAGTATTTTGAAAAGCGCTATACAAATAAAATGTTTTATTATTATTATTATTGACATATTTCAGGACGAAATTAAGCATTTTCAAGCAAAGCAATGGCTAAATACAGGATCACTCGGACATTGTGAAGGATATATAGTATTCACTGGTCACTAGGTATAGGAAGCACTATACAGAACAGGAAGTAAAAAAAGAACAAGTCTTATTTATGTCTAAAATGGCTTATTTTCTCTGATGGTAAACGCTTTCCCACCTCCAAGGCCCCCAAAGCCCTTTGACACCGTTAGCACATGTACCTACTGATGACGCAGCATCAGGAGCAACTGGGGGTTCAGTATCTTAACCCAAGGATACTTCGACATGATCATGGGAAAACAGAGGATGGAAAACGCAACATTCAGGTTGGGAGACGACCACCGCCTGAGCCATGCCGCCCTGATGATGTGGACATTACTACATTGGGTAATAGGTGTGTAAATGTGACTATAGGGGAGTTATTTCATGACTTGAGAGTATAATGTTAAAAGGTGTATTTATAAGGTTTTTATAAAGTTTTCTATCCTCTAACAACAAAAACATAAATAAAACATTTTTATAAAGACATACATGTCATGAATCAGGCCAAGAATTAGTGTTGTTTATAAGGGTTTAGTATTCCTATTCGTGGTTTTTAGCTACTCATTTTTTGTGCATTTCCTCACAGCTCTGTTGCATTGCTCCTATTGCACCTTCTGATCTAAATTCTTTTTCAGCTGTAGCTTTTATTAATAGTATTCTGCTCTGAGCAAGCCAACACAAACTGAAACTTTTGCCAACCTCGCCTCTGCATCTGGGTTCTAACCCAAAATACATACGTTACATAAGCAGCATTGTAATGCTAGTTAAAGTCAAATATTAAATGGGATTCAAATTGTGTACATGTGTACTATATACTGTATAGCACATTTGCTTCCGGAATGATAAATTCAGGACTTTGTAAACATGAAAACACACATTGCTATGGTTTTGTTTGTTTTCTCAGAGGCGTTTCTGCAAGGATCCAAACGACTGCACACACCTGCAGTCTTCCAATGGCCACGAGGCAGTACTTCCCAGTCTGGCCTGCCTCTGTGTCCTCATCTGGTACTGTCATACCTGGGGGGGTGGGGGGAGAAGACAGTCTGGTGTGAAAAAGCCATTATTGCAAACATTTATCTTTCCTGTTGCCATTTGACCTTTGAAACAACGTGTACCAGTCTCTTCTAAAATGATATATTAGTCACATGTTCACCATGACTCCTCCATACGGTACCTCAGAGGGAAATTCATTCTGGGGCCACATATGGATATGTGGTATCCATATTTAAAGAGCCGTGATTGCAGTGGAATAAGAAGCAGCGCGTGCTTGCTAGGAAAGGTGCATTAAAGTCAGACACACTATACGCCCCCGGAGGTGGGGAGAACCACATTGGCATCCATATTTAAAGAGTAGTGATTGCATTGGAATCAGAAGCCGCCATTAATGTCGGACATACTGTGACTGCACTCAGTAAACGCGGAGTTCATACACAAGTCAGAAGTCCGGGGTCTCCAGCCTAACCACAACTTCTCCTCCTAACCACTCTTCAAGTCGCTTTCCAAAGGGTTTATTCATTTATTATCACCCATAAAATTAGAAACTGGGATTCAGCAGAAGACCGGAAGTACTTGGATGTGACCAATCACAGCAGAGTGGGTGTGCTCAAAACGCGGGATGGAATAAATAAAAAGACCGTTTTGGAAATACAGCTGGAATGGGTGCACATTCTGGAAGATCTAGAAAGTTTTCTGTGCGGGTCACTGTGTGTAGCTGATCTGTAGGTGTCCACAATTTAAAACAAAAGGCTGAAAAATTAATTAAAATTTAAAGAAAATTAGTTGCTGTAATTCCAGAGAAATATTTACAAATATTTAAGTTTTGACATTAACATCATCAAAATATGATATCCTCTTAAACCAGGCACTCCTTCATATTTTGTTTTTTGTTATTGGCTGAGGATTTGAGCATAGCTAACTGTTTGTTTTAAATATAATTTTTGACCCTTTCTATATAAAATATTATTTATGACCCTTTCTATATTTGTTTAGAAAATAATGCCCCACTTTATTGCAGCGTTTTTTTATTTATTTTTTTAGATCAAATTTAGATCTGCCATCGGCTAGGGGTGATGGAAAAAAAAATCGGTATCGGCCCCAAAAAAACCCATATCGGTCAATCCCTAATTCAACGTAAATATATTGGGATATGAGTTGTTGGTCCATATAGCCCAACCCACAGCAACCAGGAAGTGAAAAGGCATCTCGCCGTGTTGCAGGAAGGAGGTTACGCATTGAAGGGAAATTTTAATGCATGCACACGTGTGTGAACGTGTGCACACGCACAAGCAGACACAAAGTGAAAATGTGAAAATAAATAGTTCATGGTGTCATATTTGTAAATAAAAGGGAAAAAGATGAAGGATGAGAATCTTTCTTTAGGTATAAACCATGGCTATATTGCCCAAGACCACAATGTTGTGTCTTGAAATATTAGTCAAAATCATCAAAAATGTCTGGTATCAAATGAGTTAAACGTTATTTTCCTTGTATTCCATACATTTTCTAATAATTAAATGTACTGCATATAGTAAAGCATCTAACACGTTAAAGGGCCCAGATGCACATATGGATCGGTTTCTAATCAGTAAACATGTTAGAAATTTCATAGTTCATCAGATCATCTCCAAATGGAAGCATAAATAATCACTTCTTTCATCGTCTTGTTTCTCCAGGACGACACACACTTGAATGAGCAGGCAATTAGAGCAGTATCATTGCACCATGTGCAACCTTGTTTATCCGCATTGCATGCCTTCTTCCCAAGTTTATGACTGCGTGTGCAGATGACAACCGTTTGCCAGCAAACATGTGCCCGGGACATTCCAAAGAAATATTGCTGGCGTAAGGAATCTGTGTCAGCAAACACACATGTGGTATGTGACTTCACACAGATATGTTCAAGGCTTTGCGTGATGTTCGCTTTCACAACACAAGTACAAGCCACATTGCTCACATTGTCAGATGGTTTTCCATTAGCTTCTTATAAACAAGACAATGGAAAAAAAAAAGACACGGATAAAATGATTATTCATCTTCCCAGCACATATATGCTTTCAGGAATGGGACACATTATTTGTTGTGTACATATATAAAAAAAAAAAAAAAAACCTCAACGTTTTTGTTTTTGTTCCCATCTTTTATGAGCTGAACATTTTGTACGTACACAAAAGGACAACTGGTGTTGACAAATGTGTCCTAAGATAAGATGAGATAAGGTGCCGCATGTCAAGATGCTGATTAGACAGCATGATTATTACACAGGTGTACCTGCGGCTGGCCACAACAAAAGGCAACTCCAAAATCACACAGCACAATGCCACAGATGTAATGCTGAGGGAGCGTGCAACTGGCATACCGACTACAGGAATGGCCAACAGAATGAAATGACCATTTCTCTTCCATAAGTCATCTCCAACTTGGCAGTACAGTAATCCCTCGTTTAGTGCTGTTAATTGGTTCCAGATCTGACCTTGATAAGTTAATTCTTGATTTATAAATCAAATGTTGTCATAGTTTTCAACATTCTAACACGTTTTTACCATTACTAGAGCCCTCTATACATAAAATAGCACCCCTACAGTCACCTTTACATCTGTGTATTGTGAAATATGAAATAAAGCCTGTTGTTTCGGTGATCAAGTCTGGTACTTGTGTGTCTCACACAACATGGCAGTAACATTAGTACATTAGCTTTTTACCAAATAAAATTTGAAGCTTGAAATGCTTAATTCTGTCCCGAAATATGTACAGTTTACTTAAATATGTAACATGTACATTTCTGGACTAGTGATAGGCCATATTGAACATATCATGATTTGTTAATTAATATATTTTAATTTGAGGAACCAAGTAGAGAGGGATTACTGTACATACGTTTTTGAATGATACACTACATACAGTGCAACCTTGGTTAACGTCAAAACTGCAGAGCAATTTTGTTGTGGTTCATGTACATTTTCCTGGTATTGTACATTGTACTCTTATTTATACACAGTGTGAGTCCAACTGTGTTGTTAATGTATTTTTATCACAAAACGTCCTACCTTGTTAGCATTTATTAGCTAGCTAACAAAGTAGCACCCGGAACCGTAGATCAGCTATGTTATATCATCAGCTGTTGACTCAAAAATATTAACACAAACCACGTTTTAAAATATTAAAATGATAGTTTTATATGCATAAAACTATTCTAAATGCATAAAAATGATGAATGAAAGGGATAAATGAACATTTCAGGCCTTTACTTTCATTGAAGACATGATTGTTGAAAAACACACCATGTGGCATTTATTGAATTCAATAATATTTCTCGCCTTCTTTGTCAAAATCCCAACCCTTGAAACTTTTTTTAGTTCCATTTTGGGATACTGAAGTGAGAACAATACTGATGTTAAACGTATTAAGTCTGCCATGAAGGTAAAAGTAACCTTAAATGTTCATTTATCCCATTCATATGTATTTACGTATATGTATAAGTCATTCTATAATTGTGTTAACATTTTTGGCGTTATGGAAGGGATGAAATGGGTTGACATTATTTCTCATGGGAATAACATGTTAGAGATCTAAAGTGTCCCTGCGTTTTGCGGGATTTCAAGTCAAATGTGCATAATGATGTCCAAATGTAAAAAAAAATAGATGGCTAACCACATATTTGAGGTGAAACATAAAAGGTAAACAAGTGGAACATCCTACCCTGGAACCCAAAAGGTTTACACCAGTTATGTTATGTGGCAAAAGATCCACTGGATGTTTGCTTTGTATTGCGTCACAGCACACACTACTGAAAAAGATAGCGCACCGATGCCCCCCGATGCCCCGAAGGCCCATATTGGATACGAGAACTAGGTTGTTATGAATCTTTGCTTCAATGAGCAAATGAGCCTCAATGATCAATGAGCTGTGCTGAAGCCATAGCTGCTTTCCATAAAAGACAGTTATAGTCTCTCCGAGGTTACAAACTGCAGCATAGAGCGAAGAGTGCATACACAAAGTATTTGTTTACCTGCAGGGGGCCATGCCTTGATATAGCCAGTGCAATGAACCACAGAGTACTGAGCCTCTCCTTCCTTCGACGGGCCAAGGCCATTCCTGTTGGTTAGATACAAACACACCACATCATATAGAGCTGACAAAAGGATGTGGAGCTACAACAACATTGGAACATCTGGAATTTCAAGTACAGGTGATAGTATGCTGAATACTGGTGCAACATCTTACTAATAGTATATTATCTTTACACTAAAATAACGCTCATTTTTTCAACATTGAAAAGTCTGTATTTCTTAATTATTATTTTATTTTTTGCAGCAGATCCTTATAAATAGCAGAATGCTCTTGCTACATAGAGTATC
This sequence comes from Doryrhamphus excisus, assembly GCF_030265055.1. Classification (NCBI taxonomy): domain Eukaryota; kingdom Metazoa; phylum Chordata; class Actinopteri; order Syngnathiformes; family Syngnathidae; genus Doryrhamphus; species Doryrhamphus excisus. The sequence goes on along the minus strand of NC_080472.1, from coordinate 5,569,197 downwards.
CTTGACTGGTGTTAAATATGACTATATCGTACTATATTATCCATCTGGTGAGGAAAAAATATGAAGGATTAACATTACATGACACACACACACAAAAAAAAAACTATATTATGGAAGCAGGAAGTGAACAAATGTAACAGTTACTGTTTGTAAAAGTACCAGATGGAGGGGTAGGATTTAATAAGCTTTGCTTCTTCCTACTCCTTTTGGACATGTGGAACTGTGAACTGATTATGGGATGCATTCAATTGTAATCTGATGCATGTTCAATTACATTACATTATATCAACAATAAAATAGTGAAGGCTACCCTAGTCATTAGCGTTCTGAAAACGACCTTGTTCCTTCAGCATCACAAATACAAATGTACAGTATGTGGAGCTTATTTACAGCAAATTGTAAATACATGAAAAACTATTCTTGTCTTTGTAATGCCGTATAATTAATTCACATCAATGAGTGCACGTAAACCTTTGAACTTCTGTGTTCAAAGTATGTTTTATAAAGGAGCAAAATATAACACAAGATAACACAAAGACAAGGGTGATTCAGTACCTGTATCGCTTCCTCATATTAGACAGACGGTTTAGTGAGATGTGATCCAGAGGAGCACTGCCACACCTGCACACAAAAAACACAACTCTGTTACATATTTCATGATGCACTTACACTGCGTTCCAAATACAATGCACGCAGTGTTATCCCTTGGTTTACAGCTCTGACAATATCCACACATGCACCCATGTAGCCGACTGTAATGCAATGACTTCACAACACCTTTGTGATTCACACATGCTAATGCACAGCGTGTGTGTGTGTGTGTGTATACGGAACCCCATCATCATGTTATGGTACATACAGTATGCCAGTTTTAAGGTGACGGTTGGATTTATTTTCAGTACAAAACATAAGACTTCTTAACTTTGGTATACACAGCTTTAATGATTTAAAAAATGAAACATGAATACCCGTAATTCCACCATAAATGAAACCATGTGAAATCACAACTTGTTCTGATAACATTTTCACTTTTTTCCTGTAATACTACAGCTTTTTTTCCCATCATAATACCCCTTTTCATGTAGACTTAATTAGGAATTTGGTAATGCTTTAATTTTATTTTAACATGCATACAAGTGACAGTGGAATACATCACATAATATAATCCACAGTTCCACTGGCCCAAAATGAGTAGGAAGAAGTAAAACTTATTTAATCCTACCTGCCATCCGTTTCACATTAATTGCAATATGTTTACTCATTTCCTGCATTTCATATGTGATTTTTTAATACACAGAAATGTAAAGCAATGTACAACAATATAGCAGTATGATTATCAAGGTTGATCCACAATAATAGTCAATATAATGAATACAAATAAATAACATAACTTTGAGACACTTGCTCCATGTATTGTATTTTGCAAACATCAATTGATTCTATTGATTCTATTTCTTCAATTCGCTCATCCTTATGCAATGTTTGAGTTCTTTACTTAATCTGTGCTATAAATTGATTCCACATACTGAAATGCTGTGGGGTTTTAATGTTCTCGTGTGTAGGTGTTTTAAGTTTACTTTTTCTCTGAGATCATATTTCTCCTCCTTTGCAGAAAAGTATTGTATAACATTTTTGTGTAATACGTTATTGTGTGCTTTATGTATAATTTTAGTTTGAAAATGTACCAAAATGTACTAAATCAGCAAGTTTGAATATTTTTGAAATAAAGTATTTGTATGTTGTCTATATGCTGCATTATTGATTATACTAATTCATCTTATTTACAGGACATTTAGCAAGTGAAGATGACTTTTATTACAGTTACAGTAAAGAGTAGGGAGTGATATTTGTACAATATTTGCTTTATTAAATTAAGTATTTTACACCACCTTATGTTGTATGTTTTTAATGTGATATTTCCAGTTCATTTTCATTTATCATATTCTCCAAAATTTATTTTTCTCCACCCTTTCAATGTCCACACCGACACTGCTCATGCATGTCCTTTCTGCTATTACCAAATAGCATTATTTGGTAAAAATAGCATCTATTTTTATCAAACCATCTTTTTAATGTAGCCATTTCATCTGTGACTTTTTAATTAACTTTTGTGTGGGAACAAAAAGCAGTTTTCAATTTTAAGTCTTTCGTCACTTTACAGATATTAATAAACAAGTTGAACAGTGTTGGTCCCAATATTGACCCCTGGGGTACTCCATCCATAATATTTAAACTTTCATTCATTTTCTACCGCTTATCCTCACAAGGGTCGCGGGGGGTGTTGGAGCCTATCCCGGCTGTCTTGCAAATGTATATTCTACAAGGTAGCTTTCGATTCGACCCAGTTCACAACTAACCCTCTGATTCCGTACCTTTTTAATTTTGTAATTAGGATGTAGTTATTAATTGTATCAAAAAGATGTTTGTCAAATCCATGCACGCTTTCTGTGGTCTATAGCTCTGTTAATTTCGATCAGTGCCACAGAGGTTGAAATGTTGTTTTACTTGTAAAATTAAAATTTTCTTATAATATGCCAACTTTTGCCTTATGTTCCGTACTGAAAAATCAGATTACAAATACATGTACCGTTAATACTAATTTAGACCTTTTTGGACTGCACTCCGATGTTCACAGACTGGAGGAACTGAGCTTCCTTCTTGAGAAAGCTAGTCAGGGTCTACCAGTAAGAATAACATGACATAAGCATGTCTGGATTTAATCATGCTTTCCCTGAAACACAGCTTGCAGATCGCCGTGTGATCTTCTCGGCCATGTTTGTGTATGTGTTACAGAAGTGTTTATCAGTCACTCGCAGACTGTCTGAGCACCATGTTCTTTGAATTACCGAGAGCTGGGAATAGCAACAGAAGAGGAAGATGGCCAATCCAATGAATTCCTAACAACTCAACACACCGCACATGGCATGCAAGTCAACTTGCAGGACGTTATGACAGCCATTAAGACGAAACAAAGTGGCCTCTGATGATTCCAACCGCTGTCCAAAGCACACAAAAGCATACGTTTCTCTTTATAAAATGTTCTCAGCTTCACTTTGTGTTCGTGCAAAGCTGCTTTGACACAGTTCTGTACAATTTTCATACAAAAGGCAAGTATTTTACAAGAAAGGAGGTGAGTAAAAGGCGTACATATGAAGTCATGTCTACCCTGTGTGTCCCATATATTCATTCATTTGTGGCAGCTGTCCACAAAATGAATATTAGTTAGTAAATCTATGTTTTTAGATTGAGCGCTATGTGATCATTCTCGCTCACAGTCACATTATAATGATGTGAATGAATGGCTTGTTGGTACCAGTCCGTCCAAATGAAGTAAAATACATATATGAGGTATTCATCGGACTAATGTTCTGATGTTGGGATCGTTCTAATTTTTTAGTGTCAATTCCGGGTTCCGATGCCAAGTCCCCCAACTGGAAAAAATAACCACGGACGGCTCAGTGCAATATTTGAAACACAATGATATCATGCAAAGGAGGGTTCACGACAACATATACAACATAAACACCTCAAGATTCACGGGGTAAAAAAATAGTGCGAGTGCCCTGTGTTTGACGTTATGTCAGACTTCCTCTAAGTAGTCAGAATTATGGGAGTCAAATTCAAGTCAAATTCATGAATGAATGAAGTCAAGTCCCCAACCAGTCAAGGGTGTACCCTGCCTCTCGCCCCAAAGATGGCTGGGGAAGGCTCCAGCAAAACCACCGAACAAAGTGCAAAATCTTAATGTTGATGAGATTATAATGAAAAACATAATTCAATCATAAAGAAATAAAACTGTAAAAATTGTGAGCCACACCTGCATTATTACGTATTATTAATAAATTAGTACCCATTTGGAGTGAATGAGATGTGTTTTTGCCAAAAAATAGTTTATTTTGGAGATAAAAATAAACATTTTGGATAAAAACCTCAGAGCTTGCAGGGCAGTGACTGATTAATTGTGAATGTGCAGGGATCCTGTGTGCAGATATTAAACACAAACCTCATGCGGCAGATGAAGGAGCGCCGGGAGCCCATGCACATTCTCATGGAGGACTGTTGTCCCTCCTTCTTCACGGTTCCTGTCTTCAGATCCAGAATCCGTCCTGTAACACAGACAACAACGGTTGATTTCAAATAGGTAACAGTTACTAATGTGAGGAATAATCCAGCCATAGAATCACTCAACAGGAAGACCGATGATAGAGGGACGGATGGATGGATGCTAGGTCTTCAGTTAGTTTTTGCTATTTGCAGACGATGACCATCAGAGGTCCTGGATGGTTCACATCCGAGTATGAAGCTTCTGGCATGAAAATCCTTCCATCTGAGTGCCTTATTCAATAAAAAAACCTGTGAAAAGCCCATGGTGTTTCCACATCACATATACATAGTGAATAACTATTATCTGGTGTACATTGAGGCAGAACGTACCATGTAAGAAAACCATAAAACCCCAGAGCGGCACAAAGAGGATCATCAACACCATTGCGACAGGACTCATCCCTTCCAGATGGAAAAAGGAATTTGCACCATCTTGCAAATATAAACTTCACTGATGTTTTGCATGTGATTTTCTTTGTGTCTATTTATAACAAAGATCACCCACAGGTCAGGTTGCCTTCAAGACATTGAAGAAGAATTGTACTAGCTATCCACAATAGTATAGTAAAACAGTCATAGCATCTGTCCAACCGAGTTTACATGTATGCCGTATATATTATATATAAGTATTATTTGTGGTTGAAGTTGGATTTTGGGTCTGCCGGTTGGTGATGCGTGTGAGTGAGTACAATAATTCTTCATTTATAGCAGTTAATTGATTCTAGAACCAAAAGTGGTAAGTGAATTTCCTTAATTATAAATTGAATATTTTTACAGTTAGACCATAGAAAACCTGATTATGACCTTCGAAATATGGGTTTTTAACATTATTAGAGAGCTCTAGAAATGAAATAACATCCCTATAGTTACCTTTACACACCTATTATTGATTATTACTGACTACAAGTGCCGTCTGCCACCAGCACCGGGCATCGGAGTGCTTGTGCAAAGCAAGGCAACCAGCGGCCATCTTGTTTACATATGTCTTCTACCAGGGAAGAAGAGTCGAGCGTCTTCATCACATACACATGGATGAGCAGGACGAATATAACATTAGCGATTTGTGAGGTCTGTTTTTGTTTTCTTTGAGGAGGCATTTTTGGCACGTTTTCCAGCTTGGAAAAACTTGGCCCCAACAAGCGGAACTATGTTCCTTGTCACGGATGTCCTACTTTGGGCCTCATCTATAAAACTGTGCGTAAAAGTTTGCATATACCAGGCACCCAAAATGTACGTACGGACAGAAATATGCACACATTCACGCAATTTCTGCTTCACCTGCTGTCCAAATGTGTATAAGCAACTTTAATGCACCATAAATGGTCAATGCAAAGTGGCTCATGCTGCGTCCATATTTGATGACCCTTGATGGCATTTTGCTCAGTTGGAATGTGGGAGGAAACCGGAGTCCCCGGAGAAAACCCACGTATGCACGGGGAGAACATGCAAACTCCACACAGAGATGGCCGAGATTGAACTCGGGTCTCCTAGCTGTGAGGCCTGCGCGCTAACCGCTCGTCCGCCGTGCAGCCCAATACTTGTATAATTAAGCACTTTTTTACTTGAAAGTGTTTACTTGAATGTGTGTTTAAGAAAGCTGAATCCTTCTGTGTTCAGTGTTTACGTTTCAATAAATGGTAATGGTTTTATTTCATTTGAACATGCATCAGATTACAATTGAATGCATCCCATAATCAGTTCCCAGTTCCACATGTCCAAAAGGAGTAGGAAGAAGCAAAGCTTATTGAATCCTACCCCTCCATCTGGTACTTTTACAATCAGTAACTGTTACATTTGTTCACTTCCTACTTTCCTAATATAGGTTTCAATCATATATATATATATATATATATATATATATATATTTTTTTTTCTTTTGGTCAAGTACCGAAGTACGTGGTGATATGATATGAAGGTAGTTATAAAGGGAGGTGATAAATGTTTGTAATATTAGTCACCATTGTCATTTTTTCATGTAAATTGAGCGTGCAAAAGCAGTATCGGCCACAAATATCAGCCCAAGCAAAATCGGCAGTCCATAATCGGCTATCGGCTAAGGGTGATGGAAAAAAATCGGTATTGGCCCGAAAAAAATCCATATCGGTCTATCCCTAGCTATATGTGCCCTGTGATTGGCTGGCCACCAGTCCAGGGTGTACCCAGCCTCTTGCCTGAAGACAGTTGGGATAGGCCCCAGCACCCCCGTGACCCTCGTGAGGATAAGCGGTGGAAAATGAATGAATTCATTAATTAATCGGACTACATGGTTAGGCTTTCTCAGCAGTGGAAGACACCGGGTTCTACCAACTGCACTCTCACCTGGAGCCCCACTGCATGGAAGGATAAGGATGCTAGAGCTCCTTAATCAATGCACTCTTATATCCAGTGTCCTTAAAGAAGACATCTCATCCTCTGAGTTTCACATGTTCTCTTGAAAAAGTAAGTAAAATATGTTTTTGTCTAGATTAAGGTGATTTTATAGTACCTTTTTGTCAGATCATCCAGCCAATAGCAGGGGTGCAGCCAGGAATTCTGGGCCCCGTGAAAAAAATAATCCTCATTACCTAACAATGTCCTCTAGTGAGCACATGGTCTCAATGTTTTCAGTCACCCTTTCACCGCTATGAGTGTCACACACAATCTATCAAATGTTTCATTGTATTTTCATTGTAATTCACTTATCATGGTCGGGTCTGGAACTGATAAACTGAGATAAACAAGGGACGACTAGAATGTGTTTGCACTGAACTTAAAGGCTTTGTATACTTCATTGCATGTTATGGTCTGCCTATTGATAATTCCGAGCACTGCTGCCATCTAGTGGATGTACACCACCACTACTAATACAGTACACAAAGCTGTTGAGTTCCACTCAAAAAGAGATCTCTACAGGGGTGATGGACAGCCATGAATAAACAGTATCAATTACTGTACCTGTCATGGAGTTTTCTGAGGTGCTGAGCTGTTCCCTTAGCTTGTCCACATCATCCGGGTGGACCTGTTCATATAGAGTGCTGCCAAACCACTCTGACTGGGGGTGGTTCAACACCGGTGTCACTGAGTCAGAGACGTAGATCACGCGTCCCGTCTCTGCTGCCACGACAAACAAGAACCCATCTGCAGCCTCCAAAATGAGATGTTTCAACTCCTATGGGCAAAAACAAAGAAAATTCATGGAAAGATAGAGTTGTGTACAGTTGCTCCATGATGGTTCGAACACCGCTGCTTCACTGTTATTTAAAAAATATGTCTATATTATTTTAATTTAAGTAATAATCAGTACAGGCTGCACAACTGCCGAGCGGTTAGCGCACAGGCCACACTGCTAAGAGACCCGAGTTTGATTCGACCCTCAGCCATCAGATTGTGGAGAGCTTTGTAATGGTGATGAGAAGGTGTACCCCACCTCTCGCTCGAAGACAGCTGGGATAGGCTCCAGCACGCCTGCGACCCTTTAGAGGATAAGTGGTAGAAAATGAATGAATAAATGTTTTGTGCTTGACAATAGTCTATTAGGGCTGCACAGTGGACAAGTGGTTAGCGCGCAGGCCACACAGCTAGGAGACCCGAGTTCGATTCCACCCTCGGCCATCTCTGTTTGCATGTTCTCCCCGTGGGTTTTCTCCGGGTACTCCTGTTTCCTCCCACATTCCAAAACATGCTAGGTTCATTGGCGACTCCAAATTGTCCATAGGTATGAATGTGAGTGTGAATGGTTGTTTGTCTATATGTGCCCTGTGATTGGCTGGCCACCAGTCCAGGGTGTACCCCGCCTCTCACCCGAAGACAGCTGGAATAGGCTCCAGCACCGCCGTGACTCTTGTGAGCGGTAGAAAATGAATGAATGAATAAATGTTTTTCAGGTTGTTTCCTCTAAAAGATGATGTATGAAGCATATAGCATTGGTGGTCCAAACACCATACTGTAATACTTGCTTGTGGCAAAAGTACCTGTTCAGTGAGAAAGGAGGGCTTATAGGCTCCATCCGTAGACGTGTTTCCGGTACCACGCATTGACTTCATATGAGACACTGCCATGCGCAGAATGGTCAACTTGTCTGGTTTACGGGCCAGTGCACTGCAGGTGGGGACCATGTCTGACAGCTCGGTGATGTACTGGGTCATTTTATTGCGTCGGCGTCGTTCGATCTCACTGTGGTTTTCTCTGAAACAGAGAAAAAAACGTTACAAAAGGCGGCAAGGCTGGAGTATCATCTTTATTCCAGTTTTATTTTAACGGAGAGACAGAATCTAACCCCCTATCCCTAACATGAAGCACAGGTTATTCATGAATATTTCTTTGTTTGGCTCAACTAAGTATTACAGGAATCCCTTATTAATGGCGGTTAATTAGTTCAAGACTCAACTGTGATAGGTGAATTGCCGCAGAGTCAGATTGCTTATTTATGAATAAAATATTTTCGTAGTTTGACAATTGAAAACCTGTTTACAACTTTCTGAATCGGTGTGTGTTTTATTTATTTTTTTCATTAAAAATAATATCCAACCAATGTCTGACTGTTTTTTAATTACTATTTTTTGTATGAAAATATCTTCTTGTCTTATTTAGTCCAATTTTTCCCATTCATTTTAATATATGGATTATTTGTATACATGCAGTTATGTTCTTTGTTATTTCATTGAAAAATAACCTAATAAATTCTTCTAAAACCTACTTTAGACATGTAATTATGTGATTTAATGTTTCAAAACATGACATGGACAATAAAAAAAATCATACAAAGCTTTAAAAAATAAAAATGACAAATAAAAGTGTGTTGTGACTTTGGAAAATGTGGGTCCCGGGTTGAGACCACTGAGAACTCTTGCTCAAAATACATTTTTTAAAACATGATTAGAGCTCTCTAGACATGAAATAACACTCATATAGTCACCTTTCCACTCTAATTACCCAATATAGCAGACATATTAAGAGAAAAAAGCCATTTAAGACTTGTGCTCTGCATGTGTTGCTAAATGTGCACCGATGCTAGCAGAGCTGAGTGTAGGTCAATTAGGGCTGAGGGGTTCAGACTTGAGTTTAAGTTGCCGTGGGTTACGACTGTAACTGTAGCGTTTGTTGTGATATCATTCAAACCTGCAAAGCCTGTTGTACCGATGATCAAGTCTGGTGCTTGTGTCTCACACCCAACATTACTGACCAGTGTGGACAATACATAACATGACCTTAAATGTGCGTATTTTTGACTAATAGGCCGTGATAGAGTCAGGTCACAAAATTTGAAGCGCTACATTGCAAGGTATTTCTGTATTGTTTGCATTTCAGGAGTCGAGTTATTTTGATATTTTTTTGTTACATTTTTGAGACAGATTAGGGCTAGGGTTTTCACTGATACACACTTAACGTAAATATTCTGTATTATTATATATTTAGTGAATATGTTTTTCCAGAAAGAACTTCAAAACAAATGGTAGAATGATCTCAAGAACATAGTCTGTTTTTCTAAAAGATTATCTAAGATACCAAAGAAATATACACAATAATAATGATAATAATAATATAACAATATTCAAGTTTAAAATGACATCATCATGCTTCCACGGTACCTGTATTGGCCATTTGGTACACATTTGTACTTCCTGTATGTTTGAATGAAGAACTCTATTCAGATGTTTGTCAAAAAGGGACACCCAGGAATAAAATCCTGACTCGTTGGTTGTTTAGTTTGACTTCAGGGCAGGGTTAAACTGCAGGGTGTACATCCTCAATATCCTCTTTGGCTTCAGCTATCTTGGCCTACCTGGCGTATCTCTCCTTATCCCCACCAGGTATCTGATCATCATCATACCTACAAGAAGAGAAAAAAACATACAATTAATTTCAGTGTGTGCTGTTGCTAGGGAAAAATCTTTGAGGTATTTTTGTGCATGGGAGAAGAAAGTGAGATGTGAATAAACATGGTGGAATTAGCAGTGGTTTAAAAAAAAAAAAAAAAAGATGCTCATGACTGGTGCAATGGGTGCAATGAAAAAAGTTGTTTGTTCCACTAATAATAAAATACAAATCCACACACAATTCAACTCATATTTGCATCATATTTGCATCTTCAAGGTAATATCAAATAATCAAGATCATTTACTTTCTTATATAGAGAAGTCGTTGAATGCATTTAACTGCATTTACTGATATACTGCATTTAAAATAGATTTTTATAAAAGCACCAGTTGACCAGAAGTCATTTAACACATTCAATTTATATATTTTTTTAATATTATATAAGTGCCAGATGACAAGAGATCAATTGTAATGTATTAAATTTGTTAAAATAATAAATATTTAACACCAGATGGAATGAGAAATAACATAATATAGTGAATTTTATTTATTTATACTTACAAGAATAAAGCCAAAATTGCCCGAAAACGAAAGTTGAAATATTTGGAAAATTAAAAACAACCAGAAGTAAAAAAAAAAAAAAAAAAAAACAACAAAAAACTGCTGGAATTTTACAAGAATTAAGTCAAAATATTAACAGAAAAATATTACAAGAAAAAAAATAATCAGTTTAGTTGAGGTCAAGTTGAAGTTTTTAAGCTACAATATTACAGGAATAAAGTAAAACTATTGTGGGAATACACTTAATCATTATTTCAGAAAGTTTAAATATTTGGAAAATTAAAAACTTGGAAAACAAAATGGTGGGAAAAAGCAAAGAGCGAAGTTCATATTAATTATACACTTTTCAACTTTTAACACATTGCTGAGATTAAGTTTTTATTTTAAATATACATGTTGCTTTAAAAAATATCAAAGTGGCCCTTGCATCCTTTCGTTTTTCAGTACTGGCCCTCGCTGGAAAAAACTTGGACGAAGATCTGTCAAAGGTGTGTTGCATCATGACGTGGATCCATCAACCCTTACCACAGCATATAAAAAAACACGATGCACGCGTCACCTCCACCTCCTTTTCTATCAAAGTCTCCAGACATGAGTGACTGATACTCTCACTGACAGGGCGGCAGCATTCATCCACTTCAAGGTCTCAGCAGGCGTTTCACAAGCTTCCGTATGTGTCATGCAACTGTCAACACTAAACGTTCAGTTCCTCTTGGGATCAGCAACATCTTCATGTAACTTAAACCATGTCCAGGGGAACACGGATGCTTCCAAAAACACACATTTTCACACCAAAAATGTAGTTTAAGTCTAATAAGTCTCCCACTAAAAAAACAAAATAGAAAACTATTCCTTTTTCAAATATCCGTGTTGGAATGGGCATAGCCTTAATAGGAACCGCACAGAAGGTTCATCCTCTAGGATTGTAATGACATAGAAAACGTATATAAAACCATAGGAAACGTATATAAACCCAACAGACAGTTGAGATGTTTGAAGCAAAAATAAAAGATGATCCCTGAGTTCTGATGTGACGTCAAAGAAAAGTGATTTATGAAGTGATCACAAGCCAGTTTACCGACATGAGGGTATCTGTAGAGGCACATGTCAACTTCAAGGTGCTGATATTAAGCCACCAAAAATAAAAATACTTCAGATCAACCTGAGATTAGATGACTTTATAGCTACACAAAAGGTCCCGACACAGAAGGACCACGATAGTTTTATATAGTAATATTTACACTGTACCAATAATCTAACCGTACCCACAGATACCCTCAAATAGGAAGTGCCATATCTTTGAAGGACATCAGCTTCCTTTGTGCTCACCTTGAAAATTTGCTTGGTCCCTCTCCGTCCTCGTCATCAAAGTCCATTCTGAGAAACAACCACAGCAAACATTTTAGTTTTTGTAATGTCCATTGAGTGAATATAGTGTGTATACATATAGTGTATTTAATAATATATTTAATTTAAAATATAAACAACAATAAGTGGTGTACATTTCTTATCACTTGAGTCACAATTTTGATGACTTTGGACTCGACTTGACAATATAATCAGGACTTGCAACGCTACTTTGACTTTGAATCAATAGCCACGTATAGATGGACCCAAATATTCCAATTCCATTCGGGTTATTTGCTCAAACAGAAAGAATGTAACCTTTGTATACACCTCATTCCGAAAGAAAAGTGCCAATTCGAATGAATATATAATGGGATTCCCAGGGGTGGAATATTCCTTTCCCCAATCCGATTGAGGTATCTTGTACCCGCTCAAACGGAAAGTTGTCAAACTGCGTTCTTCTTCGTGGAGTTTTTCTTCTTCTGTTGTTTATTGGCGGTTGGCAAGCAGCTTTGGTGTGCATTAGCGCCATCTGTGGAACAGAATCTAAACCCTTCTATACGCCATTCATAAGTCCACTTTTATTCAAAAAGAAAATACATATCTATATAAAACATGTGCCGAGCTTAATTATAAAATATTAGCAAGATTGAACTTTATCTTTTCCTGTTCCCGGGTGCGTTCTTTCAGCAAATGCTGAGATATGACGTAACACGCAGCTCCAGACGTTCTTCCATTTAAAAAAATGGAGGTGAGCAATCGGCACTGGACTGCTGCGGAAAGTTTGTTTTTGATTCAAACTAAATTTCAAGACTGGACGAAGGAAAAACTGGCAATACAGAGTTATTCCAATAAGTGAAAGAAAAACTGGAGGAAGTCGGTATCACGTGATGTTGGTGTTAACGCTTTACTGGGCATGCCCCATTGACTATTCTGGTTGATTATAGCGCCGCATGTAGACACGCCATTGGAATATTCCTTTCCATGTATACCATTGCTTTCGGAAAGGTCATTCGGAAAGAGAAAAACTCCTCATGTAAACGTGGCTATTGACTTGGGATCTGACTCGGACTTAAGACTTCAAAACACTTTTCAGTGAAAGTGTTGTGTAAAATGTGTTCCCATTGAAATTATTCAACTAACGTGATTATGTCATATTTTCTCTTGCAATCTGCCTCATCAAAGCATATATTAACGTCCAATCAGGTTTAAGAACAACAAACGTGTGGATTACATTTATGTGCACTGACTAAAATCCTTATATGTGATATTATTTTCCACAATAAAACAATTCAAAATGTAGTCATTGTATTTGTTGATTGTCCCATTGTTAAATTTCAAACCTCTGTGACTTCGGCCTTGACTTGGATTTGCAAATCTTAAATAAAAGACTTGAGACTTATGTGACACTTTAATGCACCTGGCCTACCAGAGAATAAAAACATGTAGCAGGAAGGCTCAGTTTTGCCAACGTAGAGAGTTTATCGCTGTAGTTAACGAGTAATCAGACTCTTCTAGTTACTCATTTTCAAAAGGTCTGACATGAAAGAAAGCATCATGTACTCCAGTGGTGTGCGATCAGCCCCTGCAAAGCCTTCTCTACTAGCATAAAAACGGAAACACTGACCTACATTTACAACTACAATTCCATGTTCCATGAAATTGTACTCATATATTCCCAACAGTCTATTATCTTCATTTACTCAGCATGTAACTTGGCTGTACTGCTTCCAGTAGTGTATGTTAAATTTTCTTGTCCAATCAGATTTCAGATCGTATCAACGTAATCTGCCCAGGGCCTTTAGAATCGGGGGTGCTGGCCCATATCACATACACACCATTAGCCTGACACGGCCAGTTGGCCTACAATAAGGATTTTTTCCATCCTCTGATTGGTTGATTTCAACGGGGCACACGCTAACCATCCCCTCCTTCACTTGGAGGCCCTCCTGTCATAACAGTGCTTATGCATGATCAAGCAGACAGCTTTACGCTACAGCACACCGGAGAGAACCATCCTGTGTCTATGGATGGACCTGCATCGTACATGCACGGAACTGAAATCAAACAAGGCAGGACCAGTCCCCGATGCCCAGGTGTCATGTTTATGATCCACGTTTGGATTGTTTGTGTAGGTTGCGATTCTCATGCATGGGTTAAATGTGCTGCATTGGCCACTGGGGATTATAATAACAAGTACTGATCTGTACACATACGAACATTTTAAAGCAGCCCACTGTGATTTATTTATGGAATCATCACGTTAAAGCCTGGTCGGAAAATGACATTTCCATGTCAAAGCCGGTTATGGTCCCAAACGCCTTGCTAATCATTATTTGAAAAGAAACGCATATAAATATACCGTCTTAAGAGGACTCCATGACTGTACAATAAAGCCCTTTAACAAGAAGTGGCGATGCCATTTCTAAACTACCATAAGTCTTCAACTATTTGTGCATTTCAAAATAATTCTAACTTTCCAGTGATATACATGTCATTATAGTAATCCCAGGGATTGTGTTACAGAAGCTCCAAGAGGACAAGGCTTCGGTACAAAGCAAAGTGGGGGTTTGTTTCCGAAGAACCAAGGTAGGTTTTAATCAAATATTTTGGTATTTCTTACAGTCGGTTTTCATATTGTGTTCATTTTGTCAAGTTTTTGATTGAAGTTACAGAATGTAACATCTTCTACTGTAATATTGACTACTGGTAAAAAAAAAAAAAATTAATTTTGAGGTAGCAAAGCAGGTTGTAGTAATTATTTGGTCATATGTGATCTGAGGATGCCCGGATGTTCTTTCAGGGTCCTTCATCGACAGAAACGACACTCACCCTCCTGATCTTCTCTTTCCTCCTCTGCCTGGCATGGCACCTCCCATCCTTACTGGACCCGACCCAACTGCACCCGGCATCGCGACTGTCCCAGGCAGCTCGTTGGCCATCTCTGCAGATCACAACACAAACATTATGCATTTATCATCACACTAGCGACACATGAAATTATATTTACATTCAAGCAAAATCGAAACATCTGTGGGCAGCAAACCGCTCCTTTCGGTGTCATTTTGGGATAATTCTATACCCAACTTAGATGTAAACATAGAGTTTTCATCAGTAAAACACCATATTGCATTGATTTACACAGACCTATATACTCTAGCCTGAAGCATCACAGAACAGCAGATACACAACTGATGTTATAATGTCCACACACATTCCCTATTCATTCAGTTCTGAAGCCAGTGAAGAACCAACTGGCAGGCCACAAGTCCACTTACGTGTCAACGTGCCGTTGAACATTGGCAATATGAGCATCATCTGTATGCCAAATAGCCCTCCACACTTATCTATTTACCTGTGATTCTCTCACTCCCCTGACTCATCATCCCGTCCTATCACGATCCACTCTGTTAATCATTCTGCCAAGTGCAATGCATAAAGTAGCACAGTTGACATTTCATTATGATGTGTATTCCCTTGTTGTCTTTTATTCCACAGACACATACTAGTAGAAACACAATAACCGAGATCATTGGGTCTGCAGCCATCTTTTCTTCTTTCATAGGTTAGAGACCAACAACAGAAGGCTCTCCATTTCCTGGCAGGAAAAGCCACAAAACACTGCTGCCATTATTCCAAACGGGCACCCTTCGTCTTTCACTTTGCCAGGAGTGCAAGCCTTCAAGACAGTCACATCCAGTATTGTTAGATTTGTGTACATACCTCATGTCATTCTTTCAATGTCTGGGCAAAAGCTACAATTTTTTTTTATCAACACAAAAACATTATAATGCGTGAGATGTGTAACCAGGAAGAGTTTGCATGTGTGGAATGGGCAGATTGTGCATTTGCATGCATTCATTGCTTTAGTTAAAATGACCACTTTTATGTTACTTTGTAAAGACAGGGTGTAGTAGTTATAGTATTGCTGTTTTTAGTCACATACTGTTTAATTATTTGGTCTTTTGGTCTGAGTCCGGCACCCTTACTAGGAATGCTTTTGAATGCTGTGTTCTATACAATATTTATTTCAAATCCAAACGCCACAGTAGTTTATATCGGAGGAATCGCTTACTTACTCAGATCAGTCTAACCACTTGAATCGATAAGGCCAATGCTGTTTTTCAAACAGTTCTGTGGGCCGGAATGATTTCCCACAGGAAAATTAGCTTTGTTTTTTTGGATATTTTTTTGTATATTCCAGTTCTTTGTGATAGGTGAAAAAGTGCATCACTAGTATTAACTTCGGTCTTTGTTCACTTATAAATTATATAAATTTCATATTATAAATTACATAAATTGTTCGCCTTCTCTTGAAAAAAAATATCAGAAAAGTCTCTTCTCGTAATATTATTACTTTATTTTGTTTAGTTTCTTTGTCATTATATTACAACTTTAAAATGAATAAATTATATATATATATATATATATATATATATATATATATATATATATATACGTATATTTAAACTCTATTCTACTAAAATGACATTATTTCAGTAGCCGTAAATTGCGACTTTATTGCTCGTTAAAATACAACTTTTTTGTCTTCAAAAACAGCTATTTTTCCCTATTTAATTTTGCTTCTTGCTAATTTTTTTAAACTATGATAATCCCGACTTTATTCCCATCATATTTTTACTTCATTCAAATTTTTTCTGCAACCTAATTTTCCAAATTCATATTACGATTATAAAAATATACGATAATAAAATATTTAATATATATTTAATGTGTCAACTTCATGCTACTAAAATGTTACTTTTTCCTGGTAATATTACGTTACTCTCATAAAAATGTACCTTTTCTTCTTAGAAAACAACTTTTTTTATATTTTGACTTTATTCTTGTAAATTTACTGCTGAGTTTTCCATTTTTGCTGATTCTTGGGAAAGAGGGCACCCATTGAATATAATAGTAGGGGACACACTGATCCTTGTTATTTGACAGATTTGGACACATCCACACTGAAGCCCTGAAATGGTCTTTGTTCCTGCAAAGCACGCAACCCTCATTAGATCATTTCACATGTCACGTGTCACATGCTCTTACACCAATTGGATCTGGGTGATGGCCAGATGGAGATAATCCTCCAGTGACACAGCGTTCCTGCTCTGAAGTCACTGCACCTCACTATACTGCTGTGCAAGGGGGAACGGCACAGCTGATCTTGGCTCTAGACTGATCTTGGATCTAACCAACTAACTTTGTCAAGGCGACGGCAGCAACAGCAGCAGCATTAAGCGTTACTTAGGTCTAACTGGGCGTCATCACCCGACAAATGCACGCATCTGAATGGGAATGACAACGCAACATATGTCATCGTCAGAAGCCAGTTTCCATGCCATACCAATATATAAGCTTTCTCTTTTGTACCCTTCCATTATGTGGCATCCATCCAACACCGCATAGGTGTGATTGCACATACGTAGCTCGTGTGCAAATCACCATCCTGACGGTTACTTTAATTCTATATTCATTTGCATCCACAATGACGTAACAAAGGGAGAACATGGTTGACCTGTTTTCAGATAGGCGCTCCAAGAAGCTCATTGGCTCGTTAGAAGACACTTATACCGCTTCATTTTCTTATGCTGACATTTCCACCTGTGGTCCTTTCTGCTGGTCTTTCACTAGAGTTCACAGCTCTCGTGTACGATGACGGGTGAGTGTGTGTGCCGTGCTCGAAATGGGCGTTGTGCGCGCTGATTTCAACAGTGGTGCCAAGCTGATGGACGAGTGCCCGCATTTTGTGTCTCCTCTCCGGGTTGCCGAGGGCACAGAAGAAGGGATTGGCTGCATCTGCAGTTCAGAAGGCAGCAGATGCGGCTGGAAGGGCCCAGCAGAGGCGGGCAAACCTGCTTTTCAGTCAGGTTTTCAGTTAATGTGAGAAGACTAGAAATAAATGCATTGTGAAATACCCCAAAAAAGAGTTGTGGATACATTTAAACATTTACACTTCATTTATGGGATCGGTATATATCGGAAGATCTACCATCCACTATACACTTGTTTATAAATAAGAGTATGTGTGTACATTGTACATATAATTAAGTAATTCACAATTCAGTCAATATGGCAAAGATAATTACACATAATTCCTCAATAGTTGTGTACATAAACTGAGTAATATCTCAGTGAAAATAGCTAGGTAGCATTTATGAATTATGTCCAGTTAGCATTTGCTATACAACATTAAAGATACTGTATACCGGAGATTAAAAAGGATTATGCAAATGGAAATGCAGCCACAGTTAAGGCAGTATATTAAAAAGCTTTCAGCAAAGGGCACATTTTTCAATACTTCATGAAATAGCAGTTTAACAAACGGACTTGGAAGAAATACATTTTGAATATCGAGTTCATGGCGCAAAGCGCAGCCATAAAACAATTAATTTTTTTTTTCTATACAAGTAACCGCTACAAGTGAACAGATAACTTTTGTGATGGATACAGGCGTCTTTCTGCTGAGTTATTTATCCATAATCTGAAAAATAACAATGAAAATTGCATTATTCGTGAATACCTGCCGATATCTGTTCTTCGAGTGACAGTTATGATGCAGGTGACACCGAACTAACACTACCTTCTCCATAATGGGCACCCCTGAGAAACCATACATATCCATACGCTGTATTAAGTAATACTGTTTTGCAAAAATCCAAAGTGTGGCGGCATTTACTGAGAACCAATTAACTGCGATAAAAAAGGCATTACTGTAGAAGAAAGTTGGTGGTTTAGACATTATTATGTTAATTAACTTGAAATACTGAAGGTAATTCATTGGTTCATTCATTTTATACCAATTCCAGGTCAAAAAGGTGTATTTTGCATGGTGACATTAGGATAAAATTTGACATAAGCACTGATAAATAGGTAAGTTATCACCCTACATATCTTTTATTTCACTCTGATGTTGGCATCCTTCCCTTTCAATCCATTTCATTTGAATGGACTTAATTTAAGCTTCACTTTTTGGTTTAAGTCTCCATATCCATTTCATAGCAAATTGAAGGGGAAAGTTTAACAATGATAATAAAGCAGTGCCAAAATATATATATGTCCAAAATATGTTTAACATTGACGTCTGTTAGAAGTAGAATATTTTCCAACATTACCTTATTGTTGTATGAGCAACAAGTGGTTGGTTTTGGAAATATCACCTATTTTGGGCTGCGTGTACATGTGTGGGTGCGTTTGCTGTGGTTTACAAGTGTCTCTGAATGCAGTGGCAACTTGTGTCGGAGGAGTTATGTAATGCACCTGAATGCACCATTTTAGAAAAAGCTGGAGCAGCATGGATAGCAGTTTGCGAGTTTGCAAGTGTCTATTATCTGACTTGGAATAAATAATTCCATGGAGTCCCAACTCTAAAAGAACCACTACTCCCTTCTTAATACTATCTAAAATACAAAAATACATAAAACCATCAATAAAGCCTCGTTTTCCACTTATTTGTGGATATGCACACAGATCAAGGAACAACTTGCCTGTCTCCTTTCTGCTGCGGTCTCCTCACACTGTGAGGTGTTCAGGTGCACTTGTTACCCCCTATGGTAATTGATGTACCCCGGTACCCCACTTTGGGAACCACTGGTCTATGATATTGTAGTATATTTCATTATTACAGTTGTTGGCTTAGCAAATGAGAGATCAAGCACACAGGTCAGCTCAAATGAGGGAATGTCAAACTTTTTGGTATGTTAACAGAATATGGGCATGACTAAAACAACAACACTATCTTTCCATGCACACAATGCAGTGTTTCCCCACACATTGTTTTATATATGGTGGCCTGCTACTATTTAGTTGTGGACCACCACCTAACAATACAGTCTCGTTCTCAAACAAAATATAATAGAGTTGTGTGTGCGGCTTGTGAAGCAATTCCATACAGTCGATGGCATCGTAACTCTGCAGTTGGGAGGCACTTCAGCTTGCTTGCTTCAGTTTGCAAGCAATAGTCAACCACTAGCTATACAACACAGAGCACAGAGCAAAAATGAACCACGAGTGTATGTGAATAACAATAAGTACAACAGAACTTTAACTGTTATTTACAAAGTGCCTGCAAGGTTATGTTGGGCACGCAAGCGGCAACTCCCCCTTGATATATAGTGATATAACAGGTAAGTTATTGTTCAAATCAACATCAATATGAATATGCACCTCTCGGGCTTATGCACAAAATGAAACCAACAAATGCAAGTCAATAATTACATATTCTCTTAAGGTTTAAAAACAAATTGGATGATGAAGTCATCTAGTCACCCCAAACTCAACACCACAGATAGATTGTGGTCCTGTGGGAAAGAGCATGGCTTGACGACACAGAAGCATAAATCAGTCTTTACTTCTTAATGATTTCCCTACATTTTAACAAGGCCACAAATGCTAGGCTAAAAAGAATGTTTGTGATTTCCAATCAATAAATCTTCTTTATTCGATTTAAAGTACATTTGTGCTACAAGCATGAAGAATGTAAACATATACTATCTTTCAGATGAATTAGTAGTATTCTACCCAAAAACATCACTAATGCCTATGTGCTATAACCTCCATCATTTCACTTTAAATAGATCTGAATGCTTATGGCTTAAACTGTACTTACATAGTGACATTAATCCCTTGAAATGTTTGTTTATATTTTGGGATCAATATAAAACTAGCCCCCAGGCCACACATTGGACACCAGTGGTTTAGTTTATGTTGTGTCCATCGTGTAACTTTCAACCATTAAACATATTTTTATATATTTTATCATCAGCAGGCAGGAATGTTTTAAGTATATTTGTTATAAAGTGTATGTATTTACACGTAGGACTACTGTAGAAAATACAACAGCCAAGAAATGCGAACAAGTAGAATATGCAAAATAATCTTTGTGTCCCTAAGAGATGAAACCAATGAGGAGAGCGTCTTACCACGAACACAAAGCTACACGACGACAAAGAGTTCATTGGAATGACACCTTTAGGAAGGCTTTTTGATCGAAATATTCGTTGAAATTTGAAGAAAAGGAGTGTTTCTGTGGGGGGAAGGGATGGATGCTGCAGCCAGGCTTCGGCGGCCTGGCGGCGGCTTCGAGCCTCCTTCGTCCTCCATAGTCTCCACAACAACACGGTCATTATTCAACTATCGTCAGAAAACACGATCAAACATACTACAAAACACGACAAAACGCGATCAAACATAGCACAAAACACAAAGCTGTGCCGACTTACCCGACGGATTGACGGCGGCGGGAGTCGCCATGATGGTGGTCGGGGAGAAGAAGCGGCGTCAGCGGTGTGGATGACGCAGAAGAAGGAGCACACAGTCCGGCCACACAGCCTCCAAACACCGCAGGCTTGGCACGCTAGCTTCGCTAGATCCGCCTCTCATCCGCTAACAAGCACCAACCTCCCTGATGGATGATGATGACGCGAATACTGATTCATTGTGTGGAAAATGCACATTTAACGCAATATATCGTGAAAGCAAACACCGCGAGATGTCCAACCTGAATAAATGATTATGAAACACACTAAAAGCATCATTGTATTTGTTTATCAGGGACAATGAAAACATTGTTACACATAAAACAATACACGACACAGATTATATGTAAACATTTTAGACAAGCTTAATTAGGCTTTTCTAGTTGTTTATACATATATATATTAACATAACTACATACATAAAATAATCCAAATTACAGTGAGCCTTGGTTAGCGTCATTCATTCATTCCATAGTCCGACTAACCGAAATTAACTCATTCGTTTCCATAAGAAGTCATGTAAATCCAATCATTCCAGAAAGCCCAAAACACTTTATGTAGTTTTACATTCAGAAAACAATTCAAGATGCATATAAATGAAATAAATAAATGATAATTTAAAAGGAAACTGCACTTTTGGGGGGAACTTTGCCCATCATCCATAAAAATAGCTCAGAAAGAGCTAGCATGTGGGGGCTAACAATGCACACCAGCAGTGTTCTATTTACACAACTGTATATAAACCGACTAACAAAAAGAACAATTTTATGGCATGGTTGCGGAGCGCAAATAGACAACCAAATTATTTGTAAAGTTTTAGCCCACATTCCATGTTTTGTTTATACTGTGTTGAGATATCATATGCTATGTGCTCCATCTATCAAAATTGATATCATGGTGTCCAAACTAGTGGTGTGTCACTCATGAACGAACGGGTCAAAAGAACTAGTTATTTTTTGTAAACGGAATGAACAAGGTCACCGACCCTAAAATACCCGTTCAGTTGCAAATGCTTTTTTTTTTGATTGGCTGGGTCAGTTCACTGTTTCTTTTGCAGGGCAGTACTATCTGCGTGCTTGCCTGTCTTATTCTAGCGCCTCGCTCTGTGGGTGGGTGGGGCTAGCTGACTGAAAGACCGAGACCGAGAGATTGATCGACACTTGCCGGCCGTTCATTCATGACAGACAGTCGGTCATGAATTGAAACTAGTTCTTTTGACCCGTTCGTTCATGAACGACACACCACCAGGGGAGATCATAGGCTAACGACCAATTGACTGAATTTACCAAAATGAACGGATCTTTTTAATGAGTGAACCGGAATGATCAACATGAACGGTTTTGCCCACCACTAGTCCCAACTCTAAAAGAACGACTACCCCTTTCTTTTCATTCATTTTCTACCACTTATCCTCACAAGGGTCGCCGGGATGCTGGTTTTCGGCCAGCCAATCACAGGGCACATATAGACAAACAACCATTCACACTCACACCTATGGACAATTTGGAGTCGCCAATTAACCTAGCATGTTTTTGGAATGTGGGAGGAAACCGGAGTACCCGGAGAAAACCCACGCATGCACGGGGTGAACACGCAAACTCCACACAGAGATGGCCGAGGGTGGGATTGAACTCAGGTCTCCTAGCTGTGAGGTCTGCGTGCTAACCACTCATCCGCCGTGCAGTGTCTTAAAGTGTCTTTTCCACTTTATTTTGCTTAGGTGGAAATTCTTGGGGCAATGTTTTATTATTATAAGTGGTTGTACAAAATAATTTGTCTGAAACTAGATATTTTGATTACGTTAAGTGAACTCATACTTTTAAGTATAGACATCCATCTATCCATTTACTATGCCGCTTATCCTCTCTAGGGTCGCGTGTATGCTGGAGGCTATCCCAGCTGTCTTTGGGCAAGGGTACACCCTGGACTGTTTTAAGTATAGTCAAATATTGTAAAACTCAACTATTTTGAGTAGATGTTACTCAATTGTTTTAGTAAATCAAACCCATTAAACCCATTTTAAAGCAGTTAACATGCAAACTCCACACATCCACACAAGTGGAGATTCAAACACAGATCGAGGCAACATGGCTACCCCCCTCCAATAGGCTCACCACCCATATTCTTCTTCTTAAAATTCTTTACAATCTTACATGTATGTCCCTGAGGTCCTTTGACAGCTCTTTGGTCTTGCCCATGGTGTTGCAGAGGTTTGAATGCAAGCATGTTTGTGTGACAGGTGTGTTTAATCCACATAATGAGTTGAAATTAGGAGTACTTTCTTAAAGGGACAGGGCTCATTTGTTCGTTCCATGGAAACATGTGGTCTGGCGTTTGGTCAAAGATCAAATACTTATTTTCCCCACTGTACATGGACTGCAACAAGTCGACAAAGAAGAATTAAAGAAAAGACTGGAACTGGTAGCTCACATTGTGTTCGATTTCCCATTCAATGAGGTCCTACCGAAGGCCTTTCAGTGCTCATCCACCAGGAAACCGTTCACAATTCACCAACTCTCAGTGTGACAAAACCGGCTAAATTGTACAGAGATAAAAATATCTAGTCGTGGGTTGAAGTCAAGGTTACATTGACGAGTCCGCAGGGTTTTAAAGGTCATGATGAAGGTAGATACACCACATTATGGTAATGAGGATGCCTCAACACTCGGAGAATGTCAAACAGATTGAATTTACCTTGATAGCTGAACTCTGACTGCTTTCACTCTTTCACCTCCGCTTTACTGTCTCCTTCAGCCTTTTCACATACAAGAGTCAGTGTTGCTCATTTTTGTAAAAAACGTGTCCCGATACACAAACTTACATTACAGTTATGTGCCAACATTCACTACAATTACAGTGGAATACCATTCATTATCACATACTACAGTATTAATTGTCCCTGTACCTTAGAAACCGCCCATGAATGATACAGGAAAAGGCCGAAATGATACTGTGTCAAAGCCCAGGGCAGTGATACTGATAAAATATAGAGTTTAACCATGTCCAGTATCAGCCCCTGTAGCTGTCCACTCAGAGCGCGCTGCTTTGGTATCGTGCCCGTGAAACAATCAGAGAACAGCGCACAAGCGTGAACACACACTATAAATATTCCTAGTGCTTCTCCAGTCACCAAAAAACCCAAACTTGATTAATGGAACTTTAATTGTCAGACATTGATAAGATAAGACTGTTGATAAAATATTATTGTTGAAATATTTTTGCAATTATTGTGTTTACACTGTTTAGATATAATACATGTAATAAACGGAACATTTTCTGGAAACAAAATGGTCTTTTGATTAAATAGTACGTGATAATAAGCTCATGATTAAATAGAATGTGATAATAAGATCATCACATGGTTTGTCTGTTATCAGGCCCAGGATCATGCCCCCAAGTGTCAGTATCAGCGGTCTCGGGGTGATACTGACACTTGGGGGCATGATACCTGGCCTGATACCAGACAAACCATGTGATAACCTACATATAACTCCAGCACGATACCTTTGACATCGTTTGTCAAACTGCTGATGAATCCGTGAATAAAAACATGCTACTGTCATGTACCGATCTATAAAACTAGTGAGTCCAAAGTCTAGCCCAGGGGCCGGTGGGGCCACTTGTGTCCCGTTTGTGTTTACTGACACACACAAATTGAAGCATGTCTACTTTGGGTCAGAATATTAGCAAGGAGGACAAGGACCACGCTGATAAGAGTTGTTTGCCCTTCAGTAATGCCTCATTTGTTGTGATTTTGTCTTTGGCAGGTGCCATTTTCTTTTTGTTAATTGTTGTTTTGAAATTTTTCTTTGAATTGATTTTTGTTTCTGTATGCCAATATCCAAAACAAATGATTTTAAAAATCCAGCTTAGGGCTTCAAACTAAAAATTAAGTTGAAAAATATGGTCTCAAATTTTCTTTTGACCCTCAGTATACTTTGCTAAGATCATTTTCACACTTCAGGGACCATCAAGGGGTTTGAATCAGAACCAAAAATGACTTGCTGACATCCCAGATGTTAAGTCATGGTGGCCATTCACCAACCATCCACTCATCCAGCCATGGGGACCATCCAGGTTTGCCCAAAACTCATCAGTAAACAAGAAAATAATAATCATGTATTGTATAAATAAACGAATATCTTCCAAAGGAATGATCAGAAGATGAAAAACCCACACACAGAACATGTTGAAAGCTTTCTTATCATGAAAACAGGAAACACAACCCATCAATAATACTGATTATAGTAGCACAGTAACGCTATGAGACATCCCAGTAACAAGGTCACTCCTGCCCTACAGAGCGAGAAAGAAATGTGCATGAATAATTAAGCCAGGTTCATATCATGGGAGAAATACAGTATTGTGTGTATGTGTGCTGAATATGTATTTTGCACTAATGAATGCAACCTTCCCATTGAGTGGCTTTCATTGTTGCAAGGCAGGGAGGATGGTTCCAGTGCAGGAACCAAAGCCCACCCTGTGTCCATCTCTTTCACCATGACCTGTACACACGGGAAAAACATGCTTATTTTATGTCTTGCAGGTATGCATGCCACACAACGACACAGTTGACATTCATTCCATCAATATCACATGGAACCGTAAAGCAGTAGTTTGGTATACACCAGTACTACGGTATTCATAGTACGTACTTAAACATGTATTCAGGAGTAGGCAAAGACATTTGCATGTTTATCAACATGCACAAAATAGGCTGCACGGCGGATGAGTGGTTAGCGCGCAGACCTCACACCTCGAAAAAAACGAGTTTGATTCCCCCCTCGGCCATCTCTGTGTAGAGTTTGCATGTTCTCCCTGTGCATGCGTGGGTTTTCTCCGGGTACTCCGGTTTCCTCCCACATTCCAAAAACATGCTAGGTTAATTAGCGACTCCAAATTGTCCATAGGTATGAATGTGAGTGTGAATGGTTTGTCTATATGTGCCCTGTGATTGGCTGGCCACCAGTCCAGGGTGGACCCTGCCTCTCGCCCGAAGACAGCTGGGATAGGCTCCAGCACCCCCGTCAGAATAAGTGGTAAAAAAAATGAATGAATTAATGCGCAAAATATACAGTATTTTCCAGACTATAAGTTGCTCCGGAGTATAAATATCAGTCAAGAAATGTGTAATGAAAAGGAAGAAAAACATATAATGTAATCATAATGTAATCGCGGTTAATTGTTTCCGCGCCCCATCATGATAAGCGAATTTCCGTGAAGTAGGATTCTTTGATTATAAATGGAATATTTTCAGAGTTAGTGTACAGAAAACCATGGCTCCCATTCTCGTAAAGGCTATCGTTAACCCTGGCTAATTAACTGTAGCTTTGTGACGTGATTATTATTACATTACTATAATCTAGTTACCATTTGGTTGGCGTAACAGCTCACCTGTAATGGTAACTTCATCTCCATCCTGGAGGAAGGTTCTGGTTTCTCCGCCGCCAAGATCAATACTCTTGGATCCCCTCCATGACAGTTCTAGCATGGAGCCAAAACTGTCTGCATCCTGTGGGGCGACAGTGTACTTACATTACATATATATGTAAATATATATATATATATATATTTAATGTATGTATATACATATATTATGCATTACATATACATATAAACACCACACACAATGGTGTGAAAAAGTGTTTTCATGGTGCCATTTACAAAGCAAGTCTTCCAGGTCTTGAAGCAGCAAAAAAAAATCCCCCGTCCATCACACTACCACCACCATATTTTACTGTTGGTATTATGTGTCTGTTTCTAAAATGCGGCATTACTTTTACATCAGATGTAAAAAAAAACATTCAATATTTGTCTCTTCAGACCACAAAGTATTTTCCCAAAGGTCTTGAGGATCATTCAGATGTTTTCCGGGAAAATTGAGACGAGTCTTAATGTTATTTTTGTTCTGCAGTGGTTTTCGTCCTGGAACTCTGCCATGCCCAAGGTCTTTCTTATGGTGGAGTCATGAATCTGCAGTCCTTTGGATGTTGTTGTGGGGTCTTTTCTGATATGCTGGAGCCTATCCCAGCTGACTTTGGGCAAGAGGCGGGGTACATCCTAGACGCCAACCAATCGCAGAGTTATAGACAAACAATCATTCATACATACAGTATCAATAACGGGGACAACATGCAAACTCCACACAGAGATGCCAAAGCAGAGATTCAAACCCAGATCTTCCCGATCTCATGACTGTGGCCAACATGCTAACTCAAATATAAGCCATTCATGTGACTTACTGCGTAATGTACATATGGGTACTGTGTGCCATGAGGTACTTACAGGTCCACTGATGGTTCCAGAAGCCAGAAGGTCGCCAGGTCTGACGTTACAGCCGTTGACCGTGTGATGGGCGAGCTGCTGCTTCATGGTCCAATACATGTACTATGGACACAACATCACCAAACAACTTTTTACTTTCTAATTACATCTGTTTATCATACACAAGGTTCTCACCTTGAAGTTTGACTTGCAGATGGTTGAAGATTCTTTCATCTGCTTTCCTGGAGGAAAACAATAGTAACCATTCTACCAACTTTTTACTCCCATATTTATGGTAATGGTTTATCGGCAAAAATATAACCTCCACAGAGGTAATACTGTAATGGTAGGGGAAACTATACTGGTTTATGTCTTCAAAAAGGGTAATGGTTTAATTTCATTTGAACATGCATGAGATTACAATTGAATGCATCACATAATCAGTCCACAGTTCCACATGTCCAAAAGGAGTAGGAAGAAGCAAAGCTTATTAAATCCTACCCCTCCATCTGGTACTTTTACAATCAGTAACTCTTACATTTGTTCACTTCCTGCTTTCCATAATACAGTTTAAGGTTTTGTTTTTTTTCATTTTTTTTATTTTATTTTATTTTTTTGAATTTTGAATTTTTTTATTTTTTGTCCCGTACCAAAGTACGAGGTGATATGACCATACAATGACATTATGTGTACCATAGTAACTGTCCATATAGTCCATATAGTCATACAACTGTCAACTGTCAATAAACATACATGTTTATTGATTTGTCACTAATTAATCTAAAATCTCTTTACTTATTTTAAGTTAATATATTTATTATGTATTATTAATTGATTTCTTATTTAATGGTTATTTTATTTATTATGATTTATGTTATTATTTTTTTAGTTATGTGTATAAAGTAAAGAGGGATACATATATAAAGTTTTGTGTTGTTATTGGTTGTTGGTGTCACTTTTTTCTCATTGTGCCTTTTGCTGTGTTTTTAACATTTTTTTAAATGTTGTTTACATTTTTTTTTTTTTTTTGCAGTGATGCATTGACACATTTTAAGCCACGATGGCCCCTGAGCCGCACCTTTTTGCTAGCATTGTGGTGCGAGCTGGTTTACCTGCAATCGACGGGTTGGTGACCCCTGGTGTACACAGTATAGTGACTGAAGTATTCTATTTGAGACTCTGTAGAGATACTCCTAGTGTGCATGAGGCAGTTGATGTGTGTGTTAAGTACCTGCCAAAATACACAATAACAGCATTGTTGGGGTTCATACCTTTTAGAGATACAAAAAGATTGATGTTGAACGTGAACGGATCCTGATGTTGAAGGTAGGGGAGGGGCTCTGGATCCTGCAACAAGTGGGGACCCACACAAAGAGGTTTTTCTCTTTGCTTGTGTTAGCGTGCACATCTTTTAGCAGAACTCCATTTCAAACGTGTTGCATAACAACAGCGGTCCTAACCTGAATGGGATTGGGCTCCACAAAAGGCAACAAGGCCTCCATGGGGACCACCCAAGGTGAGATCGTTGTACCGAAGTTCTTTCCCAAGAATGGACCAAGAGGGACGTATTCCCAGGCTTGGATGTCCCGAGCTGAATAAGATCAGGCACACATGTAACAAATTAGTCGCGTTATAGACTAAAAACATTGAACAAAACATTGATTCAGACTATTTGTACCATATTTACACAGAAAGCTCTTTTTCCACATGAGGCTTTTACAATAGTTTGGAATTCATTTGATTATTTCTGAGGCCACGTTCAGAGAAATAGGGATATTATTATGATATTATTATTATTATTAAACAGTATGTCAAGGTAAATACTCTTAAACCCAACCCTAACTGTAACCCAATAGCTTTTTTTGTAATTTATTTATTATTTTCTGTCATGCCCCCCAGGGGACAGAAGTGTTTTCATTGCTATATTTTATTTTTATTGCTGTATTAATATACGCTAGATATACATACACTTTTTCAAAATGTAAGTTACAAGTTGACATGATCTGACTCTTTCTGTAAAATATACACAGTACCCATTCCAAACGTCCTGTGTTCGAGCCCTGCATTGTGAAGCAGGCAGAGTACATGATGTGTAAATCGCTTTATTTCTCCATATTTAGCTTTACTGCGCTTCAACCAGTGGCGTCATTAGGCTTATTTTAAGGGGGCTTCAGTCCCCCTAAAATGTTCTTAAGCCCCCTCAATAATTTGATATTTTTTATAGATGTTTTTTTTTACAAAAAAAATCTCAAATTTCATATAAGCAGGCTCATAAGCAAGCCAATAAGCAGGCTAATAATAAAACTAAAATAATAATTGAAAAAATTAACATGATTATAGTAATAATATTAGGCTAATTAATAATATAATAATTATTATTATATAATTGATCTCTGTCCACTGGACAGAATGTTTGCAGAGCTTGAGCAGCGGTTTTGCAGTGTCGATTGTGTGTACTTGTGTAAATTTAATGGTGGCCTAAAACTATTGAGAATCTCTACTAAATCTGCCCAAAAGTGGGAAAGTTATATCCCGGTTCTTGTTCGGTATTTTTTGGGGGGTATTTTTTTGAATGTCTACAACATTCATTCATATCCTGTGCATCTCCAGGGGGCTAACCCCCCCCCCCCCGTCCTGATAACCGAGTGACGCCCCTGGCTTCAACTAAAGGCTCTAAAATGGAACAATCTGTCTGCTGAGCACGTAATGTTATATATTTATAAATAGGGAATAATATTTATAAATGGCGTGAATGTACTCACCACTCCAGTCATTCATGAGTACCATGCCAAAGATGTGTTCATGGGCTTTCTCAATGGGGATTGGCTCCCCAGGCAAATTCCCCTTTCCAACAAAGAAAGCCTAAACAGAGAAACACACGTTAAGATATTACACAAGGATGTTGATATGAAGCTTCTTTTAGATATATACTCTTTATATATAAACAGTTTAAATACGCAAGTGATAATGTGGAGAAATTACCATCTCCAATTCAATGTCCAACTGCTTTGATGGGCCGAACACAGGAGGCTTTGCTAGGACAAAGGAAAGACAAACATAAAAGATACATTTCATACATATCTTTCACATTGATACAAATTTAGCCATAACATCAAAACAACGGTGCCACACATAAACAACACAAACAATGGTTGTTTTACATGAAAATATATATTTTTTACAAATACAACATCATGAACTATTTACAATTTTCACATCATTTGAACACACCTTAAAATTCCCTTCAATGCGTACCCTCCTTCACACAACAAGGCAAAATGTGGCCGCCTTGTGGCCGTTTTTTCAACTTAAAACTGCACCACCATGGTCTCTTCTATTGTGAAGTTGCATCATCGCCTCTTTTGCCTCAAAAAAACATAAAAGGCTGTGCTAAAACAATGTATAATTACGTCCAGGTCACCGGAACAACAGGATTTTATTGCAGGTTTGAATGATCTCACAACGGGCACAATAATAATAAAATTGCTGTGGCTGTAACCCATGTCAAGCTAAAAGTCAACTCTGAATTTCCTGTCCGCCCCACATCTGGAAGACATTTATTGCAAACACACACATGCATATGTTTTATTTAAGACTTGAATGTCATATTTTCGTTTATTATGCCTACTACGTATATTGGTTGATAGGGGTCTATAAGTGACTATATACTATGACTCTGATAATGTTAAAATGTATTTATTAGGTTGTAAACAGGTTTTCGATTTAGAAATAAGGAATCACAGTTGGGTCTGGAACCATTCATTCATTCATTCATTTTCTACTGCTTTTCCTCATTAGGGTCGTGAGGGGTGCTGGAGCCTATCCCAGCTGTCTTCAGACGAGAGGCGGGGTACACCCTGGACTGGTGGCCAGCCAATCACAGGGCACATATAGACAAACAACCATTCACACTCACATTCATACCTTTGGAGTCGCCAATTAACCTAGCATGTTTTTGGAATGTGGGAGGAAACCGGAGTACCCGGAGAAAACCCACGCATGCACAGGGAGAACATGCAAACTCCACACAGAGATGGCCGAGGGTGGAATTGAACTAGTTGTGAGTCTGCACGCTAACCACTGGACCGCCGTGCAGCCAGGTCTGGAACCAATGAATCAAAATAAACATTATATAGTAAATCTTCATTATTATTGTATTTAATGCGAGCTATGAACTTACTCGGATCAGGCCTCATCTGCCCTGACGGGCGACGGATGGGGGTGCCCGACACAACCACTGATGATGCTCTGCCATGATACCCCACAGGAAGCCTCAACCTGCACAACACAGCATTATAATTATACCTGCTAAATATCTTCAAGGCGAATACATTCACGCTAAAAACATTCATGCAAAATACTTCCATGCTGTTGTGTTTGAATATGCTCTCCGTATGAATGTACGGAGATAATGTAGAATGCACTTCATAAATAAAATGAACCTTGTATATTATGGTACAGTAATTAAAAAAACCCTGGTTGTCTGTTCCATACAGTTCTTAGTTCCTACTACAGCATATGGTACTGTACTGTATACAGTATATTTAGTTTACCAGTTTGGCATCAGGGCATTTTCCTTTCCCCGGAACATGATCCCAACATTAGTTGCATGATCCCTGGAGGAGTAGAAGTCAGTGTAATCACCTGTAAGATAGTTCATATAAGATATATGGGATATAGTTTTAAGGCCAGAAGGTGGTTTAATGAGAAGAAACACTGCCCCCTACTGCTGGATGGGTTATATTGTTAGTATGTTTCCAAAAAAATCATTTCCATGAATGTTTGGCAGCTTACAAGGCATCCATTTGACACAATCATTAAGGATTAAATTCAGGTTAAAAAACACTACATTCAGTAATGATTTAAAGAATAATTTAAATTGATTGCTTTTTAAAATTTGTCATAAAAACTTTTAAGTACTACTTCATATAAAGAATGTCATTTTACTGTAATTGTATCATATATTCACATTTCCTGAGCAGCATTTTGGGAGCTAAAACAAGGCTTTTAGCTTTTAGCCTTGTTTTAGCTCTGAATGAATGTATGGATATTGTATCTTAATGCATCATTTGCTCTGTTTTTACTCAACTCTATTTTAATTTTTTACTCTCCTGTAAAGCGTCTTTGAGTACTTTGAAAAGCACTATACAAATACAATGTATTGTTATTATTATTATTAACTATGTGTGGAGACGTACCAATATCAGCTGGAAGATACATCGTGGCTGCACTTTGAGGGACGAAAGCTCTGCAGACAAAAAGACAAACATCACTCATGTAACACAAGACAACAATACACTGTGTTGGAATCGAACTTACAAAGCTGAATACTTGCAGATATTAAAACAGAGGAGGTTATTTCAACTATTTAAACTGACCACCCTCAATCATTGCCATTTTGGCTACTTAGCCGAATTCATTAATAATACATGAAATAATTAATTATATTAAAAAATATTCCAATGAAATATTTAAGAATTCAAACAAATCATATAAATATTTTGCAAATAATTAATTACATTTAAAAATAAATAAATTATTATTTAATTTTATTATTTATATTAAATAAAACAAACATTTATATATTATAAGCATTTTGCCTATGTGTCCAGACTTCTGAAGTAAACTGGTAAATGCTTGGCCACTAGCTAATCACTAGCTAATCAAGGTGGTCATTTTATTCTGCTAAACAGTCCAAATTTTAGAAAAGAAAATCCTTCAAAATACCAAAAAGCTGACGTCGAGGCTGACATACTTTTTGTCCCAGTGAGACAAACGTTATATTGGTAAATAAAAGGTAGCAATCTGACCCCCTGGTCCGAACAGCCTTGCGTTGGGAAGGGCATCCAACGTAAAAGCAGTTAGACAGGTAAAAAGCCTCACCTGCTGCGTAGATCACAGTCATCTCTTAGAGTGCTCTCATTGGCTGACAGCAACACCTGCAAGGTACTCCTGGTCTCTTTCCACGCTTCGTATCCCAGTGCCATGAAAGCATTAAGTGTCGGCTGGTACGAGAAAGACAGCATTAGAAATTCACTGCAATGCAATAAGAAATACGTTATACAGTATTCCTAAGTACTGTATGTATACCAGTGGCCGCTGGATGACACATGCTACAGAACATTCATTCTTATTCAATATATGTTGTTATTTGTTGTTTAGCTATGTTGATCATAATTTTGGTACATTTATATAATAATAATCTGTTTGTGTTTTTTCATTATCAACATTTTCAATTATTATATTTAAAATGTTTATAGGCTATAATTCAATTATATTATTAAATAACTATTTATATATATATCTGCATTACTCTGTATTGTCATTGTGAAATGTGTTATTTTTCAATTACATTGTGGATAAAATCCATTTTAAATTATTACATTTTATCATTATTATTACATAATATAATTTGATATTTATACATGATGTATTTTAATCATTAAATTATTAAATGTATTTTATAACATGCCCATGATATATTTAGTAAATATATTTCAAGTAATATTTTAGCATTTAAATTACATTATTAAAAAAATTATAATATAAATAAATATATTTTATATATAAAATATATGTTATGTATATATTTTCTCATTACATTATTAACTTAAATGTATATAATAATAATAATAATAATAATAATAATAATAATAATAATAATAATAATAATAATAATAATAATAATAATAATAATTATTATTATTATTATTATTATTATTATTATTATTATTATTATTATTATTGAATAAGGAATGATACCTGTTGAAAAACATGCTGGTGTTTGGACATCACCGGTCCTCGAAAAAGTGAGAGTATGACACTCAGGTCCAGTATCTGGTCTCCAATAGCAACTCCAATGCGACGCTTGGCCTGACAAAATAAATTCAGAAAATATATGGGTACATTCAATAATTATTTTTTTTAAATTATGAAAATAAACCATTTAATATGTTTAAATACATGTAACATAAATGAAAATTGTCATGATTTAAATGACATAAAGAAAAAGTGTTATCATTATATACTATGCATTGTTGCTGTGTCCAGACTTGAGGGACACCTTGTATGTCAACAGCAAGAGTTCAATAAAGTTATTGATATTGAAGAGTGACAGCACTTACCTGGTCGGGTGTTGAGAACACGCCATAGGGAAGGTTGTGGATGGAGAAATCACACGTTGCATCTACGTTTAGGAAAGACATCTTTGGTCTTCAGAAGTTACTTTCCGAGCTCCAGCTATGTCGGTGAGTGGAAAAAAGAGAGCTTCCAGATGTGAGCTAGCAGCCTTTGGACGGACCCGCCTGTTCCTGTCGGCCAATCCCAGGCTGCCTGGAGGATCCGCCTTAACTGGATCGCTAACGTGAACCAGCTTGGTGCATGACTCAGCACACTTTCTTCTGCTCAAGCTCAGAAGATGATCTATGTTGTGTTCAACAGAGATCTCGGGTAAGTATTCCTCAAGTGTTAAAGCGAGGTGCTGGCTAACTTTCAGCTCTTTATTGATACAATCAATTTAAAAGGTGCCAGTCTCGCTAGCTTGTTGAACAATATGGCTGCTCTTGTATCCAAGGCGCCATCTTTTGACAAAACCATGTAACAATAATCATTTTCACTTGAGCTTTCAAACATTCATTCATTCATTTTATATGAATATAGAATATATAGCCATATATATATATATATATATATATATAGTACTGTAGAACAATAAACAGTCACAATCACTGTTTCCCCATAAAATCGCACAGATGTTCACTAGAGTCAATCAATCAAACTTTATTTGTAGAGCACTTTTCATACATAGAATGTAGCACAAAGTGCTTTACATGTTAAAAAGAAAGACAACAACGAGACACATATACACAAGTAAGCAAGAAAGTATTGTTAAAGGGGGCCTATTGTGCATTTTTTTCGGTAATGAGTTGTGGACTCCTATAGAGCAGCTACACATGATAACCAGCTCAAGTTTTATAGTTCTTCCAGAATCTGCACCTATTCAACTGTATTTCTTTGGATTTTGTGGTTCCTGCAAAAGTTGTCCGTTTTAATTTATTGCAGGAGGTCATTACTCAGTATAACAGTGTGATTCACTGTGAATAATAAACTCTTCACATCGCAATTTTGCACTCAAAACCTAGCTTCGTCCAATGTTGCCTAATTACCGTAATTGGTATTGAAAATCCTGTTAAATACAGCATGTATCAGTATGTAAAGAGGCATGATATAACATCATACACTAGGTGGCGGCATACACCTTTAAGATATGGTTGTAGTCCGCCAATCACCGAAGTAGAAGAAGAAGCAGATGCGGAAGTAGAAGAACGGCAGACGTGAGGTCTACAGTGTGCGTCGTGACGTCGGTTGGAAGTTAATATTTACCGACATGAACCGATAAAGACGAAGACAAGCCAAGCAAACAAAAAAGCAGACTTTTGGAAGAAGAAGACACAATGGCCACCATGCGAGCTGCCAAACAAGCGCTAAGAAAGGAAATAAAGCGACGGGTTGCGCCACTCAGTGAGCAGGAGAAACTGAGACAATCTTCAGTTGTGTCCCAAAAAGTAAGACCTGTCAATCCATATCGGCATGATATCATGGCACTAAGGCACTGTAAGAGTAAGTAGGGTGTGCCATTCATTTTGGGTCATTATTTATTTATATTCTATTCGTATTTAATGAATCTAACGTGTAAATGTGTATTAAAATGTATTTTTTGTATTTATATTAGTGTATTTTATATTTTTATTACCCTTATTGTTACTTTAAATTTTATTTGTAGTGTTTTTATATTTTTATTACCCTTATTGATACTTAAAATTGTTATTTGTAGTGTGTTTTATATTTTTATTACCCTTATTGATACTTAAAATTTTATTTGTAGTGTATTTTATATTTTTATTACCCTTATTGATACTTAAAATTGTTATTTGTAGTGTATTTTATATTTTTATTACCCTTATTGGTACTTTAAATTTTATTTGTATTGGTACTGTTTATGTATTTGTGTGTAGAATTCGTCGATATGTATGTAGAAACTTTGCATTTGTCTAAAAGTTCTTTTTCCCCAGCTCTTCAGACACCCAAAATATATGGCGTGTCAACGTATCGCGGTGTTCCTCAGCATGGACGATGAGGTGCGCACACAGCAAATCATCAGCGACGTGTTAGGAACGGGTAAAAGGTGCTTCATCCCCAGATATGAGCATGGCAGCAACCACATGGACATGTTGAAGCTCAACAGCCTGCAGGACATGGCCACGCTACCTGTCACATCCTGGAACATCCAACAGCCTGACCACAACGACCACAGCAGAGAAGAAGCTTTGGCTGCAGGTACACAGGCGTCTATACCTGCACATCTAAAGTGGACTTGCAGAACTGGCATATTCATTGAAGATGGTGACTGTAAAAATGAAGCTGTTCTTCTAAAGCTTTGACACACAGTGAAGACATTTTCGTTTTCCAGGAGGTCTGGACCTCATCTTGATGCCAGGCCTCGGTTTTGACCTGTCTGGGAAGCGTCTGGGCCGAGGAAAGGGTTTCTACGACACTTACCTGGAGCGCTGCAGCAGACACCCCAAAGGCAAGCCCTACACCATCGCCTTGGCCTTTAAAGAGCAGCTGTGTCAGGACATCCCCGTTGATGACAATGACGTGCTCATTGACGAGATCCTGTACGAAGACGAGCAGTAATTGCTCTTGGATGCTTATGGAAAGGATTGCTGCAGGGATTGATGGCTGGCAAATGGCAGGTGATGTTTAAATTCTACCTTGATTTTGTATGACATTTCAGTGGCTATCAAACACATCATGGGCAACCAAACGTTTAAAAAAACTCAGTTTTTTAAGGATATACAGTGTTTCCCACTTTGTGTGGATTTCTAATGCTTGCTGACTATGCAGAGCTACAATGCCATCTACTGGATGGAGTTGTAACAACAATCCATTCAGTCACATCATTGTAATGTGAATAAATAACATCAATCAAATGAAAGAAAATCCTTCTGTGGTGATCCAGAATTAACAGTTAACTCTGAATTAACAGTTAACTCTGATATGGTGTGGGGCTGTTAGCGCTCGTAAAGGGATCACAGTTTCACAGAGTATCCATTGCATTTTTGGCAATGATTGGCTGGAATCTAATCCATGATGTACCTTACCTCTCACTCAAAGTCAGCAGGGTTAGACTCCAGCTCCCCACAGACCCCAATGAGGAAAAACACTTTTGAAAATGAATTGTAATACACTCAATTCAATCCCAGACATTTTTTTCAAAT
Source organism: Doryrhamphus excisus (assembly GCF_030265055.1). NCBI lineage: Eukaryota > Metazoa > Chordata > Actinopteri > Syngnathiformes > Syngnathidae > Doryrhamphus > Doryrhamphus excisus. The sequence continues at coordinate 5,531,585 of NC_080472.1, read as the reverse complement.
ACTGACCATTTTTGATGATTTTGAGTGATTAGAAGACATACAGAATATTGTTTTGCAGGGCTATATAAATATGGTACCTACAAAAAGACACATTCAACTCTCATATCTCATCAGAAAATGAGGTTTGTTTCAATTTTTTCTTGTTCTTGAGTGAAAAAATACATTTCAGGCATAACTTTCACTTTGACACAAATGTAGTCAGTCATTCATTCATTCATTTTCTACCGCTTATCCTCACGAGGGTTGCGGGGTGTGCTGGAGCCTATCCCAGCTGTCTTCAGGCGAGAGGCGGGGTACACCCTGGACTGGTGGCCAGCCAATCACAGGGCACATATAGACAAACAACCATTCACACTCACATTCATACCTATGGACAATCTGGAGTTGATTAACCAATTAACCTAGCATTCCTGGAAGAAGCCGGAATCCCCGGAGAAAACCCCACATTCACGGGGAGAACATGCAAACTCCACACAGAGATGGCCGAGGGTGGGATTGAACTCAGGTCTCCAGGCTGGTAGGTCTGCGCGCTAACCACTCGACCGCTGTGAAGCCCCCAAATGTAGTCATATTTATCCAAAAAACATCCAAACCACAACATCATTTAATTAATAATTAATATAATTAATGATATGAACTATTATCACATTTGGAACTGGACTGTCCATGTGTTAGTGTGCTCGTGTGCATAAGTTAACATTTCCCTTCAATGTGTAACCTCCTGCACACTACATCCTCCCCATGCTTTTTCACTTCCTGCTTGCTGTGGAGGCTTTATTACATGGGAAAGATGCACTTCTGCCACATTTTGGCCGTTTTTATTACTTAAAACTGCACTAACATGATCTCTTCTATTGCGTAGTTGTGTCATCACCTCTTTTTGCTGCACGTGCAAACAAAAAGTACGTCTAGCGGGACATGATGGGTCTTCAGGCAGGCAGTATATGTTTTCCTGGTGCTTTTTCATCTGGCTGAGCGTCAGGAAAGAACTCCATGACTTGGTGTTCATCCCATGCCTAAACAGCCCATTTAATGAAGGCGTTGACTTGAAAAGCTGCTTTCATGTTTTTAGCGCATGTAGTGGATGTGGTAACTGTCCTTGTGCATCCAGCAGGTGGCAGCAGAGACAGGAAGTTTATGTTTGCTGACATTTTTGCTCCCTTCAGCATGTTGACACCCTCCTGGGTTGCTGCCATGGTAACAATAAGCATGATTGTTTCCAGATGTTTCTCGCATCAAAAGCGGACTGTTGGAAGTTTTTCAGGTAGACGTGTGTACGTGACGTGATAGGATGTGTTTGCCACTTGACGCGGATCCAAGGGAGGACACTCCCAGGGCTTTTACCATTCTGCAGTAATCTGAGATGGGAACATCTGGAAAAGATGAATCAAGCAGCAGCTCAATGAGCTCAGCTGCTTCAGGAGTTGAAACAACAACTTCTGGTGCAGTCGGTCCTCACCAGGGGCGTCAAGACATTTTCAAGGCATTACAGCATTAGCAAAGACGCTCTCCGTCTTGTCGAGAGGATTTTCTTTTCTTTCTTTCAAATGAAAACGTTATCGTGAACAGTCATGGTATATTCTTTCACGTGGTTGCCTTCCTCCATGGGTGGTGACACGTGGTACGGGTAAGACGCACCTGAGACTCCTTGTAAGGAAAAGGTCTTAGTCATCGTTAAATGTTGCTACCTTTTACTCAATATTTATTATAATAGGCTCCAGCACACCTGCGACCCTCATATCTTGACTTCACCACTGTATATATTTCTGGATGGTGGTGTTGCATTTTATTGTGTGTATATAGTGTTGTGGCCCAGAGTTACGGATGTTACACATTATATCTTCAAAAAGCAGATCCCGAGCCTCAATATTAGTTCAGGACATCCCTATATCACGCTGGGCACATGCACCATATATAATAAATAATATAATATAATGGACAAAGGGCTGCACGGCGGTCGAGTGGTTAGCATGCAGACCAGTGTTCAATCCGACCCTCGGCCATCTCCCCGTGCATGTGTGGGTTTTTTTCCAGGTACTCCAGTTTCCTCCCACATTCCAAAAACATGCTAGGTTAATTGGCGACTCCAAATTGTCCATAGGTATGAATGTGAGTGTGAATAGTTGTTTGTCTGTATGTGCCCTGTGATTGGCTGGCCACCAGTCTAGGGTGTACCCCGCCTCTCGCCCGAAAACAGCTGGGATAGGCTCCAGCACCCCCCGCAACCCTCGTGAGGAAAAGCGGTAGAAAATGAATGAATAATGGACAAATTATTCATATGCATGCATGTGACATAAATGATATATGTAAACACTGCACACTAATAATGACACGCAGTAACCTCTATGCATTAAATATTTCTGTTTTATTACCATACATTCATCTTTTCTAAAAGAAAACTTAAAAATTAGGATGTGACATTTTTGTAAGACAATATATCTAATGTGCTCTTATTACTTTCACAAATCCCCCCGTCCCCAAATATGAAGGAAATACAAAGTAGCCTATTTTGGGGGATAATTGTCAATAAAAGAACATTGAGTGGCTTATAGACAAAACATTGTGCAATTGATAAAACATTAAAAAGTGGAACTTTTATACCAGTTGAACATTGAACGCACACGTATGCGTTCAAAAACAACAACAGTGTGTGAATGTTACAAGAATTCGGAGGCACGGTACACGGGTTCAGGGTCAGCATCTGGATTGAAAACCATCCATACCTTTTTTTTTTTTTACAAAGAGCTGGAGCCGATCCCAGCTATGCAGACTACACCCTGCGCAGCTCACCAGTCCATCACATGACACACTGAGACAAACAAAAACATTCACAAGTCAGACAAGTCGACCACTAGATGTTCTATCAACGTCGTTTCATGAGTGAGTGAACAGAGGGCGCCAAAAAAAATTTTTTTTAAAAGAAATTATGGCACTAAATCTGTGGCGGTCCAACATGGGGATAAATGAATGAACTTATAAAATCAGCAGGGAATCAAATACTTCTTTTCCCCCAGTCAACAAGAAGTTCTCCAGGTATGTAAAAAGCCTGCTTAAACAATCACATCACATAAAGCTGCTTTGAACGAGTTTCCCTGAACGTTACAAAAATGTCTTCCTAAAAGTTCACTTCAGAATCAAGAAGCGATATCGAGGTTTTGGTGCTGCCTCCTGTGGGCTTGTCTTGTTCTTCAGGTACTCTGTCCTTGTCTGGTCGTGCTTTGGGCCGTCACATGGCTTCATAGAGCAGAATCCCGTTAAAGATGGTCAGCGGTTCCACAGAGTGGGCCAGCTTGCCCATCACCAGGTCGATGCAGACCGTGTCCCCAGCCAGTAGCGGTAGGATGATGTTGAAGACCGCCAGTGAGCCCGGAGGGGTTTTAGTCTCGGCCATGGGGTTGTTCTCCAGGCCCTCGGGCTGGTAGCCCCCAGAGTCCACACGGGCCATGCCGTAGTTGGATTTGGACAAAACCGCCTCGATCTTCTCGTTCTTATGGCCAGTCAGGATGGCACTGAAGAAGTAGTGTCCATCAATGGGGGCTGTGAAAATACCTGAGAGGAGGAGTTTTGCTGTTAGTTCATGCAAAAATATATAACTTTATATTTGTATGAGTTTATGTTTGACCTGTTCTCGGGTCATAGAAGTCTCCTTCGTTGACAAAGATCTTGTCAAAGACGATGGTTCCTGCCCGCTCCATCGGGACAGTCAGAGCAGCAGAGAATGACAGTTTGGGAAAGTGAGCATCGGCACCCGGCGTTCCTGACAAAACACACATTTTTACTAATTACTATGAAATTATGACTCAATTGATGAACCTAAACCTGATCTCACACTGCGGTGTAGTGGTTTCCCTACCCTGATACAAGAACTTGGTTTTTCAATGCCCCAGTTTTCAGATGATTCAGGCTCTGTTTGGATAAAATACTGCACGCAACAAAGTAGTCTGTTTAGACCATCCCGCCCAGTTTTCATTTGGTCTGGTTTTTGACTGACATTGTTGCCCAAATTTTGCTCTGGTTTTCATACATTGTCTCGGTTAGTGTAAAATATTGCGTGTGACAGACGAGTCAGTTTCAAACACCCTGGTTTTCAGATGATTCAGTTTTCAACCCAAATTTTGTCTATTTTATGTATCGTCTTTGTTTTTATAAAATCCTGCACGCAACAAAGTAAGTGTGGTTTCATGATCCTGCCCAGTTTTCGTATGACTTGGATTTGGACTACAATTGTTGCCCAAATTTTGCTCTGGTTTTCATACATTGTCTCGGTTAGTGTAAAATATTGCATGTGACAGACGAGTTGTCAGATGATTCAGTTTTCAACCCAAATTTTGGCTATTTTATGCACAGTCCTTGTTTTTATAAAATCCTGCACGCAACAAAGTAGTATGGTTTGATGATCCTGCCCAGTTTTCGTATGACTTGGATTTGGACTGCAATTGTTAGCAAAATTTTGCTCTGGTTTTCTTACACTTTCTCGGTTATTGTAAAACATTGCATGGTTTTGGATGACTCGATTTTCGACACCAAATTTCTGTAATTTTCGATAATTTCAGTAATTTTGTATACTATCTCAGTTTGTCAGTTATCATAAAATAATCCTTAGTGAACATTCATTAGCACTTTGCTGTGCTAAAAATTACTTTTTGATACTGGGCTCCTGCTACTGTATTTTCCATGCTCTCACGTCAGTCATATAAACAGAATCAGAATCATATATATATAAGAATCCTATAGAACATATATTGATCCGTAAATTCACTTTTAAATGTTTGGTTTTCTCGATCAACTGTTCTGACTTTTGACTCATTTTGAGTGATGTCACCATGTTTGCCGTCACCATAATAACTGAAGTAATTACACTCGCAAACTTCGGTGCAAACACGATTATCGGTTATTATATTTCCCATTCACTTTGATTGGTCATCACTGGGTCCGGATCGGGACTGAGGTCTGCCATTTGGTGATGGCTGTCGCATACTCTCTTGGTTATCATGAAATACTGCGTATAACAAACTCCTCATTTGTGAAACCCATGTTTAAATTCAAAATCATTCAATTTTCAATAATATTTTGCTCAGGTTTTCATAGACTGTCTTATTCTAGTATTCTGTGTAGTCTGTTACCTCAGGGTTGGACATAGCCAATGTGATGCTGCTGTCACCACATCAGCGTTTGCTCATGCCTGACTTCCATTATCATTTAAGACAGGGGTGGGCAAACTACGGCCCGGGGGCCACATGCGGCCCACCAAGCGTTTGAATCCGGCCCGCCAGTTGCTTTCTAAGTAACTTCAACTTTTAACATACAAACTGGCAACATGACTTGCAAGTTGGATGTCTGATTTAGTAAAAAATAAACAACAAAACTGTAAAATTAAATGACATAGTTTGATGTGGTGTGATGTTTAAAGTGCTCCTAAAAAAGGGACATGAGAACATACAACTGATATAGGATAACACTTTTACAGATAAAATTAGACAAATAATTCAAGGAAAATGATGAGCATAAAATAGTGTGTGTGTGTTAAATATATGTTCTGGCCCCCCACACAATTTTGTTAACTCAATGCGGCCCTCGAGTCCAAATATTTGCCCACCCCTGATTTAAGAGGTTGGGCGATATGGACTTTAGCATATATCCTGATATTTTGGGGATGTACCGCTGTAAATTCAGCAAGTCTTGTATAAAAAGCCACAAACCTTAAGCCACGTCATTAAATACACCAGTCTCAAATAAATAAATATAATATGGTATAAATATGGTAACAAACTGGCTAACCTTTCCGCGCACATTGCTACTAAATCTTCAACAAACTCTAATGCCCGTGCTTGTGATTAAGGAAGATGTAGCCACCCATGCAATTCCAACTGTATATGGAAGATATTTTTATGACTTTTGATTACACAGTTAGACGACAAACAGCGCTTATTATTATTTTGAAGGCTTGTCCTCTGTGTGTTGGGTACAAAAATAAACATAAATAAACATCTTTGCTTAGAACCTGCACGGCATCCTCGGGCATTGTAAAACGCTCCTTACATTAAAGCCATTTCTTATCATCTTATCACTGGATTAATCTAGATATAAAAAATATCGCCCAACCCTAGTTCAAACTCTTTCTCAATGTTCTCATTTAGAAATTGACCAAATGAAAGGAACACCATGAGGAGAATAGCCAAGTGAAGCATCCATACTGAGAGATCCAACCAAGTTGTCACGTAAAGCCACTGATATTGCACACACCTGTCTCTCCTTTGGGACCTGAAAAACAACAATGTTCGCTATGTTAGCATTGCTTGTTGAATTAGCAGAATACCGTATTTTCTGGACTATAAGTCGCTCCAGAGTATAAGTCGCACAAGGCCAAAAATGCATAATTCGGTAGAAAAAAACATACATAGTAAGTCACACTGGAGTATAAGTCGCATTTTTTCGTGTAATTTATTTTACAAACTACTTGACCAAAACAGACATTACATACTCTTGGAAGGCAAGTTCTAACAATAATAAAAGAATAGAGAACAGGCTGAATAGGTGTAAGATATGCTAACACAATGGTTATTCAGCTACACAAAAAATAAACATGAAAACAAAAGGTGTCCAGTGTTTATGTAACATAAACATTTTTTTCATTTATAAGTTGCTCTGGAGTATAAGTGGCAGGAACAGCCAACCTATGAAAAAAAGTGCGACTTATAGTCCGGAAAATACGGTAGTTGTCAATGGAACATGACATCATCCTTTTGACATTTCGGATGCCTTAATTGGATAACTTGGACTACTCTATAAAGTCCAAAACTATTTGGACTAGAAAACTTTATGATTGTAATATAAGAAAGTATCAAGTGAAAAAAGAACTCCTCTACCTGGTAGACCACGTGCACCACTTTCTCCTGGTCTTCCGGGAAATCCAGGTTGCCCTTGGGGACCCGGCAGTCCATTGAAACCCTTCTCTCCTGGGGGTCCCACAGGTCCTGGAGGTCCTTGCCGCCCTGTACAGTATATACTTTGTATATTTACACAAGTATTCACAATTTTCTTATGTTGAAGCCTTATTCCAAAAATGAAAGACATTGTTTTTCTCCTCAAAATTCGACACACAATACTCTTATAATGAGAAAACGCAGCATAAAAAAATATTTAGACGACTACTTGGTTCAAGTCTGGTGCTTGTGTGTCTCACTGAACAGTACAGTAACATCAGTGACAGCAGACGACCATAGTGTGATTGTGTTATATTTGTATCTTACTTTATTTAGATGTGGTACAGAAACAAAACATGAAGCTTCCGTTTGAAACGACAGGAGTTGGAGCATGAATAAATTTTATTGAACATCTGCTCTGAAATGCAACGTTTACTACATACTTTATAGCGCACTGTGCACGTGTGTGGCTGATGGCTCATTCCTTTTTAAAAGCGCAATAAATGTGGAATGAGCTGAAGTCAACAGTGAAAGCGTCGTAAACACCCGCTGACTTCACGGAGAACAGAACATCTATGAAGTCCATGAAACTTCTACAGCCACACACGCTGGTCACGCTCGAGGAAAGCCACAGACTTGAATCTCTTTATTAAAGCAGGGACATCCGTCCAAAGAGGGCCACATACTGAAAAATGATATTGTGATATTTTGTACAGCATGAAGATATGCTAAGATGTACAGTAGGTGAAAATGTGTATTATTAGTATCAACTTTTTTTTTGCTGTTTTAGTTTTTTTAAATTTCCAAATATTTATTTTTTTATGAATTTATTCCTGTATATTAGGACAAAAAAGTAACATATTTTTTATTTAATATTTCAGCTTTATGCTACTGAAATGACGTTATTTTTCCTCATAATATTCCGATATAATTCGACTTTTTCTGCTTAGATTCCAACATTTTTCTCTCAATATTTTCACAAAGACAGCTTATTTACAGCAATTCTTTCCATTTCTGCTGTTTTTAAGTTATTTTTGTAACTATTAAAATATTTTTTAAACAAATCTATTTATTAGCTAACTTTCTTATAATTGGGATTTTTTTTCTCATGACATTACAACTTTTTCCCAAAAATGTAAATTATTTTGTTTGTTAAAATAACTATATATTTTGTTTAAAATTTTTTTTTTAATAATTCAACTTCATGCTGAATGGTATTTTTCCTCACAATTTTACCTTGTTCTCTTATATTATGACTTTTTGTTGTTAGGTTACAACATTTTTCTCTTAATATTTTCATTTTATTCCAGTAAAAACTTTCCATTTCTGCTGTTTTTTAAAAGCTATTTTAAAACTATTTACTATTTATTCACTAACGTTCTTCTCATAGTTAGGATTTTATTCACATAATATTTTGACTTCATTATTGTGACATTACAACTTTTTCCAAAAATGTAAATAAAAAAAATGTTTTGTTTGTTTAAAAAAAATAACTATAATTATTTAGAAAAATAACCCTTTTTTTTTTTTAACTATTTCAACTTTATGCTAGTTAAATTATGTTATTTTTCCTCACAATTTTACCTAGTTGTTAAAATGATGACGTGGGCTACACTGGACAAGTTTGGCTGCAAGAGTGACTAAAATAAGTTTTTCTCTGCGTCTCCTGGGATGATCTTGGTTGCAAAGTAAGCATGGTCATCCTCTCTATTATTTATTTTTGTCTTTTTAGCTGAATGTCCCGAGGCATAAGTATCAACACCTTGAGATAATATTCCCACGTTGGGATGATGCCAGCACTTTCCCTCAGGAATGTGCTGAGTAACGTATACCTGAGCAGTCCAGTCCAGACACAGGAAGGAAACGTGAGCGTTTCATGTGTATGTACGGAGTGAGACCTTCAACACATGGCGAGCGTGATATTCTATCTCAACAAACAAACCAAAGTAGCTTCATCCTTTGGTGGAATCCCGTACATTCCCTTCCTTCTCCTGGCCCCCGCTCACAGGTTTACTTGTCCCATCACTTCTATGTGTTTCGGCTATTTGTCTGACTTTTGAGGATTACAGTGAACACCCACAGAGTTGCATTCACTGACGTGCAAATGTGCACATTTTGGGTCAAAATGTATTCAAATACATTCATTAATTTATTAAAGTATATTTTTGTACATTTATATTTTTAGTGAATTTTTTTTTTATCTGATTTATTTACATATATTTTTGTAAAGTGTACATTTATTTATTTGAAAATATTAAAATAAAAAATGTCAATTATATGTATTAATTATGTATATATTTCTATTGATAGAAGGGACTTTTTATATTACATATTTACAACATTTTTTACATTTATATATATGCTTATGTGTTATATATATTTAAAATACAGTTTAGAAATATATATATATATATACATATATATAACTATTTTTAAAATATCTATATTTATTTATCATATATTAATTATGTATATATTTCTATTATTTCTATTGATAGAAGGGACTTTTTTATATTACATATTTACAACATTTTTTACATTTACATATATGGTTATATGTGTTATATGTGTTATATATTTTTAAATATAGTTTATATATATATATATATACATATATATACATACATCTATATAAAATATATACATTTACATATAAATATTTATATAATATATATATATTTCTATATACTATATTAAAAAAATATATAACACATTTAAAATTTAAAATTAGACTTAAAAATATCTATATTTATTTATCATATCATTACTTAGTTCATTTATATTTATGACAAAGCCACGTGTTTTAATAAGTGTGCGTGTAGCTTCAGGAGGGCATCTGACGTGAAAACTAAACCAAATCAAACATGCCTTCCCTCGCTGTGGCGACCCGAATGGGAATAGTCCAAAAAAAGTATGATATTTCAAAACAGAGTAATGAAAAGGCCCCCAAAAGGCCTCCAGTTGGCGATAGCGTCCAGTAAATAACACTGCGCTTGGTTTGCGATTCTGCACAACGCGGCGACGGGAAACACTGGCGCTAATGTTGTTTTCAAGCAGCTGAATGATTCACAGCTGGAACAGCTGGCCTTTAAATTCCCATATATTTCACAACGCCACATCTTACCACTGTCTAACCAAGGGGCGGCACGGTGGTCCAGTGGTTGGCACAATTGCTTCACGGCACCATGTTCTCAGGGCATGCAGTGTTTGCATCGTCTCTGTGCCCAACTGTACTGTTGGGCACAGTCTATCGTCCTAAAAAGTGTTTATGGCGTCGCGCGTCTACGCTGTAAACAAATACAGTGTAGTCCAGCATTTGGCTAGCAGGAGTCATGGCTAGCGATAGTGCGACGGAGAAGAGAGTTTGAAAAGCCTCTTCATTTAGTTCGAGAACACTTGGCCTTCTCTGTGAAATACGGTACGTAAACAAAGACAAGCAGAGAAACTGCAACTGTTAATACGACACTTCAACCAAAATCAAACTTTACTTTGCCAAAGTCGTCATTCACACTCTTCGAGCTAGTACTCTTCCACTTGTCTGTATCCTTGCACTTTACGAAAAAGAAACACCGCAAACTAGATTTCATTCATATTTTAAAAATAATTATTTTGATGTGAAAATTTTTACAAGATTAAAATCAGAATATTATATATTTAAAAAAAATTAATAATTATTTTTTTATTTTTTTTTATAATTTTATCTGCCTGAAATCGGCATAATATCTGATTTTTTCCCAGATCATGAAAACCGATAAAAAACATCCTGTATGCAACACATACATTATGTTTTCATTCCACCACAGGAGATACAGTCATGTTACACATATCGGCTGATCGGTACCGTAAATTGAGAGTTGAATATTATCGGCATATGGGTTTTTGGCCAAAAAAAAGCCAATATCAGACATCCTTAGTAATTGTAATAATGTTGGAATTTTAACCCCCCAAAAGTTGAATGAACAAAGTCAGAATATGACAAAAAAAATACAAGAAAAAAGCTGAGAAAAACCATTTAATATTTAATATATAATATTTAATAATATATAATATTTCATTTGAATTATTCTTCAAAATTTATTATTTACTGCAATTTTCATAAGAAAACAGAATTAGGGATGTTCCAATCATTTGGCTTACATCCGATCAGATCCAGTAGCAATGCTTTTTTTAATTCTTTTGTTACAAACATGAATTATGAATTTGTGGAATTGAAAATAGCTTTTCTAAGCATTAAAAATCAAACTATTGCTGAAATTACTTTTTTTATGACACAGCATGACCAACAATATTGTTGTTTTGTAACAAACCTTTCAACAAAAGGCAAGTTGTAATTTTACCAAAAAATTTGTTGGACTTCAACAGGAAAAAAATCATTTTTACCAGATACGACTTCCTTTTTACGAGATTTTTTTGACAATAATTTTACAAGATGAAAGACAGCATATTATGCCAAAATGCCCTCATTTTACACATACAAATGTTAAGAATAAAGTATAGTATAAAATTTTGATTGGAATTATAATTGTAATTGTAGAGGCTGAAAATGCTAATTCGCCAAGATGATATTTTTCTTAAGAATGACCTGCTAGCAGATACGATACGAGGAACGTACCAAACCGTGATGATGGCGTAGCGTTACACCCCAATTAGTCATGCGTGTTATTATGCGACTACGGGAATACAGTCAGATCTACTGTTGCACCAACTAAACCACGTTGCTACCAAATACTGTTTGTTATTGTTAGCTAGGTGGTATGTAGCTCATTCATTCATGTTGTTAATAAATACAATATGGGGGTGGGCGGTACCAACACAAGGGAGTGGAAAAGAAACAATCTTACCAGCGAGTCCAAGGTCTGAGAAGCTCTGCAAGTCTTTCAACATGTTATTCACGCTGAAGTTGAGGTTCTTCATTCGGGTCTGGACGCTGTCCAAGATTCCTCCGTGATGGACAACGGAGTTGTTTAGACCCGAAACACAAGTCCATAAACTAGATACATGCTGGTTCAGTCCTGAAAATCACAACAGATACTATACTAACACTGGTGTTTGACACACTTATTGCAAATGTTTCAGATCATGAGTTCATTAGTTAGGGTGACCAAATTGTGATTACCAGGAAAACCAGGACTCTCTGCCCGGCATTGAATTGAGAAACTCAAATGATACTGGAAGTTTACTAACTTAATAGAGATCTATCAGTCTGGAAAAGGTTAGAAAGCCATTTCTAAAGCTTTGGGACTTCAGCAAACCACAGTGAGAGCCATTATCCACTAATGACGAAAACATTGCGCAGCGGTTAACCAACCAATATTATCCCAAGAGTGCAGGGACGACTCATCCAGGAGATCACAAAAAGAACTGCAGGCCTCACTTGCCTAAGGTCAGTTAAGGTCAGCGTTCATGACTCCACCGTAAGAAAGACACTAGGCAAAAACGGCCTGCATGGCAGAGTTCCAGGACAAAAACCACAGCCGAACAAAAATAACGTTAAGGGTTGTCTCAATTTAGCCAGAAAACATCTTCATGATCCCCAAGACCTTTGGGAAAATCATCCCAACAGTAAAATATGGCTGTGCTGTCCTCACAACACGTGTCTGTATGTTGCTAGACAGCCAGCGAACCAATGAAGAAAACTCCACACACAAGGCTTCATTTTCTTGCTTTATGAAGCTTTCTTGTAAAAATAAGTGGTAACTGAAACATACAGAAAAAAATAAAATAAAATTCCAATACTGCTCATGTTGCAGGCTTAACACACATCAGCTAACAGTTAGCTAACACACGTACACCAACTGCAAATACAAGCTAGTAGTAGCATGAAGTTAGCAAACTTGACAAAACTATTGAAATAGAAAATGCATCTATGTAAGTACTTTATACACCAATATACTTACAAAGACGATAATTTCGCAAGAAACAAGCGTTTAGAGCAGTGGTCCCCAAAGTAAGGCCCGGGGGCCGGACATGGCCCACTTCCACATTTGACCCGGCCCCCTGAACAATAAAGCATGTACATTTTTCTGTCATAGAACTGGAAATGGTAACCTATTGTGACGTGACTACAACCACACTTTGCCCCAGTCATAGAACATAAACAAACAAACAAACTACCCTGACCCTTATGGAGGACCAAAACTGCCAAAATAATAAATAAATAAATAAATAAAAGTGAAAATAAAAACAAAAATGAAAAAAAAATCAAAAAATTAAATACACAAAAATAAATATAAATGGAAATAAAAACAAAAATAAAAAACAAGATTCAAAAATTAAAAATAAATACAAAAATAAATGTAGAAATAAATACAAAAATAAATATATAAATAGAATTACATATCAATAAATAAATAAAAGCACTCTGCTCTCATATGTATTTATTTCATGCTGCAGACAATGTCAGCTTGAAATGCAGAAGGAAAAACTATTCAAATGAGGGGGCGGTCCTAAGTGTGTCTTGGGTTGAACTGTTCGCCTATTGGTTGATGGACATGTGAGTGCGAAAATCGACTAGGTATGCCTGCAAACGGCCACAGCAAGAGGAAGTCACCACACCACTCTCAATGGCGGTAAATATGGCTGCAATCTCCAGGGATCTCCGTTTGCTAGCAGATATTTCGGATAATGCTTCCCCGGATTACCTGCTTTTCCGGGTGGAAGCCTTATTGGAGCCTGATCTCTCTCCTCCCCGACGGAGCTTTTTCGCACTCACATGTCGATCAACCAATAGGCGAACAGTTCAACCCAAGACACACTTAGGACCGCCCCCTCATTTGAATAGTTTTTCCTTCTGCATTTCAAGCTGACATTGTCTGCAGCATGAAATAAATACATATGAGAGCAGAGTGCTTTTATTTATTTATTGATATGTAATTCTATTTATATATTTATTTTTGTATTTATTTCTACATTTATTTTTGTATTTATTTTTAATTTTTGAATCTTGTTTTTTATTTTTGTATTTATTTTTGCTTTTATTTATTTATTTATGTATATATTTTTTTATTTTTGTTTTTATTTCCATTTATATTTATTTTTGTGTATTTAATTTTTTGATTTTTTTTTTTCATTTTTGTTTTTATTTTCACTTTTATTTATTTATTTATTTATTATTTTGGCAGTTTTAGTCCTCCATAGACCCTGGGCCCCCTTCAGAGGAGGGAAAAGTCATGTGGCCCTCAATGGAAAAAGTTTGGGGACCCCTGGTTTAGAGCAACTTTCAGCGTGTTTATGACGTTTTCCCGTTTCGTTTCTGCCGTGAGGCCAGCCTGCTTTTCACCAAGAGCAACCAACAAAGCTTGTCTATATGCAGGAGCACTCACTCTCTAGTGGCCCAAAACGATACTTTCTAGAGAAGATGTCTCACTCTGTAAACTGGTTAGTTTTTAGTAGTGTTTTTAACAATATTTATTAGAACTTTTAGCTATTTATTACTTTCATTTTAACTAACTCATGAAACGCATTATTAATGTCTTCGACCCAAAGACATGACAATGATGGTGGTAGTGTGACGGTCTGGGGCTGTTTTGCTGCTTCAGGACCTGGAAGACTTGCTGTGATAAATAGAACCATGAATAGTTCAGGTTCTGACCTGAATCCTACTCAGATGCTGTAGCATGACGTTAAAAAGGCGGGTTTTTTTTTGGCCGAATTACAACAATTCTGCAAAAACAATTAGGTCAAAATTCCTTCACAGGCCTGTAAGAACTCATTGCAAGTTATTGCAAACTCATGATTGCGTGATTTCATGATCTGAAACATTTACGTGTGACAAACGTGCAAAAAAAAATTATAGAAATCAGAAATCTGAATGAATGCTTGTAACGTCCATACCTTCTTTGATCTTGTGGATGGAGTCATAGACTCCGTCCATTCTTCCACAGACGCCCTCAAGTTTGGATAACCTCTTCTCCAGCCCGTCTCCAGATCTCTTGCAGGCTCCCATCTCCACCAGCAACATGTTCTCAAAACGTAGGACATCCCGCTCCATCCCACTGAACCGGTCCCGACTTTCCTCAATGTGTTCTGTCACCTCCTGTTGGATTTTGTCCAGTTCCGAAATGATCTTATCCTTGGTGTTTCCTGTCAAGAGCAACATGAATCAGCTACGTGACTCGGGGGAAGCACCGAAACGGTCATCGTGTTGAAAATACGCTCACCCAGGTCGGTGATGACGCTGCCGTGTTTCTGAACCGTGTGTTCGAGACCCTTGAGGGTGTCGTTTATGGAGCTGAAGGTCAGGATGACTTCAGAGAGTTCACCCTGCAGCGTCTTCAACTGGTTGTTGCTCATGGAGCCTCCAATCACACTGTGACCATCTAAAGGTCTCTCAGCATTCAAACCGTGTCCATCTGCACCGGTACCTCCATTTGCACCGCTTGAACCACCGCTACCAGAACCACCACCTGAACGGTGAAGAACAAGTTCAATACTAGAAGTAATACAAGATTAAACAGAGAAGTATGAATGAAGTATGAGGGTCTCGGGGTGTGCTGGAGCCTATCCCAGCTGTCTTCGGGCGAGAGGCGAGGTACACCCTGGACTGGTGGCCAGCCAATCACAGGGCACATATAGACAAACAACCATTCACACTCACATTCATACCTATGGACAATTTGGAGTGGCCAATTAACCTAGCATGTTTTTGGAAAGTGGGAGGAAACCGGCGTAAACCCACGCATGCACAGGGAGAACATGCAAACTCCACACAGACATGACCAAGGGTGGAATTGAACTCGGGTCTTCTAGCTGTGATGCCTACACGCTAACCACTCATGCTCCGTGCAGCCAGTATACTGTTAAGTATTACATGTTATCATCAATGTACTCGTACTTGCATTATAGCAGCATGTATATCAAACGATAAAACGTTTGTTTTTTGTTGTAGTCGAAATAGGTGTGTCCCAATGACGTGCATTGTTAGCTAGCTCATATTAACTCGTTTTCTGGCATTATAATGCACAGAAAATGCAAAGAAATTCTTGTTGATGCATTTTCACATAAGGATTGTGAATGATGGGCAAAATTCCACCAAAAGTGCACTTCCCCTTTAACTGCTATAAACGAGGGAGTTGCTAATTAACCTA
Source organism: Doryrhamphus excisus (assembly GCF_030265055.1). Classification (NCBI taxonomy): domain Eukaryota; kingdom Metazoa; phylum Chordata; class Actinopteri; order Syngnathiformes; family Syngnathidae; genus Doryrhamphus; species Doryrhamphus excisus. The sequence continues at coordinate 5,515,576 of NC_080472.1, read as the reverse complement.
GCATGTTTTTGGAATGTGGTAGGAAACCGGAGTACCCGGAGAAAACCCACGCATGCATGGGGAGAACATGCAAACTCCACACAGAGATGGCCGAGGATGGAATTGAACTCAGGTTTCCAAGCTGTGAGGTCTGCGTGCTAACCACTAGACCGCCGTGCGGCCCCGGAAAGTAACTAATAACTACAAATAATGACTTTTTTATGAAGATAAGCCAAACATTGTAGCAGGATGGGAATGTTAGTCCCGGTTCTCATCAATTCTCAAGACTCAATTCCCAACTGTAATTATGATGCTATGATTATGCTACTATGCTATCATTATGATGACGTTACTCATTTCATTACTTTCTTGGGAAAGTAACTAGTATTTATACCTAGTTACTTTTTTCAAGTAATTTTCCCAACACTGTTATTTAAAGCAGTAATTACATTACTCCGTAATTATTAATCATAACTAATTACTTTATTTTAGTAATTTTTTGTCAATTATTTTGGAAAGTAATTAGCCATAATATTTGTGTTACACATCCAATTAATTTTTACTAGAAACTATAATTAAGTACTAGATTGCAGTCCTGTGTCTTACATCGACTGGTGCACCGTGAGACATCCTCTCGCAGAAGACGAACTTGATCCTGCAAGTGTGAGCAGATCTGGTTGCAGGGACCCCCAGAGTCCACGCTGAGTTGAAGTCTGTTGACGTGGCTCTGCAGCCGGCCCAGTGACTCCTTGGAATGGTTTTGCAACTTCCGTAACTCATCTTCCAGCGTCCCGCATAGGTAGCAGTCCTGGCCGAGCAACTCCACCTCTGTCACAATGCGGTTAAAGTGTTCACCGTGATCACCTGTCAAAGCCTTGATCTTACGGACGTCATGGCTCAGGTCCACTACCTAAGTGATGGAAATTCACTCATGTTAAGATTCAGGATTTTTTTTGCTAGTACTGCAGTTTTCTTTGCTGGAGATCTAGGATTATAACATTTTCGCAGATCATCACCATTCCAGTACCTTGGGGCTTTGTTCCCGAATGACGGAAGGCTAGAATGCGAGATTGAGAGGTGGATTTACGAGATGCAGACTCTACATCAGTCTGTTGTGTTGCCGAAAGGCAAAGCTCTCAATTTACCGGTCAATGTATGTTCCTACCCTGCCCGATGGTCATGAGCTTTGGGTAGGATTCACAGGTACAAACAGACGAATAAGTTTCCTCCACAGAGTGGCTGGGTTCTCCCTTAGGGAGAGGGTGAGAACTCAGAGTAAAGCCACTGCTCATTGGGAGGAGACAGATGATGGGAATCTGGTGTCTGACCAGGAGTAGGCCTCGGGGAAGACCCAGAACATGTTAGAGAGACTCTCTCTCTCAACTGGTCTGGAAATACCTGGGAAGCCACTGCTCATTGGGAGGCGCCAGATGATGGGAATCTGGTGTCTGACCAGGAGTAGGCCTCGGGGAAGACCCAGAACATGTTAGAGAGACTCTCTCAACTGGTCTGGGAATACCCGGGAAGCCACTGCTCATTGGGAAGAGCCAGATGATGGGAATCTGGTGTCTGACCAGGAGGAGGCCTCGGGGAAGACCCAAAACATGTTAGAGAGACTCTGTCTCTCAACTGGTCTGGGAATATCTGGGAAGCCACTGCTCATTGGGAAGAGCCAGATGATGGGAATCTGTCGTCTGACCTTGAGGAGGCCTTGGGGAAGACCAAAAACATGTTAGAGCGACTCTGTCTCTCAACTGTTCGGGAATACCGGAAGCCACTGCTCATTGGGAGGAGCCAGATGATGGGAATTTGGTGTCTGACCAGGAGGAGGCCTCGGGGAAGACCCAGAACATGTTAGAGAGACTCTGTCTCTCAACTGATCCTCTGGCAGGAACTGGACAGAGGAGCCGATGACAGGAAAGTCTGGGTTTCTCTGCTTTGGTAGCTGCCTGAGCCCAGATATGCAGAAGAAGATGACGACGGATGCATTGATGGAAGGACACCAATCATCACAATTACATAACTATTAGTAATATTGAGCTTGGACTGAAGCCTAAGGTGATGCAACATGTTGATGCAAGCACGCATAAATTGCCTTTCAACTTAGATCTCGAAATGATGGCAGTCCAAAAAAACAAACCAATGATGCCAATAATACTTACCTTCGTTTTTTCTTTGGGTTGTCACATTTGTCACGTTAACTACTGATGACTCAGGAGCAACTGGGGGTTCAGTCTCTTGGACATTAAGGTTGGGGGGCAACGACTCTTAACACCTGAGCCAGACCATGTCAGTAAACACTGCCTTCATATGGACAAGCAAGGTGAAGAAACATGTCCTGACTTGTTTCTTCATATTGCAGTGGATCTCCGCATATTCAAAATACATACGTATGTCAATAAATCATGTATTTACCTTATCGTTAAGAGAGTCCCCAGACACTGACAGGTCTTTGAGTCTGGTGTTGAAATGTCGAATCTGATCCTCGTTGGCCACCACTCTCCACTCCAGTGATTTCTGTGTGGAATTATCCCTTTCTCCTCCTATTCCAGATGATCCTCCCCCTCCTATTCCAGATGATCCTCCCCCTCCTATTCCAGATGATCCTCCTCCTCCTACATTCACACTTCCTTTGCCTCCACCTCCAGCCCTGCCATCTCCAGCACTGTCACCTCCAGCAGTGCCTCCCTGACCTCCACCATTAACGGTATTCCCTCCTCCCCCTCTTCCGACCTCCCCTTCTCCCGTCGTGCCTCTGCAGCCGCACTCGTCCAGGTTCCTGTTCAGGACTGAGGTGGTGTTCTCCAGTGCTGACAGTGTCTTGTCATGCTCGTTCACTCTCTGCTTAACCATCCCCACATCCAGCTCCACGTCTGCAATCCTGAAGGCCTGATCGTCAAAACGGTCCAGGAAGACAGTTCGGAGGTCAGAGAGTTCTCTGTGAAAGTAGTCCTTCAAATCATTTTCCAGGTATGCGCAGCTTTGTTCCGTCTGCTCCATGGTGTCGTTAACCCGCCGTTCCAAATGCTTCAGCAAACTGTTGACATGATCCTCCGTTACCATGACATCCTTTCTACCGCCGCCGATTGCCCCTCCTTGAAAGCCACCGTTCTCACGACCGCCGCCACTTCCTCCCTTGAGTGCGTCGTTCAGGCGGTTCTGCAGGACGTCAAAGTTCTCTGCCGTCGAGCTGATTTTGCGTTCGGTATCAGTGACGCGGTTTCTGAGGTCGTTGACGCCGTCGCAGCATCCCTTTGAAGTGGCCACCTCCCGCCGCAATCCATCGAGCGCCTGTCGATAACGAACATCCATGGCGTTGAGCTGCTTCTCCAGCGCCCGGATTCTTTCACGATCTTCTTGTTGCTGCCTGTGTAGGTCCTCCACACCAGCCTGAACAATGCACAGCGAACGCACGTATCTTACTTCTGATGAAGCCATGAATGTGAGGAGTACACGCCACTGATACCTGACAGGAAGAACACGATAGCGAAACCCTTCTCTCAAGCTCCTTTAGAATCTCTTCCTTCAACGAGTTGAGGACGGTTCCGCTCAAACCTCCTCCAGGAACACCTCCCTCCAGATCGTTCCCTTTTCCGTTGACTAGATGGTTGTTGATGCTGACCAGGGTTTTATCGTGAGCCTGCAAAAAACGCCATAGAAATCCTCAAAGTTGTGTTAGAAATCAACACGCACAATAGTACTGGGGAGACCAGTATTTCTGATCATGTTGATTTTAACAATCATTATGTTCGTATTTATATGAATATATTGATCTATAATATACTGTTAATATCACTGCATTCGATCCAATGCAAGCATAATCAATTAACATTATGCTATTATTACATATTATTGATATGGTTAATGAATTAACATTTGTTAATATAATAATACTATAGTATAGTAGTTTGGGTGTGTATTGGCAAGAATCTGGCGATACGATACTAGGCTCACAATACGATATCACGATATGTCACGATACTGTTAACAAGGCGATATTTTTTTTGTTTTTCTTGTAGTTTATTTCTTGTAGTTTAGTTTATTATTTTATAATTTAGATTATTTCCTGAAAAACAGAATTACAGAATTAAAGTGTAGCATTTGGATAAATAAAGCTTTAACATCCAGCTTTACATTTACAAAAAAAACCCATAAAAAACAAATGAATGAAATTATGTCTCCAGATCCTGCTCAAATGTTCACAATCTATTAGCTGTGAAAAAATGCAGAGTATACAGTCCCTGACTTATCCAGTATTTTTGTGGAACAAAGTAACTAACATCAGTAAAAAGTCATTTTAGGATGCTTGAAATATCACTATTTTGTTAAACAATGGTTATCAATTTAAGAAACACAAAATACCTGCAATATATGTACACTACTTTGTAGTATACAAAAGGACCTTGGCATTGCTTGCTAGCGGCAGGTCCTCATGGTGTCTCGCTAAGTGGACTCGCAGATTTATCGTGTTTCCCCAATACTCTATTTGGGAAACACGACACATTTTCCAAACGGCATTGGTTTTGTCAATTTCTGCACACCCTACTTTGTGTAGAAATCCAAAATGTGTCCACACTTCAGCCTTGTACGCCGCAGGGGCCGCTGTTATGTGCTGGCATTCGGCCATGTTGAACTGTGTTTATGTGTGAGGACGTTTCACTCGTGAATCTCGTTCAACGTCCTTGCCTAATTGACTACGTAAGTGCTGCCGATTAGTCCAGGGTGTACCCCGCCGCTCACCGAGACTCAGCTGGGATAGGCTCTGGCATAATTTTGTAATAAAGTTCCAATACGGCAATTTATGGGAACCAATTTAAATGGGTGGACGATGAGAAAGAAGGGCTACATATAGGGGTGTAAGAAAATATCGTTTTGGCGATATATCGCGATACTTCGTTCCACGATACTGTATCGATATTATTTTGTAAATTTAAAGCTGGATGTTAAAGCTTTATTTATCCAAATGCTACACTTTAAGTTTTTACAGAGGAAAGTTTGTGATACAGCATAACATACTGTTCTAATCCAATAAAAATGTGTTTAGTAAGTGCATATTGCTGGTGTAATTCCGTTTTTCCAGGGAATAATCTTTAACTACAAGAAAAACAAATAAATATCGCCTTGTTAACAGTATCGTGATATATCGTATCGATTCTTGTCAATACACACCCCTAGCTACATACGTGAATTTTTCGTGAAAACTGCAAATTCAGAGGAGGAAAATCTGCCAATTTTTATTGAATACTCTTGCTAGTAGAGGTGATGTCGCCTCCCATGTGTGGAACCATTATCCCAAACAATCCACACTGAACACTGGAAACGCAAGCCATCCCAGGATGTATCATTCCAAATTGGTCAAATCCCACACTAGTTAACGTTCCTAGTTGTACTTGCTAGTTCCAAGGTGATCATCACCTGTGTACGATTGTCCAGCTGATCCAGTTTGGCCTGAATGCTGTGGATTGTCTCTTTAATCTCTGGCTGAGCAGCATCTGCAGGGTTTCTTCCTCCAGAAGAGATACCGCCACTGCCGCCAACACCAGGTTTGTTGACCCCTCCCTTAAAGTGCTCGTTCATGGACATCATGGTGGACTGCAGGTCCTCAATAGTTTTGGTTAGAGTATGGATCTTATCCTCCAGCTGTCTCATCTTTTCAGTATCCGCTCTTCCTAGAGAAGAAAGACAAAGTTAGTGCTAAGAACAGGGGTGCAGCCTAGGAGCCATTAGGGGCTGTTTGTAACCCACAGCTCATTTTTATTGTCCATATTGCAAAAATAAAATGACACACGGCCTACATTAGAACATCAGACAGAAACTCCAAATGGCGTACGTCATGGTCTACCACAAAGTGATGTTTCAGTGGAATGCTTGTGTGCTTTAACTTTGTGGTGCTGAGATAGCAGCTGCTTTTTTTTTTTGGAGTTCAGGGAGTTCATCCAAAATCAAATGATTAACTGTTTTTGCTTTTTCTTCTTTGTTTTTTTTTTTTTGCCGCTTTTTGTAACACCACCTGTGGTAATAAAGGACCAAAAGGAGAACAAAAGGAGAAAATCAAAGTTAAGTTTGGTTTTTTTGTTATACTGGCAGAATAAAGTTTAATGAGGACACATACGCGGGCAAGATTTGGTACGTTTTTGAGTGTTAAAACCCTCAAAAGAGTTATTTGGGTGACACAAAATTACAATTACAAAACATTACCGTCAAAACAAAGGAAACCATAACAAAACAAAACAAAATATCTGTATATCTGGGCAGTATGTCCTTATTAAATGGGACCTGTTTCCACTTTTCTGACCTATAAATGTAGTTAGAATATTGTATTCTCATGTTAAATGATGCCAAAGTTTCAGATAATGAGGTTTGCACATTTGGAAAATGAGCCCTGAAAGAACTTTGGGATGGCTCAAAGGGTTTGGTTTCAAAAGGCTGTGGATGTGGCCGGAGGGGACAAGCAGAGGTGGGCGAAAAGTGGTTAATCAAAATTTTCCTCAAAGGAGGCGCCTGATCCGTTAAGTTTCACTAGTGATTTTGAAAAAAGTACGTCAAATATGTGTTTGTCCAAATTTTATGACTGAATTTTATGGCTGAATCTGTGGCTCAGATGGCAGCGGATGCGGCCAAAGGGGACAAGCAGAGGTAGGCGAAAAGTGGTTCATCAAAATTCTCCTTATAGGAGGTGCCTGATCCGTTAAGTTTCACCAGTGATTTTGAAAAAAGTACGTCCAATATGTGTTTGTCTAAATTTTATGACTGAATTTTATGGCTGAATCTGTGGCTCAGATGGCAGCGGATGCGTCCGGAGGGGACAAGCAGAGGTGGGCGAAAAGTGGTTCATCAAAATTCTCCTTAAAGGAGGCGCCTGATCCGTTAAGTTTCACCAGTGATTTTGAAAAAAGTGTGTCAAATATGTCTTTGTCTACATTTCATGACTCCTCTTTCATATCATACAGACGAGGTCACACAATGTGGTGCCGGTGGGAGCCCCCCACCTACAACTACATGCGGTGCCTGCAAGCCTACTATTCATTCAGTTTTTCAGTTAGTAATCTGAGAACAGGAGAAAGAAATGCATTGTGAAATATGAAATGCGAGTTGTGGATAGAAGCATTTTGATAATGTTCTTGGAAAACAAGCATATTTGCTTTGTTTGGCTTGGAATAAGCTAGGAAAATAAATGGGACTAGCTCTTGGCCATTTTGATTTTGTAAAAGTTGCTCTCACAAGAACAAAAACAACCAGTAGTACATTTAAACATTTACACTTTCACATCTATGTGATCGGTATCGAACGATTTCACTCATGAATGATTGGTAAAACCCTGATCGGAGCATTCATTCATTCATTCACTTTCTACCGCTTTTCCTCACGAGGGTCGCGGGGGGTGCTGGAGCCTATCCCAGCTGTCTTCGGGCGTAAGGCGGGGTACACCCTGGACTGGTCGCCAACCAATCACAGGGCACATATAGACAAACAACCATTCACACTCACATTCATACCTATGGACAATTTGGAGTCACCAATTAACCTAGCATGTTTTTTTAGGAATGTGGGAGGAAACCGGAGTACCCGGAGAAAACCCACGCATGCACAGGGAGAACATGCGAACTCCACACAGAGATGCCCGAGGGTGGAATTGAACCCTGGTCTCCTAGCTGTGAGGTCTGTGCGCTAACCCCTAGACCCTGATCGGAGCATCCTTAGTGAAAATAATGAGGATTTACCACTGTGTCCCCCATTATGTCCAAAGCCTGTGTTGAAGCCTCCTTGTCCGGTGCTCATACCACTTCCTCCTAGTCCTGGCTGGGGTCTGTTGGTGGCTCCTGTCCCACCCACTGGACCACTGTTGCAGTCGTCTCCACTGTAACCCTGGCAACACTTCCACTCCATTTGTGTCACCATTTTATAGGCTACTTTGTACCTGGGTCTCATGAAGGTACGATAGCTGCAGGACAAATCAGAAACTTCAATTCATCAAATTTTGAATATTTATTACACATTACTGCATATTATCGGAACTCTCTACTCTAAGGGTGCAATCACACTCGCATTTCTTTTATTCTCTTCAGGACCTCTGTCCATCTCACAGCGGTGAGAGACACGACATGTGACTCTCTGGTGTCTTATTTTTACCCCGTCTGAGCTGAAAGATGTCACGGTCCACCACAAGTATTTTTGAAGCCAGCTCTAAGCCAATCGGATCGTCTGAAAACAGAGACTGACCCTTGATTGCATCAGTCAGGGAGGCGGTAGGGACAACTCACAAACACCAGAAAATGAAAACAGATAAGAAGAGAGCAAGAAGAACACATGTTAAAGTACTTTGTACTGCTACTAACGGCAGGAAGTGGAATCTATATTCCACTTCCACAGTGTGTCATGGTACGTATTTAAACATCTGCACTGCACAAAGTGATGTGAAGCAATGTCTACTCTCATATTTATGTCAACGCAGATTTTGCCATTCATTCTTAGGAGGCTTTGACATCGGCATGATTGGTGGCGTAGCGTGATGACACAGCTGATTTAGGATCAGTCGTGATTTTGATCGGTTATGAACGAACGGGTCAAAAGAACTAGTTATTTTTTTGTGAACGGAATGAATGAGGTCACCGCTTCTAAAATACCCGTTCAGTTGCAAATGCTTTTTTTGATTGGCTGGAGAGTCAGTTCACCGTTCCTTTTGCAGGGCGGGGCTAATTATATCTCATATTTGGTTTTCATTTAGGGTGCATTCTTAAGTTTTTCAATGCACATTTATCTAAATATTTTATTTATATCTTAATTCATATTTGTTTGCACTGAAGTTGAGTATTTTCTTTTTCTATTGCACAAAGCACATTTAATATTTAATATAATATATACTTGATATTTAGGGCTATAGGTTTTGGTTTTTTTACATTTCTTTCATTCATTTTCTACCGCTTATCCTCACGAGCGTCGCGGGTGTGCTGGAGCCTATCCCAGCTGTCTTCAGGCAAGAGGCGGGGTACACCCTGGACTGGTGGCCAGCCAATCACAGGGCACATATAGACAAACAACCATTCACACTCACATTCATACCTATGGACAATTTGTAGTCGCCAATTAACCTCGCATGTTGAACATGAACATGCAAACTCCACACAGACATGGCCGAGGGTGGGATTGAACTCGGGTCTCCTCGCTGTGAGGCCTGCGCGCTAACCACTCACCGCCGTGCAGACTTTTTTACATTTATATTGTTTATTTTAATGTTTGTATGTTTAATACGTATTTGCGCTGTTTGTTGACATTTTGTACTTTTTGTTATTGTTTTTAATGCATCTCAAGATAGTAAAAACTATTTTAAAAAAAACTTATATTTTTGTTATTCCCACTATAATTTTATATTACATGTTCTCCCCGTGCATGAGTGGGTTTTCTCTGGGTACTCCGGTTTCCTCCCACATTCCAAAAACATGCTAGGTTAATTTCCTTAATTTAATTTCCTAAAGTACCTTAATTTTAAGGTACGTCATCAAGGTACGTCATGTTGCGCTGTTGAGTTGTGAACATGAGTGAACGAACTGACTCAACACGGCTGACCGGGTCTATGCACAGGGGGAGATCACAGGCTAACGACCAATTGACGGCTTTATATGTCATTGAAAGTTATATGTTCCAGTTGGTCAATAAATAAACAAAAAGCACTTAATTTGCATTTCCTGCATTCATACAGATATACAGTGGTGGGGCATTTATCCCGCATTTATCGTTATCAAGGTAAAACTAGCCAATTTATCACGATATTGATTTGAGGTCACATAGCAGAAATATTGAGTGGTGGGCAATGGTATTGTGATTACTCTTTCGAACGCATATTGTTTTGAGAAGCAAAATTCTTACACAACAACTAGCTGGAATTACTTTCCTCCACAACAAAACCGAACAGAACTCGGTTCACGGGTGCGGGGAAAAGTCCATATTTGGTTAAGCTTGATGCGATACTATGTCGACCGGCAACAGCGTGGCCGTACCGGCGCTGCACATTGCTAATAAGGAAGCTAATGTCTGTGGTTTCAAGACATCGAAGACCCAGTTCTGACTGAGAGGAATTGCACAAAAAATGACGAAAAAAATTACACAAAAAGTATTTCCATCTCGTGGCCGTGCTGGACCTTCACTTTCTCTTCTTTCGATGGAACGGTATGACGCAGAATTTTACTAGCTTTTGTTTTCATATCGTGGTATACCTTGAATCTGGCCCATGCTTACTTAGAATTTACTCATCCATTTTAATATTTCATAAACATTTCTTTTTTACCTCCATCTCCGTAGAGTCACTTTTTAAAATCATGTTTACTTATTTATTCATTCATTCATTCATTTTCTACCGCTTTTTCCTCACGAGGGTCACGGGGGTGCTGGAGCCTATCCCAGCTGTCTTTGGGCGGAAGGCAGGGTACACCCTGGACTGGTGGCCAGCCAATCACAGGGCACATATAGACAAACAACCATTCACACTCACATTCATACCTATGGACAATTTGGAGTCGCCACTTATTTATTCATTTATCTTTAATTTCTTTATCTTTTACTGTATTTATTGATCAACTTTTCCTTAGCACAGAAGCTGGTGTCCAATCAGTCATTGTGTATTGCAGGCTGTTGTTTTTACGCGAATGCACAGTGGGAACCAAATTGTGTTTAGTTTTGAGGCAAAAGATGGAATAAAGGAGATCTCCACAGCTTTGTTTATGTCAGATTTCCAGCTGGAGCTCAGCTCTTACATTCCTCACGGCTGAAGTGACACAATTGTCTATCAGGATTTTCCAGCAGCATTCGTGAGTCAGACAGCAGACAACATCAAATATGTCTTAAATGTTTATACAAGATGTGTGTGTGTGTGTGTGGGTGGGTGCAGTACTTACGCGACCACTCGACTGCACTGACTGCTGCCCCAGGCACAGGGATGGTAGTCTGCCTTCACATATGTCTCAACTCCATCTTCAACTACACAACTCACTGTCTTTGTTACCACAAACGCACACCAGTTCCTGTTCAACACACAAAGGTATACCAAAGGTATCAATAAGGTATCAAGATGCATCATTAACTAATTCTTAGGCGTCAATATGTTTCAATTAGGGCTGCAACTAATCCAATCCACTTTATTTATATAGCACATTTTATGAACATTTATGAGTTTCCAAAGTGCTGCACAGACTAGTAAAATAAAAAGTACAAATAAAATACAATAAATAAAGGTACAAATTGAATTTAATCCAAAACTAAAAGATCAAATAAGAAATAAAATGGTAAAATAGATATTAAAATATTACATATTAAACAACAAGCAAAGCAATAAAAGTATAAAAAAAATAAAACGAAAGAACTAAAAGCATACGACTCACTCCGAGTTAAAAGCCAGAGAATAAAAATGGGTTTTAAGACGAGACTTAAAGCTTTCGATGTTGGGGCCCTTTTTTACTTGGGAGGGGAGAGAGTTCCATAGCTTGGGGCCAACCACAGAAAAGGCTCGGTCTCCCCTGGTCTTAAGTCTCGTCTTGGGCACCACAAGTTGGAGCTGGCCCTCGGACCTCAGTGACTGCGCTGGAGAGTAAATTTGGACGAGGTCCGAGATGTATTTGGGGGCATAAACAAGGTTGCCAACCACTGAGTTAGTTCTTACTTTCACAAGAAGAGGAATGTTCCTGAAACGGAGGGTCAAGTAACGAAAGGGGACTCAATGTTTCAGACTGTGACGTATTGACCTTGCATTCAAAGGTATTTGATTAGCCCTCACGTTCCGATGTGTAGTAGTAATTTGACGTTTGCAGTGGCAAGTGTATTTAAATGTCTGGAAAATACAGTATATACCCACCGCAGCGACCAGTCACTCAACTTGTTTACGTTTAGCATTTATACCGGAATAAGTAATTTTCTCATCAGTGGACAAATCTATACCAGTATACAGGTGTATAAAAATATTACCCAAATTTGTCATAATTAAAAACAAATATGTTGCCATAACAACGCAGTAGTGGAACGACTGCCTCCCATGCAGCCCACCACCACAGCTTCAAAAATTCCGAGGGGAAACCATGTTAATTTTGTCAAATTGTCCGGATGTGATGTAATGTAATGACATCATTTCACATTAGTTGAATTGCGAGAAGCAATTACTGATAACTTCCTGTTTTGAACATGCATCAGGCTAGCGTCGTTCTCACTGTGAAAGATAAAATGACATCACACCAGTATAAACTTTGAATGTTCTCCAATATTCATCAAGAGGTGATGTATTAGGACTATGGAGGGTTAAAGAAAACCACATGGAAATGGATGATTGATTGTCCTTACTGAAGACACACACTGGAGGTATCTGGCAGCGTCATACAGAAGAATAGCCTTGAGAGGAGTCTATTGTGGCTTCATTACCAGGAAATGCTCAGCAGATGCTGCTAATACCATCTGCTGATGTCATGAGGCTTGAACACTTTGGTTGAACAAAGCCTGACACTGTGTCTTTAAATTCAATTGACTTCCTTGTGGAATTCAACACAAACAAACAGGAATGTTACTTTCACCACATGCGCCCAGAGAGTCAAATGATGGAGAATATATCACGGAATAAATTTAAACAGAAATCGCAGATGTGTAGGCAAATACGGCTATTGTTCATGAAAACTTCCTGTATAAAGGCTTGTTATCGCGTGAACAACTGCTCTTGCAAACGTGGTTTTCGCAGCCGGAGCGCACGCTTGCCACAGTGCCTACCGGAGTCAGTGTGGGTGGCATTTTGCAGCAAGCCGTACCGAATCAAGACGGGAGCCACAACGGATTCAGCCTTAATCTGAAAAATGTTTAGTACTTCCACATTTATCTAACCATTAAAACTTTAAGGCTGTCTTGTTTGACATTTTGGGCTCTAATTTCATGGCGTGACGCAGGGTGGCCGGAGCATGGCGTAGCCCACGCAGTGGTAATTTGGTCCAGTGCACTCTGATCGGGGTGCAGGCGAAGCGCGGGCGAAGCGCGGGCGAAGCGCGGGCGAAGCGCGGGCGAAGCGCGGGCGAAGCGCGGGCGAAGCGCGGGCGAAGCGCGGGCGAAGCGCGGGCGAAGCGCGGGCGAAGCGCAGCCTGCATAATGATAAATTGGCTGACAGGTGCACGGTGCAGACACGTCACCCAAAACCTCACAGGTAGAGTGTTGCGCACATTTCAGTGGAAAAAACAATAGCAGCAACTACTTTTTGATGTAAGTGTCTGAGTCAGCATGTACATTTTTGTATTAATTGCACCCCGATGTGGGCGTTACCCCCTCGTGACACCTCTTTTAGTTTCCTTCTTTTCCTCTGTTCCTGTGTCCATGCCCTTATTTTATCACTACTTCCTTTGTAGTTCCATTTCTAGTTTAGTTTCTCCTTACATGCTCTTATTTTTGTATTCACTTCCTGTCTTGTCTGGTTTCCGGTTCCTATCTTCCACACCTGTTTCTAATTTCACTCCCTTCTATTTAGTTCAGGTGTGTTCTCCCTCCGTTTGTTGGTTCTTTGTGATTTGTTTACTTTGCTTGGCCAGTTGGCTTGTTTTCTGCTTATCTGCAATCATTATTAAAACTAATTTTTTTTTTTACCTGAACTACGTTCCTGTGTCTGCATCCTGGGGTCACAACCAAAACGCAACAAATTGTCCCGTCACACACAAGCTCAATCTGACGGCAACCGGGACTCACTCTACACTGGGGTGGACGTGTCATAATTCCACAATTTCTACCCAAATTGTCTCCTTGGGTTTCAACTGTATGTACAGTAATTGCAATATTGATGTGATGCGTTGAGTATGTGCAGGCAGCCTCCTCCTTTTGGCATGAAGGGCTGTTGATGTCATTAGAAACACATTCCGTGCCGTATTCCCTGCTGACAGCAACATGTTGACTGCTGGGTGTGTGTGTGTGTGTGTGTGTGTGTCTATGCAAGCATACATGTGAGCTCGGCGTGTGATGGTAAGCCATCATCAGTTCAGTACGCACGTATACGTCAGTGTGAAGGTGATGATTGGGTTCATTTTAGGTACAGTAAGAAAAAAAAATGCAAAGCAAAAAAATTCTTAGACTTTGTGTAAACAGATGATGAAGGATTTTAGAAATCTCAAAGATCTCAATTGACCAGTTGATCATACCCATGTGATTGAAGGGACAAGATCACGGGTATACAAGTGGTTGAAATGAGTTTCCTCAGACAGAAAAAAGCAAACATCACTGACAGAGGAGATAGTTGTGCTAGCTTGGGCATCTGGTAAGGATGCTTCCCGGACTCCACCCGCGGGAAGTTTTCAGGGCACGTCCAAATGGCAGGAAGCCTCGGGGACTGAACATTTTTGTCAACCAAATGATTCAGTGAAGGAGATTAAGAAGAACGGGATGACGTATTGGTCTGAAATATGAGACCTGACTGTTGATACTGCGTTGCATTGCAAACATAGTATCTGATTGAAAGCCACATACGAATGAGCCCTGAGTCGCATTTGAAAAAATCTGAATTGTGCTCATCACAATAGCCACGTAATATTCCTTCCATGTATACCATTGCTTTTGGAAAGGTCATTCGGAAAGAGAAAAATTGTGAACATGGCTACTGACACAAAACAAATCAGATACAGGTCGGATATGAGCAAAGAAATCGGAATTGACCTGCAGTGTCTCTCTGCTGGCATTGGGATGAAGCAGCCAAGAAGAAGGAAGTCTGGTCTTCAGATTTTAGGCTGCTTCCTTTTTCTCATGCAGGATTAAGGAAACTGATACTCCCCAGACATCAGACGAACAACAACAACAACAAGCAGCAGCACAGTTTCAACGTCAACCTAAGCGTTTGTTAAAGCTTCTCTGAGACGCCATCACTTTGTTACTCTTGAACATAGAAGACCGAACAAAGGGTAAGATCACCGTAATTGAACACATCTTAGCCTTCATCTTGATTATTTCTCTGCAACGGATTAAGAATGTTTGTTTTAAGAATAAAACCGACTCCCAAACAGAAATATCTCTCAATATTTGAGATATGAGAGTTGCATGGGAGTACCTCAAGGGTCTGTCCTTGGTCCCTTGTTGTTCACAATGTATATTAACAACTTCCCAAGCTGCTGTCCAGATGTCAAGTGCCAGATGTACGTTGATGACACTGTCATCCACGTGTCATCTAAAACATCTGACGCATGCTTTATTGAACATCTCATCCCATCTCGCTCTTACTGATTAAATAAAGCTGTATCCATGTGCTTTTCCATATGGACCAGGCCCATACGTGATGTAGCTGAGGTAAGAATTTAGAAATAAATCATTGATGAAGTCCATCCATCCATCCATTTTCTGTACCACTTATCCTCACGGGGGTTGCTGGAGCCTATTCCAGCTGTCCTCGGGCGAGAGGTAGGGTGCACCCTGGACTGGTTGATGAAGTCAATAAAGTTAAGTACTTAGGTATCATCAGATAAAAAAAAAATATTTTAATAGTCAGGTTAAGGGCTGCACGGTGGTGGTTAGCATGTTGGCCCTACAGTCAGGAGATCGGGAAAACCTGTTTGATTCTCCGCTTAGGTATCTACGTGTGGAGTTTGCATGTTCTCCCCGTGCATGCGTGGCTTTTCTGTTGGTACTCCGGTTTCTTCCCACATTCCAAAAACATGTTAACATATTAATTGGTGACTCCAAATTGTCCATAGGTATGAATGTGAGTGTGAATGGTTGTTTGTCTATATGTGCCCTGTGATTGGCTGGCCACCAGTCCAGGGTGTACCCCGCCTCTAAATCTTATAATAGCATTTGGCTTAATTCTTACTGATAAGAACATTTTTGCTTAAAGCTATGTGATTCGGAATGACTTACTTTAACTTAGAACTGATTTAAAAATTTTTGGACTCCATATATTCTGAAAAGTTACAAGAAAAATATTGTAGTTGTAAGAATTATTTTTTTTCCCTTGAAATAAGAAAAGCTGTCTCATTGTAAGATAAAATGTGTGCTCTTTTCAAGTAGTAAAGTGCCTCGTGGCGTGCAGTGGCTCAAACTGCCTCCCAACTGGCTCGTGGTGGCCCGTAACGCCGGCAAGAAAATTTCAAAATGTTTACAATCTTCGTGAAGCAATCGGCGTGAAGTGTCCACCAAGTGGAACCAAATGGCGCAAACATTACACCTATTGGAATTCACTGGAATGTAATGGCACGAGCCAAGTTGTGCCAATGATGCTAGGAGTCCACTGGGCCGGCGCCAGTTGGTGCCAGTTTGCGCCAAAGATTATGTGATTGGCGCGTAGTGGCTCACTGTGGTGCAGAATAACGGCAACATGGCAACATGCCGAGCGAACATAATTCGGCGCCACAGCGAGCCACTACGCGCCAATCACATAATCTTTAATCTTTGGCGCAAACTGGCACCATCTGGCGCCGGTCCAGTGGACTCTTGGCATCAAACTCCTGATAGTGAGGCCAACATTCTAACCACCCCTATTTTTTTCAGTGTGGTCCTAATCTTACTTTTGTCCTAACATGTCACCGACTAATGGAAATCGAGCTGTGGGCCCCAAATGGGCCCCAAACATCAACAGTAGAGCCATTCATATCACTCAGAAAGCATCACACCAATGGCCTGAAATAACACCAACACAAGGTTTATTTTCTTCTTTCTTTCTCTTCTAACTGTTAAGCCTCTGTCCAAGTTGGCTGTACTGCAGCAGTAGAAGGAAGGTTGTGTTCCTGACGTCACACATGCCTTCATCATGAATCCATCCGTCCTGAGGGCCAATGTGCTGCAACACTCCATCACTTTCACGCTTGCTGGATTCACGACTATAAATACCCCATAAAATTGATTCCATTTGGACATCATTACAGTTTTGGTCATTAATTCAAGCCAAAAGGTCGCACAAAAACCAAAACTCACTACACGCAGTCAACCAGCTCCAAACTGCAGTGCTCCGCCTACCATTGGACCAAGACAGGAACCCCGACAGGGGGGCCATGTTGAATGGGTCATGGATGGTCTCACTTTTTTACCAGTTCTAATAGGGTTTTTTTTTTAAATATGTATTTCCAGCTTAAAGGTCCTTGCTTATTTTTAGATATAAAAATCTTAATTTAGGTTTTCACTAGTTTTAAGTAGTTTTTGGCAAAAATCTAGTCTTTTTTGGCCAGCCCTTTTTTGCAGTGTTACATAGTTAAAGGGGTAGTTCAGATTTTTTTTGCCATGAAGTTGTATGACATCCCTATCAGCAGTGTATCGCATCAACAGTGACTTACCCCCCCCCCCCCCCCCAGTTTATCATGTAATGTACAAAATGTACTTGTTTTCAGTGTATTTTCCAGCATACTTAAATGTAGCAAATTGAGTTACAAATTGAGTGATAACAATACCCACTTATTTTTTCTTTATATTATTGTTATTTAAGTCATTTTTTTTATGTCCGGAGAGACCCTGAATGTATCTCACAGTCTTCTGATGAGAATGAGGAAGTGTTGATCGGACTATATGTGAGTCGGAGATCCATACAGTATACGGTGTTGGAATTATACTGCTGTTGATGTGTTCAGGTCATAATGAAGTTATAAACGAGCATGTCATCATAATAGATAGGCGTAGTTGCTCTGGTGCACATGCGTTAATTATACCAAAAACATTTAGCTAATTAATGAAATAAATTAGTTACCGCTGTTGACAGTGTTATTTTCAACATATATATTTACTGTATGTGTATGTATACTGTATATATATATATTTCATAGGCCCAGTCCCCCCCCCCCCCCACATGATTGACCCAATTGTTTCCAAATGTCCAAATAAAAAAATGGAACCAGACTGCATATGAGCAGATGTGAATGCCAGATGTTACAAAAAAGGAGCGATTCCACGAGAGTCCAAAAAGCAGTCAACCGGGGGTTTGGGGGGGGGCTATGAGAAAAATACTATTTTACCGATGCTGCAATATACGCAACATTAATACAATACTGCACATCCAATACTAATAATCAAAGGTGTTGCGAGTTACCAACTTGACAAGATGAGACAACAAACAAGACTAGGTCCACGAAAACAAGACGAGACAAGGTTTTTCCCTGGCATGTTTTACACGATGCAACCTTTACATCACTCTCACAAATGGCATAGAAGTTCCACACGGCAGACATGTTTGTTTGGGTTTGCACATTGTGATGGAGGCATTAGCCAAGACATTAAAGCAGACACGGATTCTCTACAGGCTGCAATGGTAGGAACCACTGGTGGCCGTTCATTGAAAAGTATTAATTGGCGATGGCAATGGCAATGGGTGACCAATCAATGGGAGCATACCTGGTAGTTACTGTAAAGACAGTACGTATACAGTACTGTGTAATATCATAAATATTGGTCTAACTGACAAAATATAATATGGAGCCAGATTAAGATGGAAGGATGGATTGATGGATGAGTGGGTGGATGTAGGGTGGATTTACAGGATGGATGGATGGGTGGATGGATGAATGGGTGGATGGATGAATGGGTGAATTTACAGGATGGATGGATGAATAGATGGATGGGTGGGTGGATTTATAGGATGGATGGATGGGTGAATGAATGGGTGGATTTATAGGATGGATGGTTGGGTCGATTTATAGGATGGATGGATGGATGGGTTGATTTATAGGATGGATAGGTGGATGGATGGATGGGTGGATTTATAGAATGGATGGATGAATGGATGGATAGGTTGGATGATGGATGAGTGGATGGATGAATGGGTGGATTTGATGGGTGGATGGATGGATGCGTGGGTGGATTTATAGGATGGATGGGTGGATGGATGGATGAATGGATGGGTGGATGGATAGGTGGGTGGATGATGGATGGATGGATGAATGGGTGGATTTGATGGATGGATGGATAGATAGATAGACTTCCTTTATTGTCATTGCACAAAAACACAGCAGTGAAATTGCCAACGAAATGTCGTTGCCTGGCTCCCGTATTACACCAGAGACTAATAAGATAAATAATAATAACAATAAAGAGATTAAATAGATGACACTGAATATAAACAACATCATGTACAGCATAAACAGTCAATTGCAAAAATCATTGAAATAATTGTGTGAGACCAGGAGGGAATGCAGTGTGTGTGTGTGTGTGTGTGTGTGTCAACACTTGTGTCTTGCGGGTGTTTATGAAACATCTGCTGCAGCTGCACCAGGATGCAAAGTGTCCCTCCCCCTTGTCACTGCACAAATTCATCTGTCAAGGAATGTGAACACCTTCAACATGCAACATCCAGCATCCAACATTCAACTAGCAACATCCAACATGTTCTTTTACCCGTTTTTACAGATTTTAAGTACAGTGTGTGTGAAGTACTTTCATAAACCTATCACTATGTTTACACGCAGTAAAATACTAACTATGGCATGGGTTGAAAGCAGCTGTTTAAAACATGTGAAAACATCTTCATGAGCGCCTTGCATCACACCCCTCGAAGTCTATTCCAGAGTGGAGGAGAGAAGGGGGCAACAATATGGTTCTCATCCAGGTGGTGCAACACAGCTGCAAGGGTTCTGGATGGTACATTTGTGGACTCTACAATGTCCCTCACAGGGTCCCATGTTCTGGGAGTATAGGGATTGGCACACGACTATTGACATTTGGTTCTCATACAACCGGATTACCAGAAGTACGTAAGTCGAGTGGGTTCCCAGCAAAGGTTGGCCTTCGCTATTGGCTGCCCTCTGTCATCAAAACACCATGGATTGGGGTTCAAACTCCGAACTCCGGTCTCCTAGCTGTCCTAGCTGTCAGCTGCTACTATATCAAGTTAATTTGTATTCACTATATCATGTTTTCATAATGTCAATTTTTATTACTACTATTATTTACATTTGTTACTAATACTATACTTACTTTTTTTAATACTACTATTACTTTGGATCAATATGACTATTATATATTATATTTTATATATATACTATTTTTTGACTATTTATTACTTTTGCTATAATTTTTTATATTATTATTTATATATATTTTTACCAAGGTTCCTACAGAGTTCAGATTCTGTAAATAGATCTGTATCATGAGAGCTGCAACAATTAATCAATGAATTGGCAATTAATCGATTAGTAAATTAATCCACAATTATTCAAACATTCATGATGGTGTCAATCCAATACCAAGTATAAATACAAATATTTATACTTTAAAAGTATATTTATACTACGAAATATAAATATAAATACAGAATCACTTTCACCAAAACCAATACCAATTTTATTATTGGCTATGTAGGTTTCTAAGTAGTACAGTAGTTGGCCTCACCTAAAAAATACAGAGGTGTGTACTGAGTATGCTTTATTTTGTACTTTTTGTGCTTTTTTTTATTGTGTATCTTTCACTTTTAACTTTCCCGTCCAAAATCTTGCCAGGTTGCCCCAATATCAGCTTCATTAGCTTTTTACTCGGGAACTAAGTACACAGTGTAGGCAGTACACTTTTACTTTTACTTTTTAAGTGTTTCAGTTAAACGCACACCTGTTGATGCACAGGATGGAGACATGACAACGTGATGTGTGATTGACAGTAGTACTCAAAGGAGAAGTACTTGAAGGAGTACTTTCCAGAAAAGAGTATGAGATGTTACCTGTGTCTGCTGGCCACTCGGGCACCGTGCGCGTTCCCGCCTGCATAGAGGCTGTAGGAGGTTCTGAGCGCGAACGCGCTTTTGGCGTGTCCCCAGGTCCAAAGACAAAGCAGGACCAGGACGAGGGAGGCCATCCCGTGGATTATGGATCGGAATCAGGCTCCTTCAAGTGGACACAAACGTCGAAGCTCCATGGAGAGCAAAGTGTGTGGGGGGTAAAAAAAGTGGATGAAAGTCGTCCTAGCGACGCTGATCCATAAAGTCCAGAATGGAAAGACACTTTCTCCTCTTGTCATCCGCTCCCGCTGCTCTTTTGTTCCTCTTTTAGTCCATCACTACTTGTCAAGTAAAGAAGTGAAAGAAAGAAAAGACCCAGCAGGACAAATCCATCTGCTCTCCGCTCCTCGTCTGCTCAACACACACGACAACCCCAACCCCCCTTTAGCCCCTCCCAACGCTAGCATCTGGAACACACGCGCACGCACGCGCACACACTCTTTTTTTCTTAAACATTTTAATGTATTTATGATGTCGCACTATTTAACTTGACGACCACTATTAATATAGTAGTAATACTTTACAATTACTATTTATTCATGTTTATTACTGCTACTATACCATTCATTCATTTTCTACGCTTATCCTCACGAGGGTCGCGGGGGTGCTGGTTTTCGGCCAGCCAATCACAGGGCACATATAGACAAACAACCATTCACACTCACATTCATACCTATGGACAATTTGGAGTCGTCAATTAACCTAGCATGTTTTTGGAATGTGGGAGGAAACCGGAGTACCTGGAGAACATGCAAACGCCACACAGATATGGCAGAAGGTGGAATCAAACTACGGTCTCCTAGCTGTGAGGCCTGTGTGCTAACCACTCAGCTGCTACTATATCAAGTTAATTTGTATTCACTATATCATGTTTTAATAATATCAATTTTTATTACTGTTATTATTTACATTTGTTACTAATACTATACTTACTATTTTTTAATACTACTATTACTTTGGATTACTATGACTATTATATATTATATTATATGTATATATACTATTTTTTGACTATTTATTACTTTTGCTATTATTTTTTTATTATTTATCATTGTATTTTTTTTTTACAATTTTTTTACAATTAATCAATGAATTGACAATTAATCAATTAGTAAATTAATCCACAATTATTCGGTGTTCGATTAAATTTTTTTTCAATTTAAAAATGTAAATATCATCTGATTCTCGCAAATGTTTTTAATTTCCTTAGTCATCACTTAGTCATTACAGTATTACATTGATATAACATTAAACATGATATTATTCATTGCTATTTTCAATATTATTATTATTACTATTTTTATTATTAATTAAGCACAGACAATAACACTGAAAATGGAATGGAAAATTAATAATACCCAATGAACATAACGTTTCTGTGTTTTTGGATCTGGGAGGAATAAACCTACACAAGCACAGTGAGAACATGCAAATGCAACAGAGGAATGTAAAGATTCAAACCCTCGATCTCCTGACTATGTGGCCAACATGCTAACCTCTTCATATATTATGTCTTTTTTATTTTTTAACTGAAAATGTAGAATGTATATTTTTGGTATGTTTGTATTCTTAGTGATAGTTCAAACTGCTAAGAGTTCTGAATGATTGAAAGATTGAATGAAAGAGAATGTAAAAGTGTACAGGAGTGGTATTCGGTCATGTGACACCATGCCATCATCCTGGGGGGGTTTTCTCATGGAGTGTCCGTCATAAATCTTTGGAGGCAAAGGTGAACATCACAAATGTGAAGTAGAGGAGAAGGTTTCACCTTCAGGGGTGAAAAGCCTCCTCAAATGTTACAAGCCAAGCTTAACTATTTACACAATTTAGAGGAAGAACAAATAGAAACACAAAGGCCATGCTTTTGTTTATTGACAACACGCTGAAAAAGGTTACAGTAGGAAGAATCAGAGCTTATTTTATCCTGCACCTCTTCTCTGTATCGCAACAACATTTCTTCATTTTCTGTGTTTAATAGCTGACTTATTTATTTATGTTTATTTAAAACAATTATTTCATTCAAATGGAAAAAACAAACAATACAACATAAACACGAACACGCTTCAATCCAGAATTAAAGAGAGAAAAAAGACAACAAGTTTTAATTCATTCATTTTCTACCGAGGGTTGTGGGGGGTGCTGGAGCCTATCCCAGCTGTCGGGCGAGAGGCGGGGTACACCCTGGACTGGTGGCCAGCCAATCACAGGGCACATATAGACAAACAACCATTCACACTCACATTCATACCTATGGACAATTTGGAGTGGCCAATTAACCTAGCATGTTTTTGGAATGTGGGAGGAAACCGGAGTACCTGGAGAATATGCAAACTCCACACAGAGATGGCCGAGGGTGGAATCGAACTCGGGTCTCCTAGCTGTGAGGCCTGTGTGCTAACCACATACTATTTTTTGACTATTTATTACTTTTGCTATTCAATTTTTTATTATTATTCATTAATATTTTTACCAGGGTTTCTACAGAGTTCAGACTCTGTAAATAGATCTGTATCATGAGAGCTGCAACAATTAATCAATGAATTGACAATTAATTGATTAGTAAATTAATCCACAATTATTCTGTGTTTGATTACATGTTTTTTTCAATTTAAAAATGTAAATATCATCTGATTCTCTGAAATGTTTTTTTTTATTTTAATTTTAGTCATCACTTAATCATTACTGTATTACACTGTATTACACTGATATTACTGTATTACACTAAACAATATTATTGATTGCTATTTTCAATATTATTATTATTATTATTTTTATTATTCTTCATATGCTGTGAAGCCCAAAAAATGTTCAAAAAGTACAAAATAAATATGCAAAAACTGGAAATAAATTAAGTAAGTATAAGTAAAAAAAAACAATATACTGAAAATTTGTGCAGTCATGGATGGAGAAGAAAAACGTTTGAGTGGATCCCAGCTCAAACAACTGGGATCGACTCCAGTTCACCCGTGACCCCAATGAGGACATTTGCTATATAAAAAAAGAATTAATATAGTCCATTAACTTCATTTTTAACATCCAGATTTCTAATATGTATGACATACTTCCCAAAAAGAGAATTTATTTTGAGCGTGTTATGGTATTGCAGAAACTAGGTAGGCTAGAAAAATGGAAAATTTATGATATTGTAGGTTGGCTTGTACGAGGTGTACATGGATGATATGAATGAATGGTATGAATGGTATGGTATGAAAATAACGACTTTGCAATCTACTCAATTTATTTCTACTAGGTTACATTTTCTCATGGCCCCTCGTCCAACCACTGAGCTGCATGACTGACAAAAGGGCTCATTCCGTTCATGCTGTTGTTCTGTGAAACAAACACGCCAAGGTGCTGAAACCAATGCACAGAGTGAACTCCCTTCTGATCTGTTTGGAGTTGAGCGATGAAGATAACAGACATGCACGGTCAAGATGATCAAGTTCATCTTCATTTATTGTGTGATTAATTAATAGTGGCCCTCCGGACAGAGTGAATATTTGTTGAGACCGAGGCTCACCAAGACTCTACCTTCAGTGGCCCTCGGTTGCATCGACCATATCGACCCCATTCACTGTCGTCGTGGGGTTCAGAACTTTGTGTGTGGATAAATGTTTCTTTGGAGGAAAACATTCTTAGTCATTATCATAAAATGTCCACATTACCCAGTTGAAGAATCCGTGTTCTTACAGCAGGAAATAAAAGCGGGATGGGTTGTCCCTTCGAGAGCATGACAGGGCAAGATGTCATCTTTGACTTGGACAATAGTATAATTCATCATAAGCATGTCACATATTATTCTTGGAAATGCTTTTATTATTTTGGTAATGGTAATGGCCATGATGTGCCATACATATCACTATATTGACAGTTACTATGTTAACGATTATGTCATTGTATGGTCATGTCACCTCGTACTTCGGTACGTGACAAAAATAAAATTAAACAAACAAACAAACAAACAAAAAAAACTAAACCATATTAGGAAAGCAGGAAGTGAACAAATGTAACAGTTACTGATTGTAAAAGTACCAGATGGAGGGGTAGGATTTAATAAGCTTTGCTTCTTCCTACTCCTTTTGGACATGTGGAACTGGGAACTGATTATGGGATGCATGTTCAAATGAAATAAAACCATTACCATTACTCCAACTCCCCAACTCAATCTGCGGGGGCAGACATTTAAACGGTCAACTGAAGACCTACCAGGCTAAAGCATATAATTAAATGTGCCCCGTGATGCGCTGATATATATCAGAGACAATCTACGTTCCTTGGACTAAGACAAAGACGCCTGGATTGATCCTCCATTGATCCCTTTATTTTTATATCTTAACCCAACCGGTTGAAACAGACGACTTCCCCGCAGAGCCTGGATTCTGTTCAAGGTTTCTTCCCCAGAGGGTGTTTTTCCTTGCCTCCGTGGCCAAGTGCTCGCTCATGTGGGGTTTCACTTGGTTCTCTGTTTTCATTTATGAATGTGACCTTCATGTGCCATGAGATAACTGCTGTTGTCATTTGGTGCTATATAGCTAAGAAACCTAAGATGCCGCCAGCTTAAGCAGGCTTAGTTCACAAACCCTGCCGACTGTCTGAGTGCACTTCACTGAGTGCACTGAGATGGATCATGGCACCTCCCAGGAAAGTGCTTGTCACCGTCGTCCTTCCATAGAGAGCAATAGCCAGCATATATTTTGTAACATTTTGAAAAGTGTTACAAACAAGATAAAGTTATTGATTTGATGGTGGAAACTATTTATTTAGCATTTCGTCAAGTCATGTTTCATTTATTCATTCATTCATTTTCTACCGCTTAACCGCTTCCAAAAACATGCTAGGTTAATTGAATGTTAAATGTTAAATGTATGTGAGTATGAATGGTTGTTTGTCTATATGTGCCCTGTGATTGGCTGGTCACCAGTCCAGTTTGTACCCCACCTCTTGCTTGAAGACAGCTGGGATAGGCTCCAGCAACCGCAGCAATCCCCACACGACCATTGTGGGGATAAGCAATAGAAAAAGAATGAATGAATGTTCTGCAGGTAATATATTTGGTTTATATATTATATATATAATATTTTATTTTATTTATAAATGATTTATATTATATTTATATATAATATAGTGACCTGTGATTGGCTGGCGACCAGTCCAGGGTGTACCCTGCCTCTCAAAGACAGCTGGGATAGGCTCCAGCACCCCCGCGATCCTCGTGAGGAAAAACGGTAGAAAATGAATGAATGAATGAATATATAATATATTTGATCATATACTAGTATTTGGGTAAAATGTGTAGGGGTGTCTCATGATAATTGTACTCATCAGCCCTGAATGTCGTTGCACGTCACTGAATATACAGTACATCCACCCAGTAAGATATTTTCACATAAATATATTTCATATCAGAACAGGAAACAGCCATGCACAATTCCTGTTGCTAAAGGAAGGGTCATATCTGCGACTTCTATGAAAAACAGAGATCAGTACACACCCACACACCCACACACCCACACACCCACACACACAACATTGAAACTTTCTGCTTAAGCTGATAATAGATAGTACTCCGGTTTCCTCCCACATTCCAAAAACATGCTAGGTTAATTGGCGACTCCAAATTGTCCATAGGTATGAATGTGAGTGTGAATGGTTGTTTGTCTATATGTGCCCTGTGATTGGCTGGCCACCAGTCCGGGGTGTACCTCGCCTCTCGCCTGAAGACAGCTGGGATAGGCTCCAGCACCCCTGCGACCCTCATGAGGAAAAGCAGTAGAAAATGAATGAATGAATGAATGAACAATGGTCTATTATTAGGAAAAAAAAACATTTAAATATAAGGTGTGATCAGCTGGTGACCAGTCTAGGGTGTGCCTCTCACCCATTGTCAGCTGGGATAGGCTCCAGCATAACCCTTCTACCCTAGTGTGAGGACTAGCATCACTTTGAAATTGATATGTTGGGGGACGTCAAGCCAGTGGAGGTTTTTTAGGACCAGGGTTATGTGTTCACGGGAGCGGGTGGAGGTGAGGGTCATGAGGGTCGCGGGGGGTGCTGGAGCCTATGCCAGCTGTCTTCGGGCGAGAGGTGGGGTACACCCTGGACTGGTGGCCAACCAATCACAGGGCACATATAGACAAACAACCATTCACACTCATATTCATACCTATGGACAATTTGCCTGGACAAATCTGTCTGTATGTCCATCCATTCATCAACTATCTGTCTGTTTACTTCAGCAATGTAGTACAACAGTAAAGGTAGTACATCCACCTAAATCCACAAGTACTGTGTACTTACTGTACCCAAATAATTACAGCAGAGACACATCTGTGGGGGAAATATTCTTTATCTGCTCTCATAAATCATGTTTGGACAAGCCCATGTCAGACCGGAGACCAAGACCACCCATGGAGAATCTTTCCCACCAACCACTGAATCGACTATTTTTATGAGATTTTCCAGCCAAGGTCTTGTATTTGCACGTCCACAACCACGGTAAACACACACACAGTCAGTGGAAATCCGAAATCCATAATCATCCTAGTGAACTTTGTTTAAAAACGTGTCCATTGGTATGTTGGAGACATTGTAGCGTGGTCACGTCCTTCTGTGGTCTTTACTCATTTTAACATCATTCAGACTTGCGTAGATACACACTGATACCCAATAACCCAATAAGACAAATACAACATCAAGGATGTATATCACAAATCAAACATTTATGCACATGCACGACACTAAAACTTTTATCGTATAAATATGTGGCGTAAAATTAAAAACATTTCAGCACCACTGATCATTTTCAAGATTTTCCTACGTATATAAATCACTGGTTGTTGGGATCGGCCATTTCAGTCGAATATATCATTCATTCATTCATTCATTTTCTACTGCTTTTTCCTCACGAGGGTCGCGAGGGGTGCTGGAGCCTATCCCAGCTGTCTTTGGGCGAGAGGCGGGGTACACCCTGGACTGGTGGCCAGCCAATCCCAGGGCACATATAGACAAACAACCATTCACACTCACATTCATACCTATGGACAATTTGGAGTGGCCAATTAACCTAGCATGTTTTTGGAATGTGGGAGGAAACCGGAGTACCCAGAGAAAACCCACGCATGCACGGGGAGAACATGCAAACTCCACACAGAGATGGCCGAGGGTGGAATTGAACCCTGGTCTCCTAGCTGTGAGGTCTGCGCGCTAACCACTAGACCACTGTGCCGCCCCGAATATATCATATAGCAGACAAACACAGTGATAGATGAGAAGTGAAGCGTTTATTACTGCAAAAGGAGGCTCTACTAAATATTGATGTCATTTTTTATGTTGGTTTGGCCAAATTTATGCACCTGCCTACTGTGTTTAAATAATTATTACACACTTCCTGTAAATCCCATAAACCTCATTTCACTTCCCATCATTCACTGTGTTGGTCTGCTATATGATATAGTTCACTGAAATGGTTGAAACCAGGCTGCACGGTGGAAAGTGGTTAGCGCGCAGGCCTCACAGCTTGGAGACCCGAGTTCAATTCCACCCTCGGCCATTTCTGTGTGTAGTTTGCATGTTCTCCCCGTGCATGCGTGGGTTTTCTCCGGGTACTCCGGTTTCCTCCCACATTCCAAAAACATGCTAGGTTAATTGGAGACTCCAAATTGTCCATAGGTATGAATGTGAGTGTGAATGGT
This sequence comes from Doryrhamphus excisus, assembly GCF_030265055.1. Taxonomy (NCBI): domain Eukaryota; kingdom Metazoa; phylum Chordata; class Actinopteri; order Syngnathiformes; family Syngnathidae; genus Doryrhamphus; species Doryrhamphus excisus. The sequence continues at coordinate 5,487,235 of NC_080472.1, read as the reverse complement.
TGTTTGTCTATATGTGCCCTGTGATTGGCTGCATGGTGGCCAGTCCAGGGTGTACCCCGCCCCTTGCTTGAAGACAGCTGGGATAGGCTCCAGCACCCCCACGACCCTCGGTAGAAAATGAATGAATGAATGAATGAACAGTTTTTGTTCTTTCTTTTCATCCATCCAAACAACATACTATATTTTTTACTTTTACATATTTATTTATTATTTTATTATTATTAATACAATACAATACAATACAATACAATACAATACAATACAATACAATACAATACAATACAATATAATATAATATAATATAATATAATATAATATTATATTATATTATATTATATTATATTATATTATATTATATTATATTATATTATATTATATTATATTATATTATATTATATTATATTATATTATAATTATTTATTTCTATATTTATTATTTTTCTCTTCTTATTAAAAAAAAGTTATTTAAAACTTTCTGTCTTTCTTCTCGCTTTAATTCTGGATTGAAGCTTGTTTGTGTTTATGTTGTATTGTTTGTTTTTTCCTTTTGAATGAAATAATTGTTTTAAATAAACATAAATAAATAAGTCAACTATTAAACAAACAACCAGTGGTTTAAAAAAGAATGATCTTGAAAATTACCAGGGCTGTCCAAACTTTTTCATAGCACTGTATTGTAGTTGACTGATTGATTGTAAATGTAAAAAAAAAAAAACAGGTTAAAATTGTGTTCTCTATTAGTTTATGAGTTTGGAGTGTTACTGTGTTGTTTGTACTACACTGTGGTTACACTGAACCATTGACATTTTACCCGCTATAGAACACTGAACTCCCAGAGTTCAGGCCTACTTTCGGTTAGCAGAATCTCCAAGAGCAAAATGAGAGGCTTTCAGATATCTGGCTGCACTCCTGTGGAACATCTTCCCCTGCTGGCCAGTGAGGTATATATTTATATATTCATATACTGTGAAAAAGTCATTCCCCTGTTGAAACATAACTGTAGTTCATCACACACGAGTTCATGTGGAAAAGGTTAGAAAGCCATTTCTAAAGCTTTGGTACTCTAGCAAACCACAGTGAGATCCATTATCCACAAATGGTGAAAACATGGAATAGTGGTGAACCTTCACAGGGGTGGCCAGCTAACCAAAATTACCCCAAGAGCACAGTGGTGACTCATCTAAGAGGTCACAAAAGACCCCACAACAACATCCAAAGAACTACAGGCCTCAATTGCCTCAGGAAAGGGATGATTCATAAAGTTGTTCCATCATGAGAAACCTACTTACGTTTAGTTGTTGGGGTTACTTATGTAAAGAGTTTGGCTTCTCAAAACAATATGAGTTTGAAAGAGTAATACACAGTGTTGCCATATTTACTAATAAAATGTAATCGGATTACTGACTACTGACTGCTACTAAATACAACAAGTCTTCCTTGACTTATTTGACATATTTAACATTCATTCATTCATTCATTTTCTACCGCTTTTTTCCTCACGAGGGCCGCGGGGGTGCTGGAGCCTATCCCAGCTGTCTTCGGGCGAGAGGCGGGGTACACCCTGGACTGGTGGCCAGCCAATCACAGGGCACATATAGACAAACAACCATTCACACTCACATTCATACCTATGGACAATTTGGAGTGGCCAATTAACCTAGCATGTTTTTGGAATGTGGGAGGAAACCGGAGTACCCGGAGAAAACCCACGCATGCACGGGGAGAACATGCAAACTCCACACAGAGATGACCGAGGGTGGAATTGAACCCTGGTCTCCTAGCTGTGAGGTCTGTGCGCTAACCACTAGACCGCCGTGCCGCCCCCATATTTAACATATTTAACAATTTAAATTCAACAAGCAAAACTTAACTTCCACATTGTTTACAAAACTCTATTAAATAGTTTTGAACTAGTTTTATGAGTGGTCATACACAACAAAACTGGGGACCATCATGCTCCAATTTTTCTGTTCCTTCTGTGGTGACTGCATGCTATGAATGAAACAATGGAAACAATGGAGTGGCGTGATCAAAACGAAGCTTGTCAGAAAGTCTGTTTCTTCTAAGGGTGAGTCCCTGACCTCCCAGACTGAAAAGGCGCTCCATAGGAGCACTTGAACAATTTTCGAGCTTAATGTTTGAAAATTGTTGCAGAACCTGAAGGTCATAAAGCTGACCTCAGGTAGTCCATGACTTCCTTTTCTGTTAAATATATTTCCTCATGGAACGGTGGACGAGTGGTTTGCATGTAGGCCACACAGTAAGGAGATCAGAGTTCGATTCCACCCTTGGCCATCTCTGTGTGGAGTTTACATGGTTTTCTCTGGGTACTCCGGTTTCCTCCCACATTCCAAAAACATGCTAGGTTAATTAGCGACTCCAAATTGTCCATAGGTATGAATGTGAGTGTGAATGGTTGTTTGTCTATATGTGCCCTGTGATTGGCTGGCCACCAGTCCTTCAATCAGTCATTCAATTACTTGCAAAACATGACTAATGGGCTCAATATTATAGATTTAATATTGTTTTGCTTTTTGTTTAATGTTCTATATACACTTAAATGTTTCCCATGATACTCAATAGTAATGATCATGTGAAGCATCTTCAAACGATGAAATGAACTAGCTTCAGGACAGAACATACCAGCACTATGGCATCTGCTAGGGTCTTCTGCATCAAAACATCAAGTGTTGGTATTAAAGTCCCATAAAATGTTGAGTGTAGCTCTCAGTAGCTTCATGGCGGTGAAGTACTCACTCAGGAATTGGTACTCCTTATCTTTGAAGCATTTAACCCCTACCTTAGTGGGAGCATTCAGTTTACTCATGGAGATGTCAGTGATAGGCTGCTAAACCTTAAAGGGTTTAACTTAAAGGGTTCGACCCTTTGTTTTGAGTGGAGGACTCCTATAGAGCAGCTCCACACAATAACACGTACAAAAAACTTTCTGGATCTTCCAGAATCTGCACCTATTCCAGCTGTATTTCTGTACATTTCCAAAACTGTCTGTTTTAATTTATTCCACACTTTGGCTCGCATCCGAGCACCTCACTCGACTGTGATTGGTCACATTCTTAATTACTTGCAGACTATCCCACTTTCAAATTTTGTATAGGGGTTGATAATTGAAAAGTGGTTAAAAGCTACTGTTAGCTCATTAGCTACTGTCTGGAGACCCCTGACTTACCGTGTATGAACTCAAGGACTGGAAAGACTGGTAATGTAGGTCCGACATGAATTCACCCTATCCCAGACAGAGAGGGGGGCTTCTGGCTTTCAGCAACAATTCGGCAGATATTTCACTTTCATATTCACAAAAACAGAAGAACTGTGCCCATTTAAGGAAGCCCGGCTCCCTGTGACATCACAAACAGCCAGTGTTCGAAAAAGCTCTCTGAAACCGAGCTTTCAGAGCCATTCCAAAAGTTCTTTCAGGGTTCACTTCCAAATGCGTAACCTTCTTTATCTGAAACTTTGGCATCGTTTAACATGAGAATACAACATTCTAACAACATTTATGGTCAGAAAGGTGGCAAAAAGCGTAATATGTCCCCTTTAAACGTCTTGACAAAGTTGGATCCATTAACAGTCACTATGGCAACTACTTTGTTGAGCAGTCCAGACGCAGAGTGAATGTTTTAATTTTCCAATCAAAAATCAAAAATCAAAAATTGTTGTATATGTGATGAAGATGTCTGCAAACCTTGCATATTACATACGTAAACAAGATGGTTGCAATCTCCATCACGTATGTGATCTTCATCACATGAACTCATGAACTTTTTTGGAAGGTATGTGTTCCATTTTATTTAGCTTAAAAGTAATGTTGCATTTCAGGAAAAAGAACATTATACCAACGGTAAAATATGGTGGTGGTAGTGTGATGTTCAGGGGCTGTTTTTGCTACTTCAGGACCTGGAAGGCTTGCTATGATAAATGCAACCTTCTACCAACGTAAGCCATCTTCTTGTCTCCTCATCCTTTCACTCATTCATTCATTCATGTCATGCAACCGACGCCAAGCTAAACCTTAGCTCAGAACCCCTGCCGTCACTTCCTGTCTGCCCCTCCACTAGAACTGATTTACAGCAACACAAACGAACATGAGTCTTATTTATGCGTTTTTATGTCTTCCATACATCTTTAATATCAAAAAATGTTAAATGGTTTTGTGCTTTAACTCCAAAAATATTGCACCTTTAATTGATATTTTCAATTAATTAATTTTCTTTTTTTGCTATTTGACGGTGATGCCTGTTCGTCACTTTTGCAAAAGTGAGGCTGTACTACATATGTTTTTTCTGACAGAGGACCGCGCCAACTTGTTCTGTGCCCGAAGCATCCAAAAGGGTGTGGTTGTAATGCGGAAGAGGAGTGTTTTGTTGCTAAATGAATAAGAAGCTTCTTTTTCATGTCCCTCCACACCTCCTCTCTACCGGAGGAAATAACGTTTTAATAAGAGACTGACTCACACTGTACCTAAACGTGATTGTACACTGTATACGATGAGTATTACGAGCATCAAATAACACACAACAGATGATTGTTATCTTGTGCAAACGTGTTCTCCTTCAGGCTAACGCTCGGACCTCCTCTCCTTCACCTGTCTGACCTGCAGGCTGTCACCTGGCCAGCATCACTCAGGTGTAAATTGTAAAAAATGCTAATAGTTAGTTTCATCCATCTAGCTATTTTCTATGCCACTTAACCTCACTGAGTGTATGCTGGAGCCCAATATCCTCTAATATCACCACACTGTAAAAAAATTTTTTTTAGCTTTTAGTTCCGTCAACTTATTTTTGTGCGTCAGGTCAACAAAATTTTGCCCAAAAGTTGAGACAACTAGAAATGTTAGGTTTTGATCATCACAACTAATGAAATAGTTCTACTTTGAAATGTGGGTGTGGCCAACTTGGACAAGAGTGTGATGAATTTTGCACATGCTCAGATGCTTGTGATGGTGCCACTTGTGTACATGCACACACACAGCCATCACAAATATCACCCCCCCCCCCACACACACACACACTCACAGATGGTAAGAAACAATCTGTCATATTGTTCTTATGCTCATGTTTTAAAAATATGTTTTAAAGACAAAATATTAAAGTTTTAATGTTTTCAAAATAAATTGTTCCAGGCATTTTTTTCTACTTTAATCCAAATTTCTGTTTGGTAGCCTATTGTTTTGTAACAAAATAGTTGATTTAACATGGCATTTCTTGTTGTTATGATTTGTGTCAGATTTCAACCCCGACTACTGCATTTAAGAAGCTGATCCGTTCTGTAAAAAATTCCAAGTTGACCCAACTTCAAAAAATTTGTAACCTCGCTGCCGTAAAATTTTAATTAAATCTAGCAAATTATTTCAAGTAATTTCAACACACAACTAAGTTTCTCCAAACTAAGTTCACGTTGACAACTGATTTGTTGTGGGAACTTCATTTTTTAGGTCAAATAACTAAATATTTTGGTCGTATCAACAATGTAAATCAAGTAACAAATTATTTCAATTTAATTGTGAGTTAAATTTACTTGAGCTAATTAGTTAGACTAAATCAAAAGTGAGTTGACATTACTTGAGTTCTATTGTTGATACAACAAAAATATTTGTTTATTTGACCTAATAAAAAAAAGTTCAAAGCAAAGCAATAAGTCACGTGAACTTCATCTTTTAAGTTGGATTACCTGAAATAATTTGCTAGATTTAATCAAAATGTTAACGCAGCGAGGTTACAAATGTTTTTAAGTTGAGTCAACTTGGATTTTTTTACAGTGTAGTAAACATTCTAAATACATTGTTTTACATTATTAGAGCACTCTAGACATTAAATAACACCCCTATAGTCACCTTTACACTCCTATTACCCAATATGATGGATATAATACGAGAAAATAAGATTTGTGTGAGTTCCGAGTGGGAGTGGGATGGTTGTGTAGGTTAATTGAGTTTTAACTTGGTGTGGAATACAGCTGCAACAGTAGCCTGTTTTACGGATTATTGTTTGAATTGTGAGATCATTCAAACCTGCAATAAAAGCCTGTTGTTGAACATCACATGCTTTTTTTATTATGTCATGAAGGCCTTATATATTCATATTTGACTCCATTTAACCATTTTTAATGCCTGAAAATGTTTAATTTAGGCAAGAATATATAAAGTGTGCTTAATTAATATTGCATAGACTAATAATAGGGTGTGTTACATCGTGAAATAACATGAAAAATACAATTAGCATTCAAATAACATACCCACTTAACCTTTATCTTCCACTCCACAGTAACTTCAAAACTCTACACTACAGCATCATCTGAAACAGCCCACAATCAATATTATTGTTATTATGTATTATTATTTATCAGAACAATGAACAACACTGTGTCAGTCTCCTTTCTTCAGGATCAATTCAGCACTGCTGTTCATGTGATGATGCATTCAAGTGCACATGAAATTCTGATTGCTTGGAAATAGGCTTTCAGAAAAGGGAAAAATTCTGACCTGACTGTGGGCCAGGTGGGCAGATTACATTGACATGGCAACACATGAAAGCTGAAATCTGATTGGACAAAAAATGATTGATGTTTGATTTGTGCATGATTGGAGCTGTAAATGTACCAAGTCAGTGAATTTCAATCATTATTATGCTTTAGGAATGTGTATTATTATTTTGTTTTGTATTACTATTAGTAGTAATATGACGTTTGCATTTTTAAAATGTCTTTATGACATTCCAGCTCACCTGAAGCCAGTTTTCATGAGTATACTTTGCTGATATGATCTGGAAAGTATCCCCTGTAGGGATCAATAAAGTTGACTAATTCGCTTAAGTGCGATCATAAAAAAGTCAGCCAGAGGGTCTTGTCCTTTTGAATTGTTTGTCGGGACTTTGAGCAACAAGGTTAAAGGCCACCAGAGTCAGACAGAAGAATGCCAGCAACAATTCTTGCCTTTTAATTCATTGGGAATAGCACAAAAGATGATAAACTGTACTAGTATCAAGTATTTCGATGTTTCAATGCCTTGAACCATATAGTCTTCTTTTGTTTTGGTACATTTCTGTAATTTCTTCTTGATCTTGTACTTCAAGTTTTTGCCACAAGTCACATATTTCTAACATGGAGGCTTGGGTGTGAAGTTTCCACTGCAAAACACCAACGCTGGCTTCTCCAAACTGTGAAAAGCATGTATTGAACGCATCAATGGTAATAAGATACACAGACAAACAGGAAAGTCAATGGGGGAGAACCAGGGTCATCTGTATTTACCTCTCACCATGTGCTTGTTAGCCACAGTCAGGATCATCATTGGACTTGACAGGAGACAAAACAGACAGCAGGTTACTGGTACAGCAAGAGAAACACTAACCATTAGTTGTGGGAATTCCAATTAATAGTGACAGTATTGTAATAAAATAATATTTACTGTAATATAATTAATTTCTATGTTTTTTATGTGTTAAAAAATAAGATACAAAAATAAGTAATAAAAGAGAAAAATAATAATAAAAATTTAAAATAAAAAATAATAAAAGAGAAATGAAATGACATTGAGTTGGCCCTGTGTTTTAGGTATTTTATTATTTCGGTACTTTTAATAATAAAGAGAAATAGTAATTATCGTTGTAGCTGCACATTGAATCATTTACCACAAAGAGATTTTGCTGACTTATTATTTATGAAAACGATATATATGCGATTAAATGTGATTAACTGTGAGTTAACTGTGAACAAAAAATTTGATTAATCACAATCAATATTTTAATCAATTGACAGCCCTAATTATAACACAAGAAAATGAGTGAATATGAGCTAGCTAACAAAGCATACAAGCTAATATGATGCTAACAAGGTTTTGTGGTAAAAACACATTTGGATGATTAATGCAGTAGCATAAATGAATAGAATTAGCATTTACTATTACTAACATGACAAGAAGTGTGCATTCATTGGAAAATATACACATTTTTTTGCATAAATTTTCCACATTGTGTCACATTGCTGTCATGTGACCCAATCATTTTTCATCCAAGCCTTGTGTCAGTCATTCAGGTGTTTTCAGGTGTCAAACGTTCAGACGGGTCTGTAGGACCTCAATCTATTACAGCTTGCTTTTACTAATGATTTTCTTGCTAGCTGCTGCGCTCCCAACTCTCTTGACATCATCAACTAGCTCCTCCCTTGTCATTCTGGGCTGCTGCTTCACTTTATGTTGTATTTATTCCAAATCTAAATGATTGTTAAAACTCTTGTAGTTCATTCCGGTCCTCAGCAGACTGGAGGAGGGGATCAAATACTGATGCCACAAATCCAGTTACATTTTTTATATAGTTAAAACATAAAAATGATGTAGTGTTTTTGTGGGTAAACGTATTAAACTTACTTATTTTCCATCCATTTTTCCCCATACTTTTCCATAAGAGCCCAGTGACTGAAACAACTGCATGTTCTTCATAGCAACAGAGCTTGTAGTAAAAGAGCTGCTGGGATTGGGTTAAACACCTTCAGTATGCATGGTCATCATAAAGCCAACATACACTCCTCTGGTTCAGATTAGGCTGATATCAATCACGGTCTTTAGGAATGTTGGAGAATATGCAGCAGTGGAAAGTGGGTCAAAAATTCCAAGGTTTCGCTTTACCAGAGGCAAAGTGGTAGCAGTGGGAGGTCAAAGGCAGGTAGATGTTAGACCTGATGAATCCATGTAGAGTTCCTACCATGACTGAGTAAATGACTGGACCTGAATGTTTACATTTCTTTGGTTTGGATAACCTCGCCCAGGTCAGTAGTGTGTCTTACTCCAACATTGTTTGATGCTTAACTACTTCCACATTTCTCAGCCCTTTCAAAATACGATAAAATGTTTGGTTCTTTCAACCTTTTCCTCCAAAATTTTAATTTTTTTCACAGTTACCATTGAAAATGAACTGACAATCACAAGAAGTTTCAAAAACCATTCCAACATACGTATAATTCTTCTTCTCTTTCAAGACAAGTAAAATTTTTCGCTTTTCCGCAAATTTCACATAACACAAATTTCCTTTGAGATTCAGAATTAGATGGACCCAAATATTCTAATTCCATTCGGTTTATTTGTTCAAATGGAAAGAATGTAACCTTTGTATACACCTCATTCCGAAAGAAAAGTGCCAATCCAAATGAACATATAACGGGATTCCCAGGATTGGAATATTCCTTTCCGCATTCCGATTGAGGTATCTTGTACCCGCTCAAACGGAAAGTTGTCAGACTGCGTTCTTCTTCCTGGTGTTTTTCTTCTTCTGTTGTTTATTGGCGGTTGGCAAGCAGCTTTGGTGTGCATTAGCGCCATCTGTGGAACAGAATCTAAACCCTTCTATACGCCATTCACAAGTCCAGTTTTATTAAAAAAGAAAATACATATCTATATAAAACATGTGCCAAGCTTAATTATAAAATATTAGCAAGATTGAACTTTATCTTTTCCTGTTCCCGGGTGCGTTCTTTCAGCGAATGCTGAGATGTGACGTATCACGCAGCTCCAGAATTTAAAAAATAGAGGCCAGCACTGGACTGCTGCGGAAAGTTTGTTTTTGATTCAAACTAAATTCCAAGATTGGACAAACGGAAAACTGGCAATACAGAGTTATTCCAACAAGTGAAAGAAAATAAGTGAAAGGAAGTCGGTATCACGTGATGTTGGTGTTTACGCTTTACTACGCATGCCCCATTGACTATTCTGGTTGATTATAGCGGCGCATGTAGACACACCATTGGAATATTCCTTTCCTTGTCTACCATTGTTTTCCGAAAGGTCATTCGGAAAGATTCCTTTCGGAAAAAGGAAAAACTCGTGTAAACGTGGCTAGTGACACATTTCCACATTTCTCACTCGATTCAAAACATTCAAACACCAAAACCTTCAGACTATTTATCTATATCTATTTTCCACATCACAAAATTCCCTCTTTTCCCTAAATATGCCTGCCTTATTGCTACGCAGTTCTTACTAATTTGGTGCCACCACCACCAAATTTCCTGGAATTCCACATTTTCTGGTGCAGAAATTCCCAGTAATTTACCCACATTTCACAAATCCATCAAACAACTTCAGTATCAAAACATTCAGCCTAATAAGTTCCACATTCCCAAAATTCCCACTTTCCCCGAAATGCTGATATTCCCTTTGATCTTGAGAATTGTTACTACTCCCACTTTTCTCAACCCATTTCGACGTGAAAACAGGATATCTAGTTTCTACATCGCAAAAATCCTCACTTTTCCTCTCATGCCACTTTTTCATTTCAGTTCACTTTCAGTTTGTAAGATTGTTCATTGTTGAACAGAAACATCCTCATATTTAGTCTGTGTCTGGTGTTAATCTAAACTGCTTGAACAGTCTTTGGTGGAGGGGGGGGCGGGCATACCTGGGGGCCCATTTAACCCTTGTACCCCCACCACACACACATGTTTATTTGACTTCCTCCAGAAAAGGAGCTGCTGTGGCGAGCAGAGATGGAGGTGGAGGACTCAAACAAAGAGCAGAAATAGACTTAAAAGACTCATCAGTCCAGAGCAGATAAAACCAGGCAAACGTGGGTTGGTAGAACATCATTTGAGGAGGTCCAGGATGAACACCCATAATGTATTTTCCAATGGTGACGTAAGCAAAAAAGGACTGACTAGCAGAACTGGAACTGACCAAGTAATAGAATTATACAGATGTTAGTGTCTGTTAAATATTTGCAAATGTAATGCAGCGTAGAAATCATTGTCTGGTCAAGAACATCTGCTCACCTTTCTTCTAGAAACAAGTCCTTCCATGACCACCAGCTTTGTCAGTCCAGTCTTTGTTCACAGGAATATCCTAAGCCTCAAAGCTGTCAAATGTGTCTCAATCTGAGAATCGTATTGTTAGTAAGTTAAAATGGCTCCTATTTCACTCTGTACAAACTGTTGACTGCATATATCTGAAAGTCCCTGCAGGCGGATGCATATGGCTTAAGGTCAGGCATATAGGTTCGGACTAGTTTATTGGCCCTTGGCAGCTTTAAGTGGTGCTACTTAAACTGCTGTGTGAGGTGGCTATGTGAGTTGAGCAGGATATCCAGAGACCATTTGAGTAGTGCAAAATGTGACTCTTTCCAGATGTGATTTGGGGTAAAGCAGGCCTTGGGAGTCCATAGGTGGTTAGCTATTAGTGGCTCCATTAGGTCCATACCAGGTTATCAGGTGCATATCTGAAGCCTGGTGGAGGTGCTGCCACCTGTGGTGTAGGATAACGGTGAGACGTTGGTTGCCGGTTTAGTGGTGCAGTGGCTGGTAGTGGAACACAAGCTAGGATGAAGTTGGCTGAGAAAGTGTAGCTGTGGTTGCGGTAGGAGGAGTTATAGGAGATACAATATGCTCTGGCTGGGTCAGGGGGGGTTGAAGAGCAGATTGGAATTATGTTGAAGCTGGAGGACTGGTGCTACCTTGTCATCACCTACAGTATGTGTACTATTTACTATATTTACTGTATTTACTGTATTTCCAATCACAGTTACTTGTATGCATGTTCAAAATAAATGAACCAATCCCATTACCACCTGGAACCGTAGGGTTGAACTCCCGTTCGCCAAGTTGTCTGGATTGGAAAAAGCTACTTGTTTCCTCCTTCAGGAAGGATGTAAAAAGAGCAGCTTTATCCAATTCCATCCCTTTCTCTGCAGCAGTACATGATTGGGTATTGTCTTTTTAGGGGTGTGTATTGGCAAGAATCTGGCGATATGATACGTATCATGATACTAAGCTCACGATACGATATATCACAATATATCACGATACTGTTAACAAGGCGATATTTTTTGTGTTTTTCTTGTAGTTAAAGATTATTTCCTGGAAAAACTGAATTACACCAGCAATATGCACTTACTAAACACATTTTTATTCCATTAGAACAGTGTGTTATGCTAAACTTTCCTCTGTAAAAACTTAAAGTGTAGCATTTGAATAAATAAAGCTTTAACATCCAGCTTTAAATTTACAAAAAAAAACCATAAAAAAACAAATAAATTAAATTATGTCTCAAGATCCTGCTCAAATGTTCCCATTCTATTAGCTGTGAAAAAATGCAGAGTATACAGTCCCTGACTTATCCAGTATTTTTGTGGAACAAAGTAACTAACATCAGTAAAACGTCCTTGCCTAATTGACTACGTAAGTGCTGCCACCTAATGATCGGAGGTTTAAATTAAAATCAGAAATGAACCTTTGCCGTGTCTGCACTTGAATACCATATACAGTCTATGATAAATGCCTAAAAATATCCATATCATACTTTTTAATATCAATACAGTATCGTGGAACGAAGTATCGCGATATATCACCGAAACGATATTTTCTTACACCCCTAGTCTTTTTGGTCTTTAATGACATCTTGGGTTCCTCATCCAGCTTATATCTCTACATTTCCTATTCTCTCACTCTGGTACTGGTGACCAACAAGGCTTTTCTCCAAGATCTCTGGTTGCACTTCTGCTGATTCCATGCACTTCACTTTCCTCTCCAACGTTGCAGTTTGGAGGTCAGATAGCCTTCAGTGATGGACTTCTCATTTGACGAGCAGGCCCTGCAGTGAGAGGCAGTTGATTGCTTTACTTATTGTAAAGGATCCTATATCAGCAGCTACGGCTGGCACAAGCTGAGCGACATAATGATCAAAATGCACTGGTAGGTGTCTCTACTGCTGGAGTCTGGAAGAAAGTGTTGAACTGCAGGCCAACTTCCAAGACTTAGAAGCTCGTCTCCAAGAAAAAACTGGCAGGACAGAAGATAGAGTTGCACTTAAACCCTCTGGGATCCCTACATTTCAGTGGAACGTAGGAACGAAATATTAAGTTGCTAAAGGCAGCTCTCCAAGTAGTACTGCAGGATCAAACTGTTGCCGGACTTACTACTACTGCAGACCATTTCAATTATGAAGTGGAAGGAACAATCAGTGAAAAGCCGCTTCAGTATATTTCCTCAGATTCCACATCCAGAGTTTGCTAAGAGTTCACTGGGCCGGCGCCAGTTGGTGCCAGTTGGTGCCAGTTGGTGCCAGTTGGTGCCAGTTGGTGCCAGTTGGTGCCAGTTGTTGTCAGTTGGTGCCAGTTGGTGTCAGTTGGTGCCAGTTGGTGCCAATGCAATTTGCAGTGGCGCCTAGTGTCACCAATAAGGTGCCTAGTGGCATGCAGTGGCTGAAACTGCCTCCCAACTGGCTCGTGGTGGCCCATAAAGGCGGCAAAAATTGAGTGTGGCGGCAAGAAAATTTCTAAATGTTTAAAATTTTTGTGTCCACCAAGTGGAACCAAATGTCGCAAACAATCCACGGATTGGAATCCACTGGAATGTAATGGCACGAGCCAAGTTGCCCCAATAATGCTAGGAGTCCACTGGGCCGGCAACAGTTGGTGCCAGTTCGCGCCAGTTCCCGCCTATGCAATTTGCTGTGGCGCCTAGTGTCGCCAATAAGGTTACTAGTGGTGTGCAGTGGCTCAAACTGCCTCCCAAGTGGCTCGTGGTGGCCCGTAACGGCGGCAAAAATTTAGTTTGGCTGCAAGAAAATTTCTAAATGTTTAAAATTTTCATGTCCGCCAAGTGGAACCAAATGTCCCAAACAATCCGCCGGAGTGGAATCCACTGGAATGTAATGGCACGAGCCAAGTTGCCCCAATGATGCTAGGAGTCCACTGGGCCGGCGCCAGTTGAGCAAACATTAATTCGGCGCCACAGTGACCCAGTACGCAAAAATCACATGAACTTTCGCGCAAACTGGCGCAAACCGGCACCAACTGGCGCCGGCCCAGTGGACTCTTAGCATTAGCTACTCTAGCAGAGCGCCCTCTCTGTAGTTGGGAGAACATACTGCATACACTCCCTTTAATATAATAAATAATAAGTGCAACCTCCTCTGAAAAAAAACGTCAATTTCTGTTTAATCAGCCGTAAAAAATGAAGTGCAGATGCATGACTAAAACAAGTATTCACATCTTCAATAAATGAAGTAAAAATTGCTGGTAAAACTGTAAGAAATGTGTTTGTGTGCTTTTTCATTTTATTTCATTTCACAAGCAGCAACTAAAACCCTCAGTCGCCATGGATCCCCAGTGAAAATGCTCTTACAATGCAATTTACGCAGCAATAAAAAAGTAGACCAGTCCACATAGACAAAAGCACATTTTACGGAACGTTTTTCCCAGTTTAAGACTACCGTAAGTTTAAAGAGACAAATAAAAGCCAAATAAACATTCAGTCTGCCAACACAGAAAAAAGATTGGGACTAATAAGATTCAACTAAAACAAAAACGGGCTGCACGGCGGTTGAGTGGTTAGCACGCAGGCCTCACAGCTTCTTATTTTGATATAAATTACCACATTTTCTATTATGTCTCCTATATTGAGTAATATGAGTGGAAAGGTGACTACAGGGGTGTTAAGGGTGACTAGAGGGCTCTAATAATGTTAAAAACTGTATTTAGAAGGTTATAAACCGGTTTTCTAGCCCCTTAGTATGACAAGTATTAACAACTAAATAAATATGCTGCTGACTACTGTAACAGGACAGCTCCTTACCTTATTTTTTAAGGGTGAGTCCAGCCACCCAACACAGGAAACTCATTTTGGTGGCTTAGAAATGTACTGGTAAATTTACTATATTAAATTGAACTCCTCCACCTGGGGCAACCCAGCCCAACCCGATACTCTGCCAACCACCTCAGTAAACATTGAAGGTCACAGTCGTATCAGGCCATCAGGCCCACGTCATTTGAAAATAGCAGAAATTAGATCCTAAGGCACCCAAACGACACCCAAAAAGCCTTTGGCAGAACCAACGGGCCAAAGGGTGAAGGCCAACACTGAGCCTGAACAGACGTGACTGACTGCCGGCAATGCAAACCAGACTTGGCATGTAGTAACAATGGCAAGTAGTCAAATCTCTGATTTTAGCACATATTACTTTCATTCATTCATTCATTTTCTACAACTTATCTTCACAAGCGTCGTGGGGGATGCTGGAGTTCATCCCAGCTGTCTTTGGGCGAGAGACGGGGTACACATTTTGTATATAGACAAACAACCATTCACACTCACATTCATACCTATGGACAATTTGGAGTGGCCAATTAACCTAGCATGTTTTTGGAATGTGGGAGGAAACCGGAGTACCCGGAGAAAACCCACGCATGCACGGGGAGAACATGCAAACTCCACACAGAGATAACCGAGGGTGGAATTGAACCCTGATCTCATATTAAATGTCTTTTTTTAAACTGAATGTGGCCCGTGATTTAAAAAGTATGCCCACTTCTGGTTTAGTGCGTTTTTGCATTGTACTTGAACTAGGAGGAGGGATGAAGTATTCTGATGAAGTATTCTGAGAACGTCCCAATGCCAAAGGTACATGGGTTTGTATTAAACATAGCAAACCATTTTGGCGGTTTACACAATAGCAACCGTGAAGGCGATGGAGAGAAAGGATTGAAAGAAGAGCGCATCTGCGGTGATTGTAACCTGAAGCGCTGTGGAAGACGTGAACTGACATTACTGCAACTCCAACTCCTGCAGATGTTTTGGTTAAAGCAAAGTTAATCCAAACAGGAAGCTCTTTATCACCACGTGACGCGTGTCCTTGCTGTAAACACAAGGAGTCCTCAGGCACATCGGCGAGCGTAACAGTGGTTTGACCGCCATCTTTGTCATACAGGTTTGGTTCCAAATAAAAGCGGGCCACGTTCTGGATGTAACAAAGACTGCTCTGTATACTTTATACTGTATACTGTATACTGTATACTGCTCTGCCACCACTACCGAGACAAATAAAAACAGCAGACACTTACAGTAGTGGATCAAGAACCATCCCATGTCGGGCTGATTCAAAATTATTATATTATATATATGTTATATATATAAAGATAATTATATTAGTGCTCGTAGTAGGGCTGGGTGATGTTTCTGTTAAATACAATATAAAAAGAAGCATATCGTTCATATTGATATAGACTGGATTTGATGGGCGGTCTTCAAGATGGCGCCGCCCATGTGCAAGCTAGCGATGACAGCTTCGTGTCTCCTGCAGCGTTTTTAGTGTTTATTTACTTTCTGATTGTTTTGTGCCATACCGACCCCTTAAGCAAGTGTGCAGCTATGAATGTTCATCTTATTACGTTTGTAGCGTTCCGCTTGCGTCATTGTTGACACTCGAAATCAGCTGTTAGCATCTGTTAGCATGACTTCGCTACGTCCAATGGTCGGATATCCCGGCGGAAATATGGAGGCGGAGAGGCTGCACAGCGGGAGTGAAGGGTGAAAAAGACGGTATAAAGTTCTTCAAAGACGGCAGCAACCATGTTTACCGTCTGTCGTCATGGAGAACCTGAGATGGAGGCACTAACGGCGCTAACCCGGCTACAGAGACTACCGTAAGTCCACCACTATTGCACTGAACATTAAACAATATATTTAACTTTTTCTATATTTATTTAAAAAAGAGAATATACTATTTTATTACAGTGTATTTTTTCTCTAATATTGTTTACATTTTAATATAACTTTCCACACATATTTGGCTTTTGTTTAAATTCAGTTTATGGAAGAAATATCGATATATAGCGTACTATCGATATTCTACAAAAATATATCGGCATATGAGTTTTGGTCCATATCGCCCAGCCCAAATTAGTAGTATTAGTATTAGTATCTTTTTCTCCCATTCTCATAATACCCCAAACGCAACTACAATGTAACCTTGGTTAGCATAATTATCATGCCATTTTGTTTGCTAGCTAATTGTATATGATACCATGTGATAAAAATATATTAAGCATACAGATGGACTCACACAGTGTATTAATAGCTGTATATGAAGAAAAAGCACAGAGAAAATCTTTAATGTTGCTGGATGGGAAGTGCTATTACAGTCACCATAAATCATAAAGAACGTGTTTCCGTGGAGACAGGATGAGCGTTATTTTTGTTTCATCTCATAAGATAAAACAGTGCTTCATCACAGGAGTGGAAAAAACATCCAAAATTGGAAACATCCTTCATAGAGTTGGGTCAAGGTCGCCCGCAGGAAACAGCTGACTCTTATCATGGCAAACATTTGCAAACACACCATGTGGCTTTTACTTTATCTTTGTCGACATTTTAAGGAAACAAAAAATCTGTGCTAGAGGTAAAGTGTATGTCATACCATATACGGTGGGGAAGTAAGTATTTGATCCTCTGTTGATGTTGGAAGTTTACCCCCAACATAGATATGAATCGTGCTTTATTGTAACAGAGAGACAGAAAGTAAAAATAATCTGAATGAATGAATTTATAATAGTTTAAGTGTAATAAATATGCAGCAACGTGCGCCGAGTGGTTATGTGTCCTGTCTCTTTAAGAAAGTTCTTCCATTAAAACCTCTCCACCACCATAGGCAGGACCAAAGAGTTGACTTCAAGATTGTACAAGACTGGAATGGACTACAAGACCATCAACAATATTATATATAATATATACATAATATTCATTCATTCATTTTCTCCCGCTTTTCCTCACGAGGGTTGCGGGGGGGCTGGAGCCTATCCAAGCTGTCTTCGGGCGAGAGGCAGGGTACACCCTGGACTGGTGGCCAGCCAATCACAGGGCACATATAGACAAACAACCATTCACACTCACATTCATACCTATGGACAATTTGGAGTGGCCAATTAACCTAGCATGTTTTTGGAATGTGGGAAGAAACCGGAGTACCTGCAGAAAACCCACGCATGCACGGGGAGAACATGCAAACTCCACACAGAGATGGCCGAGGGTAGAATTGAACCCCGGTCTCCTAGCTGTGAGGTCTGCGCGCTAACCACTCGTCCGCCGTGCAGCCTATATGTAATAAAATATATATGTATATACATATAATAAATAGAATATTTGGATACGGAAGAAATGTGAGAATAATAATCTCACTAATAAGGGAGGTTGGTGATGTCAAAGGAGTTGGGAGCACGGTCAGTAAGAAAAGCATTAGTAAGAAACGTTACTGTATTGGCTTGAAATCCTGCAGTGTCTGCACGGTCCCCCTGCTCAAGGAAATACTACATGTACAGACCCATCTGAACCTTTGACATGAAAACACCTGAATGACCCACCCAAGGCTTGGGAGAATATGATATGGAGGTCTTTGCATCAATCAAGTGGACTCAGCAGAGGAATGGTAAATATGATTCCCTGGTTTTGAGGAGGTTTGTCTCACCAAAATCCCAGAAAGAATCCCTAAAGACAGATTTGACCTGTGCTCGTCAACAAAGTAAGTTTAGATTTTTGTACAAGTTACACTTTATTCAATTTAATTTACAATCTTGGAAAAGTGCTGCGGTGTCTGACGACCAAAAATGCAAATAAATCCTATGTGTGTTCAAATTAAAAGCAGCAATATGGGGGGCGTATGCTAACCAAGTGTCCGCTGTTACAGTTTGAAAATGGTGTTTAAAAAAAATCCATATTACATTTGTATTTTTATTACAAGAAACAGGCAGATAATTAAGCCAGACCACCACCCCAGACCATGAGAGACACCTCCATCAGTACTGACCGAAGTACCAGCAGGGGACCACCATTGGTTAGAGTCCCCCTCATCACCATTCATTCATGTTTCCTGTTTTACAAAAGTCATAATGTCAAGTTATTGTTCATATTATATACAAACAAGAATCCTGTGGGGCTAATATAATGTCAAATATTACAAATTAACTCTTTTTACTATATTTATTCAATTACTTGATAGAAAACAAGCTAGGAAAATAACCTTATCTGACTTTTAGTCTAAATTGCTATAGAAAGCCCAATGTGACATATTTGTCACCATAGCAAAAATGCTAACAAGACACTCAATAAATGTCACTTTTTCAATGTATGTTCTAAGTACGAGACAAAAACGTGTCAAGTTAAGAATACATGGAGCATGAACAATGTAACATATGTACCACTGGACATCTTAAACATTAATTTGTAGTTTTTCACGAAAAAATCCCATCAATAATGTCTGCTGTTTGTTATGTCCACCATCCTTTGAGATGTCATGGCTGTGGATTATTATGGCTAAATACTGCCACCTGCTGTCTCCTGAGTGCAATAGGCGGCTTTAATATGAATAACATGAACTCAGAAGAATTTCATTTAAAAAAAGACAAAACAACTAAATGTTGCATCACATGTTGGTCTCGCTTGATAACATTCAGATGTTATTGAAATATTCTAATCCTATGCCAATTCTGCAGCCAGAAAGATAGTCGTGCGTTTCCCATATTGAGTTGATAAAGGCCGTACTTTGTCCCTTAATACCGTGGGAATCAAAAGGTGTTTACACTTGCTCGCATTTGACCTCACATCATTTATTTATTGATTTATGGCATGCTTGAAAAGCATGAAGACTGGTTTGCACACAGTTTGCGTTCATCTTAAACATAAATTACAAACTCGATGATCATTGTTAATAATGAAACGCTATTATTACAGTAATAATGATGTCAAGCAGTGAGATTTTAATTACTGCAACTGTATGGCTGTAATTGTGTTGTCTATCACGGCTCATGTCTTCATTGTTACTATTGCCACTGGTAAGTTTGACTGTTTCATTTCAGTGATATCATCTCCATTGTGACTTTTAGCCACATTGAAATTTAACTGATGCAGTTCTGTTTGTCACTGTTGCTGCTGTTTTTGTCTCTCTCTCTCTCTCTCTACTGGGATAGGTGGGATAGGCTCCAGCACCCTCGTGAGAATAAGCGGTAGAAAATGAATGAATGAACACATGACAGTGAACACAATGTGGCAGCGATATCAACATGGACACCACTTATGTGTTTTGCCAGGAGATATTTCTTGAATTCAATAGTGTCTCACCTACTGTAAGTAACCCACAATGGAACAAAAAAAAATGAAAGTAGTTGAGAAAGGTGAGAAACACTCATGAAAATGTGAAAAATGTGTCTGTGTTGATCTTGCTGCCACATTGTGTCTTTGGCAACGTCTTTTTACCCCTTTCATTCATCATATACCGTATTTTCCGGACTATAAGTCGCACTTTTTTTAATAGGTTGGCTGTTCGTGCGACTTATACTCCAGAGCGACTTATAAAGGAAAATATATATATATATATATATATATATATATATATACAATTTCACAGATAGCCACAAGAGGGCACTCTAGACTTTCGTACCGATATCTCCTACTCCTTAACAATTCAATATTTAAACAGTAGACGTTAGCTTACAAAGACAACTGAGACCAAATGAACACAAATGCCTCCCAAAAGAAAATCATATTCTGCAGACTAAGCTAAACTCTAAGTAGTGAAATTTGCAGCTGAAAACCGTAATCGAGCAGCAGAGGTTTGGAGTAAGTGAGAAACTTGTTAGTGACTGGAGTAAAGCGAAGGCTACTCTTACTACGATGAAGAAAACAAAACAGTTACAGTACTTAAAACTGTTTATGTTACATAAACACTGGACACCTTTTCTGTTCATGTTTATTTTTTGTGTAGCTGAATAACCATTGTGTTAGCATATCTTACACCTATTCAGCCTGTTCGCTATTCTTGTATTATTGTTAGAACTTGCCTTCCAAGATGACGTAATGTCTGTTTTGGTCAAGTAGTTTGTAAAATAAATTACCCGCAAAAAATGCGACTTATACTCCAGTACGACTTATGTATGTTTTTTTTCCGACCTAATTATGCATTTTTGCCTTGTGCGACTTATACTCCTGAGCGACTTATAGTCCAGAAAATACGGTTTATGCATTAATAATTGTTTTATACATGTGAAACCATAATTCTAAAAGTAGCATTTTTGAGACTTGTGGCATAACTGTATTACTTAGCAAAGACCTACAGAATTAACCGCTGATGACATCATAGACAGGTGACAAAGCTAATTTGCCATGTATTAGCAAGCTAATAGGATGCTAACAGGGATGTTTGCTCATAAAAATGTTAGGAGGTGTAGCGGATAATGGAGAGACAACGTAACCAAGGCGTAAATAGAAAAAGTTTGAATACACAAGGCGCACTCTAATGGAGTAAATGAATAAATACAAAATAAAATACCAGGTCACGCCACACTAACAAGAAAACAAAAAGCGCTGCTGGAAGAAGCCAAGCAGAACTCATGTAAAATGCTCGAGAAACAAATGTCCAGAAAGCAGCTACATGTAAGAATAAAACGAATATGTGAAGACTCGGTAACAATCTAGCAACAAGTGAGGCCTGACTATGATGCCTTCAGGTGTGCATCTTTGAGCAAACTTCCAGGATCATTTGAGTGCCTGGCCGAGTGTCCTCGTTTTTGCTAATGAAAATATGGCCCTGCTAAGATAGCATTTAAACAACAGGTCGATAAAGTGCTGCGGCTTTGAAGCAACGGATAAAGACTAAAGTTAGATTCCAGTATCTGAATATTACTAAGACTTCCGTGTCTTTTTATTTGCTTGTTAATGGCCCAAGCGAGCAGTCAATAAAGTAGAATAATGAGGCAGATCCATTTTTGTCCAAGTGCTGCCCAACCTTCAACACTTCCATTACCGTGACGCTTCGGGGTAGGCAAGCTGAGTAACATTCAGACTTTGCTATGACTATTGATTCATGCCATAAAATATCAAAAAGCATTGATTGGTTTCTCATTAGTTGGGACTTGGATAGGTGGCTCAGTTCCTTCAAAGTGTCTGTATGTAAAGAATGTTTGTGTATACGTATGTATCAGTCTGTCTATCTATATATGTAGAATGTAATGTAAACACTTTTTCTGTCACTGGTTAATTGGATTATCTTGGTATAAATAATATGATTGCTAATATCTAATGAATGTGTATCTACTGTCATGACCAAAAGTTTTGAGAATGACTCAAATACTCATTTTCACTAAGTCTTCTGCCTCAGTATTTTTATGGCAATTTGCATATCCTCCAGAATGTTATGAAGAGTGCCCCCCCCCCCCCCAAAAAAAAAACAAAAAACAAAAAACATGCATTTCAGCCCTGCCACAAAAGGACCAGCTGACCTCATGGCTGAAAAGACTTAAAACGAATCTGTCATGCTGATTGAGTTAGAACAGGGGTCAGCAACCCACGGCTCCAGAGCCGCATGTGGCTCTTCAAACAATTTGGAGTCACCAATTAACCTAGCATGTTTTTGGAATATGGGAGGAAACCAGAGTACCTGGAGAAAACCCACGCATGCACGTGGAAAACATGCAAACTCCACACAGAGATGGCCGAGGATGGAATTGAACTCGGGTCTCCTAGCTGTGTAGCTTGCATGCTAACCAGTCGAACATCATGCCCCCCAAATTGCATATTGGGTACTATAAACAAAAAAGATGTCTTGTCAAATGCACCGTGTAAACAAGTATACTTCATTTAGACATTTTTTGTGCTTGAAAATTCTCCACTTAGGCAAAGGCGATGTACAATTTGCATATGTTTGGACTAATAATAGGTTGCAAAACAGCAATGATTTATTAACTAATATATTTCAGAAAAAAACATGACAGAGTGAAGCTGTGAAAATCTGTAATTGAGTATTTTCTACAGTATTAGCACGGCTTGGGCAGTACATATGCTGTCTCTCAATCAGAATATTGTGTGCTCTATCCTTGCATAAGATAATGGTGCCCCAGTGGCTCCTGATGTTGCATCACGGTGTTTGAATGAGCTACTTCACTTGCATGGCAGCATGCAGCATCATCATTGTGTGAATGAGATAACCTTGTAAAGTAGCGTAAAGGTACAAAGACTCTATATAAGTGCAGCCATTAGCATTCACTTAGCAGCCTCTCTGCACAGCATATCTAAGTAAGCGTGTTTGCGCCACTCATAGCCATTTCCTGCAAGCACTCCAAGTCTCTCCATCTCCTGTAAGTTGAACCGCTATCCCGAAGGCACCATTTGCAGCACATTAGTGTCTGTTGTGTACCAGCAAGCTATTTATGTTCCTTCTCTTAAAATATCTTTGGCTGACTTTACTTCATGCCAGAAAAATGCCAAATCCTAAAGACATCTGCAAATTATATTTCATATTTAGCTCATTTTACCGCTTATCCCCCCAGCCAATCACAGGGCACATATAGACAAACAACCATTCACACTCACATTCATACCTATGGACAATTTGGAGTGGCCAATTAACCTAGCATGTTTTTGGAATGTGGGAGGAAACCGGAGTACCCGGAGAAAACCCACGCATGCACGGGGAGAACATGCAAACTCCACACAGAGATGGCTAACGGTGGAATTGAACCCTGGTCTCCTAGCTGTGTAGCCTGCGTGCTAACCACTCGAACATCGTGCCCCCCAAATTGCATATTGAGTACTATAAACAAAAAAGATGTCTTGTCAAATGCACCGTGTAAACAAGTCTACCAAATAACTTTTGATAAATACCGTAATAGAGAAAAAACCTAATGAAGTGGAGGCAGTGGTCAACGTTACACAGGACGTTTTCAACTTGTATCGTGTACGTGAATGAGGCACCACGCAGCCGCTCTGTGACTGCGGCCTGCAGAATCAGACTGGGGGGGCAATCATAGAGCATGTATATACATAATTACGGATAATGATGACATGTAAGTTTCACGCTTGTACATATTCCATAATATACTAGTCTATGAGTATCCAGCTTATCCTTAATATTAAACGGGACCTACTGTGACAAAGGTGCAATCTGACCTGGATTCAAATCCCAGGATGCAGAGGACAAGAAGATAGGTGCAATTAAAGTCTTTTAATGGTCGGTCTTGCCAAAGAGGGGGAACCAAAAAGACACCGCAAATGTAAGTCAGGTAAACAGACGAAGCCACAGGGCGTGCAGCAAAGGATAACATAAACTGACTGGATGGCGTACAGGACTGCCGAAGGTCAACAGGTGACTATAAACGGTGATTTGAATGAAGAACAGCTGTGGCAAGTCCCGTAGCTCCACCCAACGGAGGAGTGGTCAAATCTAAAAGGACAACAGAAATGAGTGAATAGTCCAACAAATAAACAGAGCATAGCGACCCACCAAGGCTACCAAACCCGTGCTACGGTACAACGTGACACCTACAGTATTATGCTCATTCTTACCACTGGCTGGTGGTACTTCTTTCAGGGCTCACCTCCAAATGCACAAACCTCATTATCTGACACTTTGGCACCGCTTAACACGATAATACAACATTCTAATAACATTCATAGGTCAGAAAAGTGGAAAAAGTATGATGGTCCCCTATAAACCTACTTTTCCAACATTTTTTTGGTGAAAGTTGAAAATTATAATACAAAATAACATTTAATTAATACCAATGAATCAAATCGAAGTAAAAAATAAGTGTTTGCTAAATACAAGGATGAAGAGTCTTGAACCAGTCATGATGTGCTATATACGTATGTCACTATATTGACACTTACTATGGTACCCATTATGTCATTGGATGCTCATATCACCTCCTACTTCGGTACGTGACAAAAAAAATGAAAATTATTTTTTTTAAAACCTTAAACCATATTAGGAAAGCAGGAAGTGAACAAATGTAACAGTTACTGATTGTAAAAGTACCAGATGGAGGGGTAGGATTTAATAAGCTTTGCTTCTTCCTACTCCTTTTGGACATGTGGAACTGTGAACTGATTATGTGATGCACTCAATTGTAATCTGATGCATGTTCAAATGAAATAAAACCATTACCATTACCAAGTAAGCAAAGTGTGTCATAAAAGGGTGGCAATACATAAACCACACAGTTATGACATTTCGACTTGGGTGTCTTCACACAGTCATGGTTCAGCAACACATGGAGAGCTTTTGACTCCACTGAAAAGACACAAACTGCGAGACGGGCTTGATATCGTAGCCACGACCTTTGTCGTTCTTTGCCACTGTGGTGTGGAAAAGATAGTGGTGAAGCTTTTAGAAAAATCCATGTAGAGAATAAAAAACACAGTAGAAAATCAAAGAACCCCTACGCAGTCCACATAGAAGAAATGAGCTCTCAGTCCACCATGAGAAGCATTGCACATTGAAGAAGGATACCACTAGTGTACAAAGTAAATAGTTACAAAGTAAATAGTACTGATGACGACTAACAAGAACAGGTATCGCTGCACAAACCTTCCAGCAATCGCAAAGCAGCATTTATTCTGCCATATAAAATAAGTCAGTCCCAATTTTTATTCAAAATATTCAAAAACCAATAAAAAACACAAAAAGTAAGCTGACATTTGTTATGTTAGCACTGATGCTAAACCCGCTTTTCTGTGCATAAGTTCACTAAATCCCTGTGGTATTCTATCCTATGATCATGAGAGAAATACCACAAAGATTGTCTATTGCAGCGTTAGTATTTACTAATGCATAAACCGAAAATGGGTGTTGTTTATCCGGAAACGGGTGGGGCTGAAATCGGTACATTGATAATATACCACACATGGATTGATCGGAAGTTACTATATTTATTGTTCATTATTCAGCTATATGTGTACTGTGGGAGATTTGGAGTCTTACAGTTTATTTTTTAGTATCAACTTTACAACTTTCATTGTTTTCTTAGTTTATCCTTTTTTGTTTGTTATTTAGTTTCTACAATGTGCTGTTAACAGGCTGCAGGGCGATTGAGTGGTTAGCGCGCAGACCTTACAGCAAGGAGACCGGAGTTCAATCCCCCCCTTGGCCATCTCTGTGTGAAGTTTGCATGTTCTCCCCGTGCATGCGTGGGTTTTCTCCGGGTACTCCGGTTTCCTCCCACATTCCAAAAACATGCTAGGTTAATTGGCGACTCCAAATTGTCCATAGGTATGAACATGAGTGTGAATGGTTGTTTGTCTATATGTGCACTGTGATTGGCTGGCCACCAGTCCAGGGTGTGCCCCGCCTTTCGCCCGAAGACAGCTGGGATAGGCTCCAGCCCCACGACCATCATGAGGATAAGCGGTAGAAAATGAATGAATAATGTGCTGTTCACAGGCCCATAAAAAATGCGATCCACACATGGCCCGCGGGCTGCACTTTGGATATTCCTGGTTTACATATTTAATCGGGAGCGGGTAGTGTCAACAAATGAGTGTGTCCATACTGTGTTTTTGTGGCATTATCACTAAACAACCTCCACAAAAAGCAAAAGCTGGATGCAGGCTTCCACAGTAGTGCACATGCACCGTGTTGAAGAGCTGCGCTTTGGCGGCAAGCCTATTACACAGCCAATCCATGACAAAAGAAACACAGATGAATAACTAAAGGCAAAATGTAAACAATGATACAAGAAAAGGCACATTTGTGCAAATAAACTGTATTTCTGGAATAAAATAAATTAAATACTGTATTATATAAAGTAGCTCAAATCTCAAACAGTAAACATTGACTAAAAAAGTGTAACTGTCAACAGTGAACTACTGCACTTTTCTCAGTGTTGCAATTTTTAATCAATACTGGCAGGTTATAGTGCAGAAAGCACAGTTTTTCTGCAATCTCTCTGCTTTTCATCATAAATGTTGTGCTGAACACACTCTCACTCGCTACAGAGGAACGAGGGTATGAGAGGCATCTCCTGGCCTGAGTGCACATTCTGCATTGATATTCTATTCTTGGAGCATGGTTACAAAGAACCGGCTGATGTACCTGTGTGGGGACCTGACCCGTCCTTTACATTGAGTATAAGTTGGACCTTCTTATGATGTATGAAATGAGCCATCAAGCTCATGAGTGATTCGGTGGACCCAGACCGACCGAGTTATGAAGGAAATGCAGATTCCAGCTTTGTCCTCTGACAGAAGAACAAAAAAAACAAAACGATGTTTTATTTACATAACTCACTTGTACATTAACCAAGCTACAATGATATCGTTATCATCTCCCTCTTTGCAAAGACCGGTGTTCCACGTGGCGATGATATCACAGACTGAATCAAGTAAACATTTAAACATTTCCCGCATTAACATTGTTAAAAAAAAAACTGACTCATCCATATGCTTAAACCCAACAGAAACAACACTGAGAGTTCAGCATGCAAGTGAGAACAACACCGCCCACCAGCTCTGACCAGCAGTAAACTTCCACTCCATGCAGCCCACTGTGCTGTAACCATCAAGATGTCTAAAGGCAATACATTCATATGTGGTAAGTATTTAAAAAGATCTTATTACTGGTTGAGGAAAAACGTGGGAGGGAAGGTCAAGAGGGAAAAGTAAACATTTTATTTCTTGTCAGACTTCATCACCACATTGAATCCATATTTAGATCAGTCATAGGCAAACTAAAGCTTGCATGAGCGAGTATAACACTATCTGTATCTGTATCAGACAAAGTGACAGATGCACGATCGTGCCCTGTCTTGTGAAAAACACCGTACACATTAGGGAACAAGTTTAAGATTACAATGTGCAAACTGCAACATATTGAGAAAGGTGTAATATTTTAGTACATTTACAGTATGTATAAATGGAGTTTGATACGCATGCATAATGTTCGATGTTGCGCGTACTACTGTGCAGGTGTAGATGTACCTCATACTGTGGTCATTCAATGCAGGTTACTGTTACCACTGTCTGTGTACTGTCAGCTGAAAATGAACAAAAATCCTATATTGTAGGTTGCATGCCTGTTTTATAATCACTTCATGGAATAAGACAAAAATACATTTCAAAGAAATGTCATCACTACTAAATATGTCTAAAATGTTATTATTATATTATTTCGTGACTTTTTAATGATTTTTTTTGTTTAAACAAAAGCTGTTATTTATAAAAGGAATGTATTATACAAATATTTTGGTCATTTGTATTGAGTTGTAGACTTCTATAGAGTACCTACACATGATAACCCGCACAGAAAGCTTTCTAGATCTTCCAGAATCGGCACCAAATCCAGCTGTATTTGCTTGTATTTGCCCACAAAGGTTCCCGAAGACTTCAGCACTACTGCCGAACCCCACTGTTTGATGTTGTTAGTATAGGAGTTGATCATAAATAAATAAACCCCTTGGAGCGCTAATTGAAAAGTGGTTAGGAACTGGTAGCTCATGGGCTACTGGTTTTAATTCTTGTCAGACACCATATTGAATCCACATTTAGATCAGTGATCGGCAAACTAAAGCTTGCATGGCTATATAAACATTAGGGATGAGCGAGTACAACACTACCTGTATCTGTATCAGACAAAGTGACAGATGCACGATCGTGCCCTGCCTTGTGAAAAACACCATACACATTACGACATTTTAAGATTACAATGTGAAAACTGCAACATATTGAGAACGGTGTAATATTTTAGTATATTTACAGTATGTCTAAATGGAGTTTGACACGCTTGCATAATGTTGTACTAGGCCCAATTAAACCCCCTTACTACAACCACGATAATACCTACAAGAAAACAAACAAAACCTCAGCCCGCCATCATCAGTAATGTGCAGATATATCTTTTCCCGCTGCACAGCTTTAAAACAGCTGCTCTGTCACCCACACTCAACAGAAGCACAGCTGGCATAGCAGGTAGCGAACACCCACTCCACGCCACCTTTACCACCAATTGTGTGTGTTCATGGAAGACTTCACTTCCAATGCATAGCAGTCCCATCTGCTCACAGTGAATGTTTTTCATTGATTTTCATCGACAAATTGTGTCCATAACTACGGACAGAAAGTGTAGGCGCAGCCAAGGCATTGTGCTATGCTAACTATCTGTGCTATGTGACCTTCAGTGTTTACCACGGTGCTTTGCAGCTGAATGTTGGGATGGACGGGTTGCTCCAGGTGGAGTTTAAGTATCGCAGGTGCTTGTTCACAAGTGTGAGGAGGGTGGACCAACCGATTGTGACCGAAATAGCTAGATCAGATGTGGGCAAACTTTTTGACTCACGGTCATCAAGCAGAACGACGTACTTGCTCATGGTGCAACAAAATGAAAACACAACATATCCACAGCAAGTTACCGTAACAAATAAATAAATCAACGAGTATGACGACATGGGTGATTCACAACAACTAAGCGCTAAACGTAACATGTAACTTTAAATCGTTATTTCCAAATGACCGTAAGACATGCTGGGTAGTCCAGCTGCAACCGTAATATGAACTATGAACAATAAAACAGTGGCTATCACGAGTATGTTAACTCCTATTTGTTTACTTCTCTGGCGACCTCCTCAACAAATATTGCGACAAACATTGCAAAATGTTGGGATAGTATCACAAGTTACCCTGCATGCCTTGCGGCAGGAATATATGGGTATGCGTATTTATTTGTTATTTGTATGCCCACATGGTGAGGCGGGTAGGTTCTTTGTGTGTCATGTGTTGACCTGAATTTGGAAATGCCTAGTGTGCTGGATGAAGACGCTTGGCCCACGGGCCGTAGTTTGCCCACCCTTGAGCTAGATTGTGGACACAAGTGGCCGAAATGAGTTTCCTCCATTGAGTGGCGAATTGAGAAGCATTGAGAACCGCTTCTCCTTCAAACGGAGAGGAGCTAGTTGAGGTGGCTGGGACCTTGAGGTAGTTCTGGTGTCCGACTGGGAGGTTACAAGGATAAGACCCGCTGGAGGGATTATGTATCACAGCTGGTCTGGAAATGCCTTGTTGTGTCCCCCCCCGGGTGGAACTGCAAGAGGTGGTAAGACGTAAGACGTAAGAAGTCCCTACTGAGACTGCTGCCCCTGGCACCCAGAACCCGGATCCGGATAAGCAAATGAAAATAGATGGATTCATGTTCTACCAGCTGAAACGTAGTACTTGGAGTGTCACGATTGGGCTTCACCCCCTCGTGACAGCTCTTGGTTTTCCTCTTTTCCTGTGTTCCTGGTTCATGCCCTTATTTTGTATTCACTTCCTGTGTTGCTCTGGTCTGTTTTCCGCTGTTTTCCATTGCTTTCCATCATCTCCTGCATCTGTTTCCCATTTTCTATGATATTTAGTTCAGGTGTGCGCTCCTTTAGTTGTTGGGTCCTTGTCGTTTTTATGTTGGACTTGCTTGTGAGTTGTGCTGCTGCATAGCATCTACAATAAATACATTTTTACCTGCAATTGGGTCTCTGCATCCTGGGGTCGCACCGCAAAGCTCTCAAGCCCGACCGTCACATGGAGGTCTCGGTTTGCTTGATTGTTGCACAGTAACATATACACAATAACTCAGGCAAAATTATTACAAAAGGACAAATTTATTTCAAGCACTTACATAGAAAAATAAGATTGATTTGATTCACCAATAATAAATAGAGTGCCTGACATCAGCCTCTTTCGTCAGTATCATCAGTATCCAGTCTTACAATACAGCAAAGGCACTATCGTGTTCATCTCCATCAGTGAGTCGTTGGTGATGCACATCCATACTTTGGTGGTTAAGGCCCCACTGACATAAACTGGCATCTGACTTAAACTACACTGTTTCCTACCTCTCGGACTACATGAATGATGGGCCTAAAATAAGAAGTATGGGCCATATATATAGTCACATATAAAGACATTGTTGGACATAAAACAACTCCTGCTTGCAGTACCGCCATCTAATAGTCAAACACGGGCATCCATTACATTAACTGCTGGCCCATCTCAAGTCATTCTTTCACTGTTTTCCAGTATACAACTTTGCAGATTTATAAAACGTAATTTATCTTAATAAACATGCACAAAGAATCTGAAAATAACTTTCATAAACAGTGAGCACTGTTCATCGTATAAACAGGTTGTGTATTTCTTTGTCCTTTCTAGGAATGTGCTTAGTGATTGCAATTCATTCATTAGTACCGCAACAGTATAGTGGGATATATTAATATGTACAGTAATCCCTCTTTTATCGCAGTAAAGTGGTTCCAGACCTGACTGTGTTAAGTAGGATTCCTTATTTATCAATGCAATATTTTCGTAGTTGGAGCATAGAAAACCTTCTATATGTGTGTTTTAACATTATTACAGCATACTAGACATGAATTAAAACTTAATTATTTGAGGAATCGATTATCCAATTAATTGACAACTGTGCCTTTGCCTTCGGAAAACAGTAATGGACATTTTTGCCTCTTTTCTGATCTGTTGCGGACCAAATCTGTAACTGTTTTTGTTTGCTTCATATTGATTTGGTCCACCTTGGGCAGGGGTGTCCACAGTGTGGCTCTGGGGGTCATTTGTGGCCCATAGCTTGTTCTATGTTGGGACCACAGCACATAGGAGAAATAAAATCAAACAAAAAAACTCCCCAGCTAACAAAGCAAAAAGGCTAAAAATAATAATAACTAATTGTAACTAATAACACAAAGCTTTGATCTTAAATATCTATTGTAGATGTATTTTTTTTTCAACCTTTTTGCCTTTAAAAGGGACCTATTATGCTCATTCTCATTTTTGGCGGTTTGTATTGAGTTGTGGACTCCTATAGAGCAGCTACACACAATAACCCGCACAGAAAGCTTTCTAGCTCTCCCAGATTCTGCACCTGTTTCTGCAGTGTTTCTATTGACTTCCTGCTTCCAACCTAAACAGTCAATGGATGACAAAGGTCTTTTTCAGTTCAATTTACTCCACTCCTGCCCCTCCTCTGGGTACGCCTACCCCGCTATGATTGGTCACACTCCAAGCACTCCCGAGGATTGGTGGAAGTTTGCACACCCCTGGTCGCGGGCCTAAAGAATGACTCTATTGATCAAAACAACAAGCCTCTGATTAATGGGCAAAGAAAATAATCGTTATGAAATTTCAGTCTTCACAATTTTTTTTCAACGTTTTATTTTTTATTATTATATTACTGTATTTTAATTTTTAAATTTTTTATTATATTTTTTTCAACAGAAAAATTATATTTATAAATACTACAGCGTACGTGTACAACTGTTGCAAAATTTTTTGATGTTTGTGTCTTTATGCTTCACGAATAATGATTTTTTCTTAAGTGTTGAGTTTTCTCACTTTGTTTGGCGGTCCGTAAACACATCATAGTTTTTTGGCCACATACAGTTTTGGCATCTGTTTGTGGATCGTCTTACATTGTCATCCTTTACTGGTGAATAGCTATACCTTTTATACTTTAAATTAGGGATGGTCCGATCAGTCGGCCAGAAAACAGTATCAACTGATTTCCATAAAAAACATTTGATCGGCCGAAAAACAACTTTCAAAGCCAAAAACCGATTGCCGTGCAGCAACAAGTCCTACATGTTTGCTGTGTCAACAGCAGTGTTGTGAGTGAACAATGGGAATTGAAGAGAGAAGCGGAAGGTTCCGGAGCTGAATCTAATAATAGCAACAATCACTTTTACTGCAAAAGTTGATCCGAAATCGTCAGCGTCAAGCTAGCAGGTGGGTTTGGAAGGAGGAGAGTGAAAAATAGACATTTTTATGGACATATAAATTACCATTGCCAAAAAGCAGGGATCTGAACTGTATTTTTCTTTTCTTATTTTTTTCCTTCTTAATATCCCATGTTGCATCAGGATATATGCAAGCGTCGCTATGTTGGAAGTCGAATGTAAACTTCTTCCGGTCAAGTTTAGTACATGTATGTTTTCAGTACACTGCCCCCTGCAGTTTGGGAGCAGGCGCCACATGGAGTATGAAGACACACATGATCTCTTGAGCCTAACCTTAAGTCATATCCAAGTATCATATTGTTTCTATGTTCTCTCTTGGGAAGATATAGTCGAATGGTTCCTGAGTGTACCCACTACCGTACTGTGACATATTGGCTACTGTAGAATCAAACACATGAATCACAATGAATTAGCCTGGCCTTTGATAATCTTAATAGCGGTCAAAAGAATGATCAATAAAAGCGAATGTAAAGTGAATAAGTTGATATTTACACTCCAAAGAAGAAATTATGTAATTATGTGAATGATCTTAGTATAGGCTGCACGGCGATCGAGTGGTTAGCGCGCAGACCTCACAGCTAGGAGACCAGGGTTAAATTCCACCCTCGGTTATCTCTGTGTGAAGTTTGCATGTTCCCCCCGTGCATGCGTGGGTTTTCTCCGGGTACTCCGGTTTCCTCCCACATTCCAAAAACATGCTAGGTTAATTGGTGTCTTCAAATTGTCCATAGGTATGAATGTGAGTGTGAATGGTTGTTTGTCTATATGTGCCCTGTGATTGGCTGGCGACCAGTCCAGGGTGTACCCCGCCTCTCACCCGAAAACAGCTGGGATAGGCTCCAGCACCCCCGCGACCCTCGTGAGGATAAGTGGTAGAAAATGAATGACTGAATCTTAGTATATACTCCATAAAGTGATAAGGCGTAAAACATTCTCCTGTTGGACTGACCTCTCCAACATGGTGCTGACCCTAATGATCCCCAAACGCCCTAATGTCGCAGATACTGGATCATGGGTGAAATACCCCTGATTGTCAGAAGAAAGCATGACAGTATTTTGCAGGAAATTCTACTGCTCCGTGTGTCATGTCGTCTCTTTAGGCCCAGTCAGCACAGGAAACCAAAAATGTCTGAAAGGTTCTGGAAGTGTCCGACAGATCTTTTTAGATGTTCCTCTGGGCGGTGAGGTACTTGAGAGCAGCTGCACCATACTTCCTGGACAAGTCTTGGTGGAACTCGTCCTTGAGGGTGTTCAAACAGTTGCGGTAGCTGGAACTGGAACGGAACTTGGAGATGTCAAAGCTCGGAGCGTGGGGCATGTGGATCATAAAAGCGTTTGGGAGAACCATGAAGTCATACTCCTGGAAGAAAGAACACGCTGAATGAATCAATTATACATTTTATATTTGCATTCTAAGTATAAAAGTAAGTAAAAAGTAAGAAAGATCAAAAAATTCCGACACTGAGCCCCTTGAGTTCATAGTCATAGACAGATTTTAGTATATATTACACAAGGTCTAACGTACTATGAGAAAAAATTGTCTTAGTGTTGTCTTGCTTAGTTTTGAGTTTTTGAATTGTTAAAGTTACACATCATTTAATCTATGTGATTAACCTGTTTCGACTTTAACCAAGCATATCTTCTTCTTTCTCTTTCGGCTTTTCCCAATCAACTGCCTCCATCCAACCCTGTCTTCCGCATCCGTCTCTCTCACACCAACTCACAGCATCCTTCTACCAATAAGGTCACTATCTCTCCTCTGGACATGTCCCAACCATCTCAGTCTGGGATGTCAGAGATGAGGATGTTGAAATTCACAGTGGGAGTGACCAATGAATGAATGAAGTACATCAGAGGGACATTACATTTTAGAGGCCCTTTATCTCCAAGGCCTCTTACATGTAATGGGTGGGTGGGTGGATGGGTGGATGGACGGATGGCCAACGAAATGTTGTTGCCTGGCTCCCGTATAATATTAAATAATAATAATAACGATGTACTGTGTTTACCTGTGCATCCAGTTCAATGATGTGGGAAACTTTGTTCCAGCCAAAGCCCACAAAGCGTTGATCATATTGCGGACAATCGCGTCTGACAACAACGTATGGTTCAAAGTCTGCCTCCCAGTCAACCTTGTAAGGTGTGGTGGATGTTCTCCACTTGGCGTAGTTGGAAGGCGCATGACCTTTAGGCCATACGTGATACCTACACATGCAAAAACATCATCAAATCAACATTATTGCAATGTTTAATGTCTGTGTTCTCAGGTTGACCCAAAGGATAGGAGCATTGTTCCTTATGAAATTGACTGCAGTGATGTTGCAATGACCTCTACATTGGCGAGTCCAAACAACCTTTATACAAATTTCTTCATGACTTTCTGCTAGCACTTCCTTTGCATCTGGGACAATCCTTTGACGACCACTATGGTTAGTAGAGGTAGTGATGCGTTATACCAGTTTTTTTTATTCGATTGTATACCTATTATTTTTGGGGGGGCATTTTTTGGCCAAATTCATGACAATACCAATTACTTTATTGCCATTTTACCCCAATATCACATTTGACAATACCATGGAATCGATACCGCCATCACTAAATTAAGCTATTTCTGTCAAAGTAGGAAAGCCCACTCTAAACAGAGGTTGTACTAACATCTGTCCTCCGAAGACTGTTTGATTCCACAGGAAGAGTGGCCACTATTGAGCTGTTTTGCCACAAATAGTCAACTTTGAAAGGGTTATGGTTAGGGTTATCATTGAAACAACAATTCTGAAGGACTGGTTGAGAAGAAATCGTAGAGACCGTTTTGATACCTGAAGGTATATAGTGTCCCCATGTCCAGCATGGAGAGCAGCTCAGCTTTGGATTTGGGGAAGGACAAGCGATACCGAAGTGTCTCAAAAGCAGGGACCACCAGGGCTTTGTTCGTACCAGCCATGTCCAACTGGACCACAGATTTTCTGCATGGAAAAAGCAAAGAGAGGTGTCATGGAAGGGCGGTCATCACAGTTCAGTACATTCTGTACGTTGGTGTTAAAGTCACGGTTTATTTGATTTTGGTAATGGTAATGGTTTTATTTCATTTGAACATGCATCAGATTAAAATTGAGTGCATCCCATAATCAGTTCCCAGTTCCACATGTCCTTTACACAGGTACTTTTACATTCAGTAACTGTTACATTTGTTCACTTCCTGCTTTCCTAATATAATTTAAGTTTACAGTGCAGCTTCCGACCAGATGGCGGCGGTAATGTGTCAGTCAGCTGTTTAGACAAAAGACTACTTGATGGGATGATTCTTGATGGCCACATCTTGTATAAAAAGATTAAATTTGCGTTTGTCCACAATATTACTTGTAAAAAATATGACTTTTTCATGCAAAATGCTAACCTTTTTCATGTAATATTCCGAATAAAATACTAAAAGAGAACTGGATGGTGGTCCGTCTTACCTCAGGTACTCATAGAGACCGTACATTGGTAAGAAGTCCACATCTGTCAGGAAAACATACGGCGTTTTGGCATTCTTCAGGGCTACGTTCCTCAGCAGGTTGATGGGGTAGAACTGGCCTTCCTTGTAGACAACGTGGTAGCCCACATTTTTGCGCTTTTTCAGGACCTCCGAGGCTTGAGCATAGCGAAGAAACTGCTGAGCCTCTGCGTCAGACATGTAAAGTGCCAAGCTGATGGGACCTTCCCAGTGTTTACAAATTGCCTCCAGCATCTGCAACCTTGAGGTGACAGATACACAACATTTTATTCACGCAGATAAAACCACATGAACCAGGGATGCTGGGTTGTGTGTTCTGCTGTGGTAGTTGGTATATAGCCATCTATTTATTGCGGTTAATTGGTACCAAACCAAACTATGCTAAATGTATTGTATTTAATATATATAATGTAAAATATAACATTATATTATTATTGTATTATATTTATAATTTATAATTAACACAATATTTAATATATATATATATATAAATATAGAATTTTATTTAATATACATACATATTAAATATGTATAACATAAAATATGTTTATAATAAATATAATATTCAATATACATATTAAATACAATTCATTTAGCATATTATATTTTGTATATATATTATATAATGTATTTAATATATACATATTAAATACAATTAATTTAGCATATTATATATTATTGTATATATATTATATAATATATTGTATTTAATATATATATTTAATATTTATAAATAAAATATTTTTATCGTTAGATCATAGAAAACCTGTTTATGACCTTCTAAAAGTGTTTTTTTAATCATTATTAGAGCCCTCTAGGCATGAAATAACACCCCTATAGTCACATTCACACTCCCATTACCCAACATAGTAGACATAATAAGAGAAAATGATTAATTTTAGACATAATAAGACTTTTGCTGGTGTGATGCTGTAAATATGTTTCGGTAGCACAGACATGAAGTAACGTTGAGCGTTCAGAGTTGAGTTTTAGCTTGCCGTGGGTCATGCACCAATAAAGTTTTTGTCTGGTGCTTGTGTGTCTCACCCAACATTACAGTAACATTGCTGACACCTAGTGACCAGTGTAGAATACTACATATATATATATATATGGAGCTTGCCAAGCCATGGCGAAAAAAAAGCATTTGCTCCACCTCATTAAGTCAATCGTTAGTGAAAAGAGAAGCTAGCACAAGGCAGCTATCCACCAAAAAGAAACATGTGTGTTCCTGTTCCTGTCTCAAACAAAGATTGTAGATGATTGAATGACAGATGATGAATGAAATTCCAGTGGGGTGCAGCTTTCTTTGAAGCACAATGCCCGCGGCAGAAAGACGCCATATTGTTCCTCTCCCCTCTCTTCCACGCCATAAATTACAAAAACTGTTCTTTTTTTCTTGTTATAATGAGCAACCTGTCTTAACATTTTAAAACGTTCCTAAGCAGCCATGAACGTTACTGCAGGTACCTGTCCATAGAGAGTTGGGCCACCAGTGTGACATCGTTGTCATTCTCGCTCAGCGTATATTCATACTGCAGGAAGTAGAGGTGGATTCTGTGAATTGTAATTCGCTCCCGGCGGAAGTCATAACACTGATCATCCTCGTCCAGGTCCTCCAGGGCAGTCTGCAACTAAAGAATAAAAACAACATAATGTCATGCTACTAGAACATATATGACCAGTCTGTCAATTCTTAACAGAGAGACAGAATGTAAAAAATTCATATATGAATTTATTTCGTTGAGTGAATAAGTATTTGATCCCCCTACTAAGCAGCAACTTCCTGCTTTCTTAATATAGTTTAAGTTTTTTATTTTATTTTATTTATTTCTAATTTAGGAGGTAGGAGGTGATACGTATGAGCATCCAATGCCATAATGGGTACCATAGTAAGTGTCAATATAGTGATATATATAGCACATCAGGACTGGTTCAAGACTCTTCATCCTTGTATTTAGCAAACATCAACTGCTTGTATTGTTTCTTGAATTGGCTCATCGTTGTGCATTGTTTGACTTCCTTACTCAATCCATTCCATAGTTTGATTCCACATACTGAAATGCTATGGCTAGCATAACGTAGTCCTAGCATAGAAGTGTTTCAAATGTACTTCTTCCCTGAGATCATATTTCTCCTCTCTTGTAGAGAAGTATTGGATTACATTTTTAGCTAATTGGTTATTTATACAACTTGAATGTCTCGTTTTCGCAAACTAGCAGTATTCATGGTGGGCCTTTTGTTGAGTTTTATGTACTGAGTCCTTTTATCATCCTCTGTTGAGGGTAGGTTTTTGTTATTTTCTTTGTTTTTTTCTTTTGCTCTGTTGTTGTTCTGCTCCGAGCTATTTGTTTTCTTTCCAGCCTGTGAGGCCAATATGTCCTCTGCCAATCACCGCCGCCTCCATTGCAGCATCCAGCCTATAGCAACTGCCTCCCGCCCACTTTCTCATCACAAAGCCAGAAGCAAGCATGGGATTTACCTGTTGTTGTGAGAGTGAAAGTTTTGCACGCTGCAAACAACCATTCACACTCACCACTTCACCACTGCAGGCATTGCATTGTACAGACAACACATCGTACTGCATTACTGCAGTTTTCATGACTTTGTACATTATTTGTGCCTCACCCCCCTCCCATGACAGCACGTCACTGTTTTTTATCATCTGTTGCCACCAGTCAACTACTTCTCAGTACTAACCTGTATGCTCTCTGGACTGGCCTGACTCCAGCAGCCAAACAGCTCACGTCGCAGCAGGTTTCCGTCATACTCCAAGAAGGTCAGGTAAAGGTTCCTGAAGAACTCCACATGCTTGTTCTTCACACGAAGCTTCTTTGGGGAGTTCCAGTGGATGACCTAAAACAAAAGCGAGGGGGCTCATTGGGCCTTTAATGGTGCAAAGTGTTATCATAAATAACTGGAGACTCGATGCCCAACCCTATTTATACGTAAAAAAATCCCACTTTGCGGAAATGTGCTAGTCACTAGCCACGTATACATGGACCCAAATATTCCAATTCCATTCGGGTTGTTTGCTGAAACGGAAAGAATGTAACCTTTGTATACACCTCATTCCGAAAGAAAAGTGCCAATCCGAATGAAAATATAATGGGATTCACGGGGGTGGAATATTCCTTTCCCCAATCCGATTGAGGTATCTTGTACCCGCTCAAACGGAAAGTTGTCAGACTGCGTTCTTCTTCGTGGAGTTTTTCTTCTTCTGTTGTTTATTGGCGGTTGGCA
The DNA here is from genome assembly GCF_030265055.1 of Doryrhamphus excisus. Lineage (NCBI taxonomy): Eukaryota > Metazoa > Chordata > Actinopteri > Syngnathiformes > Syngnathidae > Doryrhamphus > Doryrhamphus excisus. The sequence goes on along the minus strand of NC_080472.1, from coordinate 5,448,194 downwards.
AGCAGCTTTGGTGTGCATTAGCGCCATCTGTGGAACAGAATCTAAACCCTTCTATACGCCATTCACAAGTCCACTTTTATCACAAGCAATTTTAGCGTACCTTGAGGTCAGAAACATCGGTGTAGCAGAGCTCAGAGCGAGTGTGATCAGACAGCTGAACATTCCAGAAGCAGGGCAGCTGGTGGACCAGGACTGGGTTCTGCTTGATGAAGGCATTGAAGATGTCCTAGAAAAACATCTCCAATAAGACACTCTCTCTCTTTCTTTTCAAATATTATCAAATTTCCAGTTTGTTCTCACCTGATCAGCCAGAGATGTACTCAGCATGTTCATTAACTCTTTCTCTGCCGTCAGCCGCCACATTTGCTCCCATCCAATTCGCCGCAACCTCTCCAAGTACAGGAGAATGACACCTACCATTGTGAAATAATACAATCGGAACCAATCATATGTCAAGTGTGCAGCATCGGTGATACATGCTGTATCTTCTTATGTCAAGTATGCTACCTGTGTTGAAGCCCCGGCCAAGTGCAGGCCAGGGTTTATGGTTTTTCCACAGGTTTCCCAGGTACCAATCACTCTGGTTCTCCACCAGACCAATAACCTGTTTGTCTAGAAACAAAGAAAACCAACAATAAAGATGAGAATAAAATCTGAATGAAAATAATTATCAATTTAATCGATACATTTTTGATACACGGCCCGTTATAAGACAAGATTCATTCATTAATTTATTTTCTACCGCTTATCCTCACGAGGGTCGCAGGGGTGCTGGAGATGCGGGGTACACCCTGGACTGGTGGCCAGCCAATCACAGGGCACATATAGACAAACAACCATTCACACTCACATTCATACCTATGGACAATTTGGAGTCACCAATTAACCTAGCATGTTTTTGGAATGTGGGAGGAAACCGGAGTACCCGGAGAAAACCCACGCAAACTCCACACAGAGATGGCTGAGGGTGGAATTGAATCTGGGTCTCCTAGTTGTGAGGTCTGCGTGCTAACCACACGATCACTGTGCAGCCTCAACGGTTAAACAGTAAAAAATAAACAATCTAAATATAAACAATATAAACAACCTAAAAGTATTAACAAATTTTCCCAGGATTAAATACAAATACAGTTTACAAATTAATATGAAATGTGAAAATGTATGAAATATATGACCAGTATATACATTATAAGATCTTGGTAGTGATTTGAATATGAACCACGTACTTCGGTACGGGACAAAACATTTAAAAAATTATATATATACTATATTAGAAAAGCAGGAAGTGAACAAATGTAACAGTTACTGATTGTAAAAGTACCAGATGGAGGGGTAGGATTTAATAAGCGTTGCTTCTTCCTACTCCTTTTGGACATGTGGAACTGGGAACTGATTATGGGATGCACTCAATTGTAATCTGATGCATGTTCAAATGAAATAAAACCATTACCATTAATTATGAGGCATTATGAATATTGCACTTACAACTCAATATATTGCTTTGGCCCCCGTGGCGTGTTATTTTGCATTCACACTGAGTCAGCAACATGTACAACGGTCCATGGCAGACAGACAAGTTTTTTGTGCAATATTGTACAAAGCTGAGGCACCATTTTCACCAAAAACTGAATCATACAAAAGTACAAAAATCCAGGTTTGACTGGATCTATGATTTCAGGTTTTGTGTTTTTGTGCAATCCCAGCTGCGATGTAATGCATGGTCCAAACCAAGATTTGCAGTGTTCCTACCCTTATTAACAAAACCTTGGAGTTAACAAGTATTCTGACACTCAAGAGAGATATTTGATGTCAAATTCAAAAGATCTTACCTGTGAACTTTCTGAAAACTCCCCAGAGTTCAGCGATATCAGTGGCAAAGGTGATGTCTGTATCCAGAACAATAACCTTTGACAGGTCAGACGGGAGGGCTTTGGTTAGTGTCAGCTTCATCAAGCCATAAATTCCTGAGTAATGCTTGTTTGGTATCCATGACACCTCGGACTGAAACAAGACAAAAGTGGCGTTTATTAGGTTGGTTGAGGCGCTCAACCATGCTTGTTACTTGTTAGGTATGTCCGACACAAACCAACATACCATATAAATAAACACATCATTTAAAGAAGGAGAAAGACATTGTAGATCTACGGGGATAGGTTAACATGCGCTTACCTTGAGCTCATCGGCGTCATAGAAACTAACTTGCACGGACGGAACCATCCATGACTCAAATAGGGAGGTCAATATTTGGTTGGCCACGGCATCAGTGATAAAGTGAAAGTGCAAGGGGTTTCTCCTGGAAAATTGAGACAAAATTCATCCAGTTTGCATCTAATTAACTGTAGAGGGAGTCAATGTATTTACAGTATATATCTTAGTCTATGGACCGACCCTGAGCTTACTTTCGATCTGTTTTTCATTTCATGTCAGGAAAACTTCCCATACTTGATTATGCTGATGTTGTTTACCAAAACACCACCGACTCAAACCTCTCAATATTTGATGATTTGATATTTGAGTTTTTAATACAGATTTGTCTTGAAAATTATAATCCATCATTTATAAGACACTCAACTGTCTTCCAGCCCAGCCTTTGAGTCAGTATATTGATCTATATCCTTTCAGACATATCATTAATCAATTTTTCATAGTTGGTAAAATCTGTAAATACATAGGTTGAGGGTAATTCAAGTTCAAAACCGCATCTGATTAGACTAATCTTCCATCTGCCATTACAGTCCATTACAAAATATGTCCTATTGTTAGTCAAAAAATATTGAAAATCAATTCATATGTAGTATTGTGGCCACTAGGAGTCAGTAATCTTACATTACCTTCAAACTGCATGGAGTCAACAATGGCATATACTACATGACACGGTCAAACAAGCTTTTCTCCCATTCCATGTGGAAGTGGTACATTTGTTGGCTTTTTACTTTGCTCTTCTTCCCAACTCTGTTTGATACCGTTTAGAATAAGTGTAAAATAAACAAATTGGAGGCTAACTAGCTAGCTTGGTAGCATATTTTGTTTAAAGCGGTGGTCAACTCCTGTGTCCCAGCAGTGATCCTGTAGCTTGCTCATTACAGTTGTGCAATGTAAGCGGACAATGACAGGGGTGTAGAGGTGGTGTTATAGGGGTGTTATAGGGGTGTTATATCATGTCTACGGGGCTCTAATAATGGTAAAAAATATATATATATTTCGAAAGTCATAAACAGGTTTTCTATGATGTAACTATTAAAATATTCCTTTCATTAATATTGGATGCTACTGTGTGAATATTCACTTATCACGATCGGATCTAGAATTTGATTTGTACCTCTTTTTCATCTTATTTTTCTTATTGTTATTTTCTTATTCTTGCTTATGACCACACATCTGTTGCTCCTGATGCTGTATTATATTGAAATGAATTATGTGTGTGTATGAGCTGGTGATGGGTGGGAGGGATGTGGGGGCTGTAGAAGTGGTAGAGCAGTGTGTTTTTCTGTTTGTTGGTCATTATAGTAATGTTTCATAATATTTCTGTATGTGTTGCGACCTGCTGCGCCTTGAATTGAACATGAAATAAAGTCCATAAATGAAGTATTATGAGTATTACATAGACGTAAGTAAGTATTTGAGAAAAGAGCTCCATTTTTGTGTCATGTGAGAACATCACATTCTCCCAAGCCTTGTGTAAGTCAAATACTTATTTATCTCAATCTAATACTAATTAATGTATGTACTTTATTTCATGTACTGATATCGCACAATTGACATTGACACAGGGGTCCCAGTCAGAGATATCATAAACATAAGCGCTTGAGAGGAGGTGCTTGAAGTAAGTAAAAATCCATTAAATAATGAATTGGATTTCTTGTCTCCGCATTTCAATCCCCTGCTCATGAATACTAAATGGATGAATAAACAAACAAAAAAAATTGATTTTCACAACTCATGATGGTAAACGTTCCCTGTGTCCTTGGGGCTGCCATGAACAAGAAAATAATTCCATATTTTGTTATTAGAAATGTATTTGAGAATAGATCCCAACAAGTAAAGAATAATGTCTCTGTCATTGACATGGATGACATTAGTGGTGACTACTGTGTTAGTATTATTACTACTCGGTTGCACGGTGGGTGAGTGGTTAGCGCACAGGCCTCACAGCTCAGTTCAATTCCACCCTCGGCCATCTCTGTGTGGAGTTTGCATGTTCTCCCCGTGCATGCGTGGGTTTTCTCCGGGTACTCCGGTTTCCTCCCACATTCCAAAAACATGCTAGGTTAATTGGCCACTCCAAATTGTCCATAGGTATGAATGTGAGTGTGAATGGTTGTTTGTCTATATGTGCCCTGCAATTGGACCGAAGACAGCTGGGATAGGCTCCAGCGACCCTTCTGAGGATAAGCGGTAGAAAATGAATGAATGAATTATTACTACTATTAATGCTAACATTACTGGTAGGGGCCGCATGTGTTTGAGTAGTTAGCATGTAGGCAGCACAGTAAGGAGATCTAAAAGATCAGGGTTTGAGTCTCTGTTGGGCATCTCTGTGTACGTGTGTGGGTTTCCTCCCACATTCCAAAAACATACTGCTGGAATAGGTGCAGATTCTGGAAGATCTACAAAGCTTTCTGTGTGTGTTATTGTGCGTAGGACAATTTATAGGAGTCCACAACTCAATACAAAGGGCCGAAAAATGAGCATCTGCATGGTTGTTGAGTGGTTAGCATGCAGGCCTCACAGCTAGGAGACCTGAGTTCAATTCCACGCTCGGAGTTTGCATGTTCTCCCCCTGCATCTGGTTTCCTCCCACATTCCAAAAACATGCTAGGTTCATTGGTGACTCCAAATTGTCCATAGGTATGAATGTGAGTGTGAATGGTTGTTTGTCTATATGTGCCCTGTGATTGGCTGGCCACCAGTCCAGGGTGTACCCAGTCTCTTGGTGGACTAGATGGATGGATTACTGTTGGGTTTTTGCTTGTACTTTGGATAAAAAGAATACCTTACTGTAGCTAACTTTACTGATGCCAACAACAAAACATCTGAGAGAGTAAAACAAGACAGCAGAAAGAAAGTACAGCTAAAATGTCTCACCTGTGAAAGAGGACGGATTTGACAAGTGTGACCACATCTCTACTGGCGTTGTGTCCAGCACAAACACAGGCAACGTGTATTATCTGTGGAAACACGATTGTAAATATCACCGTTATGCGCCATGCTACCCTACAAATGACTCTCCTGCAACCATGTGCTATTACGCAGGTCTCACACTGAATCTGTCACGGCTCAGTTGCGGCCGCCTGAAGCATTCCCTGTTGTAGATTCATGCTAGCTCCATGCTGTTTGGGGTTTCACTTTTTTTTCAGACGCCACAGACACCGGAGTACTCTCTGGTCAAGCTGCGGGTTTACGCCGCTGGCTTAGGAGCTTGACGCTGCGTCTACCGGAGTCAGTGCGACTGGCACTTGACGGATCAGGCCCGGAACCACAACAGATTCAGTGTGAGCCCGGGTTTAGGGTTATTCAATTAACAAACTTAATAAACACAACAAAGGTAAATAGAACCTACATAAATAAAATATGCTATATTGGCAGAATGCAAATCAGCTGTTGTGCCTCCAAAGAGGATCGCCATTTTCCAGGACATCAAATGGATGGCAACTGTACTGTTGAGGTCGTATTAGAAGACTCCTTTCATCACGTCATGCTCTATGACTAGATAGGTGAGAACCTGTCTGGCTAGTGCACAATTGGACAGACCAACCTGTCAAATCCTAAAACCAGACCTGTCCTATCTAGTCTGATTAGTAGTCAAATCAGACCTGTCCTATCTAGTTTTTCAGCATCACGAGCAGGCTTCATCAGTTTAGATTAGATAGGACAGCTCTCTTCTTCTCTTCTCTATGCTGAAAAATGCTGTCCTTTCTAGTCTTTGAGCATGACCAGATAGGACAGTTCTCCTTCTCTAATCTGAGGGGTGTATCAATGTCGGACACGCTATGCCTGCGGTAAACGCGGACCTACGTTAGCACTCTTTTAGTTCATACATGCTAAGTCAGGGGTCTCCTACCAGTAGCTCCTAACCACTTTTCAATTAGCTCTCCAAAGGCTTTTATTCATTTATTTTCAACTCCTACACCCACAAAATTAGTCGCACAGTACTTAGGAGTACTTGGTGTGATCCATCGCAGCGGAGTGTGCGTGCCACGGGTGGAATAACTTAAAACAGACTGTTTCGGAAATAGGTTTCCGGGTTTTGGAATAGGTGCAGATTCTGGAAGATCTACAAATCTTTCTGTGTGTGTTATTGTGCGTAGCTGCTCTATAGGAGTCCACAACTCAATACAAAGGGCTGAAAAATGAGCATCTGCACGGTAGTCGAGTGGTTAGAACACAGGCCTCACAGCTAGGAGACCTGAGTTCAATTCCACCCTCGGAGTTTGCATGTTCTCCCCGTGCATGCGTGGGTTTTCTCCGGGTACTCCGGTTTCCTCCCACATTCCAAAAACATGCTAGGTTAATTGGCGACTCCAAATTGTCCATAGGTATGAATGTGAGTGTAAATGGTTGTTTGTCTATATGTGCCCTGTGATTGGCTGGCCACCAGTCCAGGGTGTACCCCGCCTCTCGCCGGAAGACAGCTGGGATAGGCTCCAGCACCCCTGCAACCCTTAAACCCTTAAACCCATAAATGGTAGGAAATGAATGAATGAAAAAAAGACAGGGACGGTGTATATTAATCAACATATGTCCATGTTATTACATGCAAAATTATAGTCAGTGAGTAATTCCATCTTTAGTACAACCTATGACATGAAAGTAGAGAGGAAAGAATATATAAAAATAACAGGCATAAAACCGAGTGCACTTGGGAGAACCATGAAATTTGTTAAAAAAAAAACATTTGAGTGCTGAAGTGTTTAAGTGTTAAAGTACTTGAATGCTAAACTACCTAAGTGAGCGTCTGCTCTACATTTCATTTATATCAGTATTTCCTGACCTCACACTTTTGGACGGTAGGCAATCTTGGACAGTCCGTGTGGTTGTTCTTCTTCTCCTCCGCTGTCTTGTATCCATCCTCTGGTCCCGTGTCGGCAGAGGCTCCCCACTGTTGGTTGCCATCATTTCCCTCAGCCGGCTGGCCAACAGAGGCCTGCGATTGGCTCAGCTGCAGTCTGATCTGCCTGTTCTCTGCTTCCACCTCTCGAACCCGTGACTCAAGGACGGCTTGTTCCAGAAGCGGAGATGCAGGCGTGTTGGTCAAACAGGGAGGAATGAGGATGGAGCAATCATCTGTGGACAAGCATATAAAAAATATAAACATTCTACTGTACTTCATACTTTTTAGTACAGTATTACTCATGGATATGCGCCTTGTCTTCAAACTATATAGTGGCTCACGCACTTAGCACTCATAACCAGGGAGTTCTGTGTTTGATTCCTACAGTTCTCATGTTCTCTGTATTTGTGGAGCCTTGCAACAGTTTCCCCCCCACATTCCAAAAATATACATATTTGCGTCATTGGAAATTCGAAGCTGCCCATAGGTGTGAGTGGGAATGTTTGGCATCACTTCCTGTGATGGGTGGGAAAACAAGGCACACCTGAGGTCGTTCTGCAGTTAGTGGTTCTGTAAAGCATAGCAGCTGCAACAGGGAGACGCCTTAGGATTCCCCGACATGCCTCTGTGTATTCCAGTTAAGGGACAGGGACTGGGAGAGCTACTCCTACAGGTGGCGGTAAATCCAGAACCCGTTTGTTGACATCAGCGGTCAAGCTGATCTGGTGTTTTTGGCCCATGGGAGCCCGAAAGCAGCTGAAAGTATTGGTTTGGGCAGTCGCTGAGGCCAAAACTCGGACATGGGAGGAGATCGGGAAAGCCAAGAAGAACGACTTCCAAATGACTTCCTTTCTGGACCATCATTGGCTGTCTCAGGAGGGGAAACAGAACCCTGTCAGAAACGTGTATGGTGGGGATGGTGTGTTGCTGACCTCAACTCAATCCCATCGACACGTCTTAAAAGGCCGGCGATAAATCCGACTTATTTTCAGTGATGGTTGCACTGCAAGGGCTGCCCTTTGTCACTGATTCTGTTCATAACTTTTATAGACTAAATGTCTCCAGTACATATGCCTCCGTCAGGAGATGTTCAGGGCATTCCCGAGTAGTTGGTGGCCTTGAGGAAGACACAGGACGGCAGTGGATTAAACCGGAAAACCGAAAGATTTGTGGTTTCTACCTCACTTTTTCCCTCTTTTCTCTTGTTTTCTATCCCCTCCTGCTCCAGTCGCTTAAAATTTGCATAAAAATAAACCCAAGAAAGTAAAATATAATCTATCCAGTGTAACTACTCTCTGCCAATTTCAACGTTGTTTGTTGGTGCTGCCGTGCGATTCTGTAGCAAAACACCATGGGACATGTAGTACTTGTCTCTGTGTTACTTTGTACTTACTGTACAGGTTTCCAGACAGCAGGTACAACCAGGTGAGCAGCACCACGGCCGTAAGAGACGCCACTAGAAGTTTCAGACGTCCTCGACACAGCAAGTTCATGACGGGATGGCGACTGACAGCATCGACGGATGAAAATGTGGAAGGAAGCTCAGGTAGGATGAAGCATCATCACGCTGGGGAGGACATTATGAGAGTAAAGACGTTATCATGAAATTAGCATTTGGGAGCAAATATGATGTGAAAGAAAAAAGGTAAAAACACAGTACAGTCGTCTATCTGTGTCTATTAACCTTGGAGATAAATAAAGTGTATATCAGTGTGAGAAGTTGCGTTCAAAGACCGAGACATGCATTACACATGTCTAGGGGAATTTGAACTGTATATTATTAAAAAAAAACTGAGGATAATCCATAATTCTGCTTATACCACGAAGAAAAGGAAAGCAGGAAAGGAGAAGAGTACATAGAGTATAAGAGTACAGATTAAAAATCCTGATGACAAGCAGATAATCAACTCTTCTAAACTTTTCTTTCGCTTTACAACATTGTCACCGATTTTAATCACAACAAAACAAGTTCTCTTGTATTGAAAATCTACAGAAATAAGGCGTGTTTCTTATTGAATCGGACTTCCACTGTAGTACTTGTTCTTTTTTGGATTAGAAAAGTCAAAGTGGACCAGTTGCATAATCCTTTTTCAATTGAAAGTATTTTATGTTGGCTTATATCATCAAATCATGTTGACCTTAATCCAACACATTTGTAAATAATACACGCATTTCTATGTGCAGACATTTTCATTGTCACGTCTACTGCCCTCAGTCACTGTGCATTAGCATTTGGAAGGTATTGCCATTCCGGGTATATAGTATGTACTGTACAGTATGCATGCTAATACTTCATCAAATCAATATATAGATTTTTTTTCCCCACCATGTTCATGCTTGGTAATTGTTACATCCCATAGTGGGTGTGGATGCTTTGTGTTTTTCCCAGAGTGGTTACACACCTGGAAGGTGAACAGTGCCCTCTCTCTTCCTGCTCGACCAAACATTTGCTGTGTGTGTGTGTGTGTGTGTGTGTGATAAATGCTATTTCCTGTGTGCTCAGCCATTTTGGATTTATGTGTTCATTTATTGTGTTAATTGCATACTGCGACTTAAAAGGTATTGTATTTTTGGTGAGTCTGTTTGTGTTTGGCTACTTTTGCTTCACTGGTTGGTTTAAGTCCTGGTTTTGAGGTTTGTTTTTTTGTTTTATCCACATTTTTTGTGGAGACTGTTTTTTGTTATTTTGGGATTAAATACTGGATTGTATTTGACCTATTTTCTTTTTACACGTCTGTTACGCCCCATCTTTCCCTAGACACCTAGGATACAATAGTACAATGGATAACTGGGGAGCCCGGTGAACTTGTCGAAAACTAGCTAACCCATAGGTCATGGAAGTCAGATAACCCAGAAGGCACTGGGACCATAAAGTCAATTTCTTCGTTCCCAGATAAGATATGGGGGGAGGCAGGCCGTTTTAACCAGGAAATGCCAGATCCCAAAGTTTACAACACAGTACAGTACTCATTGCTATGGGAACCAAGCTCAAAAGGAAGACCCATCTCTCATCCATCCATCCATTTTTTTATACCGCTTATCCTTATTAGGGTCGTGGGGGTCGTGCTGGAGCCTATCCCAGCTGACTTTGGGTGAGAGGCGTGGTCATGGTCGCCAGCCAATCGCAGGGTACATATAGACTGACAACCATTCATACCTATGGACAATTTAGAGTCACAATTAACCTAAACATGCATGTTTTTGGAATGTGGGAGGAAACTGGAAACCTGGGAGAACATATGGGAGAACATATGGGAGAACTCCACACAGACATGCCCAAGCGGACATTTGAACCCAGAGTTTCCTGATCTCCTGACTGTGTGACCAACATGTTAACCACTTGGTCACTATGTGCCCCCCCCCTTCAAAAAAATAATGACATTACAGATAAAAAGAAATTGAATTAAAAACTATAGGGAACCTATTATGTTTTTCCCACTTTTCTGACCTAAAAATGTAGTTCGAATGTTGTATTCTCATGTTAAACAATGGCAAAGTTTCAGATAATGAGGTTTTCACATTTGGAAGTAAGGCCTGAAAGAAATTTGGGATGACTCAAAACGCTCGGCTTCAGAGGCTGTTATTCCTCTGTGCTCAGCTGTTTTTATTAATTTGGTTTTGTATATTCATGATCTGATTTATCAAAGGCTGTCCAAAATGGAAGATCTTTGAGTCTGTTGGGCCTTTTATCCTAACCATCTAATTACCGTATTTTCTGGACTATAAGTCGCTCCGGAGTATAAGTCAAACAAGGCCAAAAATGCATAATTAGGTAGGAAAAAACATACATAAGTCGCACTGGAGTATAAGTCGCATTTTTTGCAGGTAATTTATTTGACAACCTACTTGACCAAAACAGACATTACGTCCTCTTGGAAGGCGAGTTCTAACAATAAAAGAATAGAGAACAGGCTGAATAGGTGTAAGATATGCTAACACAATGGTTATTCAGCTACACAAAAAATAAACATGAACACAAAAGGTGTCCATTGTTTATGTAACATAAATAATTTTTTCATTTATAAGTTGCTCTGGAGTATAAGTCGCAGGAACAGCCAACCTATGAAAAAAAGTGCGACTTATAGTCCGGAAAATACGGTAATAGCTCACTTACTTCCGAGTGCATCCCCATTCTTATCAAATACATTACAAGCTGTATATTAGAGCTGTCTTTAATAGCCGACTATGGCAGTGCTGTGCTGCTACTCTTAAACGACACCATGGCATTTGACATAGTTGACCATCAAATTTTTATGTCTTGCTTCGAGTCATATGCAGGTTTCAAAGGCACTGTCCTAAAATGGTTTAAATCATACTTCAATCAAACATATCCTTCTCCGTGAACATTTTTCCTCAGAGAAAGCCCCTTTATCATGTGGCGCACCTCAAGGCTCAATCCTGAGCCCTGTTCTTTTCTGGGATACCTTTAAAAAAATATATAAAATCCCATTCCATTTTTCCCAGATGATTGCCTTTCAATTCACAAACCAACTTGTCTGATCAACTACTTAAAAGTCTACAAGATGCAACAGACTGGATGTGTGTAAAACAGACATCCAAATGTGTGTGTCCCACTTAGTTCCCACTGTGGCCCCTCAGTAACAAGCCTTAGTGTTTTTGTTTATAGTTCTTTTGAATATGAAGTTACATTTTCAGCTCAGACTCTTAGGGAATGTCAAGCCATATTTGCCTCCGAACCAGACGGAAACTGTTGTTTAAATTCTTTGATCATATCTGGCCTTGACTATTGTAAGTCCTTATACTTTGGCCTTGAACAGTCCTCCACTCGCAGACTACAACAGGACCAAAATGTGGCTGCATTACTTTGTACTCGCTACTCTCCACCAGTTGCCTGTTATTGGTAACATTTAACATCTTATTTGAAAATCTTTTTATAAATCTCTACAATGATCAGCGTCGATTAGAGTGTCCCTGGTCTAGGATGAAAACCAGAGGAGACGGGGCGGAACTCTTGACCGCTCTCTCCTGAACCTTGAACTGCTACCTCAGTCAAGAGTTTTAAATCAGTGTTAAAAAAAACAAGTTTGCACTGGCTTTTAATACAAGGCGGGGTACACCCTGGACTGGTGGCCATCCAATCACAGGGCACATATGTATAGACAAACAACCATTCACACTCACATTCATACCTATGGATAATATCATAGTACTTTTTATTGTATTGATTTGTGTTTTAACCTCTTACGTTTTAACGTTAGTATTTACTGAGGAACTAATGACTAGGGCACATTTAAGGTAATTACTGAAGAATGTTTTTTTATGTTTTTTGGGGGCTGCACGGCGGTCAAGCGGTTAGCATGCAGACCTCCCAGCTAGGAGACCAGGGTTCAATTCCACCCTCGGCCATCTCTGTGTGGAAATCGAAAATCTAATTACAGTCTAATGAGTTAAAGAGGGGCGGCACGGCGATCGAGTGGTTAGCACGCAGACCTAACAGCTAGGAGACCAGGGTTCAATTCCACCCTCGGCCATCTCTATGTGGAGTTTGCATGTTCTCCCCGTGCATGCGTGGGTTTTCTCCGGGTACTCCGGTTTCCTCCCACATTCCAAAAACATGCTAGGTTAATTGGCCACTCCAAATCGTCCATAGGTATGAATGTGAGTGTGAATGGTTGTTTGTCTATATGTGCCCTGTGATTGGCTGGCCACCAGTCCGGGGTGTACCCCGCCTCTCGCACGAAGACAGCTGGGATAGGCTCCAGCGACCCTCGTGAGGAAAAAGCGGTAGAAAATGAAAGATGAAAGAAAGAGTTAAAGAGGTCGCATAGTGGACGAGTGGTTAGCATGTAGACCTGGGTTCGAATCTCTGCTTAGGCATCTCTGTGTGGAGTTTGCATGTTCTCCCCGTGCATGCGTGGGTTTTCTCCGGGTACTCCGGTTTCCTCCCACATTCCAAAAACATGCTAGGTTAATTGGCGACTCCAAATTGTCCATAGGTATGAATGTGAGTGTCAATAGTTGTTTGTCTACATGTGCCTTGTGATTGGCTGGCGACCAGTCTCTCGCCCAAAGACAGCTGGGATAGGCTCCAGCACCCCCGCGACCCTCGTGAGGATAAGCGGTAGAAAATGAATGAATGAATGTTTTTTTGGTAAACTATAGTTTTAGAAAGATGCCACAGGCCAATATAAAAACAACCACGTGCACCAAATGGCCACCACGTCCCATTTTGGACACCCCCGGAACTAAATGGAAGGTCCTTCCACCTTTGTCTTACGGTCTTACCTGTGACGGATTCATAAATGTGCTGATAAGTCCAAGACGAACAGACAGAAAAAAATGAAAAGTTCTCTCCGGCAATAAACTCCACAGTCAAAGTCTGTTCTTCGTTGCTCGGAAGACATTTTGTCGCCCGTCTTCCACCTGTGTCACTGCTTCATGTCCTCCATTCTTTTTTTTCCCCACCTCACCTCTTGCACAAACATGTGAGAAATGTCTGTACTTCTAAGGGGAGGACTCTGATTTCAGCCCCTCCTGTTAGGAATGAGCTCCTCTCACCAATGGGAGGAGATCCGTGGAAAGAGGAGTAGAAAACAAGAGATTGGTGTCACCTTGCGTATTGTCAGCCACACAAGGGCTGCACTTTGACACACAAACGACACGTTTTTGACTTGTTTGCCGGGGGGTTAACGATGGAGACTTGCGTATGGACGCTACTTTGTCTGTGCTCAAGAGTCACACCAACACGTGAAATCATGAGGGAGTGAGCGCTCTCATTATACACAAGAAGCAGCATGCCTGACTTCATGAAGGTCATCTTTGACATGCATCGTTAAGCACAGATCAGTGGCGTCCGTCGGCAAGGAAGCTTTGCAGCTTTTACTGTGGGGAAATAAATATACAAACACTACATTTTTATGCTAGCTTTGTTTTCACAAAGAAACAGAAATTAACACTAAATAAAGTTTGCAAGTTAATAATAAACAATTACATTAAATAAAGCGGGATTTATTATGCTTTTTCCACTTTTCTGACCTATAAATGTAGTTAGAATGTTGTATTCTCGTGTTAAACGATGCCAACATTTTTGATAATGAGGTTGCACGTTTGGAAGTGAGGCCTGAAAGAAGTTTGGGATGTTTCAAAAGGCGTGGTAAAACTTCGAACTCGAACCTCGGACTTCCTTATACGGTTCATATTTAATGAAGCACATAGGTGTGTGACCACTCACAACAGAATTGGACATGCCCGGAGACAAGCCGTGGTAGGTATAAATTAAAACAGACTATTTTGACAGGAAGCACAAATTAGAATAAATACAGCCGGAATAGGTGCAGATTACCGAAGATCTAAAAAGGTTTGTGTGCGGGTTATTGTGTGTAGCTGAGCACAACTCAATACAAAGGGTTGAAAAATGAGCACAACAGTTCCCCTTTAAATAAAATACACTTTAAATATTTTTATAAATAATTAACTAATTAAATAAATAATACAATTCGTAAGAAATAATACTGAATAAATATTCATATTTTAATAATAAAAAACAAATAAATAAAAACAGGACTGGCCATGAAAACAGGACATGCAGGACTTTTTGTCACCCTACATCAGGGGTCTCAAACCCACGGCTCGCGGGACGCTAGTTCAAATCAATAAATAAGGCAATGCTGTCAACGAAGCACATAGGCGTGTGACCAATCACAACAGAATTGGACAAGCCCGGAGGCAAGCCGTGGTTGTAATAAATTAAAACAGACCATTTTGACAGGAAGCATACGTAAATTAAAAGAAATATAACTGGAATAGGTGCAGATTCTGGAAGATCTAAAAAGTTTTGTGTGCGGGTTATTTTGTGTAGCTGAGCACAACTCAATACAAAGGGTTGAAAAATGAGCACAACAGGTCCCTTTAAATAAAATACACTTTAAAAAATGACAAAATAATTAACAAATTAAATAAATAATACAATTAGTAAGAAATAATACTAAATAAATATTTGTTTTTTAATAACTTTCTTTTTTTAAATAATTAATTATTAATACATTTATAAATAATTAATTTTAATAACTTTCTTTAAAAAAAGTGATCAATCAAAACAGGACAGGCCATGAAAACAGGACATGCAGAACTTTTGGTACCCCTAATCAGAGGTCTCAAACTCGCGGGTCGCTAGTCTGAGGCTAGTTTAATGTTAGTGCGGCCCACGCTGGCTACAAATAAATGCGGGAATTATTTGGAAAAAAAACAGTAAATAGAAGTCACAAGATAAAGCAGCTCATCAAACATGTGGTTAAAGTTAACGACGCTGCTCCCAGATGGAACCGAGTACGATGCTAACTTGCTAATTGGCAAAAATTATGAAGTTTCATTAATGTCAATGTTAAAGGTAAAAAAACTGTTAATACTGTTCATTTGAATCTGAAAATAATAATTTCTCTACCCACCAGCTATATGTGGTTTCTTACGTTTTTGTAATTTGCTGTTTTATTATTTTATTTATTACTGATTGATTTATTTATTTTCTTTAGTCTTTATTTGTTTATTTATTAAAAAAAAATCCGATATTTCAGAACAGTGGAATGTTTTATCAGAACTTTTCTTGTGGAAAACCGTAACCAAAGCATTGAAAAAGTGGAGGGTATAGCAGAAGCGAAAGCATTGAAGCATTGTTTTTAATAAATGTGTTTTTTTTTTTTTAAACCTAATGAGGCCCAGCCTCACCAGACCCTAGCTCCAGTGTCCCCCAGGTAAATTGAGTTTGAGACCCCTGCCCTAAATAAACCACTTTCTTTTTCAGTTCTTATAAAAAGTAGATAAAAGACCATGTGGATCTACTGTTGTGTATATAAACTGATGTTATAGCTCATTATGTGTGTGTGTGTGTGTGTGTGTGTGTCTGTGTGTGGTGTTAAAGTCGCCACAATGACGGAGTTTACTTACACAGCTGCATGCAATCGCCAGTCTTCCAACGAGGCGTATGTGATGTGTTGTCATGACAAACGTTGTGTTCTTTGGTGTTTGTGTTGTGTATTGTGTTGAATTTGCTGACCAAAGTGCAACTAAAAGCAGGAGTTGATCTCATGCACACAAACATGCACACTTCTCACAGAGATGACAACCCTTGATCGCCCGACTATAAAGGGCAACATGTTAACCACCAGTCCACCGCTCAGTCCTACACGTTTTCCAACAGGAAACATCAGTTCAATGAATTTTTCTAGAGAATAATTCTATTTTATATGCAGTTGTAGTCAATAAAAAAATGTGCGGACATTGGGAAAGCAACGTGGAGGTTGCTTTGTTTGAGCACTTGGTATCAATAACAGGACAAAAAGAACTAGTTTGTTATGTACAAAAACGGACACAAACCAAGGACAAAAGCTTTTTGATCATATGAAAACTGGGGGCATAAAACCAATGTCACATTGTTTTCTGCATGTAAAACTAAATTTATTCTCTACAAAATGTTCATGTTTTGGCTGCCGGGAACCGACTACGGTACATTTCTATGTCAAAGCCACACAGGTGTATAAGCAGCACCCACAAAATTTACAGTAAAAAAATGATTTGTACATATGCCAGCCACAGCGGACTATCAGAGACACATGCCCACATCATAAAACGGTATATTGTGGCACGCACCAGTACATGAGGACCAGGCAGCTCTTTATTTGACAGGAGCCAATCATGAGCTATGAAATAAACTCAAGACTAGAGCCTCAACCCACTGGAAATTGCAGGCAGGTAACAATCTGACTCCTGCTAAAGTTAAAGTCATCACACAGCAACTTAACATTCAAAAGCTATGCAGGGGAAAAATATATAACTTATATATAATATAATGATAATAATGTAATAGGGGTTGCACGGCGATCGAGTGGTTAGCGCACAGACCTCACAGCTAGGAGACCAGAGTTCAATTCCACCCTTGGCCATCTCTGTGTGGAGTTTGCATGTTCTCCCCGTGCATGCGTGGGTTTTCTCCGGGTACTCCGGTTTCCTCCCACATTCCAAAAACATGCTAGGTTAATTGGTGGCTCCAAATTGTCCATAGGTATGAATGTGAGTGTGAATGGTTGTTTGTCTATATGTGCCATGTGATTGGCTGGCAACCAGTCTCTCGCCCAAAGACAGCTGGGATAGGCTCCAGCACCCCCGCGACCCTCGTGAGGATAAGCGGTAGAAAATGAAAGAATGAATGAATGTTTTTTTGTTGAACTATAGTTTTAGAAAGATGCCACAGGCCAATATAAAAACAACCACGCGCACCAAATGGCCACCACGTCGCATTTTGGACACCCCCGGAACTAAATGGGTCTATATGTGCCCTGTGATTGGCTGGCCACCAGCCCAGGGTGAACCCCGCCTCTCATCCGAAGACAGCTGGGATAGGCTCCAGCATCCCCCACGTCCCTCGTGAGGATAAGCGGTAGAAAATGAATGAATGAATATTATAATAATAATATAAATTATATATATATATATATATATATATATATATAATATAAATATATAACTTCTTAGGATAGTACACGCATTGCTTTACAAAATATCATAGTGGCCCTTGCAGTCTTTCTTTCATTTTTCACCAAATTTCCTGGAAAAATTCCTGGTCTAAACCCCTGGTCTAACTGCATTTGAGGACTAAAGTATGACTCGTTTGTTTCGCTTTCAAAAAAGTGCTGACTGACTTAGATAAGAGCCCAAGCACGGGTAAAATAAGACATATTCTTTCTGTCAACACTGCAGCATACACACAAAGTCAAACTTTGAAGTAAAGATCTTTCATGAGCGACTGCGGTCTGATGGAGGTCTCTATCATGGCTCACAGTTTATTTATCGCAATGTTTCCACGTCAACGTCAGAGACAGAAAGCATCCCATGTTGCTTCATTCTGGCTTTGCTATGAAACATGAGAAGATAAAAGTGGAGGCTGTGTTGTTCCGTCATTAACTCCTCAGCACAGCAAATCAATAACCTATTTGACACACAATATTGCTCCCATTATACTTTACTGTGGCCGTACAATTCATGGGCAATGGCAAAAAACTGATTTTCCATTTCCATTCACATTGTTTGTGAGTACTTGGTAAGAGTATTTCTCCCTGATTGATTGACATAATGTTTGCTTTTACAAAGCTTGGCCTCTTTTCATACATGTTACTTTAAGCTCCCTAAAGCTCGCTATATGGACAAGTGGTTAGCGCACAGGCCTCACAGCTGGGAGGCCCGAGTTCAATTCCACTTCAATGTTATTTTTCCTCCCTCCATAATATTACAATATTATTCTTGTCAAATTACTGCTGATTTTTTTCATTTTATGTTTATTTGGGGCTGCACGACGGTCGAGTGGTTAGCGAGCAGACCTCACAGCGAGGAGACCAGGGTTCAATTCCACCCTTGGCCATCTCTGTGTGGAGTTTGCATGTTCTCCCCGTGCATGCGTGGGTTTTCTCCGGGTACTGCGGTTTCCTCCCACATTCCAAAAACATGCTAGGTTAATTAGCGACTCCAAATTGTCCATAGGTATGAATGTGAGTGTGAATGGTTGTTTGTCTAAATGTGCCCTGTGATTGGCTGGCCACCAGTCCAGGGTGTACCCGGCCTCTCGCACGAAGACAGCTGGGATAGGCTCCAGCACCCCCTGCGACCCTCGTGAGGAAAAGCGGTAGAAAATGAATGAATGAATGTTTTGGAAATACAGCTGGAATAGGTGCAGATTCTGGAAGATCTACAAAGCTTTCTGTGTGTGTTATTGTGCGTAGCTGCTCTATAAGGAGTCCACAACTCAATACAAAGGGCCGAAAAATGAGCTTCTGCAGGGCGAACGAGTGGTTAGCATGCAGGCCTCACAGCTAGGAGACCTGAGTTCAATTCCACCCTCGGAGTTTGCATGTTTTCCCCATGCATGTGTGGGTTTTCTCCGGGTACTCCGGTTTCCTCCCACATTCCAAAAACATGCTAGGTTAATTGGCCACTCCAAATTGTCCATAGGTATGAATGTGAGTGTGAATGGTTGTTTGTCTATATGTGCCCTGTGATTGGCTGGCGACCAATCTCTTGCCCGAAGACGGCTGGGATAGGCTCCAGCACCCCTTGCGACCCTCGTGAGAACAAGCAGTAGAAAATTGGATGGAGACTTCAGTGAATATGTGAAAAATAAAAATATAGATATATTATAGAAATATTATAGAATATCATATATATATATATATATATATATATATATATAATTATAGATATAAAATGAAATAGATATTGCTAAAATGACATATTGATGTCGGTGTGGACGTGACCTCAGTGGACAACAAAAGAACACGAACCCTTTCGTCAAATCACATGACCTGAAACGTTTCTGATGTGTCCAATCAGGTGTTCTGCGGTGGAGAGGTCAGAGTTGAAAGGATTGTCATTGTGTGCGAGTGCCCAGAGGCCATGACAGGTCATTAAAGGTCATGGGGGGGAGGACACCAGTGTATGTGTGTGTGTATGCATGTGTGAGTGTTGATGGCCATGGAGCTCATTATAAATTTCACATTTCAGTGCAGAACACTTCCATATACATACACAAACACACAAACAAATCATGTTTACTGCGCTGTGGTGCTCTTTTCTCTTGTATGAACTTCCTCACTTCATCATGCATCACAACAACATGAAAAACATTCTTCTATATGTCCTGGAAATAGTAACCTTTGAATGTTTAACATCATAAGAACATCAACAAAATTATTGTATTGGAAAAACTACATGATTACAAGTCACTCCATAATACTGCATATTCCAAAAGTCCTATATTAATCTTATAAAAGACATATATTCATGCACTAGGGCCGCACGGTGACCCAGTGGTGACCATGTTGGCCATACAGTCAGGAGATCAGGGAGATCTGGGTTTGAATCTCTGCGTGAAGTTTGCATGGTCTCCCACGTGCGTGTGTTTTAACTGTCCATGGGTGAGAATGGTTGTTTGTCTATATGTGCCCTGTGATTGGCTGGCAACTAGTCCAGGGTGTACCTGATACGTGGGATAGGTTCCAGCACCCCCTGCGACCCTTGTGAGGATAAGCGGTAGAAAATGAATGAATGAATGAATCATGTTTTTATTCAGGCTGCACGGCGGTCGAGTGGTTAGCACACAGACCTCACAAACTAAGAGACCCGAGTTCAATCCAACCCTCGGCCATCTCTGTGTGGAGTTTGCATGTTCTCCCCGTGCATGCGTGGGTTTTCTCTGGGTTCTCCGGTTTCCTCCCACATTCCAAAAACATTCTAGGTTAATTAGCGACTCCAAATTGTCCATAGGTATGAATGTGAGTGTGAATGGTTGTTTGTCTATATGTGCCCTGTGATTGGCTGGCCACCAGTCCAGACTGTACCCCGCCTCTCGCCCGAAGACAGCTGGGATAGGCTCCAGCACCCCGCGACCCTTGTGAGGATAAGCGGTAGAAAATGAATGAATGAATGAATGAATGAACTTTTTTCATTGTTATTGTCTTTTTTTAATTATTATCATGTTTTTATTCATGGTATCCACACTTTGTGTGACTGTGTGACACTTAAATGTTTCAGATCATGAAACTAATAGAAATGTATAAATGTAGTATAGTATTCAATGACAACAAAACTGAACACAATATGCAATTTTTAAATAAAATGTTGTATTATTAAGGGAGAAAAAAAGGCCCTGTGTGAAAAAGTGATTGCCCCTAAAACTAATAACTGGTTGGGCCACCCTTAGTGGCAACAACTGCAATCAAGCGTTTGCCATGACTAATGCAACAAGAGTAACAATTTTCCATTCCCAAACACCAGGCATGTTCCCACCAACAAGGACACACATTAAAAAGATTCCAAGTAAGTCACTAATTTATAGATTTAATGTGGTGTCATGTGATAGCCTGGCATTAAGACCAAAACACTAAACAATGCATGCTGGATGAACACATCAAGTCTTCCTGCATTAGTAGCTACAATTACCAGCAGAGTGCTGAAGAATATGAATATGAATAAGAATAACGATGCTATAGCTGTGTTGCTTCACACTTCATTACTCCATCTTACTCCATCTTACTCCATCTCCCAGATGCACTGCTGCGACATGACAAATGACCCATTCCATGTGCAGACCTTCAATGCATCAAGAAAGACGGGGTGTCCACACTTTTGGCACTAAAATATTTCCTTATTATAAAAATACTACTATACTACTATTATGGATAATATTACATTGGCCAACGCAGAATGTGTTTGTTGGTTGGTTGGTGAATGTTGGGGGGGTTCTTTATTTTTCAATTTTAAATTAATTTTATTATTTTTTTCATAGTTCAAGCATAGAAAATCTGTTTACCACCCTCTAAATATCCTTTCTAACATTATTAGAGCCCTCTAGACATGAAATAACACCCCTATATCAACCTTTACACTCATAATACCCCAAATATTAGACATAATAAGAGAAAATATAGACATATAAAAACTAAATAAGACTCATGCTTGTGCGTGTTGCTATAAATGTGTTAGGGGACAGGAAGTGGTCTTGAATACAGCTTGGCCTGGGTTTCGGGTGCAGTAGTAGCCCGTGTTAGGGATTATTGTTATTATTGAGATTATTCAAACCTGCAATAATAGCCTGTTGTTCCGGACATCAAGTCTGGTGCTTGTGTGTCTCACATTTTAGTAACATTTCTGACACTTAGTGACCAGTGTAGAATGCTACATATAATCATGTCTTTGAATTCATTTAGCCATTTTCATGCTTGGCGAAAAATATGTAAAATGATTTTAAATATGCATATATTTTGACTGATAATAGACTGCATTCGGCCGAAACATACCATGAATGAAAAACGGTTGATAGAGAGAAGCCACAAAATTCGAAGTGCACAGTGGTGAGGGATCCTGTGAGGGAAATGAATATGTCACAGCACAATAATACACGTTTATACTAGCGGTGTGAATCTCAGCACTGAGGAAAATTCGATACACATCTCGATGCACTGCCAGCGATACGATACTTTAACGATTTTTTGGCGATACGATGCAATACAATTCACTCTCTTCACGATACAGTGTGATGCAACATGATAATTATTTAGTTTAAATCAATGCAACCCGATATGATATGGTGCAATTTCTTGTGATATGATGCAATTCATTCATTTTCTACCACTTATCCTCACAAGGGTTGTGGGGGTGCTGGAGCCTATCCCAGCTGTCTTCCGGCGAGAGGCGGGGTACACCCTGGACTGGTGGCCAGCCAATCACAAGGCACATATAGACAAACAACCATTCACACTCACATTCATACCTATGGACAATTTGGAGTCACCAATTAACCTAGCATGTTTTTGGAATGTGGGAGGAAACCGGAGTACCCGGAGAAAGTTAAAACGAACATGCAAACTCCGCACAGAGATGGCGGAGGGTGGAATTGAAAATAACGTGTTAGCAAAAGGCTTAAAAACACGATTAAATGTCATTACTGAAAGCTAAATACAAGCTATTTCTGAATCTGTATTGTATGCTCATCTATTTTCATAACTGAACATTCTTCTTACTGCATGTGCAGAAGAGTGTACTTCTTTGTATGTTTTTATAGCTGTGTGTGGGTTGTGACTCAGTGTACTACACTGTGTACTGCATTTGCCCACACCGATAAAGCGTATAGGTGTGTGTCATGGTGAGAGGAGGATATATGCTCAAGATGATAAGTGGACTTCTTGTTTGGTTTCGTGACCGCTATCAATAGCTCCGTCTTTTAGCCGCTTTCAAACCTCAATCAAGCACACACCGTGAGAGGTGCATGACCTTTGCCTACCTGCTGACATTATTCCACAACACTATATTTAATATAATGAACACATACAATGTAAGTAAGTATTAATTCATTCATTCATTTTCTAATGCTTATCTTTACAAGTGTTGCAGGGGGTGCTGGAGCCTATCCCAGTTGTCTTCGGGCGAGAGGCCGGGTACACCCTGGACTGGTGGCCAGCCAATCACAGGGCACATATAGACAAACAACCATTCACACTCACATTCATACCTATGGACAATTTGGAGTGGCCAATTAACCTAGCATGTTTTTGGAATGTGGGAGGAAACCGGAGTACCCGGAGAAAACCCACGCATGCACGGGGAGAACATGCAAACTCCACACAGAGGTGGCCGAGGGTGGAATTGAACCTGGGTCTCCTAGCTGTGAGGCCTACGTGCTAACCACTCGACCACCGTGCAGCCAGTATACTTTTAAGTATTACATGTTATCATCAGTGTACTTGTTCTTGCATTATAGCAGCATGTATATCAAACGTTTTTGTAGTCGAAATAGGTGTGTCCCAATCACGGGCATAGTTAGCTAGCTCATATTAACTCGTTTTCTGGCATTAACCATTAACCTAGCATGTTTTTGGAATGTGCACGGGGAAAACATGCAAACTCCACACAGAGATGGCCGGGGTGGAATTGAACCCTGGTCTCCTAGCTGTGATGTCTACGCACTAACCACTCGACCGCCGTGCTGCCCACTCCATAAACAACTAATACAAATACGGTAAATGTTTTGAGTGTGAATGATGGTGACATGCTATTGACCTGCCCAAAGACAGCTGGGATAGGCTCCAGCATACCCTAGTGAGGATAAGCGCCATAGAAATGGATGGATGGATTTAAATGAAAGCTGATAAAAAAGGAAGGAATATAGTCATGTACAGTGAACCTACAGTGGTCATCAATTTTAGACACACGTCACTAACAACACGTCCACGACTAAAGTAGTACTACTAATATACAGTACTACTAACAGCAGAATTTGGATGACAAACAAGCCAAAGCGGTGCCAATGTTCTTGTTCTTGTGGGTTCTTGCCCTCTAAAAGACATTAGAGCTGCCACCATCACCAGTCTTGAAATATTTAACAGTCTCTCTTCATCCTTCTTCTCACTCCATTTCTGACTCAGCATCAGCGGAGAAGCAGGATGTTGCTGCTCTTGCTCTTTCTGTCTGCCGTTTGTCACAAATGTCATCACACACACACACACACACACACACACACACATACACACACACCTTGTGAAAGTGTGCTGAATAATCATATTCATATACAAATATAAGGTCTTTTTCTTGTTTTCACCGAAATGACAATACAACATCATTTTTAATATGATGAAAAATACACAAATAATAATCTACATCAGATACAAGACATGACTATCAGTCATCATTACCTGGGTGGGTTTTGTTTTATATGCTCAACAAATATATAAATACAAAGATGAAAAACATTTTTTATGTATATGAGTTTATCTCGCTCAAATATTGTTCACAAATATGTCTAATTTCATGTTAGTGAGCATTCATAATTCATCCACCTTACAGGTATGACATCAAGATGCTGATAAGACAGCATGATTATTGCACAGGTGTGTCATAGGTGATTATGAAATCTAGCTAGTATGGCAGTTCATGAGTCAGGCATAACTGCACCACATACGTTTCATTTTAATACGCTACTTCATTTTGATAAATTACAAGTTAAACAAGGCATGAAAATGTATTTTTGTGTCAATAAAAAATACTATAAAACAGTAAAAATTAGTATTAACTTTCCTCTTTGGTCTTTTTTCCCATTTTTGCTGTTGTTTCTTTTTTCGTTTTCCAAATCTTTCAATTTTCTTGTTACATAATCTTTGTAAATGTTCCTTGTGTATCATTAGGATTTTATTCCCATAATATTTGGACTTTATTGCCATAATATTATAACTTTTCTCAACATCAATCTTTAAAAAAATGACAACTTTGGCTTGTTTTCTTTGTTTGTCATATTACAACTTAAAAATATTTCCTAATATTTCAACTCTAAGCTGTTAAAATCACAATATTGTATAAAATTGCAACTGTTTTGTGAGAGTATTACCTTTTTTTTAATTACCTTTATTTTTGACATTATTCTAATTTTTTGTAAATTTCCCAACAATTTGACTATTGTGACTTTATTTCCATATTAGTTTTGTTTTATTTTGCTTTATTTGCTTTATTTATTCTTGTAACATTATTGCTTTATTGGCAACCAATTTTTCAAAAATGACAACTTTATTTGTTGTTTGCTGGTTTCTCATAATATTCCAAATTAAAAAACATTGTACTATGTATCTATGTATATATTCATTCATTCATTCATTTTCTACCGCTTTTCCTCATGAGGGTCGCGGGGGTGCTGGAGCCTATCCCAGCTGTCTTCGGGCGAGAGGCAGGGAACACCCTGGACTGGTGGCCAGCCAATCACAGGGCACATATAGACAAACAACCATTCACACTCACATTCATATCTATGGACAATTTGCAGTCGCCAATTAACCTAGCATGTTTTTGTATAGGTATATATGTATATATGTATATGTATATATATATATATATATATATATATATATATATATATATATATATATATATATATATATATATATATATATATATATATATATATATATATATATATATATATATATATATATATATATATATATATATATATATATATATACATATATACATACATACATACATATATATATATACATATATACATACATACATGTATATATATATATATATACATTATGTATGCCACACTGTGCCACAAATGGCCCTGGGCTACACTTTGGACAAACGAATTATATTGATTATATTGATTTTAATGAAAAATATACATGTCCTCACACTATTATCAATCCAATATTACTATTAATCAATCAATCAATCAATTACCGGATCTGCCCACCCATACTTTGTGTGATCCCTATGCATAATCATAGTTCGGAGCACATTATCACTCCGACATTGTTTTTGTCAAGTCCAAAGAGAAAGTAGAGAGAAACAGTGATATAGAATAACATATGAATAACAAATGAAAAACAGACTGACCTTTGTGTGCAGTAGTAAGATGTTAATCCCACATTGCGGTTATTCCACATGAGCTTTGACCGAAAGTCAGAATGAAGACTCTTCGGGAATACTTTCTATTTAAGACGGTGGCTGCTCTTAGTCTTCTTCTGGTCACGGACACGTGTCTCTGTCATGTTGCTACAAAATCCACTTTTTCCACAAGACAAAGTCTTTGCTTCCATGTTCAGTCATCCTGCCATGGCTCGTTAGATATCCTGAAACATGAACACAAAAAGGTTACCCTCCCACATAAACCTCATCCAATAGCAGACGCTGCCTGCTTTCCCCCTTTTACGCACACACACACACACACACACACACACACACACACACATACACACACAAGGGCGAAGTTGAATCTCGAGGAGCCGTTCCTTTCTAAGAGCCGTTCAAAAAACTGACTCGTTTTGGGTTCTTTTTAGAAGTCACCCACCAGGGGTAATTCATCAAGGAAACAATCACAGGTATAGCACAAGCCCCACTAAATGACAGTTTAGCAGCACTAGCTAACGTCGTAGACCTGTAGCTAATAAAAATGTACACGTTTCTTCCAAGTGAATGAAGTGGTAAGGTATATTGACACCAAAAATGCACTTTTAGTACAAGAAAGAAAGAAAGATGTACGCATGCGCAAGTCAGTTTTCCTTTCCTTGTTTATGGTCAAACACTCCCCTCTTGTGTTGTGTGTTTTACCCATGTGCTGCTAAATAACAACCAAAAATACTTACGATTTCAATAAGTGATCCTGAACTTTGAAGCATTGTCAAACGCAAGACACATTTTTATAATAATAGAAATGTTTGAGATGGCGGTGTGTAAATGTGCGAGGAAAAGGGTTAAAGTGATAAAAGGTAAGAATGCAATGACAAGTCTTCACCTGTTGGTGGCACTATAACACACTACCGGCGTTTAATCCACCGGAAATACAAAAGATCATGAGTCAGGCATAGCTGCACCACATACGTTTCATTTTAATACGCTACTTCATTTCAGTAAATTACAAGTTAAACAAGGCATGAAAATGTCATTTTTTGTATCAAAAAAGTGTCCAAATGTTAAAAAATACTATAAAACAGTAAAACAAAATTAGTATTAACTTCCCTCTTTGGTCTTTTTTTTTCCATTTTTGCTGTGTTGCTTTTTTCATTTTCCAAATCTTTCAACTTTCTTGTTACATAATCTTTGTAAATGTTCCTTGTGTACTATTAGGATTTTATTCCCATAATATTTGGACTTTATTGCCATAATATTATAACTTTCCTCAACATCATTCTTTAAAAAGATTACTTTAAAAAGATAACTTTGTCTTGTTTTCTTTGTTTGTCATATTATGACTTAAAATATATATATATTCCTTTAATATTCCAATGCTGCTATGCTGCTAAAATCACAATATTGTCATATTGTCATATATTGTTAATTGCAATTGTATTGAGTATTTGAGTATTACCTTTTTTCGCTTAATATTATGACGTTATTCAAATTTTTTGTACATTTCCCAACAATTTGGCAATTGTGACTTTATTCCCATAATAGTTTTTGCTTTATTCTTGTAACATTATTGCTTTTTGGGCAACCAATTTTTCAGAAATTACAACTTTATTTGTTGTTTTCCTGGTTTCTCATAATATTCCAAGTTAAAAAAACATTATATATATACATATACAAATATATGTATATATACACACACACACACACACACACACACACACACACATATATATATATATTTTCTCAACATCATTCTTTAAAAAGATGACAACTTTTTCTTGTTTTCTTTGTTTGTCATATTACGACTTAAAAAGATTATCGTTATCGAAGTTTTTTCCTTTAATATTTCAACTCTACGCTGCTAAAATCACAATATTGTCATAATATTGCAACTGTTTTGTTAGAGTATTACCTTTTTTCGCTTAACATGAAAAGGGTTAAGTGATAAAAGGTAAGAATTGCAATGACAAGTTTTCACCTGTTGATGGCACTATAACACACTACCCGCGTTTAATACGCCGGAAATACAAAAGAAGAAGATGAAGTCTCCGACGCACCCTGTTATGTACACAAGTTCAGCTTCTACTTTGATTGTTTTCTAGACGTGTACTGACTGTCTTACTGCCGTGTTGAAGTCATTTTCAATGGTAAGTAAGACATTTACAAACATAATGCAATCCCCTGTCGAGTAGAACGAGGATGTGTTTGCTTAGAAGTTGAAAGATTGTGTGCAAATGATTAAACGTTATAATTATTACATTTTGTTCTGATAAATGTCAGAGCAATGATGCTTCATGGATTAACAGCAACCATGTCTTTTGGATAATTTAATATAAACAATAATTCGAACGCGAAGTGTATGTGTGCTAGTGTGATAAAAATGAAAGTGTGAATAAAGTGCGTGTTATGTGAAATGTACTTTCCTAAAGTAAATTAGTCTTGGACTTTATTAGTTTAGTTTAGCAACAGCACTTGTCAGTAAGTAAACATGTCTACAGATTTACTACACCATTACTGTGTTTAATTTTTTTCCTAGCATTTTCACGATTTGACTTTCCAGTGGCCAGGAAATGACTTTGACATATTGTGTAGCAATGTTACAAAACTTTTAAATATTATGTAAAATCAAGTGTGTGTGTATATATTCATATTCATGAAGTGTGTGAATAATTTTGTCTGATTGATTCGTGATTCATGTTTTCAACTCTTCAAAACATTATACTATGTGTGTGTGTGTGTATATATATATATATATATATATATATATATATATATATATATATATATATATATATATATACACATACATACATACATATATATATATATATACGTGTATACAGTTAAAGCTGTTGATGATGACATAAATGCATGCCAGAAATGAAAGTTATTACAGTTGCATTTTACTGTATTTTACCCCAGATTGAAGATGAATGAGGACGCATACGAGGTGCCAGAAAGGACGGAATACCGCTACCTGGTGCAGGAGGAAGATGAAGAAGAGGTGCAGTATGTACGACACAGAACCTACATCAGTCCCTTCTTGGTGCTGTCCAGACGCTGCATTGTCCTCATCTGCCTTGGGGTGCTGACTCTACTGGTTCTGGCCACCTACCTGGGCTATGTGGCCCAAACGCTCCCTCCTGGACTGGCCCAAGTCACCACTGACTGTGGTGACTACAGAGGAAGACATGTGAGTAACTTGTCATTGATCTATTCGATCAGAAATGCCATCATAGATCTGCACCATCAATCTTTAAAACTTTGGCTTAACAAATGTTTTCTATTTGTCATGAGAATAATTTGAAAATGTATTCTTTGTGTAGTAAATTATATATTATTTTCCATCTTTTTCTGTACAGTATATACCAATCGCGGTAATGATGTAGTTATTAATCAACATTTTAACCGTTCATGTGGGAAAAGAAGAAAACAGTCACGTTCCCTCAAGCAAATGAAGGCTGGTTATTGACAGCTTGTTGATGACCAGCATTCCATCATGGGCGTGGAGGAATGTGACACTAATTGGAGGCTGCGCTCCTTTTAAACCATAGCAGATGATGCAGCCTCACAAAAACAATGGAGCTGAAAAGCTGTAATGAAAGGGTACCTGTTAAATCTTTAAAAAAAAGTCTAACATCCAAACATTTGAATTTTAGACCTTAAAATGTGTAAAATTCACTTAAAATCTCATAGAAGGTCTTAAATAGAGTATTTTGAAAGGTCTTAAAGGGTCCCTGCCATGATTCATCAACATTGTTTAGCTGCGAATTATCAAACAGTATATAACATATTGTTTGTAAATATGTTCGATTTTTTAAAGCAAACGATAAATAAATTTATAATTGGAAGTAGTGTCATCGTGGTGACACCTCTCAGCCAAAACACTTCTCGAGGTACTAGATCATCGACTTGGTGAAGTATACTTTTCTTCAAAATAGTAGTCATGCCAAAAAGTCGCGTTGCTGCTGGATGTTCATAGTATCCAAGTGACACTAAGTTTGTTTTCTTCTCCAAAAGCTATCAGCTTCTTTACTTTTGTAACTCAGGGCCACACTCAAATATGGTAGGTGCGCTAATTAGCTGGTTGCCACACCAACAAAATGCAAAACGGACATTCGGTTTCGTAGCTACAGTGGTAGTTTCCCCACACTGTGCCGGGACTGCTGTGTCATTTTGCAGTGAGCTCACATGCAGTGTGGCAGAGTTACGTGGTACCCCAAAAGTATTTTGCACGGACATTTTTCACATTTTTACACATTCCAAAAACATGCATGTTAGCTTAATTGGTATACCATAGGTTTTTGTATTATAAAACTCCTAATGACTTCAATTAATGGTTTTAATCTTCATTTTGACAGAAAAATGGAGCCTACTCCTTTAAGGGCATCCCCTATGCCGCTCCACCAGTGGGTAATCTGCGCTGGGCACCTCCAGCTGACCCGGTGTGTACCGACAAAGTCAGCGATGCCAGCCGCTTCCGCAGCATTTGCCCTCAGGTGCGGCCTTTATCAAGTTCAGGCAAGCTGATGGGACAAGAGGATTGCCTCTTCGTCAACGTGTGGACGCCAACGCTGCAGGCCAACTCAAAGCTGCCGGTCATGGTCTGGATCCATGGGGGATACCTCCACATGTTGAGTGGTGGAGAACATGGCTACTCGCCCACAGAGAAGCTTGCAGCAGAAACGGGGATGGTTTATGTCAGCTTTAACTACAGACTCAATGCATTTGGCTTCTTGGCGCTGGAGATACTACGGGAAGGTTCGCCCAAGAACACCTCAGGTCAGTTTGAACGACATGCTTAGTTAGATTTGGTATCCATCTGATACCAATTAAATAGTATAAGTATCACTTTGTAAAAATAAGATGGATGCATCATCAATTTGAATCTACATCTGAATTAATTATTATTACCTTTTTTGTGATTTGTGTACAAAATACACACTATAAAAAATAAACACTATAAACAACCCAAGTATTAACAAATCAACAATTTCACCCAGAGTTATATACAAATACAGTTTGCAGATAATATGAAATGAGATGAAATATATGACCAGTCTATACAGTATGAGATCTTGCTAGTGAGTTAACATGAGGCATTATAGAAATACTTCACTTAGAACTTAATATATTGCACTTAGAGTCTTAATATTGCACATGGCGCTTGATCGGATATTGCATAGTGAATGGAATCTGGAGTAACTATACTGAATATAAAGAACAAAGTGTTGCACAGATGTACATAGTGGTGTAGAAGTCTTCACAAACTTGGGGTGAAGCAGAATACTATAGTTGTAAATAGTGGGGTCCGCCCACCTAGGGCGAGTGATGTGTCAGTGCCATCCCAACATTTATGGATTTGTTACGCATTTTGACCCATGAAAACACCTCTGCCACTGGTACTGTCCAAGTTGAAATTATGTGTTTTTAGGAGATAATGACCATATAAACTGCTAGGGTTTGAGTTTGAGAACATGATAGAAACTGGAAGTAATTGCTCTTCTTTTGCCGCAGGGAACTATGGCTTTATGGACCAGATTGCTGCTCTAAAGTGGGTCCAAAGAAACATCCACGTTTTTGGAGGAGACCCTGGCAAAGTCACTATCTTTGGGCAAAGTTCAGGTATGAAACATCCCACCGACCGACCCCCACTCCAAAATGTTGTGCTGTGTTGGAATGTGGCTAGAGATTGACAACCCTGCGAAGTTTGTTTTTGAAAAAATTCCATTGTATTAAACATTTTTGTCTTTTATCTGCAAGGTGGCACGTCTGTATGGACCCTGATGATGTCTCCGCTTGCAAAGGGTCTATTCCAGGCGGCCGTGGATATGAGTGGCTCGTACGTCTACAATGCGACGCTGCAACAGGCTGAGTCTGACAATCTGGTCTTCCTGAAGAAAACAGGCTGCAAAGACCTTCTGTGCCTCAGACAGCTGTCTGTTAAACAGATATTACAGGTATCGACTTTTTGGATTGTTTTATTTTAGCAGGTGGAGTAATATGAGCATGCAGCTTCTTTCTTTTTATTTGAAAGTAAGACAATTAAAAAAGGATTAATTTATTTGGTAATAATTTCTCCAGTATTTTCTACCTTTTTATGGGGAATATTCATTCATTCATTTTCTACCGCTTGTCTAACTGCTGCTTGTTGCTATCATTGTGGATTGTGTTCTTCTCTAAATCTGCCGGTTACCATTTTTTAAGGCTGTGCCATGGCAGCAGTACCCTTCCTGGGCTGCAGATGACCTGACTGACCTTCCCACCAGAGGGCACTTCTGCGGACCTGTCGCAGTGGTGGACGGGTATGTCCTGGAAGCGTCACCCTTTGAGACATGGGAGAAGAAAGGAGCCTATAATGATGTCCCCTTTGTCATCGGGACCACAGAGCAGGAGACGGACTTCAGGTGACACTTTACCTCATTTACATCAATTATTTACCGCTCAGTGGACACGGCGATCTAACTCTGGAGTCCTCTGTTTCTTCTGCAGCCCTCCAGCTGAAAACATCTCCATGTGGACATGGGATGACTATAGCTGGTTTGTGACAGGTACGTGTCAAAAATTTTGAATATTTCATCAAAAAAATTTTTTTTAATGGGATTTATTTAAATTAAATTTATTTAAATTAAATTTCAATTCACTGAAAGTGATGTTTAATTACTGTATTCAATACTTAATTGCGGCCCTTTTTGCACAAATCACTGCTTTAATTTGGTTTGGCACTGAGGCAATAAGCCCATGGGACTGTTGAGGTTTTATGGAAGACCAGGATGCTATAATATAATAATAATATTATATTATAATAATATATATAAATATAATATTATAATAATATAAATAATATTATGACACATTTTGGGGTTTTCTTGAGCTTTATGCCCTGAAAATGTAAATTAAGACCAAAAAATAGTTCACTGCATGCGCAATAAATATGTTGTATGCAAGTAATAATGTAAAGTTGTGTGTGTAAAACGTGTGTTGTAATTTGTGGCTATGTCTTCTCCTCTCAGAAAAACTAAAGACTTTTCGAGACGATCTTCCCAAAGATGCATTGGATCTGTATCCACGCTCAGACCCCTGCCCCACCAGAGACCGCTGTCCAGAGAGAGCATATACAACCATGGTATCTGACATCAGAGTCACCTGTCCTAATCATGATCTGGCCCAGAGGGCTGCAGGTAACTTTTCTCTCTTCTCACTTATTTGCTTCTTTGCACAGTTACGCCACAAATCTGAAAAATGTTAATACCGAACGTGTTTTTATAGTATTACAGTTATAGTTTTACAAAGACGGACTCTAACTGAATCAATTTTTCCCATAAGAAATCATTTAAATCCAAATAATTGCTTCCAGACAGCCAAAAATGTTAACACAAAACAAATTTTTATTGTTTTACAATTATACTTTTACATGCATATAAATGTCAAATTCTTCAGGTTGGGTTGGTACTCCCCCTGGATGACATACCATAGAACCTTGGTTAACATCATTCATTCGTAGCAGGAAGGCGGACTCTAACTGAATCAATTCTTCCCATAAGAAATCATTCAAATCCAAATAATCGCTTCCAGACAGCCAAAAATGTTAACACAAAACACATTTTTATAGTTTTACAGTTATAGTTTTACATGCATTAACGTGCATATAAATTACAAATTTTTCAGGTTGGCTGGGTACTTCCCCCCCAGATGACATACCATGGAACCTTGGTTAACATCATTAATTCGTTGCAGAAAGGCGGACTCTAACTGAATCAATTTTCCCATAAGAAATCATTTAAATCAAAATAATTGCTTCCAGACAGCCAAAAATGTAAACACAAAACATTTTTTATAGTTTTACAATTTACATACATGCATAAGAATGTTTGTGATCAAACACATTCATAACACAGTTGGATCCATGCGGTGTATGAATGGCACAACACACAAGGAGTAACTAACTTTTCTTTTTGTTTTTTTTCTTTTTTGTGCAGCGGCCCTTCAGAGCCCAGTGTATCGCTACGTGGTGACATACACACCTTCTGGACCAGTTAACACGTCAGCCGGTCTGCTTCCTTTTGATAGCCGCTTCTCTTTCCACTGCTTGGACGCTATTGCTTTCTTTGGAGAACTGCAGTTCATTTTAGGGAAGACACCATCTGATGAGGACAAGCGTTTCCAGGACGTCATAACGAGTCACCTTGTGCACTTTGCCAAAACAGGTAACTATGACGCCCACAAGTGTCCACAAGTTAAATCTAACGAAACACAGAGACTAGGCCTGCAATTAATGATTATTTGAAAAAAACTATTAATTGGTTGGTTGATAATTTTTTGGATTGTATTGAGTTGTGGACAGGCTGCACGGTGGACGAGTGGTTAGCACACAGGACACACAGCTAGGAGACCGTAGTTCAATTCCACCCTCGGCCACCCTCGGTGGAGTTTGCATGTTCTCCCCGGTTTTCTCCGGGTACTCCAGTTTCCTCCCACATTCCAAAAACATGCTAGGTTAATTGGCCACTCCAAATTGTCCATAGGTATGAATGTGAGTGTGAATGGTTGTTTGTCTATATGTGCCCTGTGATTGGCTGGAGACCAGTCCAGGGTGTACCCCGCCTCTTGCCCGAAGACAGCGGGGATAGGCTCCAGCATCCCTGTGACCCTCGTGAGGATAAGCGGTAGAAAATGAATGAATGAGTTGTGGACTCCTTTAGAGCCGCTACACACAATAACCCGCAAGGAAAGCTCTCCAGATCTTCCCGATTCTGCACTTCTTTCAGCAGTGATTCCATAAATTCTGACCCAAACGGTCTGATTAATTTACTCCATCCCCTAGGTACATACACTCCACTGTGATTGGTCACTCTCCAAAGCGCTCCCAAGGACTTCCAGATACTTAGGTCTGCTTTTACTGAGTGCAGGCAATCTGCAAAAAAAAAAAATCTGGATCACATTGACGTCAGTAGAACTCGGTCAGGGCCATCCAAAACTTCTTTCAGGGTTCACTATCTGATGCTTTTGCATCGCTTTTGCATCATTTAACACGATAATGAGAATGTCTTCTTCTTGCAGGTAAAATGGATAAGGAGTGGCCAGAATATCCAGCAGCCACAGCTTTCCTGTCCAGCAGCCTCCAGGTTGCCCGTAACTTTACATCGGCTCGCTGTCAGTTGTGGAAGGAGAATGGTCTGTATGCTTATGCTTGGATCAACTGATGACACCTTACCTCACAGCCACTTTTATCTTGACTTCATGTGGCTTTTAAAGGGAAAGAAAACATTGGACTCTTTTCAACATTAACAACCAATCGGTGTTGTTCCAATTGGCCCTCGCTCATAAACATAAAACGGGACAGTGTGTGAGTGGAGCACGTCGTTCCAACTCCGTAAAGTAGGTGACAGTGTTGCTATATTTAGCAACCAGTGACCAGGTCCCTTAAATGACTACGGGTCTAATGTGAATATGCCTTGTTGTCACATTCTCCTAGATCAGGGCTTAAATACAATGAAATAAGAAAATGCATTTTAAAAAGCATAATCAAAAATAGAATAAAAAAGTAGTAATCCTACAAAAATAAAGAGTCTGAAGTCATAAATATTAAGAGAACAAAAAAGTCGCAATATGAAAAACAAACCAAACAAAGGATAAAGTTGTTTTATGAAAATGATGTAAATGTTAATCTTTGTAACATTGATGGCATGCAGCTCATTTTTTTATTCATGCTCCAAAATATGAGGGCGTGCTTCTCAGCCGAAAAGGGGTGGATTGCACGCTGGTGAGGTCTTGCTCCTGGTGGAGGAGTTCAAAAGATTGGAGTGGGAGATCAACATGTGGGCTGTTATGATGAAGAAATTTTAAATCTTTTGAACAATATTGCATTT